>NC_041405.2:87143430-88363430 GCF_900747795.2 Erpetoichthys calabaricus | reverse complement strand
GGTACCTGGCTGGCACGACGTGAGGCACAAGGACGGCAACATTTACTTCCAGGGAGGAAGAGACAGCTCCACAAGGAGACGCCAGTTGTGGGTCCAGCGAAAGAGGGAAGCCGCATGAGAGGACCAAGCGAAGCTGACAGACGAGGAATGAGGCGTGCCTAGGTCCCAGCCACACAAGGAGCCCAGAGTGGAAGAAAAAGGAACAACGAAGAGACGCTGACAGGGAGTCAACAATTTGACACAGCTTCTGCCGGGGAACAGAGTGCATCCATGGACAGTTGAACAATTAAGTATTGGGGTAACACAGTGCCCAAACTGGACTCCGCACCACTAAAGGTTGTATCCTCCAATTCTTGTTGTTAACGGACTTTTAGAGGGTGGACTGTGTATTTTCCTTTTTTAAAAAAAGGGAAATTGATTCCTGCTATGTTTAGTTTTTGTTATGTTCGTTTATCTTTTTAATGTACCTTATATTGTTTTGTGTAATAGAACTTACTGTTGTTTTTTTCCTAAAATTACTGTTGTGTCTTTCATTGTGTGTTTACTCACCGCCCAATTTAAAGAAACCTGTGTGCTATTATTGGTAAATTTCAGGAGTTCCCAGTCTCTTAATAAAACTGGGTGGCGTAGTCAGATATTTTAATGGTGTCTAAGTTAGATTACCTATAAGTGTGACCAGACACCTGTGACAGATAGATAGATAGATAGATAGATAGATAGATAGATAGATAGATAGATAGATAGATAGATAGATAGATAGATAGATAGATAGATAGATAGATAGATAGATAGATAGATAGATAGATAGATAGATAGAACATTATTGTCCCCAGGGGGAAATTTGGCTTTTTAAATAGATAGATAAGCAAGTAAATAAATAAATGGGTGCACACACGCACACACACACACACTTTGGTCTGAAAACAACCAGAATGACTATAAAGTAAGAAAATTCAAAAGAAAGAAACTTCTGACTTGGCTGTCACAGTCTCAATGAGGCATTATGGAGGTGTACTGCTGTTTATATAAAGGAGCCCCACAAGCGTTTTTTGACACACTTATGTTGAATAATTTGTTGTGTGAAAGTCCTCAGTGTTAGTGTGTCAGAGACAGGGCCGGATTTATATGAAAAGAGGCCCTAGGCTATTCCACTTATGAGGCCTTTTCACCTTCCATTTTTAAGTTTGTAAATTACATGAGAGATAATAAAATTTTGCTAACAATTTGAATATAGGCCCCTCTTGATCTTGAGGCCCTAGGCTGAAGCCTAGTTAGCCTATAGGAAAATCCGGCCCTGGTCAGAGAGAGGATGTGCAGCATTGTTCATAATGGCACTCAGGTTTGTTTTAACTTTCTCCTTTTCTACTACCTCCAGCAGGTCTAGAGTGCATCCTATAATGGAGCTTGGCCTTTTAATTAGCTTGTTGATTCGGTGGGTCTTACTTGAAGTGATGTTACAAAGCCCAGCAGACCACAGCATAGAAAATCAAAGTTATAGAAGATGTAAAGGATACCACTTCCAAAATTAGAGGAATGCAGTTTCCTAAGGAAAAAGAGCCTGCTTTGCCCTTTCTAATATAGTTTCTTTGTGTTCTGAGACCAGACAACCTGTCATTAATGTGGACCCCCAAATACTTGTAGGAGTAATATATATGTTACATCCATCCATCCATTTTCCAACCCGCTAAATCCGAACACAGGGTCATGGGGGTCTGCTGGAGCCAATCCCAGCCAACACAGGGCACAAGGCAGGAACCAATCCCGGGCAGGGTGCCAACCCATCGCAGAATATATATAATATACATATTTATAAAATAACAGAATATTATGTTACACCATGTCCTTATTCATTACAACTAATTTCTTCAAAATGTTAATCAAAAATAACTATTTTTTATACTTTTTGAGCATCATTTTATCAACTCAGAATCATACCTGTTATTTGTTCTATTCCGTACACGGGACTGGTTTCTTGATGGCTTTGCTTTAGGTATTCTAAAAGGGAAAAAATAAATATAAATAGTTCTTAAGAGGTCAAATACCACTTTGCAAGTGAATACACAAAGTATTCAACATAGCTCTCATGTTTTGTGTAAATAAGGCAAAAAAAGTTAATTCTCCCTAGAATCTCACACAGATTATATAATGTCTAATGAAACAAGTTATGCATAAAGAGACAATTACATATATTTAAGATTTTGTTTTTCTACCCTGAAAAGTACCATGTAACAGTTCATCCGCTGTACTTTTAGAACTAAAACTATTGCAAACTGAACCAACATTTTTTTATTAAACATAACTGTATAACTGCTTACGCATAAAATGAGTTATAATACCATATAACGTATTTGCATTTTTACATTATTTAATTAATTCACTAGATTTAAATTTTATTAGAAAAGCACAGAAACTTTATCAATAATTCACTACATAATTAACAGAACTGATGAATCCTTTCTGGAAAAAATAGCTTCCATTTAAATTCAATTTTTAAAATTAGTATAGCACAACCGTTGTCTAAAGCACGGGTAGGCAGATTCAGTACTGGAGGGCCGCAGTGGTTGCAGGTTTTTGTTCCAACCCGGTTGCTTAATTAAAAACCAGTCCTTGTCAATTATTTAATTTCATGGCCTGTTGGTGCTTTAACTCTGCCATGTTAAGTCATTCTCATATCCTAGATTTTTTTGAAGTCTAAAACAGATGAGTTATTCTCAGTGCTTCACTTTTTTCTCTTCACTTTCCTTCCAAGTATTTAATTAAACACAATAGTACATGATAAATCCACATAGGTGTAAATGGAAACAAGCGAAATGGAGAAATGCTTTCTTTTCTTTTGTCATTTGCATCTTATTACTAATAAGGAGCCATTAAAAACCAAGACTACAGCTGTTTAAGACTAAAATAAGCAATAAAGGTTCAAAATCTTAACAAGCGAGACAACTAAAGTGAAGCAGAAGTGTTACTTGAGCAATAAGTGCTGTTTATTAAGCAATTAGGTTGGAGCAAAAACCTGCAGCCACTGCGGCCCTCCAGGACTGAATCTGCCCACCCCTGGTAAAGACACAAAATGTATACATTATACATTTTACCTGTAAGAACCTTTTATAAAAGCCTTAGCTAAACAAATAGGCATAAATAAATGTAAAAAAAAAAACAAACTGCAGCCTTGAAATTAAACTTTTGTGCACGTTTTCCAAATACCTTCTAGCCTAATGGACGGAGCACAAACAACACCTATTCAATGGAGTGATAAACTGATCAACAGGTAGGTAACCAATTCTGAATTAGATTACAGAAGGAACAATTTTCACATTTTTATGAAGATTGATATCATTTTGCTTTATACAGGAAGTTTCCTCTAGCAGATATAGTAACAACATGACCAAAGTTCCCATCTTTATTAATCTGTACATTGGTAGAAGGTCTAATTTATTGTACCCAACACTACGCCTTAAATTAAAGTTAACTAACACAACTTGAATCTTTACAAATATGATTCTGTCTTCTGTTTACAACTGATTTATTTCTTCATTTGTTTTATACATCATGCAGTAGGATAGAAAGGACAGGCCAATAAACATGTAAGTAATTCATAACAAGGAAGCCAAAACAGAAAGAACTCAGTGCTTATTGTGTGGGTTCAGTTATACCAATGTATTCCTTGCATTAAACAATTACAAAAAAAAACACAATTAAATGCCTAATTTGAAAACACATATTTAAAAGAATTATTAAGAGAGTCAAGATGAATGCCATTTTATTCACGAGTTGAAAAATTCTGTTGAGCCAATTTCACTCAGGATGTTTCCTTATGATTTATAGCATATCTGAAGTTGTTTTTTTTTTTTTGCCATCCCTGATTAAAACATTTTGTTTCAAATTTCAACCATGACAGAAAAAAAATAAGACCTGTAGCCTACTCATATCATCATCCCAAGATTTCTTCATGTTTTCCAATGACTGCAAAGGAGGTAGGGTGGTTTCTGCTTGTGTTTCTTGATCATCAAGGTTTTGTTTCATTATATGAAGGGGGGCTGAAAAATAATAAAAACAAACTGTTCTGCATTCTTTTTAATCTTGAAAATGTAGCATTAATATACAGTGCATACTGAATATACTATTCGGTGACAGTATCGAGCATCTTTAATCCAATTCAAGAACATTAGCAGCTGCAGCCTGAATGAACAACCCTGGTTGAAAGGCAGAACTCAACCTGATCCAATGCAAAACTCACTGATGCACATCTGTGCGCTGGGGTAATTTAAGGTTGTTAAAAAGTGAAAGTTAAATGTAATGAGATAAACTGTAATCACTTTGATATTAAATGGGTATCAAAAAGTTCATTACAGTATACTAGACTAAATTATATAAAAATGTAAATTTAAAAAGTACTGTAAATGACACATTGAGAAATGTGTAAGATTCAATGTCATATATGTAAAAATTCTTAAAATAATAAGGTAGTATAAAGAATTCATAAATTCACTCTGAAATGGCCCGATTTAAAACACAACCTTTTAAATTTCTTTCTTATTAAATTATAATAAATATTTCTTAAGGATAGATAGTCACCTCAGGCCATGGGTGAGACCTTTATTGTTAAGCTGAAAGGTTTAATCAGATTTCTGAATTCTAAATTTAAACTATGAATTCATATTATGGAGGATATATAAACTAATATACATCCTCATAATGTTCAATTATGATATCCTTTTTAAAACGAAAGAGAACAAATTCTAAAATGCCGCGCATGCCCTCTCGTTCTGTCCTCGAAACTCTTCAGCGGCCAGCTACCTGCGGGCAGATACACCACGACATGGGACTTTGTCACCTAGCGATGCTCATGTCCTCTTTCTTTTGCCACACGTGCCGCCCCTGTCTGTAACCGTAACCGATTCTGGCACAAGCTAAAGAAGAAACTTAAAAAAGAGCAAAAACAAACATTGGGTTGCCTTCCCAAAGATTACTTGTACCGCCCATCGAAACGAATACAGGCTGATTCCTAGATTCCTAAATCGGACTTACCAGCATCAGCCTGAGCTGTCATCGTATACGACAGAAGAAAGATGCAAAATAGAAAGCTTTCGCTTAGCATCTTAAATACGGAATCATTATTAAAAGAGGTAACACGAGCATATCCATGGCCAACGTACACGGATAGCTCGAGGCCGCCTCTACTTTGCCGCTGGTTCCGGTTCAGCCCTTTAACTCCCGAGTGGCTGATGCTGCTGCCTGGCAACGGAGCCGCTGAACCAATTGACACTCAGGGGGTTGTTTCAAACAGGGAAGGGTGATGGATTTTCATCGCCACACGTTCACTTGGCACAACCACTTATGGGGGAAAAAATCACAAGTTTTTGATCTGGTAAATTTTGGTGCTAAAAGTAAAAAAGTTACTATCGCGTAAATCGAACATAAAAATAAAGACAGTAGACAAATCTGATTGCTCAACCGTTACGTGGGTATATATTTATTGGTCTATTTTATTAGCGAAAATGTGGAGCCAAGTTAGTTATGTTTGTATTTTAGTTTGAACACAACAACAAGAAAGAGATTTGTAAAAAGCTCACCAGTTTAAATCTGAAAATATTAAATTATTTTCTGTTTTAATAATACTCTGTATTATAAGGTCGGGACTTTAAAAGACTGAACAGACATAATGATTCATTTACACCACCGATTTGCGTCACGGATTCTTCGTGCTGATTTTTACAATCAGATCGTAGTATAATTTAAGCTAGTCTAGTTTATTCTGCATCTTAATCGTCATTATCTTCTTATAGTTCCTCGATTTCTATTAATTTAAAGAATACCCCTACTTTAACAGAGACATCTTACCTTGGGGTAATTTTTATTACATATTTACTTGTTTCACGTCATTCGGACATAATTCCGTGTATTCGCCCTCTTAAAATGCAGCCAGTTTAGTGGACCCCCTCGAAGCTTTGCAGTTCTGCGCTCCCGTTGCCAAGCAGCAAGTGCCACAATAGCCACCCACTAGTTAAGAGGTAAGCGAGAAGCACCGCAGAGCATATGAGATGTTGAAGTACAGTGCGTTATATGAGTGTGCACAGAGTTTATCATGGATCAGCTCATGTTGTTTATTTTAATAATGAATCCATCTTTATGATGCAAAGAGAATGCATTTGCTTTGGAATATTTCTTCTGTTAGATATAATGACAGGAGATGCTGACGCTGGTAAGTCTTCCGTACATTACATTGGACAGTTCTTTAACCCGCATAACTCCATTCCTGATATTATTTAATCTGGAGACTTTAAGGCTTTTTTCAAGTTTACGCTGATGTCTCACTGAGCTCTTTTTTAAATCGTAAGAAACGACACGTTAATTTTAAAAGTATAAAATAAAAATATATAACATTATTCACTTACGGCACCATTTTCGTGGCAACTTATTGTATGCCAAGATCGACTCTAAAAGTACAGAACTTATTCTTAAACAGTGTGTAGATCACCCTCTAGTGGACTATGAAAAAAAGGCGTCGTTAAGACAAGTGTAAATTTCGCATTTTAAGCGATCAATATGCGGACAACAATTTTGGATGATCCGCTGTGGCAGCCACTAACGGGAGCAGCCGAAAGAAGCTCTGTATAGTATTTTTATTGTAGCATAAACTGTTTTTGTTTAGCAGTTTCTGCCGGACCCTAGAAGTGGGAGTATTAGTGGTCTGGAATGTGAGGAAGGATTCACAAGTTAAAAAATATTTTCGGTCAAATGCTTTTTGTTGGTGCTTCCTTTCTCAGCCTACCATAAAAGGAAAATAAATGTAACATTTAAAACATGCATAATATATATAAACACTAATGTCAATGATTTTTTAAATTCTTTTAGCACCTCTTCCAGTATATCCCACTGTATTTCCTACAAATAATATCAATGTCCAGCAGACGAAGAATGGATCAAAGAAATTACATCCAGAAGTTCCAAGTCAACGGTTTTCAGAAGCTCAGAATCGCATAGGTAGATAAATATACGTTCTTTAGTTCTTTAGTGTTAATGGAGACGGGGTCTCAACTGATGGTGCAAGTGGTGCCAATTTTATTTAACTTTTATCTGGGGATATTTGACCCCAAGTCTTATTAGTAAAAGTGGTGAGAAATCAGTGTCTTTGTGTGAAAAAGTGCATCCTTGGTTTTACTATATAAATTAATTAAAATCTGGTGCACCAAATTATGTACAGCAAATCAGTTGATTTTCAATGGAAAATGCTGTCATGTGGATTTTAAAAATCAGAAAGCAGTGCACGTAGTCCTAAACACTTGGCTTTTACCAACACATCATCCCAAAAATCTTAAATATCTGTTACACAAATCACACCATAACACTAATAATAATAATAATAGGCAGCATGGTGGCGCAGTGGTAGCACTGCTGTCGCGCAGTTGGGAGACCTGGGGACCTGGGTTCGCTTCCCGGGTCCTCCCTGTGTGGAGTTTGCATGTTCTCCCAGTGTCTGCGTGGGTTTCCTCCCACAGTCCAAAGATATGCAGGTTAGGTGGATTGGCGATTCTACATTGGCCCTAGTGTGTGCTTGGTGTTTGTGTGTGTCCTGCGGTGGGTTGGCACGCTGCCCGGGATTGGTTCCTGCCTTGTGCCCTGTGTTGGCTGGGATTGGCTCCAGCAGACCCCCGTGACCCTGTGTTCGGATTCATCGGGTTGGATGATAATAATAATAATAATAATAATAACAATAATAATAAGAAGATGTGTTTGATGGAACAGGCACTTGCTTGCTACATACATGCTTTCACCAAGCAGGCAAAACTGTTTAATTAAATATACACCTCTACAAGTACTGGGGAAATAATTTTTAAAAAACACTCTTTTTACTGTAGTCTAGAGTAATTAAGAATTCACATGAAAAGATGAATTAGGGCAAAAATAAACAATATCACTTTTATTTGGAGCTGTATCTGTGCATATACATTTTATTGTTTTAGGAAAAATATAATACAGTATATTCTTTGAGGCAGTTATTGTCTAAACCTACTTATTCCATTTTAGAGTAGTGGGATCCAACACACACATTAACCCACACTGCACCAATGTCAAGTCACTAATACATGTAACGTAATCTACAATCTTTGGAATGTGGGAGTAAAAGTGGGGTATTCATATGATCATTTCTTATACAGCAGTGGGGGGCTGACAAACTCCAAACAGACAGTGACCTACCCAGCCTCCAGGATGTGTAAGGTCCACTGGTTCAACAGGCTATACCTTGAAATAATAACACATTTTAAAATTGTTTCTATATCTAAATTGGCTTCTTCCAAGACCAAATTCACAACCCCTCTATTCATGCGCAAGGGAGGTGTCAAGAAACACTAGGAAGTCAGCCTCCCAGTGCTTATACTCTGCTGATGGCCAACATGGCACATGTCAAAAACATAAACACAATGCACAGAAAAAAATCAATACAATCTGTACTTGGGAACAATAAAGAAACTAATTTAATTTAATGTAAAAATGTTACAATTTAATTAAAAGTAAAAATGTTACAGCCCACACTTTTGACCCACGTTCTTTTAACTCCAGTAAAACCTATTTGTGAATGCAGCAAATGTTGCAATTTTGACTTCACTGTCCCAATTTTTAGAGAAGGCCTAATATACAGTGTAATAATTTGACAATAAATTATGATGTTAGATAGAAAATACTTGTGGTCTTGAGTGACATTTTTTACTTGAAATGTAACAGAAAGGTTGGTAGATCAAGCATAAGGCATGACACAATTGTGATGAACAGTAATTATCCTATCCAACCACCTTCTGTACAGGGTAAAAAAATCTGAATAGCACATAAATGTTTTTGGTAATATCATGTTAGACACCCATTGCTAATGTTTATTTTGTTGTATGAATGTAGCGTTCCAGTTGAAAGGTGTTTATTCATTTATTTTCATACCCGCCTGTTCCGACATAGGTTTGTAGTGTGATGGAGCCTGTCCCAGTAGTACAAAGTGCCTGGTAGAAATCAACAGTTGATGGGATGTCAGTCCATTGTTGGGGATACCAACTCATACTCCCTAAGTTACTCGCCTATCCCTCCTAACTCACTTATCCAGGGCAGGATTGCTTCAGACCAATTTAGAGTTGCTAGTCTACCTAACAGGCACATACTTGTGATGTAACAGGTACAAATCAAATTTTGAGAGGAATCCCACATGGACCTTGAGCGAACATGAATATTTCACAAAGACAGTGACTTGGCTGGGATTTAAGTCCATTCTACTGGAGGCACAACACATTTTCAACCGTACTCATTTGTAAGGCTACAGAGTAAAATTTTTGTTTGTGAATGTATAGAATGTATCTATTTATTAGGAACGTTCAGAAAGTTTCCACACTTTTATATTTTCTTTGGAAATGGTGAAGGCAGGAGGAGTAGTAATTTGGCATTAAAAAGTTGGTATGACGCTGGGAAATTGCCTCACAAATGAAGGTGACTATGTAGAAAAGTGATGTCATTTGTTTTTGAAATTCTTAATAAATAGAATTTAAAAAAAAGTGTGGAAACGTTTTGAATGTCTCTCATATTTATTTTATTTTCAGTATGTTCTTTGAGAAAATCACAGTCTTCAATATAGGCATGCCTCATTCAGACTGGTTATATTTAGCGGTGCAAAACAGCAGAATAATACAACAATAAAACAAAGATAATATTATTATTACTTCAACAATAATGAGCAAAAAATGTTAGTGTTTTGAAGAATTATTAAAAAATTTTAAATGTTGGCAAAAGTGCTCCCTTTCTACAGTATATCTCCTGGTATAAGTTATTGATTTTATTATTTTATATTGTTCCATGTACTGTATTTAATAGGGAATGTTGTGACACTATAAAGAAAACAATATTTCTTGAATGGATAATTACCAAATTATTTTTATGTCAGATTCTAGACTTCAACACAAGTCAAACAAGGTGTTATCATTAAGGAGCTTACTGGTACAGAGCGGAAATGGAGGGCTATTACTGGGAAAAGTTCGTGTAAAGAAATCAAGCACCCAAAAGAGGCCACGGAAGCCTGGATCTGCACACACTGATGAAACCAACAAGAGCAGCAGATGGAGCAACTGTGAATGAATACATTTTCTTCAGTATAATATTATAAATAATATTCTTAAAAACAATTTCCAACTTTTGCTGTGTTTTAAAGAATTTAAGTAGTATAATGAATGCCAACACTTTAGAGCCATAAATAAATATTCATTATGAACTGCTGATACTTGTTTTTAACACTAACCAGTGAGGCTGGAGCTAGATTGCAGCGTTCATAGGTTGAATCTTGCCCTGACCCATTTTGGACAATTTTAAACGAGATAAATGTGTTCAGTAAAAGATTTTAAGTTGAATGACTGAATGCTTTGCACATATGGAGCTCAAGTGTATTCTGTGCATGTCTGTCTTCCACTCCTTTTCTGAAATATTAAGTGACAGATCTCTTCCTCAATTTACGCTGAGGTCTTTGAAAGGAAGAGACTTTACATTGTTTAAGTCCTCAAGACTTATCAATAATTCTTCTGGAGTAGTGGAGGAATTGTGTTGATGAGAAGTTGTATTTGAAGCGTAATTGTTCATAGGATGTGATGACATTATCTGTGTACAAGTCTCTTAAGTGTTTCAATCATTTTCCAGACATTGAATAGTGTAGAGTTTGAGAGGGTGCTTCCTACATTGGTTCAATATTCTAAGAGAATGATGGGTAATTGGATTATTAGTGATTATTAGTGTTTTCACACTGTATTGTTATACACTATGGAACCACAGTGGGTTGAATTTGGCTTTTTCAACACTAATCAGCAAAAAAAAAGGCTTATGCTAAGTGAAAACAGATCTCTGCAAAGTAGTTTAAATCTCTCTATTATAAAAAAAGGAGATAAGACGTGATCTTCTCGGAAGACAATTTGATGTCCCGCGAGAGACACTTTAACGTCTATAAAAAAAATCCTGGGAGGTAGACTAGGGAGACAAGACGTGATCTTCTTGGAAGACAATTTGATATCCTGTGAGAGACACTTTAAATTCACGCAAGACAAGACAGTGAGACAACATTTAAAACAAGTTGACGGACATCTAGCCAAGCAGTTGTTGGAATGCTTTTGGCAGACAGACATCTTGTGCTCCCAGCTCTTAAAACAACGATAAGCAGAACACGCAGCTTGCCAGCAGCAGCAGCAGCAGGAAGCCAGCAGATGATCCGACCGCTTCTCCTTAGCATGCGTTCAGCCCCCCCCACCTTCACAACGCGAGCGGTAGAGACGAAAAGTGGCTAAAGGACAGCTGCTGTACAAGCTTTGAAATGATCAATGCAAAGCACAACAAGCAGAAAATGCAGCTCGCCAGCAGCAACAAGCCAGCATAAATTCTCTAAGACTCTAAGTAACAGTGCCAGCATAAATTCACACCTTGATCTGACGTGGTTCGTTTTCAAATAATATTGCATTAGTGCGATGATGTTTTCCAATTGGTAGAATTCAGGTCGTAAAATGATTTATTCAAAATGTCACATATATTGTCTCTTTCTTTCTTATACTAAACCAAGTTCATAGCTCCATTATCTGCAAATTATAATGACTTACTAATTCACTGTCACTATAATTTACTAATTTACTAGGGTGGCCAAATGTTCAGGTGACATGGACAGTCCCAATTTCAGGCTATACGTCTCTGTAAATAAAACAAGAATACTAAAATGCCCAGATTTTAAAAGGCTGCCCAGCTAATCAAGCATTGTTCCATTGAAACAAACATCCTTACAATGCAGTATATTTATAATGGTCCGTATGAGACTCGAAGGTGGAACCCCTCATACCACATCCTCTAGTTTGATTTAATATAACAATGGGGTCAGGGGGAAAAGCTTGATTAAGAACTTGTGTTATATTTGAACAGCATGGTAAAAACACACAGTACTTTTTTCTCTCTCACTTCAAGCATCATCACTGATAATGATGAGATTAAGCAGGCATTATGAGAATTGGCTTTATGCTTGGGCATGCATACTACACAAGTGTTTCAGTCTGGGACTTTGAAAATCTACTCAACCTCTAATTTACCATAAAAGTGTCACATTCACCTGATATTCATGACAGTCTCTCATTGTAATAAAGTTTGCTTTTCACTTCTGTTGTTCCCTAACATTTGTCATAAGTGAATAGCCTAGCAATTTCCATTTCATGAAAATTACTACAACCAAACAAAAAGTTTTTATTTTTTAAAATTAGCCTATGTGACTTGTCATTTGCAAATTGTCACTGTGTGTGAATATGGTGTCTGTGGCATGTGTCTATGTATATGTGAAAGAGAGTGGTCTTTGTGATGGACTAGAGTCCTGACCAGGCCTGTTTTCAGCCTTTTGCCCAATTCTGGAGAGACAGTCTTTGGCCAACCTTAACATGAATTGAGAAGGGTATAAAACCTAACTAATCCATCGGGAGCCACAATGCTTGCACAGCCCTCGAACACACCTGAATGTTACATCACGTGTACACTTTCTAACTATTTTTTTTGTCATTGTTATAGTGATTCCCGGATATCCAAGGCTTTCTCGTTTGGTAGTTCTCAGTGCTGCAATAATCGGAGGACTTGCAGCAGTTTCACTTCTTCTGTGGTTTAAAATAATGTGAGTGAATTTTAACATATAGATATAATATTGAAATTTGTATTAAGTGGTTGTTCTAAATGTGGGTAATGCAACTATATTATGCAACTGGCACACATGACATTTGTGGCTTAGTGTTGTCTCTCCAATATTCAAACAGCTACTTTAATGTTACTGGATATATTTTTGGTGACCCAAAAACTATTTCAAAATTTAAAAAATACACAGGGAGAAGAGTTAAGAAAAATGTAACTGTTTATATCCTCCCAAAAGGGTGGCACGGTGGAGCAGTGAGTAGTGCTGCTGCCTCGCAGTTAGGAGACCCAGGTTTGCTTCCTGGGTCCTCCCTGCGTGGAGTTTGCATGTTCTCCCCGTGTCTGCGTGGGTTTCCTCCGGCGCTCCAGTTTCCTCCCACAGTCCAAAGACATGCAGGTTAGGTGGATTGGCGATTCTAAATTGGCCCTAGTGTGTGCTTGGTGTGTTTGTGTGTGTCCTGCGGTGGGTTGGCACCCTGCCTGGGATTGGTTCCTGCCTTGTGCCCTGTGTTGGCTGGGATTGGCTCCAGCAGACCCCCCTGACCCTGTGTTCAGATTCAGCGGGTTGGAAGATGGATGGATATCCTCCCAAAATAATCTTTTCTGCCAACTCAGAGCAGTCATCCTCCTTCAATAATCAAATCACATATACAGTATTGGAGGCTCTGATGGTAGTGCAGTAGGCTTATTTATCTCTTTTTCCACTGCTATTTTTAGTCTTAGCACTTAATATGTATTTTTTTTACAAATTACATAAATTGTAAAATTAAATTTGATAGTAACATCTTCTTATCACTGTCGTTATTAGAATTTGCCAGTTTAGCATCTGCTTATCTTAGTGCATATACAGCATCTGTCAGATGACCTTGCATTCAGCTTTGTGAAAACTTGAGCACAGGGCTATTAAAATACAAGACATACTGTTAACACAGAAATAAGCCTTACACTAATTTGCACTGAGAAGTTAGTTAGTCCTTTTACATATTTTTCTGGTTGTCTTTTTTTCATTGATATGCCACTCATGTGCATGGCATGCTGTTTTTGACTTTTAGCAGTTTCAGTTTGCCTCATATGTTTAATAATGGCATGGATGCCTTTGTTTTTTCTAAATGAAATGTATACATATATTATCTAGTGAAGGAGGGCAAGAGTAGAAAACTAATCAGTCTACATTCAATAAGTAGTTAATGCTGAAAAGATTTTATTATGTTTATACCATATCATCCAGTACCAGACCAATTTTGTTTTTTATTATTATTTTTGATTTTCACAAACTACATTAGGTGGTGACTAATTTCCTTCCACCTTGAATCAGCTGGTAAATGCTGGACACATTCACTTTTTCAATCCAAACTAAAATTAATACTATATTATACTTGTAATGTGAGCTATAAGAATGGAAAGAAATTAGAATTCCAAAATCCTTGTCTTAACACTACCTTAATTCCAAGTATTTGTCATGATTTTTAAAATATGCAACTTATGAAAATACATTTTCTGAAGAAAAATTATTTTTATTTTGCTTTCATTTCTATTACCATTAATTGTCCTGTAATCATTTGGGCTGTCATGCACTGAAAAAACATTTGCTTTTTGAGGCACCGTGCTGTATGATCTAAAGACTGATTTGGTCAAGTCTTATAAATCAACTTCACTTTTGCACTTAAATGTAATTATATTAATGTTAAAAAATTCTAAATTTGCTATTGCTACAACCTTTAACTTTAAATGGACCATAACTATTGCAGTTGTGCTCCACTACCAAAAGTTTGAATTTTAATCTAAACCATACTTAAAGTCCAACCTCATTCTACTTCATGTTTAGTATCAGTATTTTCTAAAGATTAAGTAAATTAACCATCATTCATTCATTTTAAAACTTACCCTTTATAGTAAACAAAAACATTAAAATGACACAAAATGAAATAGGACACTAATTTTAAAAACTTTACATCACATATGAAAATGTGATCCCTTCTTCAAATTCTATACTAAGAGGTGTTCTTTTTCTCACTAATTGTCGATAAAAGAACAAAATAATGAAGCAGATTCACAGTTTTAACATTTATGAGGGATCTATTAAAATATGATCCCACTTCATGTCTTTTTATTAGCAATAGTTTGTCATTCTTTTACATTTTTTGCATCTTGTAATCACTAAAATTGCAAATTTTAGATAAGATTACAAATAATTAATCTTTAAACCTCTCTGACTTTATTGCAGCAAATCTGATGTAAGCAATCATCAAGACATTTAATTTTCAAATGTTTTTCTTAAAAGGCTTACAAGATCACAAATAATTTGTAGTTTAACATGATCATCGAAACGGTGTTCACAAGAAACAGAGAAAACATTATTTTTCTTACTTAGTGGCATTTGCTTTTCCATTTCTCTTACCATTATTTTTAAATTTGTTTTTCATTTAAGCAAGGTACAGAGCACTCTATTAAGGCTGTGATGTGACCAAGGTGCATTCCTAATTTGATGTCTTTAGAACAGAGATAGTCAGCTAGACACAATCTGCCATGCATATGGAGAATTTTATTAAGAGTTTTAAAAATCTGATAAATTATGCAGATGGTCCATAAATTGGTGTAATTTGTATAATTAGCATAATGACTGTTTGCTTAAATATCTGTTTATTAACAGGCAAAAGGGGAATTTGGAGCATGTTGTGAAAGAGGAAATAGTAGAAAAGAAAGAAAGTAAGAAAAAAAAAGGAAAGGATAAGGTTCCTATTGTGGATGACATAAAGCATGAAGTTGTTGATGATAGAGATTATGATTATAAACACCATGACACTTATGAAGATGAATATCGTGAAGGGGATAGCGATTACTATTATGATGATTATGATGAAACGATATATAAAGATGAAGAAACTACCAGCACTGACTCCAGAGAAGATGCCTCAGAGGGTAAAACTGAATCAGAAGAAGAGGAAGAAGGAGAGGGAGAGGAAGAGGAAGAGAAAGAAGAAGATGAAGAGGATGTGAAAGAAGATATGAAGCAGAAGATCATGGGGATGGCAATGGAAAACATAATGGGTAAGAAATGGGTGCAATTTATTTTAAAAACTAGCAAAATACCAGCGCTTCGCAGCGGAGAAGTAGTGTGTTAAAGAGGTTATGAAAAAGTAAAGGAAACATTTTAAAAATAACGTAACATGATTGTCAATGTAATTGTGTTGTCATTGTTATGAGTGTTGCTGTCATATATATATATACATATACATATACACATATATTATATATATATATATATATATATATATATATATATACACACACACACACATATACACATATTATATATATATATATATATATATATATATCATAGATATACACATATATTATATATATACACATATATTATATATATACACACATATATATATATATATACACATATATATATACACACACATATATATATATATATATATATATACATACATACATATACACACATACATGCACTTACAATAACATAGAAATCAATATAAACAACATTAACATCATTATCATATGAGAATATGAAGTAATATATAAGAAGCACATTTCATATAAATATAAATTATTAAACAGTAAAATCTTCTTCTATAATTTGCTACCGTGACTATTCGCTTGTCTGTCCAGGATTTTAAATCACCTGTAGCTCGCAAACCGTTTCACCTATTGACTTGAAATCTGGTACACATATAGAACGTCACGTCTACTATCTGCTTTATGGGTGATGATTGTATTACTCTTTTTATCTTTATTTTATTTTATTGTAGAATCAACTCCTATCTGCGCACACCAGGGCGGCCGTGGGCGGATGCGTATGGTGTATTCACTCCATGTTATCGTGCATTGCGCTGTCACTGGTATTTTGATAAAAGAATTTGAACAACATATAAGAAGCGTATAAATTATTTAACAGTAAAACATTAACATTTAAGAAGTAAAGTTACATTGAGTACTACTGCAGTGCCTTCGGGTATACCTCATTTTTTCTTTGCCCATTACATGCTTAAATGTATACATTTTTTGGTGTACCTACCCGAGAACACGCGACATATAACCGACCATGGGAGAAGCATGGATTTTAAACACGCGTTGAGTTCATCTGCTGGTCTCCCTCGTGGAATAACTGGTAATGTTTGACTAAAATCTACAGCGAGTAAAACGACATTACCTCCTTTTTTTTTTTTTTTTTACGATCTCTGAGATCTTGCTTTTTCGGTACAAGGCTTCATAAGCTCTTTTATGTTCCATGGTGTACTTATCCCAAACCATCATCTTTGAATGTTGCAAGACTTTCGCCTTGTATGTAGATCGGGGTAATTACATTCATTGCATTCCTAGTCTGAATCACAATCTGATTGTAACATCCGCTACGTGCCCTGTTTTAATTGCGAGAAGCAGATATATATAGCCAAATTCTCGCGCTTCGTTGCGGCAAAGTACTGCTTTTAATTTTTTATTAAGAAGAAAAGAAAACCTTTTTAAACGGATCGAAAATATACCAATAACAATTTGTTAAGGATCTGTTTTTTTTTGTGAAGCTCCCTTTTCACAGCTGTCGCGCTACGGCGTGTGTTTCGTTTATTTGACAGTATGTAGATCGTGGTAATTACATTCATGGCATTTGTTTTCTGAATCACAATCTGATTGTATGGGTGGTTACCTGCCAGGTCACGCTTGTGGTTTGTCAGCAAGTTGCCTTACGTCCACCACGTGCCCTCTTTCTGTTCCCAGAAGCAGATCATAGAATGGTTTTAATAGTTTACTTTCAAATAATGCAAAGAGTATGCGACATGTGTTTCTCCCTAATTCTGGGCTCATGAGGCGTACACACTCACTGCATCCCCTCTCGGGAATCGAATCTCTATCGTCAGCGCCAGAGGTGAAGCCCCTAACGTTGCGCTACGGCGTGTGGTTCATTTATACCTCGTGTCTTCTCATTAAACTTTTATCTCGCGAATATGTTATTGCAATCTGCAGCGGGAGCGTTTCTATAAACTTAATTTAAACTTACGTTTTACACCGTGCTTTGTTTCCCTTATGAAGATGCTTGTATGGTTCACTCGCTCGCTTCTTATTGTTTCGCTCCCTTCTCAATTGTTTAATGAATTTTTTGTTCTTCGCTGTTTGCGGCGCCAGAGTTGAAGCCCCTAACGTTGCGGTCAGCAAGTCGGCTAACATCTGCCATGTGCCGTCTTTCAGTTGCGAGAAGCAGATCATAGAATGGTTTTAATAGTTTACTTTCAAATAATGCAAAGAGTATGCGACACGTGTTTCTCCCTAATTCTGGACTCATCAGGCGTACACACTCACTGCATCCGCTCTCGGGAATCGAAGCTCGAACGTCAGCACCAGAGGTAAAGTCGCTAACGTTGCGCTACGGCGTGTGGTTCGTTTATACCTCGTGTCTTCTCATTAAACTTTTATCTCGCGAATATGTTATTGCAATCCGCAGCAGGAGCGTTTCTATAAACTTAATTTAAACTTACGTTTTACACCGTGCTTTTTTCCCTTATGAAGATGCTTGTATGCTTCACTCGCTCGCTTCTTATTGTTTCGCTCCCTTCTCAATTGTTTAATGAATTTTTTGTTCTTCGCTGTTTGCGGCTCATCCTTCATTTCTCCCTACTGCGTTCTTTTATCTCGCGAATATGTTATTGCAATCCGCAGCGGGAGCGTTTCTATAAACTTAATTTAACCCTTTAACCGCCAACTCCCTAAATATTCCCCATGCCAGGAGAAATCTGAACAATTTTCATTTTTTTACTTTACCTTTATTCAAGCAGTATTTACCTGCTGAAATACCTGCTGAAATGTTTCAAATAAATGGTCAATCAAAGGACATAGCTTGAACAAGCGGTCACGGTTTGGATCTTTCTTATCTGGCTCAGATAACGGGCAGCAGTCCAGTTGAGATGCTGGGGATACACCCACTCATCGCCATCGTCCGATGCGTCGTCATTCACAGTATCATGCAGCGCACGTTGCTGATCATCATTGTCGCTAAAATCTTCTTCAGAACTGCTACAATCATGATCAGAATTATTGTCCAAAATCGCCTGCAAAACCTCACTTGAAGTCAGTTTACGTTTCGCCATATTCACAGCTTTCACTTTTGAATCACATCACGTGAGCGGCCAATACAACCGCAGAGTTGTCGAAATACAACGTAGTAATAATACCCACGCCAAACTGTCAGTTATACTACGCGCCAGGCATTCACATAACCATAGGAAAATGTGCCGGATAATTCCGGCAGTAAGGCGTCAGCAAAAACGCTACGATGCCGGATATATCCGGCAGAGGGCGGTTAAGGGGTTAAACTTACGTTTTACACCGTGCTTTGTTTCCCTTATGAAGATGCTTGTATGCTTTACTCGCTCACTTCTTATTGTTTCGCTCCCTTCTCAATTGTTTAATGAATTTTTTGTTCTTCGCTGTTTGCGGCTCCTCCTTCATTTCTCCCTACTGCGTTCACAGTCTTTTCACGTGATTACGTGGGAGGCGTGATGACGTGACACTCAACTCCTCCTCCCACGGCCATCGAGCTGCCGTCCATTACAGTATATTGTGAAAAAAGAGGTTCCAGTTATGACCATTACACGTTGAATTTCGAAATGAAACCTGCCTAACTTTTGTAAGTAAGCTGTAAGGAATCAGCCTGCCAAATTTCAGCCTTCCACCTACACGGGAAGTTGCAGAATTAGTGATGAGTCAGTCAGTCAGTCAGTCAGTCAGTCAGTGAGTCAGTGAGGGCTTTGCCTTTTATTAATTAGTATAGATTCAGAAACAATTTTTATAGTTGAGAAAGTATTGTTCTGGGAAATGTGTGATATGTTTCAAAGCAAAAAAGTAAATATCTGTAACAAAATTATTAGTGTTTTCTTAATGGAAATATTCAAAAGAAACTATTGTGACATCTTGCCCAAAAACAGATATATTTTTATAATAAAGCTGTGGGAGAAACTGTATGTACATCATTAGTGCATATATTGCAAACATAACATCTGCCTATGCCTCACTCTGGAAAAAAGTTCTTCTGAGAGTGAACTGTGTCAGAAAAGCATTTGAGCTAAAACAAATGAAGTGAGCAGATGATACCCAGTCAGATTCCATGCTGGCTGCCTTTTCAGACAGTGTGTTTTGCATAAATGGGCTGTAGCTGCAGTATACCACTGATAGCACTGACAGGAAGTGTTTTACATTTGTTTCTGCTTTCAGTTTGCACGTTTTGTCAAATACCATCATTTTATGAATGGAGCTTACATACTTTATATCTGACGCAATTGACTCATAATTTCAAAATACAATGAAACATCATTCTTGCATATTAGAATTATTCCATTTTAATGTTTTTTTATTATAAGAGATTTTCATGACAGTTTTATATAGTAAGACTGCAAGATTGTTACAGTCTGCTTTATGAATATATATATATATATATATATATATATATATATATATATATATATATATATATATACAGTGGAACCTCGGTTCACGAACGTCTCGGTACACGTACAACTCGGTTTACGACCAAAAAGTTCGCCAAACTTTTGCCTCGGTTCACGACCACACACTCGGTATATGAACAAGCCAGTTTCCCTTTTGGTTTGTGCACGCTGATGATTTCCGCGCGTGTTGCATTGTTCTCGGTCAGACGTGCGTGCGTGCTTTTGCTGTGAACTCTTTGTGCTCTATTTCATTTCCCTTCCGGTTCATACGTGCCGATTACTGTGTTTAAGCACGTGTTCAGCCTCTCCCTGTTCATTGTTTTCAGTCAGACGTGCGTGCTTTACCTGTGAACTCTTTGTGCTCTACAGTATTTCGTGTGCTTTTGCAGTTAACCGTGGTTTCTAAGCAAGTGAAGAGTGGTGAGAAGAAAGTTTTGCAGAAAATTGAAATCGAAGTAAAGAAAGAAATTATTGAAAAGTATGAGTGTGGCGTTCGTGTTACTGATCTTGCAGCCGAGTACAAGAAGTCAAAACCTATGATTTCGACTATTCTAAAGCAGAAAGAATCTATTAAAGCAGCTGATGTTGCAAAAGGAGTTACAGCGTTAACCAGGCAGAAGCCTCAAGTGCTGGAAGAGGTGGAAAAACTGTTTACCAGTTTACTCATTTACCAATTTGAGAACCCTTGTGCTTTCAAGAAGCACAATGTAAACAAAGCCAGACTGCCAGTGATGTGGAGAGCAAACACAAAGGGTTGGGTCACAAGGACTTTGTTTTTGGAATGGCTGCACAAGGCTTTCGCTCCCACCAGCTAAACAGCTAAAAACACCAGAAACCCAAGAAATCACAAGAGAGAAAACATCCCTCCATCGTGGAGCCAGACTCTCCCTCAAAACTGTAACCTCCTGTCCACCCATTTTCTCCTCACTTCATGCCAGACCTCGACTCATGCAAGGTTAGTTTTCTTGGTGGTTTATGGTTAGTTTTTGTATTACAGATTTTTCAAATGTTCCTTTTTTTCCCCTGTGCTTAAAACTCATTAAAAGAAAGTGTTTATACAGCGATTGGTTGCAAGGCTATAGTGCGAACTCCTGTAAATGTTACTTTCTTGGTTGCTTGTGGTTGTTTTTTAAATAAAGTTTGGATTTGTTCAAATGTTCCTTTTTTTCCCCCTGTGCTTAAAACTCATTAAAAAAAGTGTTTATACAGCGATCGGTTGCAAGGCTATAGCACGAACTCCTGTAAATGTTACTTTCTTGGTTGCTTGTGGTTGGTTTTTAAATAAAGTTTGGATTTGTTCAATTGTTCCTTTTTTCCCCCTGTGCTTAAAACGCATTTAAAAAAAAGTGTTTATACAGCGATCGGTTGCAAGGCTATAGCGCGAACTACTGCAATGTTAGAGAGAGAGAGCGGGCTCGCGTGCTGATGAGACAGAGAGAGAGAGAGGGCACGTGCAGCTGAGAGCGAGCGAGCCTGCTCTTGCAGCTGAACAGGGAGCCTGGGTGTTTGTGTCAGTGTTATTCAATGTTTTTGCATTAGTTTACTATTACACTGTGCATTCTATGGAGTAATTAACTATATTTGTGCTTAAAAATCTTTAAAAAAAATTATTTACATACAGTTCGTTCGGTCTGGAACGGATTAATTGTATTTACATACAATCCTATGGGGGAAATTGCTTCAGTTCACGACCAAATCGGTTTACGGCCAGAGGTTTGGAACGAGTTATGGTCATGAACCGAGGTTCCACTGTATATATATATATATATATATATATATATATATATATATATATATATATATATATTGTGGAATATGCCCCGGACAGACAGGCAGACACGTTTAAATCACCCCACACACGTTTATTTTGGGTCTCCATTATACACTCCATCAGTACTCACAAGCCCCAATACCCCAAAGTCCAGGCCTTATCACAATGCCTTCTTTCTCTCTGTCTCTTCAGACCGCCTCCTTCTCTCCTTCAGCAACCTTGTCCTCTCTTCCACCAGACTCAAGTCCATCTCTGAAGGGAGGCGGCCCCTTTAAATAAGCACCCGGATGTGCTCCAGATGTTCCCGGCAATCTCCCACCAACACGCCCCAGTGTGGCGGAAGTGCCAGCTGTCTCTCGGAAGCACTACAGGTGTCCCTGTTCCTCTTCTCCCCAGCACTTCCTGGTGTGGCGGAAGTGCTGCGGTCCAGGGTCCTCCAGGTATTGGGGTCCCCCTGGCGGTGACCTCAGGCCCCTACAGGGTCGAGCTTCCCAGCTCTGTACCCGCGGTCCCCAGGGTGGTCGCCCCCTCGAGGTCTGAAGGAGGAATAAGCCCTCCTCCTGTCTTCCTGGGCGTCCCGGGTGGGTACCACCTATCCGGGCACCACAGTATATATATATATATATATATATATATATATATATATATATATATATATCTGCGGTGGGTTGGCACCTTGCCCAGGATTGGTTCCTGCCTTGTGCCCTGTGTTGGCTGGGATTGGCTCCAGCAGACCCCTGTGACCCTGTAGTTAGGAATATAGCGGGTTGGAAAATGGATGGATGGATATATATATATATATATATATATATATATATATATATATATATATATACAGTATGGTGGCTTCAGTCACAAAGACAGAATGAGTCCCAAAAATAGTTGGGATGCCAACCCGGCCAACTCTCTTTAATTTCAAAAGCAACAGGGGTGCGGTGATGCTCAAACATAAAGAATGCTGGCAGTCACCTCCAGTTTATCCTCTGGTGTCAACTGGATGATAACATGCATACAAGACCGCAAGATCAACCCCCACCCTACTCAGAAGGGGATGGGTTAGGGTTGATCTCACCCTGCAGTATTTTTAGTCGACCAATGAGAAACATGTGTACCAAGTTTCATGAAAATCGCTCCAGCAGTTCGGAAGTGATACTGGAACATACATACATACATACACACACACATACATTGAATTATATATATATACCTAAAGATTTTCAGATTAGGCAAGTGTAACTATCAAACAACTACCCATACATTCATTAATTCATCTGTATATTTAACTGGCATTGGTTTATTCAGTTTTAAAATCAAGGAAAGCTGGAGATTTTCCTGGTAGCATTGAATAAAAGGCAGCATCCAGCCCTGGACATGGTGCCAGTTCTTCACAGGGCAAAAATGGGCACAGACTCAAACTCATTCAGACTGAATTTACAGTTTCTAATTAACATAAACCCCTGGTCTCTGGCATGTGGACGGCAATGTAGACGCTTCACACAGTAACCAGGCCAGGAGTCAGACCCAATACCATGTAGTGGAATTAAGAACTGAACCACTGTGTCATCCTACACATAATTACTTTAAAAAGTTAATTCACACATTAATTTTCCTTTCCCTTTTTATATAAAAATGCAGTCACAGAGAATCCAAAACTCTTTTGGAATCATGAGTACCAATCAATGTTCGATTGATAGCTAATCTACCAAACCCACTACGTTTAGAGTCACCTGATCTAATCTAAACATCTTTGTAATGAGAGGAAAAATCATGCAGGAATATGTACACAGGTGCTGGTCTGGGATTTGACACTATCTGTGTGGATTTTCTTCTTCGTGTCCCCAAGGAACACAATTTACGTCAATTGAAATCTTTATAAAGGACTGCATATAAGTGCAAATTTCATTTAACTACAATCACATTCAGAGTTAGTTACATCCAAGGCTGGGGGAGTAGTTATCAGCTGGGGGAGTAGTTATCAGCTCTCTGTGACCCTGAATTGGATAAGCAGTTTAGAAAACGGATAAATGAATGTGTGAAGAAAAATTTTCAAAGGTCCCTTTTTTTAATTGCAATTTTTAAACATTTGTCTTGTGGATACATTTAAAGAATCTGAACATTTCTGATTCTCCTTTATTCCACAAATTTTCTAAATGGGAACAAGGAGTAAAGTTCATGGCATTTCAGTGAATGGGGCTTGCATGTGCTTTGGTCATTTGCACCATCGGCTCCATGATGGGGTGCTAGTCCTACTTACAAACACATTTAAAATTACACAAAATTATTATGTTGGTTTCTGTATTATTAAGACAGACTTCTACTTATATACTGTATCAGTTCTCTGCTTTTTGGTACATTTGACTCTATTTGAAAGTTTTAACTTGGGCAATTTAAGATTGTATTCATTGTCCATGTAGAATATGTTTTGATATTTTTTTGTTTTTCTGAACTAGGTGATGGAGATAGTCTGAAGCTTGGAGCTGAAAAATTAAAAGAAGCAACTGGGAAGGTGAAAGAAATGAGCAAGGAAATCAAAGGGAAAGTGAAAGAAGTGAAAGGAAAAGTTAAAGAGGTGAAAGGGAAAGTCAAAGATACAGCCAAGAATGTGAAAGGAAAAGTAAAAGAGATGAAAGGGAAAGTCAAAGATACAGCCAAGAAGGTGAAAGGAAAAGTAAAAGATGCAGGCAAGAAGATAAAGGGGAATGTCAAGAAGATGAAAGGAAAAGTGAAAGATATGAGCAAGAAAATTAAAGGAAAAGTAAAGAATTTGAAAGGGAAAGTGAAAAATTTAGGGAAAAAGATGAAAGGTCTGGGCAAAAAGATGAAAGGAAAGGTAAAAAATGTGGGCAAAAAAATAAAGGGCATTGGCAAAAAATTAAAGGGTATGCGTGGGAAGATGACGGGACTGGGTAAGAAAATGAAAGGCTTAGGCAAAAAGTTGAAAGGCTTTGGGAAAAAGGTGAAAGGACTGGGGAAGAAGATGAAAGGATTTGGAAAGAAAAAGAAGAAATTTAGCCTTTTTTAAAAGGTAGAGGTTAAGGAGCACAAACAAAATGATGGAAAAGAAAGAAAGAAAGAAAGAAAGAAAGAAAGAAAGAAAGAAAGAAAGAAAGAAAGAAAGAAAGAAAGAAAGAAAATACTGTATGGACATTCATTCTTGCATATTTTTCCATCACTAATACATCCTAAAGATGTAACTGGATATGAGTACAAGAACAATTAATAAGTATTATGAGTAAAAGAACAATTAATAAGTATTATGAGTAAGCACAAAGGAACTGATAAAAGCCTATGCCACCAGGAAAAATGACGACTATAACACTCTTAACATTTATATGGAAAATATTCATAAGTAATATCACTTTTTAACTGTACCTTGGTTTGCAATAAATCCAGTTTTCTTTTCTCCATAATGAGTCCCAAGTGGTATATCATAATGTCGTGTGTTTACCTAGAGCAATTAACCTTAAAAATACATTGAAATCTTGAGCCAATGGACAATTAAATTGTGATGCAAAAAATTAAACTGTATGCAATGCTTCAAAAGTACAATTTCAATAACTAAAAATCTGAAATTGCTAATCATTTCTGAATATTTGCTACACATGCAAGAATGGGACAAAAACTGGTGGGGAATACAAGAAATGACAAAATTACAGATTTTTGTGGTTTGCTAACACACATGTTAAATTGACAAAATCCCCTATAGCCTTACTTCAGCTATCAGTAGATCAGTACTGTTCCCAATAATATTAACAGAATCAGGGTGGAGTGGTGGCTCTGAGGCTTGGGATCTGTGACAGCAATCAGAAGGTTGCTGGTTCGAATCCCATAGATGTGACTCTTCTCCATATGGTATTATGTTAATCTGTATCCAGCCTGCAAGCAGGTTCTTAGATTTATAGGGATAACTTGGAGGTTAGTGTCAGGAATGGCATTCCAGCCAATGTAAAAAAAAAAACCTTTGTCCCAATCCAGGTGGTTCAATGTGTGGTGTAAATGCTAAGCATCAAAACTGTTCCCTCACAAATCAGAACTTGAGAATATAAATAGGGTCAAAGGTATGCCAATATTTTTGGAACACTGGATCCAAACAATGAGAGGGAGATACTTTGTGGAAGTCAACAAACAACAAGAGGAGAAAGGGATGGCAGAAAGTTTAGATCAGATGAAATACATGCCACATAGAGTGTATTGATTCATGGGATGGAAATGGCAGCGGCTGGAATTGTGTCCAGCCAAATTTGAACTGCTACATAGTGATAGCCATTGTCCTCACTTCCAGACAAGAAAACTGGTAAATTGTACTGTTTTTGTATTTTGTATCTACTTTTTGCCATACCAGCAATTTTCAATTCCTTACTAGTGTCTTAGCTATTCAAGAAAAGTTCATCTGTCAAAAGTAATGTCCATAACTGAAACAGTTGCTGACCACCTCTGCAAAGGTCGTCTTCTACCCTCAAGGTTGTTTGAACCATGGTAATTAAGACTGACTATGGTTTCATATTTGGATTCAGAATAGAAATATACATCCTGTGAAAAGAATCAAGACAGTTTAAAAGCAGAACCCATGTTAAAGATTTGGGAGGCAATGATGAATGAATGAACTTAATAAAGAGTGGACCCAATGGGTAGGGTTTTAGAGTTTATAACCACTACTTTTTTATGGGATATTTGCATGATGAAGAAATAGTCTTTGTTTTTGAATGTTCTACCCATCAGGTTTTTCTAGTTTAACTCTGTGGGGAAAAAAAACAAAACAGCCCTCATTTTAATTGTTCTTCTTGAATTAGGACCTTGGGGACCCACTTGTTTTAATGTATGTCTTAAGACTACCTTATTCAAACCATCTCACCTGCATTGTTTTGCCCATTAAATTAAAGCTAAAAGTCTATAATTCAATCCGATAATGATTGCTTCTTTTCAAATCCATTATGGTAGCATACAGAGCCAAAGTTATGAAAATTGTGGCACTGTCCAAATACTTATGAACCTGACTGTAAGTCCTTGTGAGCTTATTTTGATGTCCTTTGTAAGGAATTAAATAATTTTTGCAGTCACAGAATTAAGTTTTCTTTCTATAATGTTGTTTACAAATAGTCGGGAATCTTTTGCATACGCTCACTTTTTTGTGCCCCATTGCAAGGGAAAACTTCCAATTGTCAGGAGTTGTATTTTAGGAAGAGGGAGGAAAATAGGGTCATGTACAAGAGTGGAGGAAGATGCACACAGGTGGATTATATCCTATGCAGAAAAGTCAATCTGAAGGAGACTAAAGACTGCAAAGTGGTGGCAGGGGAAAGTGTAGTTAAGCAGCATAGGATGGTGGTCTGTAGAATGACGTTGGAGATCAAGAAAAGGAGGAGAGCAAGGGCAGAGCCAAGGATCAAATGCTGACAGTTGAAAAAAGGAAGACTGCAAGGTTGAGTTCGGGGAGGAGGTAAGACAGGTACTGGATGGCAGTGAAGAGTTAACAGACAGCTGGGCAACTGCAGCAGAAGTAGTAAGGGTGAAAGCAAGAAGAGTGCATGGCATGACATTTGGACAGAGGAAGGAGGAAAAGGAAACCTAGTGGTGGGATGGGGATGTGTAGGAGAGTATACAGAGGAAGAGGTTGGCAAAGAAGAAGTGGGATAGTCAAAGAGATGCAGAAAGTAGACAAGAGTACAAGGAGATAAGGTGTAAGGTGAAGAGAGAGGTGGCGAAGGCTAAAGAAAAGGCGTATGATGAGCTCTATGAGAGGATGGACACTAAGGAGGGAGAAAAGGACTTGTACCGATTGGATAGCCAGAGGGACTAAGCTGAGAAAGTTATGCAGCAGGGTAGTGTGATAAAGGAGAAAGACGGAAACATATTCACAAGTGAGGAGAGTTTGTTGAGCAGATGGAAAGAGTACTTTGAGAGACTGATGAAGAGAATGAGAGAGAGAGAAGGTTGGATGATGTGGAGATAGTGAATCAGGAAGTGCAATGGATTAGCAAGGAGGAAGTAAGGACAGCTATGAAGAGGATGAAGAAAGGAAAGGTTGTTGGTCCAGATGACATACCTGTGGGAGCATGGAGATGTTTAGAAGAGATAGCAGTGGAGCTTTTAACCAGATTGTTTAATGGAATTGTGAAAAATGAGAGGATGCCTGAGGAGTGGAGAAGAAGTGTACTGGTACCAGTTTTTAAGAATAAGGGGGATGTGCAGAGCTATAGTAACTACAGGGGGATAAAATTGATAAGTCACAGCATGAAGTTATAGGAAAGATTAGTTGAAGCTAGGTTAAGAAGGGGGGTGATGATTAGTGAGCAGCAGTATGGTTTCATGCCAGGAAAGAGCACCACAGATGCAATGTTTGCTCTGAGGGTGTTAATGGAGAAGTTACATTGCATCTTTGAGGACCTGGAGAAAGCATATGACAGGGTGCCTCGAGAGGAGTTGTGGTATTGTATAAGAAAGTCGAGAGTGACAGAGAAGTACGTAAGAGTTGTCACAGGTGTCTGGTCACTCTTATAGGTAATCTAACTTAGACACCATTAAAATATCCGACTACGCCACCCAGTTTTATTAAGAGACTGGGAACTCCTGAAATTTACCAATAATAGCACACAGGTTTCTTTAAATTGGGCGGTGAGTAAACACACAATGAAAGACACAACAGTAATTTTAGAAAAAAAGCAACAGTAAGTTCTATTACACAAAACAATATAAGGTACATTAAAAAGATGAACGAACATAACAAAAACTAAACATATCAGGAATCAATTTCCCTTTTTTTAAAAAGGAAAATACACAGTCCACCCTCTAAAAGTCCGTTAAAAACAAGAATTGAAGGATACAACCTTTAGTGGTGCAGAGTCCAGTTTGTGCACTGTTACCCCAACACTTAATTGTTCAACTGTCCATGGATGCACTCTGTTCCCCGGCAGAAGTTGTGTCAAATTGTTGACTCCCTGTCAGCGTCTCTTCGTTGTTCCTTTTTCTTCCACTCTGGGCTCCTTGTGTGGCTGGGACCTAGGCACGCCTCATTCCTCGTCTGTCAGCTTCGCTTGGTCCTCTCCTGCGGCTTCCCTGTTTCGCTGGACCCACAACTGGCGTCTCCTTGTGGAGCTGTCTCTTCCTCCCTGGAAGTAAATGTTGCCGTCCTTGTGCCTCACGTCGTGCCAGCCAGGTACCCTTGTCTGCCTGCAAGCCCCTGTGCCCTGTCCGAGTGTCTTGGCAGCGTTTTCTGTGGACTCTCCCTCCTGCCTTCTGCTGGCCAGGAGTTTATATTTACTTCAGCCCCTGCTGTTGTCAGTCCTGGACAAACAGTTTAATCAATGGCACATCTAAATTGCCTGGGTTTAACAATTAATGAAAACACAAGTTAACAAAATGTATGGTTACCAAACATTAATAAGTACAGATATGCTGATTAGGAACCAATATTTCCAAGCCAGGTAAATACAGGCATCCTCCAAGGCCAGACTTCAAAGCAGTGACTCCCTTGCAAGACAGCAAATACCATTAATAAGTACAGACAGCCTTTTAACTTCTCACCCCCCAGTCCCAACAGTGGGTGCCTAATGGAACCACCCAGTGCACAAAAAAATGTAAAAGTGTCCCTCTCTGACATGTACAGGATATGTACGAGGGGAGTGTGACAGTGGTGAGGTCTGTGGTAGAAGTGACAGATGCATTCAACATGGAGGTGGGATTAAATCAGGGATCGGCTGTGAGCCCTTTCTTATTTGCAAATGTGATGGACAGCTTGACAGATGAGATTAGACAGGAGTCCCCATGGACTATGATGTTTGCTGATGACATTGTGATCTGTAGCGAGAGTAGGGAGCAGGTTGAGGAGACCCTGGAGCGATGGAGATATGCTGTAGAGAAGAGAGGAATGAAGGTCAGTAGGAACAAGACAGTAGGAGCAAGAGGAAAAGAGGAAGCCCTAAGAGAAGGTTTATGGATGTGGTGAGAGAAGACATGAAGGTGATGGGTGTAACAGAGCAAGATATAGAGGGCAGGAAGCTATGGGAAAAGATGATCTGCTGTGGCAACCCCTAACGGGAGCAGCCAAAGGAAGGAGATGATCAACAAAACTCCCCAAAACTTTTTTTCGTAGAGAATATACTGTGTTCAGTGGTGATCTTGTCCACTGAATATTTTCCTGATAATTTATCTTTGGCCAGCTTAGATAATTTTTTTCCCCTAGAGCCCCAGGTTGCTTTGTGAGGCCAGCATGACATCATAGGCTACAGCAGCCAAGCGTACAACTTTCAAGCATGCATACCATAAGGTGACTGCCTGATCTGCTTTCCGCATGTGTAACATCACAAGCAGATAATATTCCAACAGAATTTACACCCCAAATGCATTTGAAAAAATTATGGAGTATTAGCTAAACATAGTGAGAATATTACGAATACTGTCACTGAACCCTGTGCACTCGCTCACTCAGTCACTGCGCTGCATACATCATTAGCCATGCGCCACAGGTATGACAAAAAAAAAACTTTTTAAGAGCAATTCCCCTCCCTGAGACAGAATACACCTGAGGCCCAGTAAAATAATAATGAACAACTTGTTACTGTTTACAAGGTTTTTCTGTTTTCTTAATTTAATAAAAAAGTGTGAAGCATTTGCACAAAAATCCTAAACAAAACAGACATTCTAGCTGCACTCAAAGCCGTGACTTCAGGAAGCCAGTCCCACACCACCACTTCGTGGCATGGTCAATGTGTATCTACAGGCTGCAACTCTGTGAGCACAATGATATATATTGATTTACTTATTGCGAGTTTATGGCCATTTTGGTTGCGATTATCGTTTCATCTTCATCTTTTGTTGAGGCACAATGGTTACCACTGCTGCCTCACAGTTCAGATCATATTTTTGGCCACAATAATCAGTTCAGCATACTTGGCAAACGGTTTCCTGTCCCTCATGGGCACTTAAAAAACCACTGCATCATAATAATGCATAAAAAGCTCATTCATTTTTGCCTTTCCCATTGACTTTAAAGCATTTCAATGACTTTGGCGAAGGTCTATGATTCTGTAGAATTTGTTCATCACTTGTAACTAACATGCCAGACAACTTTGCTGATGTAAATAGCTAGGTGAATTTGTAGATGACATAGATGTAACAAAATCATTTCCTAGACAGATTCAGAGTTGTACAGATATATAAACATACACTGCCTGGCCAAAAAAAAAGTCGCCACCTGGATTTAACTAAGCAAATAGGTACAAGGCTCCTATTGGATAATTATTGCATGGGTGATTATCTTTCAGCTGGCAACAAGTTATTTAACCCCAACTGGTGCAATGAGTTGCTTCTCATTTCTTAAACAACCATGTTGAAAGACACATCTCGTGGTCATGGAATAGATGTTAGTCTGTTTGAGAAGGGTCAAATCATTGGCATGCATCAAGCAGAGAAAACATCTAAGGAGATTGCAGAAACTACTAAAATTGGGTTAAGAACTGTCCAATGCATTATTAAAAACTGGAAGGATAGTGGGGACTCATCGTCTTCGAGGAAGAAATGTGGCCGGAAAAAAATCCTGAATGATCGTGATCAGCGATCACTTAAATGTTTGGTGAAATCAAATCGAAGAAAAATAACAGTAGAACTCAGGTCTATGTTTAATAGTGAAAGTAAGAGCATTTCCACAGGCACAATGCGAAGGGAACTCAAGGGATTGGGACTGAACAGCTGTGTAGCCGTAAGAAAACCACTAATCAGTGAGGCAAACTGGAAAAAAATGCTTCAATTTGCTAGGGAGCATAAAGATTGGACTCTGGAGCAATAGAAGAAGGTCATGTGGTCTGATGAGTCCAGATTTACCCTGTTCCAGAGTGATGGGCGCATCAGGGTAAGAAGAGAGGCAGATGAAGTGATGCACCCATCATGCAAGATCTTGGTGAAAAATTAATGCAACACTGGATGGAACTAAATCTTGTGACATTGCAGAAGCTTATCGAAACAATGCCACAGCGAATGTGTGCCGTAATCAAAGCTAAAGACGGTCCAACGAAATATTAGAGTGTGTGACCTTTTTTTTTGGTGGCAACTTTTTTTTTGGCCAGGCAGTGTATATGTACCAGTAATTTTAAACATAAGTAGAAGAAATGTATTTAGCCTTAGGGATTAATAAAGTATTTCAAAATCAAAAATAAAAAATACTACATATTCAATAAGTATTCAAAGGGGTTCTGAAACATGAAGGTAAACCTTCTGAGAAGGACGAATGAATCATATTAGACTTGCTAATGTGCACATCCAGTCATAGTAGAGAAGTAATTAAGAAGGAATGGAATGTATGGTTACATAGCACACTGTGCGGAAATACAGGATAAGCGAAGGCTAATCTTAAGCTATGTAACATATTTGTGAGGCCTGTTTTGGTATAGGATGTGCATGTTTTGTCTACATATTACACAAACAGATTTAATAGTGTGAGAAAAACACCAGGAAAGAATCCCTAGATTTAATCCAAGACTGTACAGTGTGATATATGTTTACAATCAAAAGAAGCTAAATCTCCTTACCTTATGCATGGAGAGGATAAGTACTAATGAGATGAGTGTTTAAAATTAAACTGTTTATAAATCAGATAAATACAGTGGATACCAACTTTTAGTTTAACATGGTTTAACAAGTACAACAAGCTACAGATGAAAATTGATTGTAATATGTAAGTGGTAATTTCATTCAAATTTTATTAAGTGTCTCTTTACACAGAGAACCCTCAAATCTCATCATGATGACATTTTTCAAGTGCTAAGTGGATATTGTCAAGCTGTGTTGAGCTACAGTGCTGAATGATCTGTTCTTGTCAAAATTCTTTAAATGTTTTAAAAATTGTTTTTCATCAGCTTTATAATGAAGACCATTGGACAAGTCTTAGAAAAAAATTCACTCCCACACATTTTGTAAGTTATGATTTATCTGAAATAATGAAAATAAAACAAGTTCATTCCGGGTTTGAAGATCCCCAAGGTGTTACCTTCATCTATATTATAACATAATTTGTCATGTCATTTTCTAACCTGCTTAATTCAGAGGGTCTTGGGAGGGCCTGGAACCTATCCCAGCTAGCATGAAACAGGAACAGGTAGGAACAAACCCTGGACAGGATACCAGTCCATTAGAGGGTGAACACAAACACACACCCTCAGGCCAATTTAGAATCTCCAATTTACGAAACCGGCATGTCTTTGTCACAAGTTTAAGTAATGAATTTTTAATCCTCTAAGCACCTTGTACAATAAAACACAGCCAACCATACAAAATCAATGAGGCTCTTTCCTCTTCTTCCTCCTCCAGTTGAGTCTAGCTCCTTTATGCTGAAGTGGCATGAATTGTGTGGAACACTTCTGGATTGTTTGGGAACCACAGCAGCCCACTCCTGACAGCGAACCCTTGTGGCACCCAGGGACCACAACAGGGTTGCACTAATTATTGTGCCACAATATCCTGTCTATACGCAGGAGTAGGCAAATGGACTTCATCTACATTACAAATAGTATCTTTCTTGGCCAAACAGCTTTAGAAATACTCCCTGGTATGTTTCTACATCTATGTCATCCCAAGCCATCTCCAGAGCATGGAAACTTTCCTCTCGGATAATCAGGAAGTGCACAATGCTGACATATATACTGTCGTGACAGTAAAGTAGCACACTGTGCACTTCCCGTCATCCCTGCATAACATGAACATAGCCCCAATAAAAAAATAAAAAACACAAAAGGAGGTGCCTGTGAAAAACAAAATAACATAATGGAAAAACAGAAACAAGATATGAAATATCATTAATTATCTTAAAATGGAAAGTAACCATAAAATATAGCTTTGGATTCTCCATTGTTCAAAACACTCAAAAGGGAACAAAACACATAATAACAAGCAAGGAAAAAATCTAATCTGCAATAAACAGTAGTTTTTCCTTTAATTCTAGCTAATGTTTGGATGAGTACTTGATTAATTTTTTAAGTATTTCACTTGACTACTGTTTTGGGATACTTTGGACCTTACTAAATAATAGGTCATGGGGTCAGTCTGTTTAATAAACTAGCATTAGCAGAACAGACTTAATCACACCCTTCCATTCATCTGTTTGAAACCTATTTTGTTTTTCAGTATAATTCTCCATCCCCTATTCCTCCTCCTCTTGCTACTGTTAGTAGTGAACCCGCATAAGAAACCCAGCAGGTTTTGCATCCCCATCATAATTCAGTAAGAAATAATTACATGTTGTATTTTTGATTTTATCTTTTTTCCTACCATTTTTGGTCAGTAGTTGGTGATATCATCGAGTGCCACCATTTCAGAACAGATTGCCATTAGACTGTGATTTGCTAAGGTTGTATCAGATAAACATATCATTTAAAAGTGAGATACATGCACAGAAAGTGTCTCCACTTTAATATTCTGATAAATTAAAGACTCCAGTATGAGAAAATACTTGAGAACTCCTTTCTTAAACAATTTCTTTGTAAGATTTTTCATTTTTGCTTTTTGACTTTTGATTTTGTAGCAGATTACTGTCTTCCTGGCAATGATCCCTGCTTGGGTCAAATGCTGTAATAATCTTTGCTCTTTAGAAGTATTGTCTTCTTCAGTCACTCTAAATCAACAAATTATGTGATCTTACGAATTTCTGGTTCAACTGAATACAAGGTTATAATTTTCAGAATTGCCTTTTAATATTTAAGAATTACAATTAAAAATATTTACATTCCATGGTAAATGCTATTAACCTATTGTTACTGGAAAATCGGGTTTAGTAAATATATGGATGAATGAATGGATGGATGTTTGCATCATTTCTAATAGTAAACTATTTTCTTCACAAAGTATTATGTATTTATAGGGATAAGCAAAATGTCTTAATAATATTACCACAATTTTACTCACATTAATGAAGCCTTCATTGGTAGGATTGCCTAGTTTACAAAAAATTAATAAACATATGATTATTCAAAGTCAAATCATCCATATCATTAGTTTTTATTATTTTTTTACATTTTTGTAGATTTTATTTAAGGAAGTTAACATTACATACAATCAATACTTACTTTAACAACAAAGAAAGTACCATTAAATACAATCAAGTCAAACTTAACAAACCTAAAATCAACCCCCGCCTGAGAGAAAAAGAGGAGAGCCAACAGCAAGAGTAATTCTTTAAAACAAAACAACAAAGGAGGGAGAATATTGTTTCCCCCCGATATAAAACCTTAATCTAAAATTTTATTAATTAGGACTTGCTATATTTTAAAAAGGTTTTGAACAGATCCTAAGTGAGAATTTATTTTTTTCCAGTTTCAAATAGTATAGAACATCAGTTACCTACTGACTTATAATAGGTGGGCTGGGATCCTTCCAGTTGAGCAAGATAAGTCTGCATACTAGTAGTGTAGTACAGGCAATAATAATCAATTTGTCCTTCTCCACTTTAAGCCCATCTGGCAGTACGCCAAACACAGCTGTTAAAGGGGTAGGAGGGATTGTGACGCCAAGGCTGTCAGATAGGTATTCAAAGAATTTTGTCCAGAATAATGTTAATTTGGTGCATGTCCAGGCCATGTGGCATAGTGAGTCTGCAGCTAAATTGCAACAGGTTGAATCTTGCCCTGGGCACATTTTGGACAATTTTAAATGAGATAAATATACTCGATAAAAGATTTTAAGTTGGATAACTGAATGCTTTGCATATATGGAGCTAGAGTGTATTCAATGCATGGCTGCCTTCCACTCCTCTGAGATAATAAGTAAGAGATACTTTCCCCACCATACCCTGGGATCTTTCAAAGGAAGGGACTTATTATTATTTTTATATATTCTTGAGATGCTGTCTGAGTCTTCAAAACAGTTCAATATTCCTTCTGGAATAGAATTGTTGGTAGGTAATGGAAATTAGTCAGCTTCCTTCTAAAAACTTTCTGATTTGAAAGTAGTGGAAAAATTGTGTTGATGGGAAGTTAAAGTTTGAAACATAATTGTTTATAAGATGCAAAGTCATTATCTATATACAAGTCTCTAAGTGTTTTAATCCTTAACAATATTCAAAGGTTAAATACTGTTTAGGTTTGACATGATAGAAAAAGGTGATTATCATATACAGGTGCAACAGATATAAGCTTCTCTGTCTTAAAGTGCTTCCTATATTGATTCCATATTCCAAGTGATTGATGGACAATTGGATTATTAGTATATTGATGATAATTTGTGTTTACTGGGGCACAGAGCACGGCATTTAAAAAGTACAGCAAGATTGTATTTCTATTGCAGACCAGGCTTGTGTATGTTTATCAATTGGTGTTGATGTCCTGGGGCCTCATGTATAAACGGTGCGTATGCACAAAAATATTGTGTAAGAACGTTTCCACATTCAAATTGCGATGTATTAAACCTAAACTTGGCAAAAAGCCACTCACATTTCCACAGTAGCTCATATCCTGGCATATACAAGTTCTGCGCTCGGTTTGGCAGACTGGCGGCACCCAGCGTCAAAGCAGTGCTACTGTTCCTGTGTGGTTTATCATTCTTTTTCAGATCCACATCCCTGACGCGGCTTTATAAATACACTGAAATTAACCGCATATTGTTTATTAGTTTAATGCATCTGATTGTAATTAACCAGTAACAATACAATGGTCCACGGAATGGTCAAACTATTCCAAATACCATAACTGCTTTAGCGTTGTTACTCTCACTGCACCTTCTTCTTCTTCTTTCAGCTGCTCCCGTTAGGGGTTGCCACAGCGGATCATCTTTTTCCATATTACTCTCACTGCACCACTCGGAGTATTTATATCACTGTATCTGAGTGGGGAATCACAGCTGTACAGCAGCTGATTGGAAAGAGAATTATTGGTATACAGCATCTAGCACACGGCTGCCTCAGCCATGCTGTCTATTGAACTGCTCTCATACAGGAAACGCTTCAGAGCCTTTCCTGTACTGACCTCACAGTTCAGAAACAGTTTCATCCCAAGAACTATAAATGCACTCAATCAGTCCATCAAGTGCTCCTTGTAGAACTGTTTGTACTTTATAAGTACAATTGCCTCACTGTAAACTTGTGATACAGTTATAATATTGCACAACCTGAGCCATTTTATAAAGCATGTATTTACATATGATGACAATATCATTTTTATATATCAGCAAAGCGCGGGCGCTCCATTCACGGATTGTTCCTGCCTCACGCTGTATTCTTGCTGGTACTGGAAGGATGGATGGATAGAATAATTAAACATGTACTACGAAGATATTTCAATGTTCCTTAAAAGTTTTGAAGAATCGGTGTTCTAAGCTTACAGATGGCTTAACGTCTATTACAGAGCTGATTGTGTGGCGATTGGGTATTTGGAGACAGAAAAGTAAGGACAGGAATTGGAGGTTAGTACATTTGAAAGAGACAGTACTGCTACAATAAAGTATTTCATCGAAGGTCACGTTGTGTGAGACATGAACAATCACTGCGCCACCGTGTTCCCATGTTTAATAACATGCTTTAACTCCTATCATCATGAAAATTATATCATATATACATCTCAGTATTTTAATTATTCAGAGAGCTGTAATATTACGAATGTAATGGATTCTGTGTCCTGTTGGAGGAAGAGAAAGCCCGGAAGCACATAGTGATTCACACACATAGAGCGCATAGAAAATCAAATACAAAACAAAGCATTTAACGTGCTACTTTAGTTACGATGGGATTTGAGAAACTAAACATTAAACGATTTTAAGATGAAGTTTACGATGTTCTACTTTAATGACAAAATAAACCACATGATTAAAGTGCAAATTTAGAGATTAAAGTTGACATTTTGTGCTTTTTTCTCACTGTGTGCCTATTTTTTTTTCTCTGTACCCTATTAATATGATGCTCAGACGGTGGGCTACGACTTGCCTTTTCACGGCGAGTTTGATATGTGACAAGTTCTTTTTTATTTTGTGCACTGTGCGACTTGATGAACTTGAGCTTTCAAGTTTCTCCGACACTATGTCGCTCGATCAACTTCCTTTTGTTGTTTATACCACTGTATAAACCAACAAATAGTACGTTTTTCCTTGCCTCCACTTGGTATTCACTGAAATCCCTCTATTTTCCCTTGTGCTTTTGCCATTGTCTTCTCACAGAAGGTTGATCTTAAGAGCTATTTATATTGATTTGCATATTCAAAGAGGCATAATTCTAGGAGGAGTTGGGGCGGGACAGCAGGCATGTGCACGTGCGTTACTTTTCATGCTGACCGTGATTTATGGAGCGGAAGAACGTGGAATTTGGTGTTTACACAGATTTATGCATCTGGATTTTTTTGTGCGTAAGCACATTTCTGCTTTTGTCCGCATGCCATGTTATAGTGTGAATTCTACGCACAGCATTATGCATGAGGCCCCAGGTCTTTACGACATACACTAGCAAAATACCCGCGCTTCGCAGCAGAGAAGTAGTGTGTTAAAGAGGTTATGTAAACATATATATACATATACATATATACATATATATACATATCTACATATACACATATCTATATATACATATATATACATATACAAATTTACATATCTACATATATATATATACATATGTACATATATATACACATAAATATATTCATATCTACATATATATATATATAAATATAGACATACATATATACATACATTCACATATATATATATATATATATATATATTCACGGCATTCGTAGTCTGAATCACAATCTGATTGTATGGGTGGTTGCCTACCAGGTAACGCTTATGGTTGGCCAGCAAGTCAGCTAACATCTGCCACAGTGCCTTCAGTTGTGAGAAGCAGATCATAGAATGGTTGAAAATAGTTTACTGTCAAATAATGCAAAGAGTACGCGACACATGTTTCGCCCTAATTCTGGGCTCATCAGGCGTACACACTCACTGCACTCCCTTACGGGAATAGAACCTCGGACGTCAGCGCTAGAGGCAAAGCTCCTAACATTGCGCCACGGCGTGTGGTTCGTTTATTTGACAGCATGTAGATCGGGGTAATTACATTCACGGCATTCATAGTCTGAATCACAATCTGATTGTATGGGTGGTTACCTACCAGGTAACGCTTGTGGTTGGCCAGCAAGTCAGCTAACATCCGTCACGGTGCCCTCAGTTGTGAGAAGCAGATCATAGAATGGTTGAAAATAGTTTACTGTCAAATAATGCAAAGAATACGCGACACGTGTTTCGCTCTAATTCTGGGCTCATCAGGCGTACACACTCACTGCATATAGCCAAATTCCCGCGCTTCGCAGCGGTGAAGTATTGCTTTTAAATTTTAATTAAGAAGAAAAGAAAACCTTTTTAAATTGAGGGAAAATATACCAATAACAATTTGTTAAGGATCTGTTTTTTGTGAAGCTGCCTTTACACAGCCTGTCCGCTGTTTTATAAACGAATGCCATATAAGTCCGTCCTTTCTCCTTGCTTAGCGGTTCTGTATTGTTTTATTGTTCGTTTATTACGATTGTTATAGTTATTATGTAGGTATTTGAGACTCACTTTTCTGTTCAGGTACCCATTTCCTTTATGTAATCCGCGGATTCTCCGCTATTTTTTTTTCATTTATTACGATTATAGTTATTTATTGATTCCCTTCTTTAGCTGACTGCCTTCTCATATAAGGCGCTCTGCTGTTTTTTTGTGAAGCAGTCTTTACACAGCTTCTCCGCTGTTTTATAAACGAACGCCATATAAGGCCATCCTTTTTCCTTGCTTCGCCAAGGAAGCAGCCTTTTTATTTAATCCACGGGTTCTCTGCTGTTTTATTGTTCGTTTATTACAATTGTTATAGTTCTCTTTGTATACCACGTTGTCAGTTCAGCACTCCGGTTGTAATATGACCAAGTCGTGCAAGCTTAGTGTTGAGAATGCAATGTATAGTTTTATAGGACAAAATCAATCTTGCCAAACTCGCTCGCTTGTTATTGTTTCGCTGCCTTCTCAATTGTGTAATGAATGTTTTCTTCAGTGCTCTTTGGGGCTCTTCCTTGTTTTCTACGTACTGTGTTGACAGTCAGTTCATGTGATTACGTGGGAGGCGTGATGACGCGATACGCAACTCCGCCTCCCACGACCAGCGAGCTGCAGTCCATTACAGTATATGGACAAAAAAGAGGTTCCAGTTATGACCGTTACGCTTTGAATTTCGAAATGAAATCTGCCTAACTTTTGTAAGTAAGCAGTAAGGAATGAGCCTGCCAAATTTCAGCCTTCCACCTACACGGGAAGTTGGAAAATTAGTGATGAGTCAGTCAGTCAGTCAGTGAGTCAGTGAGGGCTTTGCCTTTTATTAGTATAGATATTAGCTGCCCAGTTATAAAACTGAAAGTTGGGTAGTGCCATATCCCCTTCTGCTTTAGGTTATTGTAGAATCGCCCTGTGAATGCATGGATGTTTCGAATTCCAAATACATGAGGTTATAATTGAGTCTAGTTTCTTAAAGAATTAATTGTTAATGTATATGGGGATGCTCTGAAATAGAAAAAGAAACTTAGAATGTTCATCTTGACAGTTTTGATTCTCTCTGTTACTGTAAGATGAAGGGTAGACCATCCATCTATCTGCATTTTTTTCCATGCAGATAGCAAAATTTTGTTTAAAATATCTTTATTTTTGCTTGTGATGTTTACCCCTATGTAATTAAACTGATCTGCTAAAATAAATGAAAAGGTGTCCAATCTAGTATTGTGTGCAAGAGATTTCACTGGAAAAAGCACACTTTTGTTCAAGTTAATATTAAGTCTGGATATCTTTTGAAATTCTGCTAGTGCATTAAGGACTACTGGTGCGGAGACTTGTGGTTCTGATATGCTGTATACAGTACCATGTCTTCTGCATATAATGATATTTCCTGTTCAAATGTTTCTCTGGTTATCACCTTTATCTTTGATGTATTTTAAAAGTAAATGGCCAATGGCTTGATGACGATTGCAAACAGCAATCATGAAAGGGGGCATCCTTGTTAAGGACAATGTTCTAGTTTGAAGTACATGTAGTTTGAAATAATGTTGTTAATACAAACTGAGGCTTATGGACTGGCATAAAGTAATTTTATCCATGCACATACGTTTGCAACAAACCCAAATATCTGCACTGTGGTAAACAGGTTGTCCCATTCAACAAAGTAAAATTCTTTTTCTGCATTATAACAAAATAGATCTCTGGTGTGTTATATTTAATGGGTGAGTATATTACATTAAACACGATTTGAAACTAAGTGTCCAACTTTAATAAATCCAGTTTGGTCTTGTGATATTACAGAGGGAAGCACTTTCTCAATCCTTCTAGCTAGAACTTTGGAGAGTATGTTAACATCATTATTCAGAAGTGAAATTGGTCTATATGATGCACATTGTACTAAGTCCTTATTTTTCTTTTGAAAAACAGTAATTAATGCTTGGCAAAAAGTTTGAGATAAGGTTTTGTTGTCTCTGGCTTCTGTAAACTTTGCTAATAATAGTCGAGCTAACTTATCTTAATTTTTTTTATAAAATTACTCTGGGTAACCATCAGGGCCTACTGCTTTCCCACTTTAGAGTGAGATTATAACACCCAGTAAATCTGAGAGTGTCAGAGATTTGTCCAGGTCCTCTGCAATACAAGTATCTAGCTATGGTATTTGTAATGCATCAACAAACTCATTAGATTGTGTCTTATCTTCCTTTAACTGAGTAGAATATAAGAACATATAGTGCTCCATAAATGTGTGTGTTATATTTTTATGGTCATTAATTTTATCTCAATTTGTGTTGGTAATTTCTGTTATTGTGTTGCAAACTTCCTGCTTGCGGATTTGTTGTGCTAAAATATTAGCCTTCCAACGTCATGATTTAAAGATTTGCTGTTCCGTTTCTTTTGTTGTCAAGAGATTAAATTCTGATTGCAGAACCTGCCTTTGCCTATAAAGTGCCTCATTTGGAGACCTGAGATATTCTTGATCTATCCTGGTGTTTGCACTAATTAACTCGGACACCTTCTTGGTTTCCAATTTATTTTAGTGGGAGAGATATGAAATAACATGTCCTCTTAAAAAGACATTCTGAGTTTCCCAGAGCACGTTTGACATCTGTGGCAGAGCGACGGGTGCCGAGCAGGCTCCTGTCAATCATGGAGAATCCACTACATCCACTAAACAGTTTCATCTCCAGACAGAGGAGCAGCTTCAGCTGTTCCACTAACAGACTGAGGATATCGTTCCTCCCCCGCACTATGCAACTCTTCAATTCCACCCAGGGGGGTAAATGTTAAAATTATACAAAGTTACTGTCTGTATACCTGGATTGTTATCACTCTTTAATTTAATATTGTTCTTTATCAGTATGCTGCTGCTGGAGTATGTGAATTTCCCCTTGGGATTAATAAAGTATCTATCTATCTATCTATCTATCTATCTATCTATCTATCTATCTATCTATCTATCTATCTATCTATCTATCTATCTATCTATCTATCTATCTATCTATTCTTGCAGAGACCTCTGAGGATGGATTTGTCTCCAAATATAATAATTTTGGTTGGAGTTGAATTCTGTACACAACTCATCACCTAAAAGGATGGAGTTAAGACGCCAGCTACTAAACAAGTGTGTAAGACATTGTAAGCTCCGTGATCACAGTGATGTAGTCAGAGATTACAATAGCGTTGTACTTCCAAGATTAATAGTGGGCAATAAATTATTATCTATAAAGAAATAATCTATTCCTGAGTAACAGTGATGAGAAGAAGAAATATGCTCTTGAGTTTGGATTTGAAAATCTCTTTGGGTCTGATAAATTATAATCCATTGCAAAATGTGTAATTATTTTTGTAGTATTAGAAGTTATCGTCATTGTAGTTGAAGACCTATCCAGTTCTGGATTTAAAACACAATTAAAATCTCCAGCCATTATAATTTTCTGAGTATTCAAAGTAGAAATAGATGCAAATAAATTTTGAATGAAGTCTCTGCAATTCATATTAGGTGCATAGATATTTATCAAAATTACTTTAGATTTAAAACGTTAACCCATCACCATGACATATCTCCCGGCAGGATCAGATACTATGTCTGATGCTGCAAAGAGATTGCTTTGTGTATTAAGATTCCCACAGCTTTAGATTTCTCTGTATAGCTGGATTGAAAGATTTGGTCAGTCTAATCTCCTTCAGCCAAAATTGGTCCTTACTTACTAAGCGAGTCTCTGATACAAATTTAATCTTGGCATTTAGGCCTGACAGCTGAGAGAATTCTTTTTTCTGTTTAGATCATGATTAAGGCCTTTGGCATTCCAAGTAACAAAGTTTACTGGTCAGAGAGACACTTTTTCTGAACCTTTGAGTACATTTTGTAATCTTAAGTAAAGGTAGTACATTGTTTCAAGCCATAGCTGTGGCCTTGATTTCATATTATTGCCAAGTATTTTTGCAAAGGAGCTTGTTATTATGTCGGCACTTTCAGTTGTTTGGGTAAAAAAGATTGAGAAGAAATAACTTGCTCTCTTTCTCCCCACTACCTGCCAGACCTGCCCCAGATTGCCTCCCCAAGTCAGGCTGAACCACACTTCACGAAGTTCCAGCCCTCTGACAAGCTAAGAGACAGAGCACGTCCAAAACAAAACAAACCACCAGCAGTGGTGAAGAAAGAATTAAAATTAAAATAGAGATATCATATTATAGTACAGTCCAAATACAATAAACGTAGGGAAGCAGTCTCCTTTAGGATAAGGGAAAAAAATTAGATGTTTTCTAGTAGTGCAGTCAGGATACAATGAACTTAGGGTAGGACGTTAAACAGTCCTCTTAGGGAAGAGAAAAAAATTCAGAGATCTTATGATAGTGCAGTCCATAAGTAAAAAAAAACTACGGTAAAATATAGTCCCCTTAAGAAATAAGAAAAAGGAAAAAAAATCTTAATAGTTACCATTTTTTATATATATATATATATATATATATATATATATATATATATATATATATATATATATATATATATATATATAATATTTATGGTAACTGTAAAAGAAAAAAGAAAAAGTGGCCAGAAAGGGAATAGAAAGGAATGGAAATAGAATGTATAGTTATGGTAAATGTGACATTTTAGGTAGACCAAGTAGCAAGCATATTGCATGACCAGAACACAACATGACTTGTGTTCACATTCTGGACAAGTCTTTTAGCTCTTTTTCAGCTTCTTCAGAAAAACTGAAAATGTAGAATTGGCCATCAGAAAAAAAACTTTCAGTTTGGCTGGAAACAAGAGGCTGTATCTGATTTCTGAGTTGCATAAGCGCTGTTTGATACTTGTGGCGAGTGGCTGGGGGTGGTACCCAGCCAGGACACCCAGAAGGAGCAGGGGAGGGCTTACGCCTCCTCCAGACCTCGAGGGGGCGACCGCCCTGGTGGCTTTGGGGACCACGGGAACGGAGCTTAGAAGCTCAATCCTATAGGGGCCCATCACACCCAGAAGTGCTGGGGGAAAGAAGACCAGGGACACCCGGAGTGCTTCTGGGTGCGCAGCCGGTACTTCCCCCACACCAGGAAGGGGCGGCGGAAGCTCATCAGGAGGCACCTGGAGCACGTCCGGGTGTGTATAAAAGGGGCCGCCTCCCTCCATTTGATGGCTGGAGTTGGGAGGAAGAGCTCAGTGGATAGGAGTGGAGGCAGCGAAGAGAGGCATTGTGTAAAGAGGCCTGGACTTTGGGGTGAAGGGGTTTGTGTGCACTTGTAAATAGTCGTGTAAATAAACGTGTTGTGGTGCTTAAGATGATGTCTGCCTGTCTGTGTTCGGGCTGTACCCCACATACTGTAGAATGCAGCTCGTTTAGCAGCTGTTGAAGGGAAAAAGTCTGGGAAAATACGAATGTGATTATTTTCAAATATAATCTCCTCTTTCTGTGTGAGAATTAACGTCAAGTTTTCTTTGATACGTAGTTTCTTGAATTGGAAAGTCAAATTTCTCAGTTTTGTGACATTCAAACCATGTATGCGATAAGCTGCAGCGATCTCAGAATCCAAATTAAAGTCTTCTCCAGTTATTTTAGAAAGTAATTCAGCTATGAATTTCACTAAGTTTGAATTTCATGGTTTTCCAGGAGACTTTTGATTCTGATATTTTGCCTTCTCTATCTATCTTCCAAAGCAGTTAATTTATCACAGAGCACTTTATATTCTAGAGCAGTTGCTTTTTTGCTAGTGGCAGATGTCGTTTGTTCAACTACTTCAATATGAGTTATGAACTTTAGTTTAACGTCTTTCAGGTTATCGCTGAGTTTTCTTATTTTATTCTCAATTTTGTTCATATTCTCCTGTATTTTTTCATCGATACTTGTTCAAATTTTCTTAAGGTTTACATCAGATTTATTATTTAAACATACCTCCTGATCTTATTTCCTGAAGCAGCTTGTTCATTCTGCTGTCGACTCTGCTGTCTATTCTAATATAAATTTTGTCTGTTCTGTTGTGAATATCATCTATTTTTCCCATGAGTATGATAATTATCGCATTCAGCTCAGGTAGCTCATTTTGATCTTCTCCAAGCTCTGAGTGGAGATACGTAACCTGTTGGAGTTGATTCTGCTGACTTGCTGGGGGTGTTGGTAGTAGTTGACAGTGGGGATAAAGAGGCCTTACTCGGTTCCAGTATCCCACCTGAGATCAGCGAATTCTCTGTGCCTTCCTCACTCGCTATTTTGCTTCCACACTCATTGTCAGCCAGAACAGATGCTGCAGCATAAGGTCCTGGCTGATCCATTTCTTCGCTTCTCTCTTCCAACTTGGCCTCTGGCAGGCTGTTTTTTGAACTAGAGGCTGGCTTAGACTTTGATGAGAGTTTAAGTACGTTTCCCTTCTTTTCCTTCTCTTTCTGACCCCTTGGTTTCCTGCTCATGCTTTATAATATACTTGTAGTTCAATCCTCCCAGGTTGACTAATACCTCTAATACATAGCAAAAAAAGCTAGATAACACCACTGCCAGAGGAGCTCCATTCTAGATGTCCATCACTCACAACGGACGAGACCAACTCCATTTATATCATTAATTATGATTTCCAAGCCAAGATCAAAAGAGAATACAGTATTCTAAGTTAAAAGAGTCAAAGCTCAGTAGTTAACAGGATCACAAAGAACGTCTATATGTTTTGCCAGTCCTTTTTGGAGTGCTTTTGACTATATTCAAGCATATGTACATATACACTTCTGAAAATGGCTGCTGGCAGCTATCTAATCACATTGTATACTCCAAACCAATAGTGTCACATATAGTAGTACATTAAACATATAATTCTGATTCATTTTGCCTGACACTAAACTGAACAAAAGGAAAAATATACCACACTAACAATATAATATTGATAAAACTGCAGTACATTCTTCATTCATCATTCAAGTTCTGCCATATCCTTAAAACTGTGTAATCACAGTCAAAAGACTTTCATTTATGGCAATGGTAACCCTGGGGTAAGAAACACATTTTTGATACTTGAAGTTAAAGGGGGTATCTCAACTTTTCCAGAGTAATTAATATGCAGTAGTCATTCCTAAAAAAGCATAACTCAAAACTTCTCAAATGCTGACACAATATAAACTAGGTATGACAAACAATGACTCGTCCAAGTGTTCAAACAAAAAACTTTTTCTGGTGAGCTTATAAACACTGAGAGATTAGAAAAACCTCATCTGGTTTGAAGAGGTCTATCTCTTCCTGTTGATGCATACTGATTATTGGGTCAAATATGGTGAAGGAACCTATGGATTAATCCTGTGAAAAATGCTTATTAGTCAAGGCAGTGTAACAGTGAGACATGTGTTTCTGCAGCACACATGTTGGTTCTCAAGGCTAACTACAGAAACATTTAAACACCAAAGGATATCTGCCAATCGGGTGTATTTCTTTATGGCAGTGGTGAATTGTTACTGTAAACTGGCCTTTTTGACACAATAATGCCCCATGCCAAACAGCTATAAAATTCTGGAAAGGTTGCAGTAATATAGCAATTAATGGAGCATTCTTAACAACTACAACATCTCACTATAGTAAAACATTTGTGGGATGGTAACAATTGAGCTATTGATGTCAACATTCACCATTAAATGGTATCTATCTATCTATCTATCTATCTATCTATCTATCTATCTATCTATCTATCTATCTATCTATCTATCTATCTATCTATCTATCTATCTAAATGGCTGCTTTTTGCCTTTATTTCCTCTGTTCAGCACTTTGTTTGTATTTATCTATTTTTTTTTCTAATAAATCCATCCATCCATCCAACCATCATCTAACCCACTGAATCTGAACACAGAGTCACGGGTGTCTGCTGGAGCCAATCTCAGCCCACACAGGGCGCAAGGCGGAAACCAGTCCCGGGCAGGGCGCCAACCCACCGCAGGACACACACACCAAGCACACACTAGGGCCAATTTGGAATTGCCAATCCACCTAACCTACATGTCTTTGGACTGTGGGAGGAAACCAGAGCACCCGGAGGAAAATCCATGCAGAAACGGGGAGAACATGCAAACTCCACGCAGGAAGGACCCAGGAAGTGAACCCAGGTCTCCTTACTGCGAGGCAGCAGTGCTACCACTGCACCACCGTGCCGCCCTCTAATAAAATAAATCCTTCTTTTATAAAGATTCTTTGTTACCCTTTCTGTGCAGAAGTCAAGTGTTTGCGGTCATCCTCCTCTTGTGGGGCTTTTCAAGTCATTTAAGCCAGCTTCCAATCTGTGAGGCCTTCTATGCTGGAAGCAGCAGTTAGTAGTTGAAGTAAGCTGGATTAGGGTGGGCCTCTTCTGTGCAGGTTGGTGAAGGTCCTAGCCTGCCTTTTGTGAAGCATTTTAGAGGTTTATCAAAACCTTTTTGAAAACATCTTCACTTTGTTGTCATGGATTATTGGAAGTAGATTAATGGGCAAAAATGTATTCATTTTAAAATTAAACACAATGAGATGTGCAGAAAGAGAAGGGGTCTGTATACTTTCTGAATCCACTATATATGTGTGTGTGGGTGTGTGTGTGCGTGTGTGTGCGTGTGTGTGTGCATGTGTTTGTATGTGTATGTATGGTTAATTTTGCTGTCTTACAGATCCAACATCCCAGGCTGAATCCAAAGGACTGGGTATTGTCTGTGGATTTTTTATGTTACCCCAACAGTAGTATTGGTTTTCTTCTGGGTCTCCTGTTTTTTTCTCTCACATCCCCAAAGATATGGAGGTTAAATTAAATGGCAACTTAGTCATACCATTTCTGTAAAGAAGAGTGGTCCAGAATTTCTACACAGCAGTGCCAAAGACTGACCTCCCATTGCAGGAAATGTTTGATTGCATTTGTTGCTGCCAAAAGTGGCAGAACCAAGTATTAAGTTTGGTGGGGCGGTGGGGTTGGCAGTTACTTTTCACAAGGCTGATATAGGTATTTGTGTACTTTTTTCCTTCAATAAATCAAATGATCATTTAAAAACTGTACTTTGTTTTTACTTAGACACCATTAAATGGTATCTATCTATCTATCTATCTATCTATCTATCTATCTATCTATCTATCTATCTATCTATCTATCTATCTATCTATCTGTCCAGTTTAATCGCTGCAAGTTATTATCATGTCTGTTATTGTCCAGTTTTCCAGAAATCTAGATGTGCATCTTATTAAACAAATTAATTAAATAAATATATACCCTTGTAAAATAGTGATCTTTTCCAACAAAGGTCTTCTGTAAAGTGGAGTTTATCTAAAACTAATTGGGAACTGTGTAACAAACAAACAAATAATTTTGCTTAATGTCTGAATTGTTTGTTTTAGATTCACCAGTGATCCTATACTGTCTTTCTATTTATATACTTTATTACTAACTAATCTCAGATATTACATGTTTTATAAAAAAAAAAAAAAATCATACAGAAACAACAAACAGTAATATCTACAATTCTTGAAGTGCACTTATAATAACAGATTATGGTAATTCCTCGTGGTGGCCACATGGATGTGCTCTAGATCTTAAAGAAGGATTTGAATAAATGTACTATTCTGCTGAGAGAAATGCGGAAAATATGCTAGGACAGAAGAACTGAAAAAGAAAAAAAACTGATCAAAATAGAATATAAAGAAGTGTGCTGAGCCAGATAAAAGGAATTGGGGCAAGGGAATTTATGGAGGAGTACTAAAGTAAAAGTAGTCGGAGTACAATACACAGAAGAGCCAGAGAAGGAAAGAAGATGTCAGAAAGCACAAAAATGTGAAAGCATGGATAAACTATGAAAAAGAAGATATTAATATTATTATATTATTTGGTTAAAAATATATTTTTGGTTAAAAATGCAATTAAAAAGAAACATGTTATATTATTTGGTTAAAAATGCAATTAAAAAGAAACATGTCAGGAGAGAATCTTGTTTACAAAAAATGAGTGTTAAAGACAGAAATGTTCTAAAGAAGAACTATCTCAGTACATGGATGGAAAATAAAATTAAGTAAATAAGGGTGAATAATAGAGGATGAGCATAAACAGAGCCTCAGTTTCTTTTACCTTTAACAAGACAACATGTGTTCCCAGAGGTTTAATTTCACTTGAGTCTGCATATAACATACAATTATGTTTCTATCCATCTTTATCGTCATTTACCCAAAGTTAATGTACATAACAATGTATTACCACCTACCTAATTAAGAAACAGAAATACTGCAAGAATGTTAATATGCATACTGTAGGTGCTTATGTGTGTATAATAAAATATCTATATTACATATTTATGTTTTGTTTTATTTTAAATTTATTACATTTATAGATGCTGTCCATGGCATAGTGGTTAGCATAGCTGCTGCACAGCTCAAAGGACCCAGGTCTGATGCACATTTAGAACGGTGTCTGTGAGGATTTTCCACATTCTCCTTGTACCTATTTATGTTTCTTCCCTTAGACATGTTTGTCGTGAAAGTCAGTGAATGGTCAATGTGCCTTGTAGAAGTTAACAGCACCATCCGATTGTGGAACAACATGAACGGACTATTCTATACACGTGGCTATAATAATCTCATATACTCTATAAAACCTTATAATGTATCAAAAGTAAGAGAGAGAGAGAGGGGAGCACGTACTGATACAGCGCATTGCTGCACCCACCACATGACAAACCAACTCAGGATCCGTGTGCAGCCATGCAATGCAAGACACCTCAGCACTACACTATTTCAGATGGAGTGGAACAGTGTGAGGTTTTTTTTATGGTTGCTGGAGTGCCAATTCTGCCACCAACCCCTAGGTTTTTCCGTGCAGGTTGGATGCCTACATGCAGGGCTGGATGCAGATTAATGTCATACCAGGAACGGAGCAATTGAATGTTAAGGGACTTGCTAAAGGGCTCAACAAAGTAGAGTCATTTTTGGCATTTATGGGAATCAAACCGGCAACCTTTCCGATTACCAGTGCAGATCCCTAGCCTCAGAGCCACCACTCCTTCAAAAGTAGACTGTGTTTTATTTAAGGAGCTTGGAGCCATTTATTAAAAATTGTGCTTCTTTTATTCAATTTGTGCACAGATAATTTTTTGAGATGGTACAACTGAGAACAGCATTACTCTTCAGTTACTATTTAGTCGTATTGCTCAAATCAAAAAAGTTTTTAAGATGTCTAAGCTGCTTCCTTTTATCACTTGTCAGTAAGTGAGTCCGACGACTGCCTGCCTTAGGTGGACATCCGATACACAAGGAGATGAAAGAAGCTGCTGTAGAGTCACTAGCATTTTTTCTGCTCTCTTGTCCTTCATAAAATGTCGTCACTTCTTCTCCTTCCAGGACTGCTCCCCTTCCAGTCTGTATATTAAAGAGACGCCGAACCTGTAAATGTAACCATTAGTCAGTTGAAGACCAACATGTTCTCTCAGTGCATCATTTGTGACAAAGTCATTTCTTCTGAAAGAAAGCTCATTATTCAACAACAAGTGTCTTGTACCCTTGTCAGTCAGTCAGTCATTCTCCAACCTGCTATATCCAAACACAGGGTCACGAGGGTCTGCTGGAGCCAATCCCAGCCAATACAGGGCGCAAGGCAAGAACAAATCCCGGGCAGGGCGCCAGCCCACCGCAGTTGTACCCTTGTACTTTTGTTTTTTTTTTAACTGCCTAAGGGAATAATACTGGGCTTTCATGTTGGGGACTTCAACCTTTTATGTGTTGTTCCCTTCTTTTTCATACACGTCAATAGAGAACTGATTCTATATTTAGGTTTCTCTATGTAATATCCAACATCTACTAGCTACACAATTTGTGAGATGCTTACCATTACATTATATGATGTTCATTTATTTTATGAACCATTTTTTTGCACTGTTGGGGTGGTCAAAACTAATCCCAGTAGCTTCAGGTTCACAGCAGGAACTCACCCTGAATATAACACTAGTCTATTGTAGGGCAAATTTACTTACAGTGGACCAAAAGCGTGTGAATTTGGGGAGAATACTGAGTTCTTAATATCAGTGCCCAGGCCAGGAATTGAATCTATGATTCTGTCTAACTCCTACACAAAAGCAAGTTGTGGGGTTGGTGTGTGAAACAGCTAAAAGGATTTACTACAGCCATTTAAAATGTGTTAACGGCGCGGATTTAAGTAAATGAGAATTTCAGTCTCCTCTGATGACATGATAATAATGACCCTATAAACCCATAAAGTTGTCAGTAGGTAGCTTATATTGCCAAATAAGATCTTACATGCTTTCAAATAAGCACATCTTAAAGTCTCTCAGAAGGCTAATTAGAGCATGGTGGGAACCAACCCTGTGTTTGGTGCCAGTCCATTGCAGAGCGCGCTCATACACACTGCACTCACTCTTAACATCCAGTCAAAAGTTGCCAATTAAGATAACTTACTGTGGAAGGAAAATGGACAGTGGCACAGGGAGAATGTATAAACTCTAAACAAACAGTACTTGGGCCATAACTTGAATCCAGGACTCTGGAAGTGTGAGGCAACAGAAAGCTACCAGCATATTTTACTCTTTTGTTTTTTGAAATTATAGTGTATTGTTCATCATGCAAAAAGACAATTTACCGCTCAGAAATGAACAAAGTATGTCAAATCAAATCAAATCACAGCAAACATTACTTTTGACAACGTTTAGCCCAAACAGTGTACAGTATCAATCAGCGGTAAATTGACAAGATTGTTAAACATGATAAAGCATTTTCAATTTATACATGATTTACTTACATTAAAATAAAAATGTGGAATATTCTCAAGTCAATATCTCAGTTTAGTAGTCATGTTAGACCCTATCCCAGTAGAATCAGCCCTGGTCAGTTCACCAGTCCATTAGAAAGCACACTCATGTGCACATCCAGATAGATAGATAGATAGATAGATAGATAGATAGATAGATAGATAGATAGATAGATAGATAGATAGATAGATAGATAGATAGATAGATAGATAGATAGATAGATAGATAGATAGATACTTTATTAATCCCAAGGGGAAATTCACATACTCCAGCAGCAGCATACTGATAAAGAACAATATTAAATTAAAGAGTGATAACAATCCAGGTATACAGACAGTAACTTTGTATAATTTTAACATTTACCCCCGAGGGTGGAATTGAAGAGTCGCATAGTGCTGGGGAGGAACGATCTCCTCAGTCTGTTAGTGGAACAGCTGAAGCTGCTCCTCTATCTGGAGATGATACAGTTTAGTGGATGCAGTGGATTCTCCATGATTGACAGGAGCCTGCTCAGTGCCCGTCGCTCTGCCATGGATGTCAAACTGTCCAGTTCCGTGCCTACAATAGAGCCTGCCTTCCTCACCAGTTTGTCCAGGCTTGAGGCGTCCCTTTTCTTTTTGCTGCCTCCCCAGCGCACCACCGCGTAGAAGAGGGCGCTTGCCACAACCGTCTGATAGAACATCTGCAGCATCTTATTACAGATGTTGAAGGACACCAGCCTTCTAAGGAAGTATAGTCGGCTCTGTCCTTTCTTACACAGAGCATCAGTATTGGCAGTCCAGTCCAATTTATCATCAACATTAACCCTGGTGAAATGTAAAATAACTAAATATAGCAACCTGCTCATTTTTGAATTGTAGGTAAGGTTGCCAGGTAAGAGGAAAAGAGGAAGGCCTAAGAGGAGGTTTATGGATGTTTTGAGAGAGGACATGTAGGTGATGGGTGTAACAGAACAAGATGCAGAGGACAGAAAGATATGAAAGAAGATGATCCACTGTGGCAACCCCTAACGGGAGCAGCTGAAAGAAGATGAAGAAGAAGAAGAAGGTAGGAACCTACAGTATGTGACAAAAAAAAAATCAGGCAGACATACAGAGAACATAATCTCTACACACTGCCACATAAACGCTGGATTCATAAAGCAGCAGTGCTTAACATTACACCACCATGTTGCACCCTGTAACACTTTAAAATCAATGTTATAAAATGTAATAAGGTCTAGTGACAGCTACATATACAATATACAGCATCCATACACAGGACTTGAGAGTCTGTTCTGGTCTACCCTTAAACAGTTAAAACAGTTACCTTTGGGAGCAATGGGACCTGTAGCTACCCAGAATAGAGTTGTCTGGGCTATAACACCTTTTAAAAGGTAATATATGTATAATAGGACTAAGGGTGCTGCATGCTTACACAGAAGAGTGAATTTGATTGGTTATGGCTCTGGCTGAATGCCTGTGATTCACTAGTGCGTCTTTGGAGGGAGCTTCAGACACGAAGGAGCACATGGTTGTGTACAGTAGCATATACTTAGAATAGTTTTGCAATAAAGGTAGCTACTCTTTATTTCAGCAAATGTCTCTATGTTGGGTTTCTTTCATACACAAAAAAACTGTGTTGTGAGATATAACAGTAACAATGCCAAATGGGTGTTAAGGTCAGCCTGTCTCCATCGTATCCAGGCAGTGATGATAAGGAAAGTGGAAAGAATTACTTAAACTGTCAACTCTATTGGGGAAACACTGTTGGAAGTGCAGATACAAAGAAAGGAGGATGAATTAGGGAAATGCAACCAGGTAACTTTCTGTTCCACAGCAGTCTGACTGAATAATACGTACTGTTTTTCTTTTATTTCACCTTTACAAATGCTTTAATAGCACAGCAATGGAGTTGGCTGTCTGTAATGTGAATGCAGAGGATATGCTGTTAAGCTATTAGGCAATATGTCTTTTGAAAGCAATGCAAAAAAATACAGCCTTTATTTTAATATAGTGCCTTTCTATAGTAAGTACATACCATCATAAAATGCTGCACAAGTCCAGTTCAGTTCACACTGTAGCACTTTTTACTGAGTATAGGCTTACAGTATTGATACAGATTTACAGATATAAGACCGCAACAGTAATATAAAAACCAAAACTATTTACAGACACAAGCACACATAACTAGTAAACCAATGATATTGACGTCAGTATAATTATCCTCTTTAATAAAATCCCTGTGTGCGTCCAGGTGTCTGTGTGTGTGTGTCTTCTGGTGAAATGCGCATGTGCGGGGCACGGTGCGATGCGCGATATTACTGTCACAGAAAGTTACAGGCGTTTTACGGAAATACAAACCAGTATTACTGTGAGAGGAAATTAAAGGTACACAATACAGTGACTCATATTACAGCCACATACAAGCCAGTATTATTCTCAGAGGAGATTAAAATCATATTACCGACGCGCACGCCTGTATTACCGCCAGAGAAAATTAAAGGTATATTACAGACGTACAAGCCAGCGGACATACAAGACAGTATTACTGTCACAGAAAATTAAAGACACACAATACACGGCGGCAGCCCACGAAGAACGGTCAGCTCAGCAAGTAAACATCAACAAAAGAAAGGCTGAAAGAAAGAAAAATACGACCAACAAAAAGAATGAGGTCAAAGTCCCTTGCCATTTAATATAGACTGTTCCTACTGATGTTTATGCACTACTGTTCTAGCGCCCGTTATTGTAACGGGCTAAATGACTAGTTTATTTATAATGGTCATGGCTATGGTACTCCATGCATTTTTTACATTTACATTTTTCAGATCCCAGGCAGTTTAACACAGTAATTCAGAATCAGACATTGCACTGGCAAACTTGTGCTTAATACTTCAAAACCATAGCCACTAAGAAAGGCTGAAAATACTGTTATAATGCGAGTGTATGAATAAAATCTTTTATTTTTTTCATTTTTTTCTTGAATTACCTTTTTTCCAGTTCTTCTCACATTAAAGTTGTTAAAGTTGCAGTTCTTCTCTTCATCTGTTTTCTAACATTATGATATTGTATCCAGTACAGTGTGTGATAAGAATACACGGGATTCATCAAAGGTTTGGGGCAGCCACCCGTGTAATATGCCCTGGCTGCAAATGGGTACATTTTACAAGAGCTGTGACTAGTACAAAGTTCAAGAGAGAACTGCTTTAGAGATGCAAAGATGGCAGCTCATCATATAAGTGACGTCATCATATGTGCCGGAAGTGACATCATCACAGACACCAGAACTGGTGGTGGAATCATTGTAGACACTGGGACCGAATGTGACATCATCGTAGGCCCGGAAGTGATGTTATCATAGGCGCGGTGGGAACCCATTGGGATTTCCCATGAATGGTCTGCAGAGGATTGAGAGAGAAAGTCAGTGCACCTCGCCCTCCCCTGGTCTGGCGTGGAATTATCACTATTCAGGCCCATGCCTCATCATTGTTTGAAATGAGGCTTATTAGGGTGATGTCAACTGTAAATTTAAGAAATTTGACAGAAGAATCGCCAGGGGAACACCCATTTGTGTAATGTGAGAAGAGTAGTGAAGAAAGGATACAACCCTGCCGTGCGCCAGTGCTAAGAGTTAATGGGTCAGACATGTTTGCCCAGCCACACATCCTGTTTCATATCTGTAAGAAAGTCTGTGATCCAATGGCCAATTGAACTAGGCAGATTGAACTGGGTGAGTTACTTATCTAGGAGGTCTAGGATGAGCCCATTGAAATCAGAGCTAAAGTCCACAAACGAGATCCTCATATATGCCCCTGGCTTATCAAGGTGTTGGTAAATAAAGCTCAGACCAGAGTTCACTACATTATCCACAGACCGGTTGGCCCTGTATGCAAACTGAAATGGGTCCAGGAAGTCTTTTGTAGCAGTCTTGAGGTAATTCAGAATAAGGCATTCAAAGGTCTTCATTACCACAGATGTTGTAGCCATTTAGGCCTGCAAACTTTGATTCTTTGCTACTGGAATGATGGTGGAGGTCTTGAAAGAAGCAGGAACAGTGTGCAGATCCAAAGATTGGTTGAAAATACCTGCAAATACTGTAGACAACTGGCCTGCAGCTTGTAAAATAGTTTGCTTTTTGAATAAGCTGCAGACGCCATTTGCAGTAAAGACTGGAGGGGGAAGCTGAGAAGAAGAGGAGTGTAGAATATTAACAGTGAGACGATCGGGTAGATTTTTGTCCCACTGTCTTTCAAAGTGACCGTAAAATTGATTTAACTAATTAGCCAGACTGGGATCAGCAGAACTGTTGGATGTTTGTGTCTTGTAGATAGTGACAGGTTTAAGGCCTCTCAAGACTGTTGCAGTGTCATTTTCAGACAGTTATTCCTGTAGCTTTTCTGAGTACTTTCTTTTCACACCTTTGATCCCTTTTCTCTGAGATATACTTAGTTTTCCTGTATTTCTCAAGATTGCCTGACCTGAAAGCACACTCTTTGTCGGGCACATTCGTTTGAGCTCTGGGGTGAACCAAAAGGCTTATCATTGCTAAACTTCACAATTGTTTTTGTTGGAATGCAAACATCTCCACAAGAACAAATATATGAAGTTACAGCATTAGTATATTTATATATGTTGGAGGTGGCAGTTTTTAAGGAATTCCAGTCTATACAGGCAAAGCAGTCCTGAAGCTCCTCTATTGCTTTGCTGGTCCACTTTCTAACTGTTCTTTTTACTGTCTTTACAGTTTTCAGCTTTTGTTTGTAAGAGGGAATAAGTTGAATCACAAAATGGTCGGAATTACCAAGAGAGGCACAGGAGAAGGCATGATAAGCATCCTTAATAGCTGAATAGCAGTGATCTAGAATATTTCCATCTCTGGTAGAGCATTTTATTTGCTGTTGATATGTATGAAGGACCTGGTTAACACTGACATGGCTAAAATCATCCAGAATAATGATTTGCAAGTTTGGGTTGTCTTTTTCAATCTCACTGATTACATCAGTGAGTCGCCACTGCACTTCATGAGCATTAGCACAGTTGCAAATGTAAGCACTGGCTAAAATCATTGAAGAAAACTTATATAAACTAAAACTAAAATAAAGCAGTTTACGGATTATAATAAGCAATTCTAGGTTGGGATTTGATTTAAAAAGAACTGTCACAGCATTACACCAGCCTTAATTAATTCAGAAACACACTCCTCTGCCCTGTGTTTTGTTGTAAAGTTCAGTAACGCAGTCCGTTCGGTATAGCATGAAATTGGGTAAGTCCAACGCAATGTCGGAAATAGAGTCATTCAGCCACATTTCAGTAAAGCACAGAGGAAATAACAAAGAAAGATCAGTTTTAGTACGTATTGGCAGCTGCAGTTTGTCGACATTGTTTACAAGCAAGCTCATGTTAGATAGATTCTAGAAAGATGATTCAGTTTATCTGGACATAGTTCTTTTCCAGGGAGATACATTACATCACTCATCCAAGTGACTTCCTCAGTCTCAGTTGACTGCAGGTTTCTCCAACCTTATAAACAGTACCTTTGCATAATGACTGAAACTAGCACCATTGACTAACAATGGGCCGTGTGATCAATGATGTGTAAATTGTCCATTGATCAATGGCCATAAGTTCCATTCACAGAGAGTTGGGGAATGACTGCAATCACAGCATTATAAGATGGTGAAAGATGTACCCTTAGGCCCCCTCCTCGATTCAGAGATGGTCATTCCTTTTTCACGTAAATGGCCTCCTTGACTCTTCGCTCAAACCAGCGTTCCTCCCTGTACAGGATGTGCACATCTTCATCACTGAAAGAGTGACCACTGTCCTGTAGATGTAAATAGACTGTGGAGTCCTGGCCTGACAAGGTAGCTCTTCTGTGTAATGATTTTTGTGGTAGTGTGTTTTGGGGTTTGAAAGCCACCGAGACCTGGTGTTTTGAAAAAATGCATCTCAGCTGTTCCGATACTCCTGACACATAAGGGATCACCAAAGGTTTTTGCTTAGGCAGCAGTTGTCCTTTCTCTCTCCTGGATTGCTTAGAGCATTCTTTAGGTGTCTTCTCTGCTTTGACAAAAGTCCAGCTGGGATAACAACATTTTCTCAGGGCCTTTTTGATATGATATTTTTCTGCTTCTCTGGCCACTGTGTCTGTGGGTATGGTGTTTGCTCTATGTTGTAGAGTCCTGATGACACCTATTTTGTGCTCTAGTGGATGGCGAGAGTCAAACCTTAAATACTGATCCGTATGCGTTGGTTTACGGTCAACATCATCTTTCAAATGTCCCCCATTGCTGATGGAAATTTCACAATCTAAGAAAGCTAGCCTGTCACGTTTCATGTTCTCTCCTGAATCCGAGGTTCGACTATCCGACGGAACCTCCTCTCCAGAACCCCCGAATAGACTTTTCCAGGGAGGCTGAGGAGTGTGATTTCTCTGTAGTTGGAACACACCCTCTGGTCCCCCTTCTTAAAGATGGGGACCACCACCCCGGTCTGCCAATCCAGAGGCACTGTCCCTGATGTCCATGCAATGTTGCAGAGACATGTCAACCAAGACAGCCCTACAACATCCAGAGCCTTGAGGAACTCCGGGCGTATCTCATCCACCCCCGGGGCCCTGCCACCAAGGAGTTTTTTGACCACCGCGGTGACATCAGTCCCAGAGATGGGGGAGCCCACCTCCAAGTCCCCAGGCTCTGCTTCTTCATTGGAAGGCATGTTAGTGGGATTGAGGAGGTCTTCGAAGTACTCCCCCCACCGACCCACAACGTCCCGAGTCGAGGTCAGCAGCGCACCATCCCCACCATATACAGTGTTGACACTGCACTGCTTCCCCCTCCTAAGACGCCGGACGGTGGACCAGAATCTCTTCGAAGCCGTCCGAAAGTCATTCTCCATGGCCTCCCCAAACTCCTCCCATGCCCGAGTTTTTGCCTCAGCAACCACTGAAGCTGCATTCTGCTTGGCCTCCCGGTACCTATTAGCTGTTTCCAGAGTCCCACAGGACAAAAGGGACTGGTAGGACTCCTTCTTCAGCTTGACAGCATCCCTTACCGCCGGTGTCCACCAACGGGTTCAGGGATTGCTGCCACGGCAGGCTGCTACCACCTTACAGCCACAGCTCCGGTCAGCCGCCTCAACAATAGAGGCACGGAACATGGCCCATTCGGACTCAATGTCCCCCACCTCCCTCGGGACGTGGTCGAAATTCTGCCGGAGGTGGGAGTTGAAACTACTTCTGACAGGGGGCTCTGCCAGACGTTCCCAACAGACCCTCACAACACGTTTGGGCCTACCAGGCCTGACCGGCATCCTCCCCCACCATCGAAGCCAACTAAGCACCAGGTGGTGATCACTTGACAGCTCCGCCCCTCTCTTCACCCGAGTGTCCAAGACATGTGGCCGCAAGTCCGATGACATGACCACAAAGTCGATCATTGAACTGAGGCCTAGGGCGTCCTGGTGCCAAGTGCACATATGAACACCCTTATGCTTGAACATGGTGTTCGTTATGGACAATCCGTGACAAGCACAGAAGTCCAATAACAAAACACCATTTGGTTCATAAGTTCATAATCCAGAAATCCATAAACAAATGCATGTATTGAAAAACACAGAACATAGGAAAGCCACAATGGTAATGGCAGCTTTTACTTAATTGTTCCAGTAGCATTCCCACCTCCCAGGCTCAACATACAGAAGACATTTTTTTATGAATTTCTACATGATTTTTGTCATATTTGGTATGGATCCTTTGTTCCCATAGAGATTTTTAAGCACAGGAAATCTAAATATGTAACTAGTTTTTGATTTAAGTTCATATTTAATGTTTTTTAAAATTAGTTTGCATTATTTCCAATGCCATTTTGTGTTGTTTTGAGATGCAGCCACTTTGTGAGTCCTGTCATAAGGACGTTATTCCTGGTTGCCAATGGCGTGGCTTCAGAGGCTACAACTTTAGATGCTGTACATGTACATGATTCAGTATTGGCATCCATTTCCTGTCAGAGATAGTGTCTCTCTGTGTATAAGGTTTTCTGGTTAGTAATATTTTTGACTACACTTTTTGATTCATATTTTTGGTCCTGATGATGGTAACTTGACATCCTGGTTACGACTATGTTTAATCTATGGGTCCAACACCTTTCTAAAACTGCTAGCTCTCCACCTCTAGCAGAACACAGAACGTCAGAAATAATACACAACTCCATTTTACACAAATAAAACTTAGTGAACATGAAAACAAAAACTTCATCAATAACACTAAATAGAAAATCATATTTAAAACTAGCAAAATACCCACGCTTCGCAGTGGCGAAGTACTGCTTTAAAATTTTAAATAATAAACTGAGGGAAAATATACCAATAATTATTTGTTAAGGATCTCTTTGTATACCATGTTGTCAGTTCGCCCCTCCGGTTGTAATATGACGAAGCTGTGCGCTGAGCTTACTCTTGAGCATGCAACGTATAGTTGGCCATGTGAAAAGCAAATCAAGAACGGCAAGACCGCGTCAGCTGCAGAGCTCAGCTCGGAGCAAAATGAAGTGAATGAAATGAGGTGAATGGGAGGGGAGATGATCACGTGACTCCAACACCCACCTTAACTCTCCATCCCTCCACAAACACACAAACACAGTCACACGGATCCCAACTCTCCTTTATATATATAGATATAACAAAATATTTTAACAAAGAGAAAATACATCTGGCAGAGATAAGACCATAACAGAATATAACTAAAATAAAAATGTATAGATTCCAAAAATGATACAGATTACAATAGGGAAGTCAAAAACATGAAACCAGTGTTCAGAGATAGAATAGAAAAGATGAAGAAACAAGAAGTCAAAAACATCAGTAACCTTGTACATAAGTATTTCCCAGTATTTGACAGTTTTAAGAACTTTAAAACTAAACAAGGCTTAAATATTCAGTGCTCCTGTAAATAGAGAAATGATCAATAAAGCAAGCAAAGTGCCTAAAAAATGGAACTACCTCTGTAGTGAAGAAAGTTATTCAAGGATAACAACCTTTTCCATAGTTAAATATCATCCCTTTCTAACAACTTCAAAGTTTTCCTCCATTATTTTGTTACAGTCACAGGTTAATGACAAAGCATCTTTAAATGGTCTTCACAGCCTCCTCTGTAAATATGACAACGTAAACCTCAAGGCTGCCATCATAGTAGTGGAGGCCTTCAACTTGAGCAGTTTAAAAAAAGTATTACCAATCTACTTCTACCATGTCTTCTTTATTATAGTTAACTGCCATAAAAGGGGGACAATTCTGCAAGGGACATCTTTATTCTGAATTTGACCCCATGTATTGGCCAATGGCCAGTGGCATTTTTAGGGGGGACTTCCTGGGCTAAAGCCCCTGATGTTTGTTGTCTAGCCCCTAATATTCTAGCAGACCTCGTACTCTGTCCTTCGACGTATTATTAATGATGTATGACTCACGTATAAACCCCATGGGGAACACCCTCCTCACTCTGTGATCTAATGTATGTCTCACACAATAATCAGTTGTACTGAGCCAATGACATCTACTAAAACTAATGATGCACCTGGATATGGCTGTGCAAAAACTATAAATAAATTATATAAAAAAAAATAATGGGGAACTTTAAAGACTCCCTCCTGTGTTTAACAAGTACATGGAGCCAGTGACATCCTGTATTAAATTCTGCATGGACTGCTGTGTGTCAACCAGCAAAAAGAACATTGACATCAGACTTAAAACCTATACAGCCACATTTCATCCTGATTATAGACAATTGTACATGAAAGCATGAATTTGGGGCTCAAGCTGTGACCAACGAGAATGTTTTTCATGAAATGATTGTATCACTTGTAATTTTACTCTTTTTATTCCTTGGTGGAAGGATTTTAAGCACAAACCCTAAAACTATAATCATCAGACAAGCAGGTTTTAATGGGTCATAATAAGGAAGAACCAGCGAGCAAAGCTGTGAACCTGTAATTCGCAAACTGAAATGTGGACTTTTTATTCATCTTAACAAAGAGTGTTTCCTTTTTTTTTAAAGTAAAATTTGGCTAAATTTGTAACATAACCCAACTGTATTAACTAAGGTGTACCTGATACATCACTGACAACTGACAAGTGTGCAACAGTACCAAAACAATGGGAAAGCATCTGTAACCTCAAAGCGTGACATCAACAAAATGATGTCAACAATACATCAGTACAAAAACAACATAAACAATTTGTAATCACTGACCATGAAATTGTATTAAACGATACCCTGCATACTTAGGTTTAAACTTTGTCATTTTCAACCATCTTATTCTTAACAAAAATCAATATCAAAAATATTAACATATTTGTAATAGCAACCTTGAAATAGCATAAAACGAAACTCACATACCTTTATTATTCAGCCTAATTTTTTGAATTGTTGTGAAAAGGAGTAACTTTGGCCCCATATGTTCCATTAGGGGATGAACACCTGGGGTTGGTTCATGTTGCATGTACAACTTCCAGTCCTTTTGATCACTTTTGCTACTGGTTTACTTTTTATCATGAGAGTATAATTTCCTGCACATAACATTGTCAAACAATGGCCTAAAAATGGATGAATTTTGAATCTAGAGGACTAAATATAAAGGGGTATCCCAAAAAGTGTAATGTCTTGTATAACAAGACACCAAGATGAGTCAAATGGTTTTCTCATACCAGTAGGTCAGGAGGTGATTTCAAAGCATTCGCAAATACTTCTTATGGACACAAAAAAGAAGGAAATCCAACACTAAATAAGTTCAGAAAGCTGAAAATATGAATAATAAAGGAAGCCAAACAGCATAAGCCAGGGAAGCTAGCTAACGCCTCAGCTGATAATCTGAGGACTGCTAAGTTGTTACATTTACCTTTGTCACACACGTGCGCATAGGGGGTGACCAAGTGTGCTAATATCTTTTCTCCCATTCTTTCAGGAGCATTAAGAATGAATTTCCTTCCTTTTCCGACTTCAGACCACACCCCCTGATGACCTCACAGCTGCCTTCCCTCCAGATAACCCACCTCTTCCTGTCTCTCTACTATATAAACCCACCACCTTTGCTCTGCACTCAGTCCCTGTACTTGTTGATCACACAGCCTATTTTTGTTTTCATCCCGAGAAACCTACAATATATGGGGTGGACCCCCCAAACCTTTTTCCTGTGTTCATCTCTTTTTACACCTTGCATAGCTGCTCCATAATTTATATACCTGTAATTTCAGGAGGCCCCATCCCCTTGGGCACAACATACAAACTAAACGAAAGTTAGTTACCTACACTGCTATAATTAAAGGAGAGAAAAGAAAAACCTGTAAAGTACAAAATATATACAAATAATAAATACTGGAAGCTTACCCCCAACAATAGTGGTGCTTGGATTTTAAGACATCAGAAAAGTTGACATTTTCTCTCTCTCTTTCTCATTTTCTTTCTTTCCTCTCTCTTCTTTTCTATCTCTTTCATTACAACCTCCATTTATGGCAAGTATTGACTGAGAAAAGCAACTTCGCCATGTAGTTTCTGGCTCCAGTTGACCGTATATTGAATAAGCAAGAGGTTTTGATGAGAAACCAGGAGATTCATGTAACATAAAAAGATCAAAAGAACAGCAAAAAAGGCCATAGCATGAGATAGAAAACAAAGTAAAAAATTTTTACTAGAAGGTCACTGTCGTAAAAGCACTCAAGAGTATTTTTTAGTAAAAAAGCAGTTCATTCAGCTGATCTTTTAAACCGTCTTGTCTATTACCAAAGGGTCATGACCTCTGAGGAGACATTCTGACAATGCCAATGACGACTGAAAAGTCTAAAAAATGATAAAACTCCTAAAAGTATTTGGAAAACTGAAAAGTATATCGCAGAAATTACTTTTCTGGCTCAGAAAACCCACAAAATGAGTTTAGGATCTTACAAAAAGACAACCATAGTTACACAAATAATTATTCATCAAATCCATATCACAAAAATTCTGAACACCGTAACAATATAGCTGTAATATTTGTTTTACATAAGTATTTTTGATGTATTTCATGTTTTTTTGGCATGAGATTAAGGTTTATTTTTCATTCTGACCTGTTTTGACCACACTGAATTTGATTCCAGTCTTAATTTTGAGAATGCAACAAATTTTAGGAAGGCATCCCGTTACTGCTATCATTGTATTGATGACATCACAGATGTGAATGCTCTAAATATGCCAGCAGTTACTCAATGTGTTATCCCTTGGTAGATTTACAACACATTGAAATTCTCCCTAGTGCAGTTAAGCAGATGTGATATTACGCAACGTCTAGTCATGGGGTATGTCAAATTTGCCAACCATAGTTGCTAATCTCACCCTTGGACCATATCAATTTAAATTACAGAGAATCACTGCCCATGCCACCTTTATCAACTTGACTTTCTAGTATAGTTGTCCTTGCCTGTTTTTGTGACAATGAAAAATGTGCTGCCTGATGGAGCTGGTGCTGTACAAAGGGTTAACAGGTACAGCAAATTCAGGTACAGTCTAAGCCTTTTTTTTCTTTTTTACGTTCTGTTTCAGTATGTAAAGCACAATGCATCAGAAAGATGAACCTTACTTTTCTTTGTGAGGTTCAAAGCACACATGTTCCTTACTCCACATTGCTCCATTCTATGTATTGTTCTTCTGACTGAGCGTTCATTGGTTTTCATCTCTTGCTCACACAGAGCCCAACCCTATGAATAAAAGCAAAGTCAAACCTGTCCCTTTTATGTGAGTGAGTGTCAGAGTAATTAGAAGGAGTTGCTGACTGCCACTGATTCACTAAGATTATGTAAATGAAGGCTACAACTGAAAATCACAGGAAAAGTCTCTTAATCTAATATGGCCTTTACCTTTACTATCAAGTAGGACTGATCGTTTTTTTATTTTTTTTGGTTTTGAAATTTTTATTAATTTCTTGTCTCTTCGATTCTTGGTTGCCTGGTTCTTCTGATCTCATGGTCTTAAACCCTTTCCTGTCCTAACCATATCTTTCATCACAAAATTTCCTGGTCAGTTTTTAGCACTCACTATAATTCTCAGGCACTTAAGTGTCTTGTAACAATGACTAAATAAAGAAGAATCCTTTTACGACAAAGAGGTCAAAAGTATGGAAAAAACAGAGAACATTAAAATTTTTACAAGTTGGACAACAGAGAGTGAGATTGCATGAAACTGAGCCTCTATGAGATGGCATGTCTAGGCTAACCTAACAAATCCTGTATTTGCTTTTTTTATCACTCCATATTGTGTTTTTAATAACATGATCTAATTTTTCTCAGCAGAAAACAAGGATGATATTTCAGAAACTTCCATGTCCTATAAGCAAATTCTGTAATATTCATCCTTTGTTTTTCTGTTTTACTTTTTACTTTCAAATCTATCAATGTTCCCACTTCATTTCTATGACTCTGTAGGTTTCCTGGATTCCCATAGCATTTTGCATGAAGCTTCGCTCTTGGCTCCTATATAAAATGCACCTCCTCAATAGCTGCTAACAGAATTTCATTCTTCTGATGTCATAAATTATTTTTCTCTTTATAAATTACTATTGCTTGTAACCTTATATCATTCATGAAGATGATATGCAATATTTCATATCATAATCATTTATTAAACAATATACAATTCAACAAATGCTTCCATATTGTGCTCCTGCAGTGAATTATTTATCTGTTAGCTCTCACACGCATGCAGGAAGTATCTACAAGGCTCAGATAAGGTGACATCTCCTCCTCAATTGCCACTGTCGTCTCCTTCTTTTCCACCAGCAGATCAGAGGATGAGTCCAGAGAAAACTTCTGTTGTCACTTCCAGGTTTTGTCTGGATGTCCCACCTCTTCCACCCCCAGACCTATACAAAAAGCAGAGACATTATAAGTCAGCATTCTCTGATAAACGCATCTCCAATGGAAGAAATTCCTAACTCAGGAAGTTTGAATCTGAAAGGGCCACCTAATAAAGGCTAGTTATTTAGTTGGACTTTGCATTCCTTTTTTCTGTAGTCTTTCTCTGTCTATGTATATCTCAGGTCAGTGATGGAGGCTGTCCTTGAATTGCATGCCACTGGTCTTCTGCAGTCCCCATGATTTTATAGATGCTCCTCCTACTACATAGCTTCCTGAACAAGCTGACATTGCAGTTTATCTCTCTAGGGCATTGAAGATCACTAAAAATGACATTGTCAGTGATTCTATTTCTTCCATTTTCCATTTTTATGGGGGGTTTCATATACCTTTACGTTAAGAATACTTCTCTGGAAGGAAAGGGAGGGATGCTTCCACCCTTCACCTATTTTTTGTCTCCATATGATTCTTGATTTGGAACATCCCTGATTTATTACACAGCTTATCCTACCAAGATTTTAGAATATGATGTAAGTCTTGGGCTATCTTTAATTAGCTTTGATTTTTTGTGCTCTTGCTATTTATCAGTAAGAATTTGCTCATTTTAAATGGGCAGTGGTTGCTTATTTGTTTTGATGATTTGATATGGTACTACAGACAAAGGTTAATACTGATACTTTTTGGATTCACTCACTGTCTTGGTTTTGAATTGTATGTCCAGTTGTTGTCTGTGTTGAGTTTGTATTATTTTCGCCATCTCTACCTGGGTTTTCATCCAGATATTAAGGTTTTCCTCTCACATCTCCAAAGATCCACTGATTAGCTTAAATGGTAACTAAACACTGGCCCTGTGTGTGTGAGTGTGTTTGCAATTAGTGAACTCTGCAATAAACTATGTTTGCCACTATGGCTCTATACCAAATTAGAATGTTATTCTCTGTTTATTATACAATATACTCTTAACTTATTTCAGTTTGCTATACCAGGATTTAGCTCTTTGAAAGAACAAGGAACTCCAGATTCCTCAAAGCAGGTCTTCTTCTTTAAAGATGGGGCCATAAGCACCGCTAAAAGGCTTTGTAGTACAAGTAAGGACAAGGCATAAATAAAAACAATGATAAACAGATAAGGAGAAAAAATGAATAACCTTTAATTAACAAAAGTTTAAAAAAAATAGGACTTCAAAACAAAATGTATCTTAAACAGGTTGAGGTCAAAAGACCATAAAAGACCATGGGCAAACAAGTTTTCAACATTAACTTTCTGTAAACTTGGCATTTTTTCCCTTCATTTAAAAAAAAAAATCCCTCATGTCTAAAATTTAGAGACCTTATGTTTTGGATGGCCTCTTTCATTGCCAAATAAATACTTTATAAATAAAAAAGTACAGTAATGTAAGTACTTCTTCCTGACAAGTCCAGAGAACAGAAGTCCTGAGCAAGTCACGGTATGTTCATCTGTATTGGAGTGCATTTTCCCTAACCATGGAGGCTAAGTTATTTGAAAACACAAAATTTGCCTACTACGGGATAGTGTGCAATGCATCCAAGTAATGGAATGTCCAAAGTTAGTTCTTGTTTTGTGCTTCATAGTTTCAAGGTATGTGCTGACTCTCACAATCCTGCAGTGGAAACAGCAAGTTTGGAAATTGATTTATTTAATTTTTTTTTTTTTTCCACAGGATATTACAGTGCTGTGGTGGGTTGGCACCCTGCCCAGGATTGGTTCCCTGCCTTGTGCCCTGTGTTGGCTGGGATTGGCTCCAGCAGACCCCCGTGACCCTGTGTTCGGATTCAGCGGGTTGGAAAATGGATGGATGGATGGATGGATATTACAGTGGTGAAAAGTCTAATTATGAAGTAGTTTCAGTAGCTCCACAGAAACTTTAATTAATGCCATGCTTATATAAATAAATAAATGCATGTGCATTTTTTCTACATGAGAAATTAGCATATGCAAAGCTAGAACTACTCATGGGGTTTTATTACACCTTTTTTCTTATCTTTTGTTGCATGTGAGCAAGTTGGAAGCATTAGAATGACATTATTGAAGTAAGGACACAGGTGCCAGCATTGGGAGAACTAAGATCGCCAACAGCTTCTCCTTTCACCTGCAGCCCAGAGGACAAAGCCCACTGATGTCACTTCCAGCTTGGTCCCAAAGGTCCCACCTCTTCCACCCAAAGGGCTATTTAAAGAATCATGTTGTCAGAAGTCATTTCAAAAAAGAAAATGGAAAGCACTGAACTCTGCAAAGAAGAAGCTCCCAAAAAAGCCTGAGAAGCGAGGCACTCAGGATGTGCAACATCCACAAATAACTGACTTGGAATTTTTGTTTTCTTTCCCCGATCTCTTGTTTGAATTAAATGGGATGCCAGCAGGTCCCCAAGACTTTGCTCTCTGTCTTTCTGGTCTTTCCTCATTACATCTTATTGATTAATGTGGAGCAGTGAATGAAACTGAATATATGTTTCCATTTTTCTTCCAGTCATTATGTCAACAACCTTTAATCTTGAAAAAGTACATTCAGCTTTCCACTTACATTTACTCTTTAGTAGAGACACTGACAGAGTGGAAAATTTGTGGCCAATGCAGAATGCATTTGTTTTAAACCCACTTGCCTCTTCTCCGAAGTCAGAAACTATTTAAATAAACATTTTTTTTTTTTTTTAAACTGAGCTATGCATGGCCAATTTGTTGTAATTTCAGTGAAAACTGCTCTGGAGTTAACATAACAATAATGAAGCACTTTGAGACTCCAGTGTTATTATTTACTTGTATTTTGTTCAAATGCTGCAAATCATTATTTCTACCTGGGGCTGCGGCTGGCAGATCATTAGGCACACCTTTATTAGTTGGTTTGTGGTATGTGTGCAAAATATCCTGTGGTAACTGGGAGAGTCCCATTGGCTGAAATCTTACTCAGGTGTTACAGAATACACAATAAATTAGATATGGAGAATGTGATCATTTAAGATATATGCATATTTTAGGCACACAAATTGCATTATTCATGGATACACAGTCTTCAATTTAAAAACACACCAGCACTACACAGAACAGCTACTTGTCACGACTTATATAACTGAAATCTGTCAGGCTTGTTGCGGCTTCGCTGGCACTGTTTCATTAAACAATAAATTTTTAAAGCATGTGCCATTCTCCCATCAACCCCTGTGAATTCCTGCTGACTGCTGGGACTTTAAACCCACTTGAAAGCATTGCCACAGAATTGTACCAGTCATGCACTTATTCATTGAACATCTAAATACAGCAACACTGCAGTGATTACGTAGGGTTCAATTTTATTACTTTCCTAAGAAAGCCTTTGACCTCTTCCTACAACTCTCCTGATTTAAAAGGAAGTGGACGATTGCCACTCAAAGATCTCGTCCTGCCTAGCCTGTTCCCAGACACTCCTCTCACCTCACGTAGACTGTGAAGCACTCCCGGACAGCTGTCTTTCAGACCTACCCATAAAGTGCTCTTGATGATATGACATGACACACTAGCTTCTCACTGTTTTCTTTAGCCCAAAAAATGCACTAAATATTTTTCTGTGTTTTCAAAAATGAATAAAAGTTTTTGTGGCTGGCTCTTTGTAGAACTGATCAGGGAGTCTGTTGGGTCTGGAGGTTCTTTTGCCTTGCCAATGAGTAGAAATGAAGGTCACGGAGCTGCAATGTACGCTACAACTGTCTGGTGTATGGGGGAAAAACATGTGATGGTACAATATGAGAATCAGATACTCTACTTCATCCTGAAACAGTCCTCAAGTCCAGTCATTGTTAAATGGAAACACTACGCCCTAAGGTAGTAAAAAAATTTTTTTCAATTTGTTGTACATTAAAAGAAACACGTTTGGATGAGAGTGGCTTTGATTTTTGCTTCTGCTGAACTGTACTGTATGTAAATAATTATTGTACATATAAAATTCTCTACCTAAATAAAATATTTTTATTGCTCTACATTAATTTCCCCCCAAAATGGTAATTATTCTGCCTTCTTGTTCACGGAGAAATGCATTTTGCTTGGCATATTCATGTAGAACAGGTTCCCCTCCCCTTGGCAAGCTTTTTCGTAGCTCAAGGACACCGCGCCGCTGAGCAGATGAAAGAGAACTGAAGCTGTACTGCATGTATGGGGTCAGAGTCTAGCAAGCACCTTACAACAAAGGGAGAAAATAATTAAAGAGCTGTAAAAGATTAATGGCTTGAACAAAATTCCTATGCTGAATTCAAAGAAAGGCTTTGGGCATGTTTATGTGACTTTCGCAGACAAAAATTAAGGTTAAAGAGCTGTGAATGCACATTGCCCGAAGTATCTTCGTATGAGAGAAAAAAAAGAATATGAGGAAGCTGAAGTTCATCTTTTAAAGAAATTTCAGGCTTCAGGGTTGCAAGTTAATAATATTATTAGCTATACGTACTGAGAGTGTCTAAACGACAAATAGGGAATGCAGCTCTTGCAAAGTAAATGACCTTGGATTCTTAAGTGGTGATAGCTAATGGACTGGCATTGAGTGCTGTGCACAGCGGTTGTTCTAGAAGGAGGAAAGACAGTTAGACTAAATGCAGCCTAAAAATGACATCTACTCAGCTTGGATGCTAGGTCGGTGACAAAAATAAAAAGCTGTTTTCTATAGCAAGTGATAAAGTTGTTAGGTCTGTGATCACAAACTTGAATGAAAAATGAAGTCCTAATCAGTGCTGAATTATATTAATTAATGTTAATAACCAAAGTGAAACACAGTGCTTTTCTTTGCCTTCAATAAGGGACTGGCAGAGAGTTAATGAAAGTGGGTTTAATAAATGGAATAGATAACTGTAGAAGTCACCAGAGATGCACAAATAAAGATTTAAAAAATGATGTTATATCATGTCATAATAATTACCTCCATAAGGATGTGTTAAAAGTATTTATTTCATGTTCATTTGGAAATTGTACTAGTCTTTTTGGAACTAGAAGAATGTAAAATAGAGCATTTGAGGATAATGATTTGCTGGTAATGAAAGGAGAAAAAATTCAATACTTCTACGTAAAACATGTTTATTTACATCATTTATATGCTGCTTCAGGCTGGTCTAATACTGACGTGTTCTCCTAAATGGACCTGTCTGTTGACCCCCACACAACTCAGCAAGTGAATGTACATAACAACAGGAGGCTTCCCATTGTACTTTAACTTTGTGTCAGTAACAATATTCAAAGAATGGTTATTTTATAAAGATAATGACAAAAATTGAACAATCCAACATCACCTTTTACAACAAAATAAGATATAGAATTGAACACTATGCATGTCTGTCATGATTCGAGGAGTTCTTCTCAATGAAGTAATGAGGTCTCTCAAGGTAGTCAGGAAGAAGGTCTTCAGAATGGGAAACTGGCCAATATAGTTAAATGCCCCAAAAAGTACAACAAATAGTCCCACAAGAGGAAGGATCTGTCATACTTTGGCTTGAAGCAAAAAGGGTGAACAAACAATCTTTATTAATAAAAAGATTTATTTAGCAAAAATGCTCTGAAATAAAAGGAGTTCCAAGAAACACAAAAGACTCAGAAGGAGTTGCCTGAAATAGGCAATCCAGTAGCAAATATATCCCAATACAGAACCTGAAAGAATGGTCAAAACCAGAGCAAAAAAACTCAAAAATCCAGTAACACAATAAATTAAATTGTGCAGAAAGGCAGAACTCACCAACACCACAAAGTTCATTCAGTGAACCGAAAGGGACTGCTTGTTTCCCCAGCCTTTACAAGACTGGAAGCAGTTCCTATGCAATGATAAGCAGATGGCCCTTTCGCTTGGGTAAGCACCCACAAAGCACATGGAACATAGCAGGACAAAAAAAGACAAATACAAACTAAATAAAAACTGATATATGCTTAGTTCCATAAATAATAAACGTAAGTAATTATATCGATATAAACAAAAGAAACAAAAATGAACAAAAAAAGACATAAAAAGGGAATTTATACCCAAACCAGGGAAGAGACCCTGGTTGAAACATAATGTTGTTGAACATGGAAGCTTAGGACTGAATGCCACCCTAGGGAAGGAGTTGTGAAGTTCAACCATTAGTCATCCAGTGACCATTTCCCTCTCTAGAATGGAGGAACAACAACAGGAAGAGGAGTTGTGTAACTTCCAATCCAACACTGCCTCTTCAACTCAGGACAAAAAAAAGCTCCATGAAGCAAGACCTGAGGCCTCATGTATAACACCGTGCGTAGAATTCATTCTATAACATGGTGTACGGACAAAACCGGAAATTTGCTTACGCACAAAAAAATCCAGATGCATAAATCTGTGCGTACGACAACTTCCATGTTCTTCCGCTACTAAATCACGGTCAGCGTGAAAAGTAATGCACGTGCACGTGCCTGCTGTCCCGCCCCAACTCCTCCCAGAAGTACACCTCTTTGAATATGCAAATCAATATAAATAGCCCTTAAGCTCAGCCTTCTGTGAAAAGACAATGGGAAAAGCACAGGGGAAAATATAAGAATTTCAGCAAATACCAAGTGGAGGCAAGGAAAAGCTTACTATTTGTTGGTTTAAACAGTGATATGATCAACAAAGGGAAGTTCATTAAGTGACATAGCATGTCGGAGAAACTCGAAAGCTCAAGTTCACAAAGTCGCACAGTGCCCGAAATAAAAAAGTTGTCACGTATCAAAGACGCCGTGAAAAGGTGAGTCGTAGCGCACCGTCTGAGTGTCATATGAAAGCTTATTAGGGTACAGAGAAAAAAAAAGGCACACAGTGGAAAAAAAGCACGAAATGTCAACTTTAATCTCGAAATTTCCACTTTAATCACATAGTTTATTTAGTCATTAAAGTAGAACATCATAAACTTCATCTTAAAATCGTTTAATTTACTAGTTTCTCAAATCCCATCGTAACTAAAGTAGCACGTTAAATGCTTTGTTTTCTATTTGATCTTCTATGTGCATATGTGTGTGAATCACTATGTGCTTATGGGCTTTCTCTGCCTCTGACAGGGCACAGAATCCATTACATTCGTAATATTACAGCGCTCTGAATAATTAAAATACTGAGATGTATACGTGATATCACTTTCATGATGATAGGAGTTAAAGCATGTTATTAAACATGGGAACACGGTGGCGCAGTGATTGTTCATGTCTCACGCAAGATGCTTGCTGCGTCATGCGCGACCTTCAAAGAAATACTTTATTGTAGCAGTACTGTCTCTTTCACACGTACTAACCCCCAATTCCTGTCCTTACATTTCTTTCTCCAAATACACAATCAGCTCTGTAATAGACATTAAGCCATCTGTAAGCTGAGAACACCGATTCTTCAAATCTTTTAAGGAACATTGAAATATCTTCATAGTACATGTTTAATTATTCTATCCATCTATCCTTCCAGTGTCGCATCAGCACCAGCAAGAATACAGCGCGAGGCAGGAGCAATCTCTGAACTAGCTAGCGCTGCGGCACCGTGTCCTCATATGTTTAATTATTAACAATATAGATTATTTAAATGATGTTAACATTTTATCTGTATAATATAATAAACATATTTTGCTGCATTTCATCTTAAAAATGATATTGTCATCATATGTAAATACACACTTTATAAAGTGGCTCAGGTTGTGCAATATTATAACTGCATCGCAAATTTACAATGAGGTAATTGTACTTATAAGTAGAAACAGTTCTACAAGGAGCACTTGATGGACTGATAGAGTGCATTTATAGTTCTTGGGATGAAACTGTTTCTGAACTGCGAGGTCCGTACCGGAAAGGCTTTGAAGCGTTTGCCAAGTGAGAGCAGTTTTAATATGCAGCATGGCTGAGGCAGTGTGTGCTTGATGCTGTATACCGACAATCCTCTGCTGTAGATCTGTGATTCCCCACTCAGATATAGTGATGTAAATACTCCGAGTGGTTCAGTGAGAGTAATATGGAAAAAGATGATCCGGTGTGGCAACCCCTAACGGGAGCAGCTGAAAGAAGAAAAGAAGGTGCAGTGAGAGTAACAAAGCTAAAGCAGCTATGGTATTAGGAATATTTTGGCTATTCCCTGGAACATTATATTGTTACAGGTTAATTACAATCAGATGCATTAAACTAATAAACAATATGCAGTTAGTTTCAGATTATATGATAAAGCCGCGTCAGGAATGTGGATCTAAAGAAAGGGTAACCACATAGGAACAGTAGCACTGCTTTGATGCTGGGTGCCGCCAGTCTGCAAAACAGAGAGGAGAACTTGCGTACGCCAGGGTTGGAGCTACCGTGGAAATGTGCGTTGCCTTACATTGTTTAGGTTTTATACATCGCAATTTGAGCGTGGAAACGTTTGTATGTAACATTTTTGTGCGTACGCACCATTTATACATGATGCCCCAGGACATTATTTAAACCACAAATATAAGGGAGAACAGATATTCTCTTATGGCATGTACAACTGATGTCAACGAGCATCCGTATACTCCTCAGTCAGAAGAAATCCTACTTTACATCTACAAAAATAAGATTAGATTCAATTAGATTAGATAAACTTTAGTAATTCCTAGGAGAAATTAGTTGCATTCAGCAGCAGAGAAATAAAAAGATACAGACTCACAGGACAAATATTACTATAATCCAAATTTTATTAACATCCATCCATTATCCAACTCACTATATCCTAACTACAGGGTCACGGGGGTCTGCTGGAGCCAATCCCAGCCAACACAGGGTGCAAGACAGGAACAAATCCCGGGCAGGGCACCAGCCCACCGCAGGGCACACACGCACACACACACCAAGCACACACTAGGGACAATTTAGGATCGCCAATGCACCTAACCTGAATGTCTTTGGACTGTGGGAGGAAACCGGAGCACCCGGAGGAAACGCACACAGACACGGGGAGAACTTGCAAACTCCACACAGGGAGGACCCGGGAAGTGAACCCAGGCCTCCTTACCGCTAGGCAGCAGCACTACCACTTCACCATCATGCCACCTTTATTAACATGATGCAGAAATAGTAAAATTAAAGTATGTAGTTTGAGACTTTGGCAGAAAGCATTGAATTGCCTGATAGCAGCAGGCACAAAAGATACCCAGATGTGCTTCTTAGCACATCATGGTGGAATGAGCCTTTGGATAAAAGTACTCTAAAACAACATATGCGGGATAGGATGGGGGGGATTTTTCATGATGGTATCCAATTTTGCCACCATTCTCTTTTTCACAATAGCTTCCAGTGTGTCCCGGGTTAGCCCTGTGATGTAGCAGTCTTCCCTTATCAGTTTGTTCAGTCATTTTACATTGTTTGAACCTGCCTGGGAGACCACAGCATAGGACAATACACCTGCTACTACACACTGGTAAAACAATTCTAGAAGCTTTCTCCATACATCAAAAGACCTGAGGCTCCTCAGGAAGTACAGTCTCCTCTGACTCTTCTTGTACAGCTTCTCTATGTTGTCAGACAAGTCCAATTTGCTGTTTATGTGAATCCCCATGTATTTGTAGACTATGCACCACTTCCATGTCTTACCCTGAATGGTGACTCGTCTCAGTGGCTCTTTGGCATGCTGGAAGTCCACCATCAGCACTTTTGTTTTGCTTAAGTTGAGCTGCAGGCAGTTCTCCTTGGACCACAAGTCAAAGTCCTCCTCAAGACTTCTGTACTTCAGCTCATCTCCTTTATTAATGCAGCTTGTTATGAAGGAATCATCTGAGAATTTTTGTAGATGGCAAGCATTGGTATTATACTGGAAGTCCGATGTATAGAGGGTCAGCACAAGAGAGGCAGGACAGTTATTATTAAGTAGTATGCACCTACATTACTGCCACCACCATTTCTGTTTCTTGGTTGGAACATGTCGGACATGTAAGCATGGGAAGAGCTTGTGCTGGATGAATATGGGGAGGGAAAAAAGTGTGATGCCGACACTAACTTTTTTTCTGTCTGTTCCCACAGAATGGAGCAGGAGAAAACACACATTACAGTCTCAGGCCTATTTAACTGAAATCAGCATCCATTATAGGACCAACATCTGGGGAGAACAGAGCGCCACATCTCTGAAATTCCTTTTTTCAAAATAGGTGTTTCTCCAAATCTTTGTTCAGTACAATTGTACTACATTTTCTAATCTTTTAGACAACAAAATTAATAAACCCTCACCCTCATTTTTTTCTGTTTTTCATTTCACAAACCTGAGGTCTTTGATATCTGTCTTGTTATTCCAGTTTACAACAAATAATATCAAATAACACTTAATAAAATACTTAATCTAATATTAAGACTCAGCCAATGGTCATCCAAAATGATAACTATTTGGACCATAAGTAATGCCTTCAGATGTCTATTAAAGTAAGCCTTATCAAGTAAATCGAGAGCTGGAACTCCAAATATAATGGGTAAGCTTTGTCTAAAAGTATAAACTCTGATTTCCATAATACTTGCTTATTTAATAGTCATTTTAGATTTATCTATTGGGAGTTTATTACGCTGTTACTTAATTTTACGGTTTGATTAATTCTGCTTTTACTGCTAGCACTACGATTTACAAACAAAGTCAGCAGAGTATGATGTAAAGTCAAATAAATTCAATAAAAGATTTATAAAAGACATTAACAAGTTCTTGTTAAAAAGATTTAGCTAGCCGAGGCAGAACAGATGCTGGTGTTCCTCAGTGTTGTGCATTTTGCCAGTTTGAATGAATGATTGTTCTAAGAATGTTTCCAACATTCTCTGCTGCCTATTCTTTGATGATTTTCTGTTGGGAATGAATTGATTTTCTTCCTAAATCAGTAATTCACACATCTTGCCTTAATAATAATAATAATAATAATAATAATAATAATAACACATTTTATTTATATTGCTCCTTTGCCATGCTCAAGGCGCTTTACAGAGTCTCAGGGAAACAGCAGGGTATATATAACATTGGATACAAATATTTTCTGCATAGAACACTACAGCAGATACTGTAAATGCAAGATATACAAAGCATTAAACTGAACTAAAGACGATAAACCAGAGTAAAATACTAAATTCAATACTAAACGAAAAGCATGAACAAATAACATAATTTGTCATATAACACACACACACACACAAATTACCCTGCACATCTGGACAGAGAGGTAAACTGAAAGAAGGGGCAGAATGTTATGTTAAGTTAAAAGACTTCCTGAGGAGTTTTAAGTTGTCTCTCTATTATAAAAAAAAATCTTGCAAGAAGACGAGACGTGATTGTCTCAGAGACACTTTCACGTCCCACAAGACGAGCCTTCTTGCCAAGCTATGTAACCATACCCGGGGCTGGAAGCCCCGCGAGACAAGAGCTTATGCAAAGAGATTTGAAAAAGTCCTGCATGGTTATGTCAGACACGTTTCTTGTAGAGAGAAAGAAACGATATTCACTCACAGGCAGTCATACGTTGTGTTGTCACGATGTAATTCCAAACACGGAATCAAAATTCGATGCGATATTTATGAAAAGGTAAAAGTGAAAAGAGATCGAATATCAGGTTATAGGTGATATGACAGAAGTGCGCCACGCGAAATGCAGATCATGCAGAATGGCAGCAGCAGCAAGCCAGCAGCTGATTGAGCAAAGAGGAGGTAAAAAAAACTGTATGTGTTTCCCATTGTATCACTGTTTAAGAGGGGGTGTCGGAGGAGCAATCGTGTCTCCCTGGGGTGTGTTCAGCCCCCCCCTTCAATACACGAGTGGCAGAGACATGAAGTGGTTGGCGCATAGCGTAGGCGGGGGGTAGGCGAGCAAAGTGAGCAGGAGGTAAAGCCCCCTAGTTTTTCAAAAGAATGAATGGTGTCAGATGATCTCCTTAATTTAGGGAGGTCATTCCAGAGTCTGGGCACTATACAGCTGAAGGCCCTGTCACCCACAGAGTACAGGTTAGTGTGAGGCACAACACGATTTCCAGAATCAGAGGACCTTATACTTTAAGTGTGACTAAAACTTGGTTCAGAGAGAGCTTTTTGCTAAATGGATACAAGGAAGCAATACATTTAATACCATCTATTAAAGTTGAGGATAAAAAAACTTTTACAGTTTTTACATAATCAAAATCAATATTGAAATGATGTAATAAGTACTGAAATTACAATCATCTAGTTTGTTGACCCAGTATACTTCGAATGCTACATAAAAAATTCAGTTTTGGTATGCAACTGCCTCAGATCCTATACTGGTCGTCTAATGAAGTTTTACTTGGGGTTGTAGGAATTAGGAAATGCATAATGGCATCATTCAATTAAATTTTGTGAGATGTTACTGAAAGGTTCGGAGATTGAAATGAAGTGAGCATTGCAGAGAAAGCTACACTAAGAGATTGATAGCGTAGTCAGCAGGACTGGATAGTTTCTGTGCCCCTGTGAAACCAGATAAAACTTTGGTATGGGAAAAGAGGATAGAACTTTTATGGTTAATCATTACAGATTGGGTCACTGCTTCTTTTCAAAAAGATTTTTTATGGTTTAATCTATAAAAGTGATATTTAAACTGAAAGTACTATACCATTTACAAAGTAAAAAGCCTGATCCCTGAGCACATCCCATTGCACAATGAACTCTGTGTTTTAGTCATTAAAATGTTTAGGCTTATTCTTATGGTTTCTACACTGTTTTTTTAAGTAAATGAAGGGTTTCAAGGACACGTGGGTTAGAATTTAATCAGAGACAGTGAGAGCTGAGTAGACGTCTGACATAAAGAGGAGAGAAGTCCATTATTTCCCTGAAAAGGATGCTGATGGCTTTCACGGTTGCCATGGAATCCTGTCTTTATTTCTCAGACAAACCTGTGATAAGGTACTTCAAAGGACTAAACGCAATTATTGTGGGCCAAAAAGGAAAATATTGCTTCTCAGCGCTAATAAATGTAAGGTATTGATTGGCAGGGCAAAGAATGTAGGCCCACAAACTAAATGTTTTACTAGTCACTCCTAAATCTGGAAAGAATTGAAAATTGTTCAGCAAATTACACAATCTCTAAAGGCTAGCTGTGTTTTCTGATTAGCTAATGGATCAGTCCAAATTCACCTGTAACCTTTAAAGAACGGAAAATGATTTTTTAAAAATAAATAATGTTTATCGCAAACACTGTAATGGATTTTTTTCAAGTACGCTAACAGGAAACTGCTTTCCGCTGGCTCTTTCTTCTCTCCCACTCTCTCTAAGCCTGGTGAAGTTTTAAGTTTCTGTGAAATGTTTTCTGTTCTCTTTAAGACATCAGAGATTGGAGTTTTAAATAAACATTTGACAATTCTGAAATATTCAACAGAAAGAAATTAATAAACTTAATTTTAGTAAATTAAGGCAACAGATAATGAAGCAGTGGGAGTTCGAAGTGAAGAATTACATCAGAAAGGCATATCAAGAAGCCTGCTGATGAGGGATATCATCTTATATTTATCTCCAGAATGGAACTGGTTTATTAATTGCTTTACTCATGACAGTAATACTGGATGTCTTTCCTGGTGAGCCCAGTGTTTGGAATTGCTTTATTCAGATACTGAGCAATGGTACCGAAGTACTAAACCTCAAAGTGCAAGGCAGAGTAAAGTATTTTTAAGTGAACATGGAAGCGGACATGAATGACAAAACAAGAAACAGCTTCTTGCCGTATGTGGTCCATTGGTATGTGCTATGATGGCCAGGCTATGTGGGGCTACATTGTCCTTTAAGTGCATTCTGTGGCATAGATTTGTAGGGATGCCTGAGATCACTTCAGGGAGCTCTAGATAGATGGCTGACATAATCCCAGAGAGCCATTCTTACTGTTGATTAACCTCTTGTTTAAAGCATGTTACAGGCCAACATGTCAGTGAACATATTGATAATTGAAACTCATTATACATTGGACTTAATCAATCATAACTTGCTCGTCTTCAGCTCATCCAGAATGCTGCTGCCAGGCTTCTAATAGGCACATGAAAACAGAATCACATAACACCAGTCTTAGCTTCTCTTCACTGGCTTCCTGTTTGCTACGGATTGAGTTTAAATTTTTACTGTTTGTTTTTCAGTCCCCGAATGGTCTGTCCCCACTTTATCTTACTGACCTCTTATACCCTTACTCTCCTTCACAATCACTGAGAAGACATTATTGGTCGTGCTGAGGTCTAGACTTTAACTTGGAAGGCACCATGTTTTTGCAGTAGCTGCCCCTAAGCTTTGGAATAATTTACCCTTTTGTATTAGATCAGCACCAACTTTGGTCACTTTTAAATCCTTTTGCCTCAGTTTTTTAAACTTCCATGTATTTATTTTGGTGTATTTATTTAATGTATATTGTGTATAGTGTATTGGTGTTATTTATGGAGGCAGTACAGCACTATGGTCAACTTCTGTTGTTTTAAATGTGCTCTATACATAAATTGACTTGACTAGATTGAAAATAGAATCAGAAGATGATCCAGGACAAGAATTCAACTGGTGTTTGGAGGATAGACCTGCAGTTAAATTAGGAATAATGGGAGATCATAAAAAGGAGAGTGATTAGGCTTATTGTTTGCATTATGTTTGAATAAGATGTTAGGACTATCCCATTGGAGAGATTTTGTTTAGCAAGTGGCAGAGAGTAAAATATCTTTTTGTAGGATCAAAATAAAAGATATCCACAGCCAAGACAAACAACAATCAATTATAAATTATAATTGAATTGATTATACTTTACATATTAAATGTTGTTAAATCATTTGTTATGGAGAGTGTGCTATGTGCGCATGGCTGCAGCTTCTCACTAGCAAAAGAAAATTGTCATTTTCTCTGTTCCTCTTTGTGAACTGAATGTGTGCTGTAAGTCATTACTTTGTACTACATTCTTCTTGGACACAATTCTCTGAATTTGCGGTCTGCTGCTGTTGAGAAACTGCTTGTCTGCTTTGGACTTGCTGTCTCCTTACCAGAGTTCTGGAACATCTGAGTTACATCTGCTCAGGAGGCCTCATCATAATGCATTACCAGTAGACCTGTTTAGTCCATCTGTACTATTGGTCCAAGCCCTCTACTATAATGTCCTGCACCTCCTGGCATGGCTGTTGAATGAATGTTTTCATTCTGAGCAGGATGTGTTCTGCAATTTTTTGTTTGGTTCCATCACCCCTCTTTTCAACAGACCTTTCTGTTGGGGAGCCTGTTGGTCCTGGCTAACACTGCGTGAACTGCAAAGTCGGCAGATTTTGTCTGTCAGTATCCTGTGACAATGGTATGTCAGAGTGGTGACTGGTGAAAAAAAATTGGGTGGGGGTGCAGGTTTTGGTGGGACAAACTAAAGCAGCAGTTACCTTTATATAATGCCTTTCACATCTATCTACCTATTATATAGTGCCCTTCACATCTATCTGTCTATCTAGAAAGAAATAACCAAATTTTCTTTGATTTCTGAAGTTCCACTTGAAGTTGCCATCTCCCTAAAGTTGTGCTCTCTTATTGGTAATTATGTTAATGTCGGTTGTGAACTGTGAACCATTGATGTGAATGTGAAATAGCATGTTGACGACTGTCCAATCCCATTAAATTAAAAAAACCTAAAACAATACTAATTTGCTGCCAATAAATGTGGGAGAGTCCAGGGAACAAAGAACTGCATTCCCGGAAAAAGATAAAAGATTAAGGACTTACATACATTCTCATTTGGCCGGCACCCTTCACTCAAGAAATATAAGTACAGTATTCACAAAGAAATGAAACCACAACAAGTCAGAACCAATTTTTAATGAATGTTGCCATGTGCTGACATCAGGCAAGTTGTGCAAATGAACAAATTTATTTCATGATTATTTCACATTACCTAATAATTTAAGTAGAGTTTTAAAATATTTGGGTGGGGGGCTCCACATTGCAAACCACCACTAGTCCTTGAGGTGATTCTGGTGCTGGTGGATGCTGGTGTTGAAAATGTCCTAGAAATCTCTGGTCCATTGATACTACAGGGTTGTCATCTGGTACATCTTTGACATGGCACACAGATATTCAGCATGTCATTCCTCAACCAAGAAGTATGAATTCCCATCTTCAGCTTCATATATTATAATTAGAAAGGCTTGGGATTGTGCAATGGTCACAATGCATTCACTGCTCGCTCAGATGTTACTTTTCTGTGCATCGCACTTCAATCACTAATAATAATAATAATATTCACTCGATCTTTTCCAGCATGTAGGGTGTTCATAATTTTAGCTCAAATGATACATTTCTACTACCAGCTAAACCTCACGGACCTGGCCACAGTCTTCTTTGTCCTTTTCAAGGGATTACTATTACTGGGTGTTCTGTTATTCTTAATTATGGCTGATTTGCTTTGTTAAACTGCCTATCCATTATGAATAATGTATCTTTCCTTTATGATTTAACCTTGACATATTTTTGATTGGTGATATGTGGCAACAACCAGGGGCTATATACAATTTAAATCTGATGAAACCTTGAGTATGTGATTTACTATCCAAAATACAGTTCGAAGAGTAATGCTGGTAGGTTTACTGCAGTATTCCATAGTAACTTAAAAGTAAGGGATGTTGACCTTACTTCAACATTAGCTCCTCTATTCTCATTGCATTAATATATTGCCCCCCTAAAATTTTGTCTACCTTTCTGCCTGAACTAAATGAATTGTTTATACTTGTTCCATTGGTATGACCTGCTATGATTTTACTGGGATATTGTAATATACTTATGGATACTAATAGTTCTTTTGTTATTTCATCAGTGTTCTTGTATGTTTTAACCTGACACAACATGTTCATTTTCCTACCCATAATTGCTGTCATAAATTAGATCTGATATGTCCTTCTGGACTTAATGATATCGCTATCTTGGGTTTCTGGGTTAAGATTTCCGATCATAAACTCATAAATTGTAACCTTTGTATTTTCTTTACTAAAACCCAGAAGACTACTAACAGTGCTGGTCGAAGCCCTAGGTAGGGTTTGCCATGGCAGTCCCCCAAGCAAAAAAAAAAAATATATAGCACTGTGCCAAAATAAATGCACAGACAATGGATGTAAAATCACAAATTCTTTTGTTTAATACAATAGACGTAATGCACACAAGGTAATAATAATAATCTTAAACAGGTGTTTTGTGACCAATGCACAATTAAAATAAATATATGAATGTAAGAATAAACTAAAGAACACAATTTTCTCTGGAACTATGCATGTTATACATTATATCACTTAAACAGAACTCAATAATTGCAGGGCTTTCCCAACTGACACTTAGCAAAATTTAAGGCCTGGCATGACACTGAGAACTTTTCTACATATACTTTTACCTTCCTAGACTTCCTTGCTCATAGTTGCTACTGATTACAGCCTGCTTAGGTAGTAGGATCAATTAGATAACCACTATGACATTACATTAAACAAGAAGCCAACGAAAGAGAGAGCATGGTCAAATATTTAAAAACATTATTCTAGTACTTATTTTCACAAGATCGGGTATTTTTAGCTGTGAAGATAAAACAGGAAAAATTAAAGAACAAAAATAAAAATAGATAAAGAATGAATTTAGAAAATAAAATAAAAACACTTCAGTGAGTGTTCAAACATTGTCCAGCTACCAATAAACTTTTCATATTGTCCTGTCTACAGAGTTAGAGCCAACTGAGTGATTGTATGAGGCACAGTTTTTTTGTTGGTCAACAGCAACATTCTGCACAGGTATGTAGAGTCAAGAATAACTTCATTTTCAAAATGGATTTCTCACAACTGTGCAAAATAACTTTGTCAAAAAAATAAAGACATCTGACAAGTAAGATTAAACATTTTTCACTGGCTATTCATTTCCAGAAATGGTCCATAAAGCGTTTTAAGTAACAATTTTGTGATTAGTACATTTCAATGTAAGACGTTTGGATTATTACATACAATAAGTGCAAAGAAAGCCAGCAGCTCATCATAATTGACATCAGGGTAAATTGAACACCCTGAAACTTTGGCTGATGTGTTGCTATGTGTTTAGCTCACTCATAATTAAAGCTGATATGTTGTCACTTGTGAACAGACTAAAATGCCATAAAAAATTTTCTGTATCTGATAAATCTGCTGAGCGCCCTGGAGATGAGTGAACGTCTGCAGCTTTAAAAGTTGCCCAAAGCTGTTTACCGTTAATGCAAAATCCACACCTTCATATGCTTGGCTATCACTAGAGCCATAACCTGTAATGCTGTCACTACTATAACACAACAGATCATTTTGTTTCTTTATGCTCCGATAGCCCGTATTCAGCCTGTTCTGCTGCTGCAAATGCTGTTCAACTGCCACTTTCCATCACCACATGTAGCTCACTGTTAAACTCTGGGATGGTGGTACGTTTGTGACTCGTGGTGGGTGAATTATCTCACAGATAACGATAAAGGGGATAAAGATGGCTGGATTTGCTAGTCTAGTGGTACGGTAATTTCTTTGAAAAAACAACGAAAAAATGTTATTTTTATACATAATGGTTAATAAGGACATGCGTTCTTATGGGCATAGAGTGCAGAATCAGCTTGCTAAATTAGTGACCCCTCAAAGAAGGTGCCCTAGGCGGTTGCCTATATTGCCTAAAGGGTTCATCAACAGATCATTCAGTGTGATGGTCTTCCTCATGTCGACCTCGATAATCTACATTTGCGACTTTCCTTTTTAAAACTAAATTGAAAACGTTTTTGTTTCATCAATATTTTGCTTCAGTGTAAAATTTATAGCACTTGTACAATCTGACCATATTCTTTGTTCTATTTCCTTATTTTTATTTGTTTCTGGATTCATACATTTGTAAATACCATGTAAAGTACACTTGGGTTTGAAAAAGTTAAAGTGAAATAATAATAATGATTATTATTAACATCTTTAAGAATAAAACCAAAATCAAAGTTGTAAAATAAAAAAGTTAAAAATCAGGAATGCTGTTTCTCACAGTCTTTCCTTTACAAATTAAATCTCAAATGATTACTGAATGCAAGCACCTATCTTATAAATCATGGCCAGCATTGACGTGACATATCACAGGGCATATGCATGACATGCCAGGCAACCACGCAGCATCTTAATGACCAGATAAATAAAGTTGGAGGTTCCCATGCAAATATTATGATTTGTCACTTTATCTAATTTTCTTTGTCACTTTGTGTTTACTTTCTCACAAAATATTCATCTATTTAAAGGTTTTGGACATTGAGGACTCTCTAGTTTCAAATTTTAGGAAAATATTGAAAAGTAAAAAATGTTTATCATTTTGCTTCAATGTACTTTTGTTGTGTGCAGTTGCTATGACATTGCTTTGGGTGACATCCAGGATCATGCGGTTTGTGTCATTACTGGTCAAGGGTATAAAGGTCAGCTCCGTACACCTCCTGATATCACTAACTGGATAAAAATGGCTTTGTTGGTGTGATTCCTCTGATAAAACATTTTCCTGGTTAATAAATTTGCATATAATGCTTAGGTCTTTAATTTTTCATTTAAATTTCAAGTCTTTGATGACAAGATCAGTTACACTTTTGTTTATGATTTGAGATTTAATTTTAAATTACATATCCTCTCCATATCCTCTTTAACAAGACTGTTTATTTCAATATAGTAAACATCTGCACCAGGGGTGACTTGACTTGTTCTTGAAGACTCAGACCCCTTAATTATTTCTTATTCCTTAATTAGCAGCCAAGAAATAGTGAGGTACAAAATGAACCAAAACACAACCAGCAAACTGTGTCGATCATACAATATCTGCAAATAAAGAAAGATGAAGGTCTCAGGAATGTTGATCTGCTCAGATCCCCAAAATATTTTACAGTGTGCTTAGAAAAGAGAAAATGAACAATTTTACAAATGTCTGCTATTGCACAATGAGAGCAGTAACAAGCCATGGAATTAAAGAGCGGATTTAATTAACAACAAGTATCAGCACCTAATTAAGCAACTGCTTGGAGTGAAACTGGTTGGAGTTTGAGGCCCTGAATTAGTTGGTCTTCTGTTGGCTCACTCACTTCTTATTTCATTTCTGTTTGGGTGCCGTTTAAGGAAAGAAATGAAGCAATTCAGAGGAATGATGAAGAAATCCAGGGAAACAAATTGTTAAAAAAAGCCAATTAAAATTAATTCAAAATAAGTTAATTAGCAGCAAAAACAGGTCACTAATTAAGAAAACGGTTAGAATGAAAACCTGCAGCCACTGGGGCCCCCCAGGACCGGATTTGGGGATCCCTGACCTACACAAATTGTGACACCAACAGGAAAAGAAATTAAAAAAATGAATGTGTGATAACATCACCATTAAAACCATAGAAATATTATCAAAAGACAACAGAAATCAATAGCACACAATAACAATGGCAAATTCTAGAAAAAATAAATAAACAAATAAGGAATTCCTGATAATTTCATTTATTTTGTGTACCTTTATTACTCCTCTTGTTTATCTCTTCCTTGTGTTATTATTTTTATAACAGAACATCTGTATCATCCACAAATGTTCATCAGATTCACAAATCCCAGAACACCCTTTTGGTGTATAACAATTATACGCACTCAGCCTCTAACATGGCAGGAATCCTGCTTTTCAAATTCTGAACTGCTTGAGAGGGAAGTCAGGAACATGAAGCTATAGGTCATCACAAAGAGACCAGAAATTATATGGAGAAATGAAAACACTCATGTGTAAAACTGAAGAAATCTTTGGCTCATTCTCATAGGGTCTTGTTAATTATGGAGCTCATTTCCTAAAGAAAATTTCCATTCAGGTTTTTTTCATGAATAAACAGGCTTTCTGTCTTCCTCAACAAAAGGCAATTCACAATCTAAAATTATGCACTGTTATGTTAACTTATGTTTATTCATTTTTTTCTTTATTTTAAACATTTTTCTTCCAATACGTGATTATGTTTCATGGGTTGGAAGTATAGAGAATTCAAATGTATTTTCATTTTCTTTACACAGTATATTTGTGTTGAAAGAGTATTATTTTTATTATTGATCAGTGAAATTAGCCAAAACATTTTTCACAAGTGATCTTGTTTGCTAAATATTTTACTGGAAATTCACTGTAGTTTAGACAAAATCTCAGCACCCCATTATGCTTTGAAAGGCCAAAGTGACAAAACAAAGGTATAGCAGCCATGCACAGAACTTTCACACATATGTACTGTAAGCGTACAACCACCCAACATTTTATGTCACAGCCCGATCTACTTCACGCATGAGCAATGCCACTACTCCAGTCGGAATATTAAGAAATGACTTTATTGTTCTGCAATGGAATCGTTATGTATCTTCACTGCTGGGTTTAGCTTGTAATGCTCTTCACTATGTAGCATACATTAGGCAGTGACAGACACAGTCCCAAAGATACTGTATATAGCACTGATCTCTCAGCTTTCTGGGTTTGCCAGTACGCGCCAGTATGTATACATTATTTGCCAGTACGCCAAAGGAAAGCACTGACACAGAGTAGCACAAGCTGATCTTTGAATCCTGGTGGCCATGTGCAGGTTCATAATAAGAAAATGGGTGCTACGCAGTGCCTTTTCAAAACATACCCTAAAAGAACCTGTTCTCCCACAGAAAGAAAACACATGAGACCCTGTAAACTAATAATAATAATAATAATAATAATAATAATAATAATAAAAGATTTGTTAATATTAACAAGGTGTTTCTATCATTTACATGAAAGAAAGAGTGCAAAGCATCTGCACAGATAGGCCATTTTGCTATTTATAACTTTTTTACTATACCATTGTCATAGCATGCTATTTTTTCTTTTGTAGAGCATATTCGGAATAACCAATTAAAATAATAATCAAATTTTTGGGGATGTGAAAGAAAAACCCACCGATACACAGGGCAAACATGCAAATGACACACAGCCAAGGAAGAGGGAATATGATTTGGACTCAGGATGATCTGTGAAGCAAAGGAGCTTACCTGTGAGTTTCCATAACATTTTGTGTCACCTAATTTAAACAGCTTTCTGTATCAAATGGTTTGTTCATGGGTTAGTATATCTAAAGTTTTAAACTCTGTCCTTAACTTCCTCATAGATTAAATAGAAGAAAACGAAATATGTAAACTCCCACTCTTTCTCATTTGGAGAAATTTCAGTAACTGAAGTGAAGCTGCTGTGGAACACAGAGTAAAAGGGACAGAATGTACAATCCCTATAAAGATAGGGATCTCTCTAAGAAGGGTACCAACACAGGATTTAATGTAGTACACAGTATGTTTAGTTGCTTTTTATTTTCGCAAAAAAGAGCAAAGCTTTAATTACTTTTTATGTGGATTGAGGAATAAGTCTAAAGCAACCTTGCTCTTTTCCCAAAACACCAATTAAAAATTCACATGTTTAGAACAATGTGATGTGGTCAGATATCACAAGTGGTACAGTAACTCAAATTCTCATAATACATGAATACATCAAATTTTCAGATACCCGATGAGTGGATTATGTCAGTGCTGCCTTGCCGTCACCACCCATTGGCAGAAAGACATTTTATAATTAGTAGCTTGGTGGAGTGAGATATGCATGCCGTAGCCAACCACAGTACTGCCACAGTTATCAGGGGCCATTTATATGGTTTCAACTGTATCTGTGTTTGTTATGGACGACAGAAGAAAGTACACCTTATAAGAAGGGCTTATATCATGAGGTGAGCAGAAGCAAATGAAATGATTAATAGGATTTTGGTTTACATAGGTTATTGTGTGGAGTATGTGCAAAATTACTTGTTCTTATTAAAAATAAAACATTATCTGTGGTATTATGTTTTAATTTTTTTCAAAGCAAATATCAGAAAAACAATAACTTCACCAAAAGAAACCCTATCATTAACTTTACTTTTGTAGTTATTTCATAACTACTTGTTTTTTCTTTTTTTATAATTATTCAGGTCTTTATATTTTTTCAGATATTGTGTTTCACCCCCTTTAGTCCTGGACCAGTGATCAACAGATTCAAAGAGTTATTGCCCTCTTGTTCATAAATGCCAGCAGTCGGGTGAGATGCAGCCACTGCCAGTTAACTAAAGGCCCATATCCAAATGAAGCTGGTAGTGTTGTTTTTTTGTTTTTATAATTTTATTGTAATAGTTGTGTTAAGTTAAATCTGCTTTTTTACTTACTACAATACCTACAATATTATAATGCATTCACTTTATCCCTCTGTTTACTTGTCTGTCTGTAACATACATAACTCATGAACAAATTGGGGTTAAACGACCACATTTTGAAAATAACTTTTAGGGTCATTAAAACAAACTACCAGTGTTTGGTTGATCCAGGCTCAGTAGCTGGGAATGAGCTAACTGGTTGTCAAAACTGCCAAGAATAAAAATGATCAACAAGAGAATGCCACACAGCATGGCCTTCCTGACTCCACACACACTGAATACATTCCTGACTTCCCAGCATTGGGCATCAAAAATGTTGCAATGGAAATTTCATCATGTGAGTAATTTGTCAAGGACTACACCACAAATTTTTAGATTGGGGATTCAACTCCAAACAAGTACAACATTAATAATTTCTAGAAATCTTTAAATATGTTGTTTCACATCTTGAGGGAGCCAGTCTTGGTTCAATCATGCCCTTTGCCTTTGTGGTGTTTGCATGTTCTCCCTATAATTTTCAGTTTTTTGTGTGTGCTCTCCTCTCATACCTAGAAGATTTGCATGTTAGGTTAAAGTTCAACCTAAACTGGCACTTTTCCTCAGGACTATATCCTACTCCTTCTGCTGAAAGGTGATGATTCCAGCACCCAGCACTCCTATAATAGACTAAGTGGTGTGGTGGACCGGCGGGGACGCCCCTTCATTATATGTTCAGGGGGAGCAGCCATGGACTGTGCAATACCACCCCCTGGATGCTAGATGGCCTCCCCCCTGGGTTGGAACGGTGCCTCAGTTTCCCGCAGAGCTCCATGGGAATTGGAGTTGGGTGCAGCCAGGAGGTGCTGCAGCTGGGACTTCTGAGCCCATATGGGCAGTGTATTCGGCACACTCGGAAGTGCAGCCGGAATTCGGCAATCAACCACCTGGAACACTTCCGGGTGGACTATAAAAGGGCCCAGCAACCACTCAATGGCCAGAGTCGGGAGGAGGAGGAGGACAAAGCTTGGAGAAGGAGTTGTGGTGGAAAAGAAAAGTGTGTTGTGTTGGTGCTTTATTGGTCTGTTTTGGGACTGTGCTGTGGCTGGGGGACATGGGGAAGACGTGTCATCCAGCTGAAGAAAAATAAATTTGTGTTTTATTTTATGTGTGGGGGCGCAGTGGGTAGCGCTGCTGCCTCGCAGTAAGGAGACCTGGGTTCGCTTCCTGGGTCTTCCCTGTGTGGAGTTTGCATGTTCTTCCCGTGTCTGCGTGGGTTTCCTCTGGGTACTCTGGTTTCCTCCCACAGTCCAAAGACAGGTTAGGTTCATTGGTGATTCTAAATTATCCCTAGTGTGTGCTTGGTGTGTGGAGGTGTGTGTGTGTGTGTGTGTGCGCTCTCTGCGGTGGGCTGGTGCCCTGTCGGGTTTTGTTTCCTGCTTTGCACAATGTATTGGCTCGGATTGGATCCAGCAGACCCCCGTGACCCTGTAGTTAGGGTATAGCGGGTTGGATAATGAATGGATGGATGGATGGATGGATGGATGGATGGATGGATGGATGGATGGATGGATTTTACGTGTGCCTCTGTGTCCGTCTGTGTTGGGTCAGGTGCCCATATAGCGCCTTTTACAGTGGCTTCAAGAAATGAATGCATGAATTAATGTTTTAAGAAGGTTTGCATATCATAATAATTTGTATTAGATTTAAATTCAACTTTATTAAACACTAAAACTTAAGTAATTCCTAATTAAAAAAACTTTTCTTAGAATTGCCCTGAATTTTAAACACATGTGTGAGCTGGTGTCTAGCATTGTGGTACACATGATTTAATTCAGTTGTTTAAGCTGATCGATAGTGATGTGCAAAATGATTTCAGCAAAACTGAATTTGCAGGGCAACTCAATTTTTCTGTCCAGAATAAAAAAATTGCAAATTGAAGTGAAATTTGCATCCTGTGTGGAAGCGTTTTTATGTATTAATTCTGCATTTGTTTTCCTGTCATTCAGTATTTAAATGAAGATCTTTAGCGAAAGAAAAAAATCCTGTTAGGTGTAGACATTTTGTTGAGCCAACAGATATGAATGGTGTTTGTACAGGTAGGAGGTTGCCCAATTTTTCAATTATAAATACAGTGTTGGTTATCACAATCCTAAAGATGCATCAGAGACAGAAATTAAACCAGAAACTCCATTGTGCATGGAGTGTGTAGACCCTCATTTGCAGTAATCAAGACACAGGAAAGGACAGTTTCTAGGAAACAACGGGTGGGTGAGGGGAGACGGCAAGCATTTTTTTCTGCCTACTGACTTTCTCTACAGAAAAAAACACAGGAGTGTGCACAGTGGTGAGTTTTGTTGTGAAAATATGCAGTATGTCACCTTTTTTAAAAAATGCACTGCACCTGTGCGGTGCTAAGCATGAGAGAATTGATTAGGTTGGGGTGCAGGCAGTTACCTTGCATTATGCAGCTGAAGAAAAACACAGTTAGACACTGAAATGTGAACAAGCCTTTAGGGAACAAATAATTCTTGTTTTATTTACCCCTAAAAACTTTGAAACCCTATAAAAGTGAAAAACGTTTTAGTGACTTGCAATTGCAAAAATTAATTTTAATATTAGTTTCACAAAACTGTATGTGAATTGAAATGTCCCTGTTTTGCTCATCAGTAGTGATCAATTATTTATTTCTAAACAGGTTAAAAAATTCATAGTAAGCAGATTTGAATTCATTTGTCAAATGCATTACAAATTGCCTCTCAAGAAATATTGACCAGTATGGTCTTTTCCAAATTTTCAAGATGAAATCATTGTAAGGGCCTTTTCATTATAAAAATGTGATTTCTCCCAAAAAACATATGTGTCACTGCGCCGTGACCTTACTTTATACTGTAAAAGTAATTTCTCAGATTGCCCTATCTGACAAAAACTTCAAGGGTCAAAACAATCCCATAGTTTATAGTTTGTTAAAAGTAGTTGTGGTTACTTGCTTTTGTCAGAATCAGTAGATTTTTAGTAAGTTGATTTTGCTAGCCATGATATTTCTTGTAACTGATTTGCAAACACTTCATGCCCAGTGATGCGGATGTCTGCATGTTTAAGTAGCTGTGTTTGGTTTGGTTGTGGTGCTTGGATAAATCTCTGAACGCTAGCTGTCAAGATTTTTGCACTTAGAAAGAAAAGCCATTTTGCTACTTGTAGCTGTTTACCAGTCCATTGATATAATGTTGGGATCAGAGCTTAAAATTACAGCCTGACATCCCGATCATACTGAATGTGGGATGTGGGTGGAGTTGTCGGTGTTGAGGGGTGGGGTTTTGAATATAGATTGTAAAAAGGAGGAAGTCTTGTGGTGTGTGTATTGTGTTGGCTTGTAGCGGGTCTCTCTCTTGGTGTTGGTCTCTGTTAACTTGAAAACAAGCACCTAATAAGTATTTTCAATAAAGTTAACTTTGGAGCCTTCAAGCCTTCTGTGTCGCTCCTTGCTGAAAATTAGGACAAGGGAACTCAGGGACAGGGTTTTACCCCAGAGCACGTGGCTCTGGAGCTTCACACCACTGAACACGACGAAGGAGAAGCTCCCCTGTGTCACCCCGACCACGGTCCGGAGAGGGGCAGGAAAGGTAACAATAGTGTGCTATTTTGTCTTGGGCAGAGCAAATTTGGAATCACCAATTATAATAATAGCCACATTTTTAGGGATGTAGGAGAAAAAAAACAAGGTACACAGTTTTTAAAATTACCTTAAATAACTCAAATTGAATACAACCGACAGTAACTCCATATATTTAATATATATTCTCTTTCTTTTGATCTTTAAATTGAGATGATGCACCTTAAAAGGTATACTGAACACTACCTAATACTGAGTGTTAACTACAATAAACAAATTATTACATTTTAATTAAAAATAGCTCAAAACCTACATCTGATTATTGTAAATCCATTATCACATTAAAACCATCACATTTATTTAAATTGTGATACAAAAACTCCACGGTAATTTATGGGATATATTTAAGTAAGAGGGTCATCATTGTATAAAAATAACATCCGTCCTTTGACTGACGTTGCTTAGTCCAGTTGAGGTTTACCAGCTGTCAGCATCCCAGGAAGAACCTTCAGCAGGATGGACACCAGTCTGTCACCAGGCACTCTCATTCACACAGGGCCAACTAATGTAACCTGCTTGTGTTTGGGTAAAACAGGAGTCACTGCAACAAAAATAACAAAAAACAATGTGTTAATTCCATGAAGACAATAATGAACAAAGATACAAAGTCAGTCTTTTTGAGTGTTTAGGCTGTGGCACCATTAGTCCTCCTTAAACAAGAAAATAATAAAGAAAATTATTGTTTCAAAAAAATTGAACACACTTATGAATGCTTGTCATTCTGTATAATTAATGTATATACATAACAATAATGTCATTACTGTAGAAACTAAATTTAAAACACAGGTTGCATGGTGGCACAGTGGCATGTGTTGTTGCCCTAGTGCTGCAGAATCCTGTGTTTAAATTCAGGCCTGACACAGTCTTCGAGGGCTTTATCCACTCCTTTCTTGCCTGCCTGCCTGCATAGTTTATTTTCTGTTCAATCTGTTCTCCCACAAAAGGTGTGTGTTACCTTGCAGCATGGTATCTTTGAAGTGAACATTTCATTCTATAGTACAATTTTTTCCAGTGCTGCCCTAGGGCTTGCACCTCTTACAAAGTCCATTTTCCTTAATTCCCCGAAAAATGGTTCTGTTCATCCAAGAGCTTTTCCTTTGCTATCACAGAACAACACAGAAGAGTTAACATTAGGGCTCTGCTAGAGTCGATTTTCCTTTAGCCCTGTATTGTTCCTTTCCACTGAATATTTTAAACTTTGGCTGAGGCATTACAGCCATCTCAGCTCTCGTATGAGCTGTGCCAGGCTGTCAGTCACAAGTCTGGGGCACCCTGGAGTAGGCAAGCAGTCACGGCAAGGCTGATTACTTTACCCCTGCCCATTCAAAATGCAACCACCATTGAGTCTTATCTGTCTCTGCAGCTCTCTCATTAATATTCACAACATACTGCAGCATTTTCTATATCACTGTCCATTAACAGCAAGGATAATCATTCATTCAATTATCTAGCAGTCAGCAAAAGGAGACACCCCCACCATTTTCACTCCCTACCCTGGAACCCAGGGAGAAGGTGAGAGCGATATGAGAGGATTACACCAAATTAGCAAAGATGATATTGGGGGAGGGACATCAGGTTTCAGTAACACATAAGCGACTTATTGTAATGAGAGATAAACAACTTCAGATAACTGCCTAACTTTCCCATTAAAGTCTGTTATGTTCACAATTACTCATTCAGTTCTACAGATATCATTTGAGCAATATTGGAAGATGAGCTATATGCTACATTTGATTTTTTTTTTTTTGCAATAAATGTACAATACATTATTGACCATTTGACTCTTTGAATTTGTGAAATCAGCACCCACCCACACTCTTTCATGCTGGCACAATTTAAATGTGCAGGTTAACTTAAAAGGGGCAACTTTAGGGATATGGGGGATAACCAAAGTATCTGAAAAAAACACTCACATGCACACCTGGGGAACATGTTAACCTCAGATAAACAGCAACCTATGGGACAGTGACTGTGGCCCCATTGACATCATCTTCTTATTATTCAAAGTGATTACAAATTAAGATATCTGAACACACATATCGTCTTGTGCTCTTTTATGTAGTAAACGAGTACAGTGAGTCATTGCTAATCCAGAACCAGACAAAGAACCATGAAGAGAGCAAACATCGGTGGGCTTTTGCTAGTTGGGCCAAAGAAGACCTCTGTGCTCAAGTAATTCCTGAGCTTTCTGAATTTTTCTTACATTGCTACAAGCTGATTCTACTCAAGAACCGTTACATTAGACCAGTGATTTCAGACAGCATTTTGAAATGAATGCTTTCAGATTTACAGCTAAAGGCTATCTTATGTGTTCTTGTTGCATAAATCCTGTATATACTGTGCAGCATCTGGCCTATAGGAACCCTGAGTGTGCCTGCGCTAACCAGGTAACACCTGAATCACACTCATGCAGGGCTGTTTTTGACCATTTTTGTGCCCTAGGCCAGACATCCACCGGCACCCTTTACCAATCATCAGCCACACACGCACATGCAAATCACGGCATTGTTGTCATTCTGCTTGCATTGCAATGTACACACTGCAACCACCTTAAGTTTCATAACAAATACAGTTTTTTATGAATATATTACCATTAAGCAAATAAATAGAGGTGCAATACAATAATATTAAATATCCATGCAAATCTATCCAAATCCAAAAATTGCCATAAAGCAATTTTAAATCAAATAAACAATTGAATTCAAATAGAAAATTGCAGCAAATAGCTCAGTAAAAGACAGAAAATTAGTCAATACTGAAAAAGAAGCTAAACAGCAAGTAGATACTGTAGCACTCAAGGTCCTTATTATTATAGAGATGTAAATACCTCAACACAATATACTAAGTGCAACAAATAAACCTTTGGTCTCTGCTTGATGACTCTCATATTTTACACAAAACTGCCAGTGTTCACAAACACCTTTCTAAGGAGTCTACTGAACATACTTTAATAATGTAGTTATTGCCACAAGGGGGCTTTGCAGCAGCCACAATGTAAAAACATGTGACATTTTAAAATATAAATTGGAAACACTTCAGTTCTAGTTTCAGCAAACTGTTTGGTGAGTTTTCTTTTAGCTTTTCCTTTGATTCTAGTATACTGATTTGGTCCCAGCTTTTTGTTTGAAATTGGACACACAACTTGATTTTCTGTCACTGCAAAATAATTTCATCATATCATTTTGTCTGAGACACATCTCTGTTTATACTCATCATAGCTAGGCTATAAAGACAGTCTTGTGGCACTGAAGATCTCAAGTATGTTTTGAAGAGCTTTGATTTAGAGAAACTTTTCTTTCTGCAGGTGTTGTAGTGACTGGAGTAGTGGTAGAAGTCCCGAAGGCTTTCCATATACTTCAGTGATTACTTTCACTTTTTTTTTCTGTTGTAAAAATGATAGCAATTCCAGGATGCTCATGATGGGTTTGAGGCAGACCAGGGACATTTTTCATTTCTGATGCAAGTTTTTCCCCATCCATGACACTTATAATATAGGGAAGATTTAGGAAAGTTGATGAGGACCCCGAAATTGCTGTCACCCTCACTTAGAGCCTGCAGAGATCCTATGCAGTAGTTACATCCACAACTCTGTTTTGTTATGTAATGCTCTGTATTTACAGTATGAATATTTTATAGATTATTGTAGTTTTAGAATTATTTTTCCTGCTTGTATGTTGTCACACACGTGCAATTAGGGGACAACTAAAGGGGTTGAATAAACGTAATTCCATGCCTGACCAGGGGCGGCAAAGTGCACTGATTCTCTCTCTCAATTGCTTGCAGACCATTCTCGGGAAGTCCCGCCCGGTTCTGGGGCAACCAATGACGTCACTTCGGGTTTTGGTGCTGCCGACGACATCGCTATTGATTCCGGCCCTGATGACATCTCTTCATCTACTTTTTAAGGCAGCAGTCAGTTCTGTTTTGGACTCAGTCGTGTGAACATGTCTGTTCTTTTTGATCGATTTTGCAGCCGGGAAATATTACATGGGTGGCTGCCCCAAACCTTTCCAGTGACTCTATGTCATTCTTGTGACAATGTATTTTCTGTTATGTTCATAATTGTGTATTGTCCCTTTAATTGTATTTCCATTTCTTGTGAATTGTTTGTGCAGCCCCAGGAGTCGGAGCCATCCTGATATCATTTCATCTGAGCCACGTTGACTATTCAAGGCCAGATCTGAGTAGACTCAGATCAGCAAATCATTGTGCTTGTGTTGGGAATATTGTGAGTACTGCTGTTTTTGTTTAGTTTACTGGTTTGTGTGACTTTCTTGCTTTTGTTCAAAGATATTGTCTTCAGGATTGTATTTTTGGGACTTGTTTGCTTATGACTGTCTTTTAGATTTGTGAATTTCCCCTTGGGATTAATAATCTATCTATCTATCTATCTATCTATCTATCTATCTATCTATCTATCTATCTATCTATCTATCTATCTATCTAATCTATCTATCTATCTATCTATCTATCTATCTGTCTATCTATCTATCTATCTATCTATCTATCTATCTATCTATCTATCTAAATGGCTGCTTTTTGCCTTTATTTCCTCTGTTCAGCACTTTGTTTGTATTTATCTATTTTTTTTTCTAATAAATCCATCCATCCATCCAACCATCATCTAACCCACTGAATCTGAACACAGGGTCACGGGTGTCTGCTGGAGCCAATCTCAGCCCACACAGGGCGCAAGGCGGAAACCAGTCCCGGGCAGGGCGCCAACCCACCGCAGGACACACACACCAAGCACACACTAGGGCCAATTTGGAATTGCCAATCCACCTAACCTACATGTCTTTGGACTGTGGGAGGAAACCAGAGCACCCGGAGGAAAATCCATGCAGAAACGGGGAGAACATGCAAACTCCACGCAGGAAGGACCCAGGAAGTGAACCCAGGTCTCCTTACTGCGAGGCAGCAGTGCTACCACTGCACCACCGTGCCGCCCTCTAATAAAATAAATCCTTCTTTTATAAAGATTCTTTGTTACCCTTTCTGTGCAGAAGTCAAGTGTTTGCGGTCATCCTCCTCTTGTGGGGCTTTTCAAGTCATTTAAGCCAGCTTCCAATCTGTGAGGCCTTCTATGCTGGAAGCAGCAATTAGTAGTTGAAGTAAGCTGGATTAGGGTGGGCCTCTTCTGTGCAGGTTGGTGAAGGTCCTAGCCTGCCTTTTGTGAAGCATTTTAGAGGTTTATCAAAACCTTTTTCAAAAACATCTTCACTTTGTTGTCATGGATTATTGGAAGTAGATTAATGGGCAAAAATGTATTCATTTTAAAATTAAACACAATGAGATGTGCAGAAAGAGAAGGGGTCTGTATACTTTCTGAATCCACTATATATGTGTGTGTGGGTGTGTGTGTGCGTGTGTGTGCGTGTGTGTGTGCATGTGTTTGTATGTGTATGTATGGTTAATCTTGCTGTCTTACAGATCCAACATCCCAGGCTGAATCCAAAGGACTGGGTATTGTCTGTGGATTTTTTATGTTACCCCAACAGTAGTATTGGTTTTCTTCTGGGTCTCCTGTTTTTTTCTCTCACATCCCCAAAGATATGGAGGTTAAATTAAATGGCAACTTAGTCATACCATTTCTGTAAAGAAGAGTGGTCCAGAATTTCTACACAGCAGTGCCAAAGACTGATCTCCCATTGCAGGAAATGTTTGATTGCATTTGTTGCTGCCAAAAGTGGCAGAACCAAGTATTAAGTTTGGTGGGGCGGTGGGGTTGGCAGTTACTTTTCACAAGGCTGATATAGGTATTTGTGTACTTTTTTCCTTCAATAAATCAAATGATCATTTAAAAACTGTACTTTGTTTTTACTTAGATTATCTTTTGTATTACACTAAATTTGTCTGGAGATCAGAAACAAGTGTTATGACTAAGCAAAATGGAGGAAATCAGGAAGGGGCACTGTATATAGTTTATATAATACTGAGAGGGATGGCCAGGAGCCTTATCTGATAGTGTGCGCATGGCATTATCTATCCCAGAGTGCTAGATCGCAGCACCCTTGAGTTGCAACAGCATCACGGATTCCCACAGGGCATCATGGGAACTAGAATCCTTCAACTCAGTTCTTTTGCATTCTGTGGGTGCTACCAAGGGGTGCTGTGGGTACTGGTGAGCCCTTCTTTGTTGTGCTCCCACCTGACCCAGAAGTGCTTTCGGGTATAACATGAAAGGAGCTGCATGCCACAACTTCGGGAGCCAGAGTCGGGAAAAGGAGGATGAGGCTTACTGGGAGGAGTGGAGGAGGCAGAGAGAGTAGTTCCATGCTTAAGACGGCTGATTTGTTGTGTTGTGATGTTGTAATTCATGCTAATCCTTCTTTCATAGTCTAGAAGCTCGTCCTCTAATGCACTGGGTTTACACCTTAGTCTAATGGAACTCGGTTTGGACTGATGCTATATATTGCACAAGCTGCTGCTTACTAATGTTGTTTGACTATGAACCTGCTAGAAGTTAGGCTGAGGACCAATTCAGAGTCCATCAGAATGAATATAAATGCACAACTAAACCCACCACTCACTCACTAGGAGGTGAACTTCTTTTGCAGATTTTGTCATACATATGGCAAAAAAATGAATGCTGACTGAAGCTGTTTCTCTTCATATGGCCCAACATTTTCCGTCAACTTTCTTTAAATGGATGTTTTAAATATTAACCTGCAGCCATTCAAAAAGCTGAAGAGGATGGTAGCAGTACCAAATCTCTATTTGCGTTTCAGCTGGTGAAAGGAAAAAAAATAAAATAAATAAAGGAAAAAATGGAGGTGAAATGTTAACAGAAATCAGATTAAAAGCAAATGCTTGATAAAGTCTGCCTTTAAAATAAGCCAAAATGTTATGCCAATTGAGATTCATTGTGGGAAAATTTCTTCCATACGAGATGGTGCGCTTAAGGTCAGAAAAGTTAAGGAAGTAATTAAAGCTCAATAATACGCAGCCTGCTGAAAAATAGCAAGCAAACTGGCAGTCTGATTTAGAAAATAAATTACAATTTTAATAATGGTGGCTTGTATGTGGGTGTTGGGTTGGGGGTGGTTGGTTGGCCTACTTATCACCTTCATCCATTTTGTACTTCCTTGGTAGTACACTGCGAAGGCACAAGTGCCCTTAAATAAAAAACTGCAACATTTACATACTGATTTCAGAAACGTGGCAAAGGGCCTGTGCCAATAACAGAGAGGACTCAGCACTCTCATTGTCTGCGAAACTCTGGTCTCCTCTGATATGAAAATTCAATTATTTTATAACTAGATCTCACATTGCGTTGTGACAGTCGGAGTAAGCAGGCTGCCAGCTGCTTCTGCGAAGAAGGCCACCAGTGGCAGATAGCATGGGGGGACTAGCCTTTCAAACTGTGACATTTTTTTGCTGGACAAGATTACCTAAATGTTTTGCATTTAAGGAATGAAAGTTAATCTATTGCATTGCCATTATCTAAAGCCAGGTAATTCAAATGTTTGCATCTGCATATTTATATTTGACCCACTCTTTTTTCTAAATCTGATTTTTTTCCCACTCACAGGGCCAACTTTACATCCTTCTCCTTTCAGTTGTTAAGCATGCGCAGACGTCTGTAAAGAAATGAAAAGACAAAACTGTTCAGCTTGTGAGCTTCCAGGCAGCTGATACATCTCAAAGTGAAACAGCAATGAAACTTTTCAGGAAAACTTTCTCTTTTGATTAACAATCAGAACAACCAGCCCAGGATCCTTTGTATTGCTGCCGATCAGCAGAATACAAATAAATAAAGTAGGCCATTGGCTTTGTCTTTCAGCAGCAAAAGACATTAAAAAACTCTGATGATATACAACCCCAATACCAAAAAAGTTGGGACACTGTTTAAAATGTAAATAACAACAGAATGCAATGATTTGCAAATCTTATAAACCCATATTTTATTCACAATAGAACATAGATCACATACCAAATGTTGAAAATGAGAAAATGTAACATTTTAAGAAAAGAATAAGGTAATTTTTAATTTGATGGCGTCAGCAACACATCTCAAAAAAATTGAGACAGGGCTATATTTACCACTGTGTAGCATCCCCTCTTCTTTTAACAACAGTCTGTAAACTTCTGGGAAATGAGGAGGCCATTTTCTGGACTTTTGGGAGAGAAACGTTGTTGCATTCTTTTCTGATATAGGATTCTAGCTGCTTGACAGTCCTGGGTCTTCTTTGTCATATTTCTCATTTCATGATGCGGCAAATATTTTCAATTGGTAAATGGGCTGGACTGCAGGCAAGCCAGTTCAGCAACTGGATTCTTCCACTATGAAGCCATGATGTTGTAATAGATGCAGTATTCAGTTTAGCATTGTCACAAGCTCTGTAATAACTGTTGAGCCATCTGTAAGCTTAGAACGCTGATTCTTCAAAACTTTTAAGGAACATTGAAATATCTTTGTAGTACATGTTTAATTATTCCATCCATCTTTCCATTCAGAGTCATGCCAGTCCCAGCAAGCATACAGCGCGAGGCAGGAACAATTCCTGAACGGGGCGCCAGCTCATCACTACTGCTGCGCCACTGTGCCCACACATTTAATTATTAACATCCATCCATCCATCCATTTTCCAACCCACTGAATCCAAACACAGGGTCACGGGGGTCTGCTGGAGCCAATCCCAGCCAACACAGGGCACAAGGCAGGAGCCAATCCTGGGCAGGGTGCCAACCCACCGCAGGATAATTATTAACAGTATACATTATTTAAATGAAGATATAAATTTACCTGTATAATGGAATATACATACTTTACTGCATTTCACCTTAAAAATTATATCAAGAAGTCCAAGAAGATAGTGCTTGGAAATCTAAATCGATTTAGAAGCCAGTCATCATCATCTGTAAATATGCGCTCTCTTCCTTTGAATTGAATTGAATTCCTTTATTGTTATTGTACAGTAAAATGAGATTCAATATTCAAATCGTCTTAAACTTATTTTCCTTTAAAATGATAAAATAAGTAATAATAATAATAATACTAATAATAATACAATAAAAAAGAAAGAAAAATATACAATATGAAAGCATAAGTACAATATATGTGTACATATAGTGCAGATAGTGAAATGGTTCATAAAGTGACTTAGGTTATGCAATATTACAACTGTAGTGTAAGTTTACAGTGAGGTAATTGTACTTATAAGTACAAACAGTTCTACCAGGAGCAGTTGATGGACTGATTGAGTGCATTTAGAGCTCTTGGGATGAAACTGTTTCTGAACCACAAGGTCCCTACAGGAAAAGCTCTGAAATGTTTGCTGTTTGGCAGGTGTTCAAATAGACTGTGTGCATGGCTGAGGAAGCATGTGCTAAATGCTGTATCCCAATTATTCTCTACACTCTTGACACAAACTACCATAGAGCTTTCTGATCAGCTGCTGTAGAGGTGTGATTTCACACTCAGATACAGTGGGTTAAAATACTCTGAGTGGTGCTTTGAGAGTAACAATGCTAAAGCAGCTATGGTATTTGGAATCGTTTGGCCGTTCCTTGGACCATTATATTGTTACAGGTTGATTACAATCAGATGTCTTAAACTAATAAATGATATGCAGTTAATTTCAGTGTATTTGATAAAGCCGTGTCAGGGATGTTAATCTAAAAAATAAAGGGAAACCTCAGTACTACTGCTTTGATGCTGGGTGCTGCCAGTTTGCAAAACCGAGCCGAAAACTTGACTTTGCAATGGATTGAGCTGGAATGAGAATGTGTGTGGCTTTACGCTGTTTAGTTTTTATACATTGCGATGTGAGTGCGGAAATTGGTGTACGCAACATTTTTGTGCATACGCAACCATTTATACACAAGGTCCATTGTCTGGATTGGAGTATTTGCTGCTCTAAAACCTGTATATACCTGTCTGCATTGATGGTGCCTTTCTCGATGTGCAGGCTCCCAATTCCATAGGCACTAATGCACTTACATACCATCAGAGATGTAGGCTTTTGAACTGAGTGCTGATAACAAGTCCCCTCTTAATCCTGAGGACGCGGCATCCATGTTTTCCAAAAAGAATTTCAAATTTTGATTTGTCTGAACACAGAGCAGTTTTCCACTTTGCCTCAGTCAATTTTAAATGAGCTTTGGCCCAGAGAAGACTCTGGTGTTTCTGAATCATGTTCGCATATGGCTTCTTCTTTGCATGATAGAGCATTAACCTGCATTTGTGGATGGCACAGTGAACTGTGTTCACAGAAAATGATTTCTTGAGCCCATGCAATGACTTCCATAACAGAATCAGGCCTGTTTTAAGTGCAGTGCCACACGACAGCCTGAAGATAACAGGCATCCAATGTTGACTTTCGGCCTTGTCTCTTGCACACAGAAATGTCTCCAGTTTCTTGGAATCTGTCGATGATATTATGTATCGTATATAATGAGATATTCAGTCTTCACAATTTTATGTTGAGGAACACTATGCTGAAATTGTTTCATAATTTGTAGGCTCAGTTTTTTTGCAGATTGGTGAACCTCTGCCCATCTTTACTTCTGAGAGACTCTGCCTCTCTAAGATGATCTTTTTATACCCAATCATGTTACTGGCCTGTTGTCAATGAACCTAATTAGTTGCCAAATGTTCTACCAGCTGTTTCTTTGTAGTACCACTTATGTTTCCAGCCTTTTGTTGCCCCGTCCACAACTTTTTTCAGATGTATTGCTGCCATCAAATTCAAAATAAGCTAATATTTTTCATGAAATAGTAAAATGACTCAAACATTTGATATGTTTTCAATGTTCTATTGTGAATACAATATGGTTTTAATGAGATCTGCAAATCATTGAACTCTGTTTTTATTTACATTTTGCACAGTGTAACAACAGTTTTGGAATCAGGTTTGTATTTTTGCATATATTATTGCGTATAATCATAACATAATATAAACATTGTCAAACTTTCTTAATTCATTTTAGGGATACAATGGGCCAGAGCCTATCCTGGCAGAATTCAATACAAGGCAGGCACCACACCTGGACAGGACAGCAGTCCATGGTGGGGCCCACTCATGTATACACCCACAGAGGTCCAATTTAACCTAAACATTGCTAATATGTGGCATGAAAGTTGGAGTACCTTGAAAAAAGCACATGTAAACATGCAAATACCATGGAAATTACCCAGAGACAGCACCTGGGTGTAGGGTTCAAGCCCAGGAAGCGGAACAGTAAGACAAAGCACTAATCACTGAACCATCATTTCACCCATTATAATATATCTATGGAAGTTAATTATGTTTTTAAAAATTAGAAAATTGTACATATAGTTTTTATATGAAAACTGAATTGACTAGCATTTATCAAAATGATTTATTCTAATTTATATTTGCTTTGAAGCTGTCAAACTTGAAGAAAAATCGATCTGCTTCAGCCAAAGCTTTCAAAAACTGTATAGAGCATCTGCCTTTTGCTTTAAAATAAAAGCAGTTAATGCTGCAGCGGCATTATATGTATCCTGCAGTTAAATCTACTGTTGTCCTTTTTATACAACAGCATGCAATTAGATACTTCACCCAACAGCCATTACATTCTTCCCTTTCTAAAGGTGTCTGTGAGTCTCAGTGGATAACCCTAAGGAAGCAGTTTGACCCATTTGTTGCAAAAAGTTGGCATACTTAAGCAATATACTGTATTTGCTGCAAAAGGCAACTTCTGAAAAACACAAAAAATTAACTCACAGTTTCATGATAGAGGACTTTGCTTCAATAACTCCACTTACTTCATTTCAGATTTCATCCCATCCAATCCAACATTGAACAATTAGCAGAGGGCACACCATTTGGTGATGCTGACCCCTTCTCAACAGGTGGGAATTGGTACTGTTCTGAATTCAGGTACAGCCAAAGGGCACTGGCCTAGGAGCCACTATAAAATACAGGAATCCTTCAAAAGAAATAAGCTGGGTGCACTCAAGTATTAAAACCACCCCATGACAGCACTCTGATGTGTTAACTTTCTACATTACAGGTCTTCAGTACACTTCAGTAGAAGACCAGCTACTGTCCTTCTGTTGGCAGAGCTGACAGCACTTTCAGAGTCAGTCAGGGAAAACCTTGAGTCAGCTACACTTATCCCTTCTGCATGGCCATTTGAATTTGAATATTACAGTTTCACAGCACTAATGTAACATATACAATTTGTTAGTAGCTCCTCTGTTTCTAGATTCAAATTATAAAAATGCTAGAGAATGGAGAATCAACACTTCCATTCAGGAGTTACAATACATCTCTTTGTTCATACCTCTACAGTACAGCCAACTTCATAGAAAGGGTCAAAGCTCTGAAGTTCTAGAGTCTTGATTCAACTCTCATTCCAGCCTATATGTTACGATAATAAGTCCACCAGCTCAAACACATGTGCACCACAATTTATGTTTAATATGCATATACAGAATTGATACTCTATGCTACAAAAAGCTATCTCACAGGTTTAAACTGTCCGTTTCAACTGTAAGGAATGTAATCAGGAAATGGAAGGCCACAGGCACAGTTGCTGTTAAACCCTGGTCTGGCAGGCCAAGAAACATACAGGAGCGGCATATGGGCAGGATTGTGAGAAAGGTTACAGACAACCCACAGATCACCTCCAAAGACCTGCAAGAACATCTTGCTGCAGATGGTGTATCTGTACATTGTTCTACAATTCAGTGCAATTTGCACAAAGAACATCTGTATGGCAGGGTGATGAGAAAGAAGCCCTTTCTGCACTCATGCCACAAACAGAGTCACTTGTTGTATGCAAATGACCCTTTAGACAAGCCAGATTCATTTTGGAACAAAGTGCTTTGGACTGATGAGACAAAAATTGAGTTATCTGGTCATAACAAAAAAGCACTTAGCATGGCAGAAGAAGAACACCACATTCCAAGAAAAACACCTGCTACCTACTGTCAAATTTGGTGGAGGTTCCATCATGCTTTGGGGTTATGTCGCTAGTTCAGGGACTGGGGCCCTTGTTAAAGTCGAGGGTTGGATGAATTCAACCCAATATCAACAAATTCTTCAGGATAATGTTCAAGCATCAGTCACAAAGTTGAAGTTATGAAGGGGTTGGATATTCCAACAAGACAATGACCCAAAACACAGTTCAAAAATCTACAAAGGCATTCATGCAGAGGGAGAAGTACAATGTTCTGGAATGGCCATCACAGTCCCCTGACTTGAATATCATCGAAAATGTATGGGATGATTTGAAGCAGGCTGTCATGCTCAGCAGCCATCAAATGTAACTGAACTGTAGAGATTTTGTATGGAAGAATGGTCAAAAATACCTCCATCCAGAATCCAGACCACTCATCAAAGGCTATAGGAGGTGTCTAGAGGCTGTTATATTTGCAAAAGGAGGCTCAACTAAGTATTTATTGATGTAATATCTCTGTTGGGGTACCCAAATTTATGCACCTGTCTAATTTTGTTATGATTGCATATTGCATATTTTCTGTTAATCCAATAAACTTAATGTCACTGCTGAAATACTACTGTTTCCATAAGGCATGTCATTTATTAAAAGGAAATTGCTACTTTGAAAGCTCAGCCAATGATCAACAAACATCCAAAGAATTAAGAGGGGTTCCCAAACTTTTTCATATGACTGTATATCACTGGAGAGATCTGGAGGCAGTAAGCACTGTTTTAGGGCCTAGTGTAGGGGTAGTAGAGCCAGGTTTATGAAAAATCCTGCATTTCTTGGGAAACTGAAAAACCAAAGCTATCAAAATAATACAGAAAAGAGTACTGTGCAGGTTTCTGCTCTTACTATATACTGTTTTTAGACATGAAAATAGTTTAAGATATTATGCACTAGCCACCACAATCAAAATGGAGCACCATGTTCCTTAAAATCCTACAATATTTTCATTTTGTACCTTCAATCATTAATACACTAGGAGAAAAAATTAATGGAAAGGGACAAAAAGATGAAACACACTTTGTGTGAGACTAACCAAGATTTTCAATTATAGGGCTTCATTTTTATCCTGAACTTGCCATTCTTGGATTTGAACCAATGCATTAGCTCAAAGTTAGGGCTTCTACATTTTCCTTCCTGTCCTCATGAAATGTGCTATGCCTTCCACAACAATTGACCAGCACACAAAGTTGCTCTTTGACTAATTAAATTTTGAAAGTAATGATGAAATCTTTTTTTCCCCACAATGCAAGATTCATCTAGGTGTGATATTACTAATGAAAACTATTCTTTGTTGATGGACTAATTGAAAGTAAAGCTGAACATAATTGTAGAATATAATGACATTTTTTAACAAAAAAATATTATTGAACTCTCTCCATCAGAGATAGGCTTTCAATTAAAAATGAGTCATTTGAGAGTTCGGGTCACTCATTGTGGTGTCTGATTGATTTTCTTCACAAAAGAGACTAGACTCGTTTCTATACATTTAACTCCTATGCTTCGAGATCTAAGAGGTCTTTAATATAAATATACCAGACAAGATGTTGCAATGAAAAACCATTTATGTTCTATGTTTTTGTTAAATTTAAACTTTACAATTAAAACTACATGTAACTGCCATATACAGTATATATATATATATATATATATATATATATATATATATATATATATATATATATATATATATATATACCTGTGTGTATATATATATATATATATAATATACAAATAAGTTATATTTATTATCTGTGATAGGCACTAGAAGTAAAATACATGTGAACTGTATACTTTATAAATTATGAATTGTATTAACTGTTCCAGCCATTATTAGTTTTTGCAGCATGTATGCGGATTGGATGTGGGATAACGGCTGTACAAAAATGCAAAGTGTGCAAAATTTAAAATCTTAAAAATAAAAGCCCTTTTTTACACTTCCTTCTGATTTCACCATATTTAATTCTTTACAAAATTTTTGAAGAACTACATCTTTACAGATCTGGATGCATTATGAAAAAATCACAGACAGATAATTATGATTAAAACATACAAATAAAATCATCAAAACCAGCCATGATGCATTCTTTTTCACATGCAGAAATTAAAAATGTTACATGCATCTAAAATTGCAAGTTCTCACAATAATAAAACAACCTTGGCATCACTAGGACTTCTCTCAGATGGTCTGAGTCCCACATCTTGGGTAGATCCTACAGTGTGTCCTGGCGCGGTGTCAGCGGTGCATCAGACAGGCACAAGTGTACCCCAAGGATCTGTGCTGGGTCCTCTACTTTTCTCTCTGTTCACCACCTTGCTGGGCTCCATCATTCAATCCCATGGGTTCTCTTATCAGTGCTAAGCGATTGATTCACAGCTCTACCGGTCGTTCCCTCCACAGGATGATACGGTATCTTAACCTGGAAGAGGAACCACCATGTTCAGCTCAACCTGGCAAAAAACAAGCATAATGTGATCCTGGCCAGCCAGTCTGATCAACTCCCCATGTCTGAACAGATTGGCTCACTGTCGCTTACACCTACTAGGTCAGTACACAACCTTGGGGAGGTGATTGATGAGCAGCTATCATTTCTTACCACATTTCTACTATTTCCTGTATATGCAGGTTCAAGCTGTACAACATCTGCAAGATCAGACCTTATCTCACAAAGTATGCAGCACAACGTCTGGTCTAGGCTCTAGTCTTGTAAAGTCTAGACTACTAAACCTTGCTCTTGGTAGAAGTAGCCGCATGTGTTATAAAGGTGCTGCAGATGATCCAGAATGCAGAGGCCCATATCAAGTCTTAATCTAATCTCTTTTCTTGTGTAGTTTCAAGTTGGTAGAATGAGCTACCCATCTCCATCCGAACTGCTGGCTCCCTCAATGTATTTAAGAAACAATTGAAAACCCACCTGCTCCGGGAATATCTGTCTAATTGATTGAAAAAAAAATGTTGCTCTGTGATCTTCCATATTCTTGGTTGATTTGTTGTTGCATTAAGTTAAATTGCTTTATCAATTGTTAATCTATAATTATAAATGTATTAGTTATTACATCTTTTCACTTGTGGCAATCAACATTTGCTACCTGTCCTACAACACTTGTTGAACAAACAGGCCCTTGGCTAATGATACTCGATTATGTAACCTCTTTTGTAAGTCATTTTGGATAAAAGTGTCTGGCGAGCAAATAAATATAAATGTCATGTAATTTTCCTTTTGTATTTCTTCCACTAGGAGTAATATTCATTTTGTCACATTTATAAAGTACAGTGAAATTCTCTTTACATATCTGACCAACTTCCAACATGCAGCTACACTCTGACTCAACAGTCTTCATGATCAGCAATGTCATCCTGTTAAATGAGCAATAAATTAGCACTACACAGTAAAAGACAGCTAGCACAATTTGAATGAAAGATCATCCATCAAAAGTTAATGTTTTTGTGACAATTTTCTCAAAACTTTTAAAGAGAAAGAGATAAATTACTAGAAAACCAAACATTACTGCACACATAGTATCTGTTACACAAAATGAAGATACAGTAGTGGAACTCTGTGTAGATGACAGTAATATATGCACAATAAATAAAGCTTCAGTTATACTAAAGTTCCCAAAGTGATAACTGTTCTGCACTTATTCCTTTGCAAAACACTTTCATTTAAGTAAATGTTAGGTAGTTATTTTTTTTTTATAAATCACTGCACTGAAGATTCATAGAAAATAGCATAGCACAGTCACAAATTTCTTGCACAGTTAAAATGATTCGACCTATGTACTGTTTTGAACTACTTTACGCTGTGTTGTCTCTATTTTGGTTCCTAAGCCCTTCAATCACTATGGCCCAGTGCTGCAGATCTTTCCTTTATGCCTTTCTTCTGTTGTTTGGCTGCTTTTCTGTACATTACTCAGTTTGTTTAGTTTTGTCAAGGACACAGCTGAGTGGAATTTGTGCCATAAAGTCTATAGACCTGGTAAAGCAGCCTTCTTATATTTAAAGAACCATAATTTGGATTAAAAGAATCTTGGTAGTCTACAATTGCTAAAGCATTAACCTGTGCAAATATAAGTAAAAATGAGGGTTTTGTGAATTTCATTCAGGGACTCTGGCTTTTCAAAAGCTGTTCAAAATTATGATTTTTTAATTATTTGACAAAACACACATACTCTGTGTTGGACTAGCAAAGAGGGAGTCCAAGCCTTATCCTGTTCTAGGCCAGCAGTACCTTATGCACCCGGAGAGCATGTCAGACTTGATGGCTACAGTTGCTGGATCTCTAGGAACTAGGAACAGCCTACCTCACCACTTCTCCGCCTGCCAGTGCTGGTGGCTATACAAATATGTTCTGGATATGGTGAGTTAACTGTTGTCATTAAAGTTGTCCCATTCTGAGAGTGGGTGTAGGTAAGTGTGAAGGGGCCTTTCAATGGACTGGCACCCTGTACAGTACAGGGCTGCTAGAATTGTCTCCAGCTCTCTATGACCTTGAATTGAATTAATAGGGTTTGAAAATTTTAATATTACGATACACACAAAATGATAATTTAAGACACATATAATTAGTATGTTAACATTACTTTTTATGAAGAGTATGGCATGGTGGTTACAAATGCTACCTCAAAGTTACAGAGTCCTAGGTTCAAATCCTGGCTTGGACATTATATGTTGGATGTTGGCACATCCATCCACATTCACATTGTCACCATGTTCAGGATTTGCTCGTACCTTGTGCCTGATGATGAAGAATTAATCTTGACTCTCCTTGACCTTGCAAATCAATTTAGTGTGTCAGATAATTAATGCATTCAGTAAATTTATCAAGAAAACATTTTTATAATACATTATATAAATACATTTATAAACATCTTTTGCAGTATTATTTCTCTTTCCTATAGCACAAATATATATATATATATATATATATATATATATATATATATATATATATATATATATATATATATATATTCATGGCATTCGTAGTCTGTGTCACAATCTGATTGTATGGGTGGTTACCTACCAGGTAACGCTTGTGGTTGGCCATATATATATACATACTGTATGTATATTATATATATTGAAAAGTGCTATGTTAGGTTACTTTATTTTACACTCATACATTTCCCTTAAATACATAGATGGTTTGCTTGATATCACAATAATAAAGTCTTAGAGGTTTTCTTTTTCAAAATTAGGTGTATCCTGGATTATTTAGTGGTCTTTTTCATGTTACCCTCTTACTGTTGATACTAGTACATAAGTAGATTGCTAAATAAGTAAGTTACTTTTTATCATTTAAAATTTTGCTGGCCATGGTTTGAGTTACTCTTATACGAAGCATGCTAAATTAAACAAAATTTAATTAAAATTAATATTAACTATCAATAATCAATATTTCTCAAAATTTCCTTCACTAAATTTGCATTTACGTGATGATTACACAGAGTGTGAAGTAGTAACCTTTAATTGCTCTTCTGGAGGGGCTCTGAATTTTGCAAGAAACAGCTCAGCTAACACAAACACACACACGCACACACACCCTCACACACACACACCCCTAGCTGGCAATGATGAGGGAAAACAATACAAAGCCTGAGGAAAAAGCAAAGGTACCCAGGTGCCAAGAAGAAAAGACATTTAATTAGTGCCTGGTGCAAAGCGTTTTGGGGGGGGTGGCTATTCCTAATTAATAACAATTGCTCAGTTTAAGTGGCAGCCTTAATTAAATTCTTTTGGAACAAATGTACAGCCGTTAAGAAAGCAGAAGCACTCTGTGCAATGACAAATTATTCAGAGTGAGTACAAATAATTTTATTTTGTATTTCAGATATAAAAATTGTGGTTAATATAATATTTAGACCTCATTTTGGCACTCAGACTTCCTTCTGCCCATTTTCTTACTCTGCTTGTCACAGTGCAGGATCATTGGACTTTAAAATGTGAAAGTGTTTGTTTTATAATGCAGTGCAGACCCAAGGAACTTCCCTCTGACACTCTATATTAAAACAAAAAGTATGTGTTACTACATTTTAAATGTTTGATTATTAATTGGGATTGATTCTTTTAATTATTCCAAATGAGGATCTTGTACAGCCTAAAGTCAGGATTGTGTTATGACAGTGGAATAAAAAATAGTGACTGGCAATATGAGAATGATCATAAAGATTTATGTTTAGTACAGCAACAGCCTTAGAATAATTCCAAACAGGTAAGAATCTAGCCATTTCAATACAAACGAAGGCTGATCTAATATTTAAATAACTAGATTTTTCTACCAATGGCTGCACTTTCAAATCCCATGACTGGTTCCCTAGTTTATTGTATTCTCAGTCTATCAGCTTATGATTGAAAGATTTTAGTGCTCACTTTCTTGGAATATGTTATTTAATGGTTTGACTTTTAAATGCATTTTTTGTATTTTTCTTACTGAGATGATTATTTTCTGGTGTGATTATGCACTACACCTTATTCCTGTGAGACACTTTCTTTTGCTTTAACCAGGACTTCCCAACTTGGAGGACCAATTATGGAAGTTGGATTTCAATTCTAACTTTGATTTCTGATACTCTGAAACTGTACACAGACTCAAAAATAGGCTTCAGTCAGATGGAAAGGGCAAACTAGTTCATGAAAATCAAAGAGTACCCTGCCATCTAACCTTATTTATTTTTTAATTACATATCACAGAAAATGAAACTACTTAAACTATGCTATTTTTTTCTTGGCCACAAACATATTCAGCCAATAGAAAGTGAGAACTGACTTAGTATAACACTAAAATTCCCAAGTCTCTGTCTGTAGTCCACTACAATAAATTATGTTTAAGACAAACACAAAGCTCATAAAAAAGAAGATGAGCATGTAACCTACTGCTTTCAATGTGACTCATTTTAATAAAAGTACTAAAACTAAATGGAATGAAAGACAAGGCCCTCTGTGAATAAATGCATAAGTGGTAGAAATCTGCTAACAATGGAACATACAACAAACTAATTGTATAAAGCAGATATTGTATTATATAGTTCATTATATGTAGACAGAATTTCAGAATATTCAGGTTTAAAAGAACATTTAGCCGTCCTGCCTTGCAGCTCCAAGAGATCCTGGCCTGGTCTTGATCTGTGCCACGTCTTGTATGTTCTCCTAGTCTCTATATGTGTTTTCCTCTGGGTTCTCCTACCATATCCTTAAGGCATGCCAATTAAATCAGTTAGTGGATTTAAATTGTGTGAGTGTGGGTGTTTGTGTAAGCATACTCTACACTGAACTGCTTTTTGCCTGGTGCTGCTGAGATACATACGGTATCTGTGCATAATCCTAGCTGAAACTTCGTCTTTGTCTTTCGGCTGCTCCCGTTAGGGGTTGCCACAGCAGATCATCTTTTTCCATATCTTCCTGTCCTTGTCATCTTGTTCTGTTACACCCATCACCAGCATGTCCTCTCTCACCACATCCATAAACCTTCTCATAGGCCTTCCTCTTTTCCTCTTGCCTAGCAGCTCTATCTTTAACATTCTTTTCCCAATGTAACCAGCATCTCTCCTCTGCACATGTCCAAACCAACGCAATCTCGCCTCTCTGACTTTGTCCCCCAACTGTCCAACCTGAGCTGACCCTCTAATATATTCATTTCTAATCCTGTCCATCCTCATCACACCCAATGCAAATCTTAGCATCTTTAACTCTGCCACCTCCAGCTCTGTCTCTTGCTTTCTGGTCAGTGCCACCGTCTCCAAGCCATATAACATAGCTGGTCTCACTACCGTATAATCCTAGCTGCAACAATATTAAAAAATAGTTTACATTTCATTAGCAATTACAAAGGACAGAATCCCTGCAACTCTAAACAAAAAGAGTGGGCTAGAAATTGGATGAATGGAAGTTGCTTCTGAACACTACTGATGCTTTAAAATCAAATTTGAGTAATTAACAAATCAATAAACGTATTTGATTGGTGGCCAACATACTTTTCCAACACTGTAATGTTTAATTATCTGATTGTGGATTTACTGGGATGCGATTATTAAACACTTTCAGAAGTGTTTAATTTAGGGACAGATACTATAAGTATGCTCTTTTGAAACTGTACATTCTTCAATATCAAATATTTCTTACTAAAAGAAGAGCATGTGCTCATAGAAATAGCCAAGAGGTAAAATTTGTAGTGCCATGGTGTTTCTCAATGTTCATGATAATATCATATCTGAGTATTATTCTGTTTTTTATTTGGAATTTTTAATAATAATATAATCTTTCAATACAGGTAATAAAACTGATTGAAAATGCACTCTTCAATGCACTGAACCAAATCATTCTGGTCAAGGCCAAGTAAATCTGAAGCCAAAGTAAAAAGCAGTGTGGCCAAGGCAGGATTTCAACTTTTATCCCATGTCACACATGTACATCAGAGGGTCACCTACATGGCTCGTCAAAGGTAAGCAGTACCACTCCGGGACACCAGGAGGCGTGATCGCTGACTTTTCTGTCTCTTTTTCCACCCACAGCTCAGAGAAGACGCCCACTGAAAGCTACTGACTCTACCTCTTCTGTTCCATGAGCTATAAAAGCAAGGTGCTCCTGAAAGAAGGCATCTCATTTGTGAGATGTGTCATCCACCCAACGGAGCTCCGACCCTGAAGCCTGACCACTCTTTAGAGCTTATATTCTGCAGCTAATGGCTGAGTAGACCTTTTCATCTTTATTGCTCCATCGTGTGCCTGTTCTTTTGCCTCACCTTACTATTTCAAATACAACATTTCGTTTGGACTCTTGCATTATTACGGTCGGCAACACCTGATACTTTATTTTTTCCCCAATGTTCACCTATTGTCATGTTTTCTACTAAAAAAATAAGTGAAGACAAATTAATTACTAGTCTCTTCATTATGAACTAATGAAATGGAATCAACAATTGACATTTTGTTATGTTTTTACCTGCAATAAAGAAAGATCAGCTTTTCAGCCAGCGTCCTGTTTATCTCTAGCCGTCTCTATAAATGTGTTGCTGTTTAAGGATACATTAAACTGTAATTATTAAGTAAGTAAGTAAGAATGAGAAGTTGCCTGTCGCTTCTTAAATTGTTGCTGTATAAGCAGTAAATTTTAGAAGGCAAAGCAAACTCCTTACATAAAAACATTGATGCTTAATCTTTAACTTAAGAGCTATAAAATTATTTTTCTCAGTCACTTTATAATTTTCAGTCTAATACAAAATTTTAAAACCAAAAAAAAAAAAACAAAAGTGAATCCACCAATTTTAAAACTGAGAACAAAAAAATCAGAATTTGAGAAAAAGTGATGTCAGAAAGAGCAAAAATGAAATAGAAAGCAGGGAAATTATAAATTCAAACAGGAACAAAACTAAATTGATTTTATAAAACATTTTGCCAGGTGCTAAATAACTTTACACTTTAGCAAATTCACAGAAAATCAAGAAATAGAATTATTTGCATATTTTTCTTAGGATATTGAAGAGCTTAGCTCTGCGATTCTTTTCAGCTAGATGCCTGTTATAAATCCAAATAGAAAAATGATTTTGTTTTGAATGGTGCAGAGGGCATGCATTCAGCTCTTCAGTCTTCCGTGCTCTAAGAAATATTAAAGTACACTTAAATTGAAATTACTAAAGTAATTTACTTTTAGAAAGAAAAAATATTTTTTGGGAAACCATGTTGCATATTCACATATACAGCATACATGGTCATGTCATTTTTTCAGAAACAGAGGGACAAACGTACATCTTGACTTATTGGCCAATGGCAAAAGCAGCCATGTATGCAGAAATCATATTACCTCTGCATTGCAGAACACTATACAGTATGTTCAATTTCCCACAATTGTCAGGCTTTGTTTTCAGAGCATTTAAGTGAATTCCCTCTGCCACTCTGCTATAAAAGCTGTAGTATAGATTTCATTTGCCTTCATCTGGAAGCTTCTCTCTGTGTGTTTCTGCCATCATTTTGATTTCCACCAGATAATTTCATTTAGAAGGAAATCAGATTTAGTTAAACAACTCGCAGAGAGAAATTCTCTGCCTGGAACAGACTTTTTCACATAACGCATATCTGTTAAAAGCCTTTAAATGACAAAATGATTTCAGAAAAGAAAGAGAAGCCAGGTTACACTTTGCAGACTCCTAAAAGTAACATTGATTTTAATTATTTTGTTTTATTCTGCCTTGAGTGCATATATAGTAGGTGGTAATCTGCTCAGAGCTGTATTAGATTGCTGCTTGCACAGTCCAGAGGAGAGGAGAAAAGGAAGAAGAAATGCTGTGACCACTGCTCCTGGAGTCCAGCCTGACTGTTCAGGAACAGCACCTCTGTTCCGGAAACATGAGAAGACCTGTCATTTTCCAATTTCTGTATAATGCATCACACTCAAGAATGAACGTCTCTTTCCCACAGGGCTGCACAAGTGCCACCAGAGAGGCAAGTGCAGAAAAAAAAGAAGATCTGTGTAATGCTAGAGCTAAATGAATGCTTTGATGCTGGCTAATAGTTTATGATAGATGGCCATGACAGGAAGGCTTGCGGGTTTGCTGGGAAGGGCACAGCAGGAGACTTCTGCCTCCTCAATGCTGAAATACCTGGTAAGATTATACCTGGCAGTCTGGCAGGGCCCCTGAAAGCTGCAATTTTACTGATGAATATAATTACACCTTCCCACTACATTGAAGATGCATAAGACCAGTTTTCAGATTGCTTTACTCTACCACAGGCTTCTTCATATAATGACACAAATCCAATCCGTGTCATCCAGTTAAAATGTCTGGTGGGCATGACCATGCTGTGTCTAGCCTAATTTTCTGATCCCTGCGCCTCTTTTAAGCCACCTAGGTAACTCATAAAGTACACGCTTTCTTTGCTTTAACTGATCTCCTATATGAGTTGAGAAATAATAGCATGATTTTTTTAATTAACATTCTTGTGATGTGGATAAAGGAAGAGAAGAATGCAAATTGAATACATCAAGCCTTGTTAGACTCTTCAAAAGATAGTTCAACTTTGTAGATTTTCATGTTAGTAAGGCTGCTTTGACATTTAATTTCAGATTTAAACTGAAGATTTATATTGATTTTAGAAAAAAATTCTTTTTATTCTTAAAGCAACTCTCAGGGTTACCTAGCCAAGTAACATGGTTGTAACTAAGGCTGCTCATGGCCTTTTTTGTGTCTCTAAGCCAGACGTTTATTTTGGGCCTCCGATCTCCTTTCCATCCACTTATTCTTCTGTGGTTTAGGTGGTCCCTCCGCTGTCCATGGGGCCTCAAGCAGTTCCTCACCTTGTTTATTCTGTTAAGTAGCCCTGCTGGGGTCCAGTGGAATGAATGAGAAAAGGAGTGTGTAAAGTAGAGAAAGACTGAGAGAAAAAAGAGGTCTGGCAGGGTGTGGGGTGTCATTAAAAATAATTTGTTTTCACTCATTCATTTATCTTCTCAACCCATTTATTCTAATACAGGGTCATGAGAAGACAGATGTGGATGCAAAGCATGACACAGCCCTGGATGGTTCACAACAGTCATGAAGAAGACAGTGCTTTCATTATCTACAGTTACGGCTGAAGACAGTGAGAATCAGATATCCTGTCATTCGAAAAAAATAATTCATTGATGAATTGGTTTCTAATATCGTGCCTTTCACAGTGAACATCTTAACAAGATGATTTAAAGGGCAAGTATTAAAAAAAGACAAAGCATGTTGGATTAGAACATAACGTAAATTCAGGAGAAATCACAAGATCATAATGACAGAATGGTAAAGACCTGCCAACTGTATGTTCAATCAAGTAGTAATATACAAGTTGGTTTACAGTAAGACACCATAGATGGCATAACAGAATTAACAGCATTATATTGTTTTGTAGCAAACCCCACAATATAAGTGAGGTTTCCCACACGTCTGTTATAAACACAACTCTTAAAAGGGTTGACAATTAGTTCACTGTACAAGGCTGACGAACCCCAATGACAATCATCACTCTTAGCAACCCGGAGAACACAGATTCCAACACACCCCGATATAAAAAATATAACTCCAAAATAGTGTCAGAAATGCATTTAAGTTTATATTAAGAAAAAATAACCCACGTTTTTGTAATAAGGCAAAACACAATGATAATCACCACTGAGCTTTAAACACTTAAACATTAAGTTTGAATTTCAACATATTTTATAAGCCCCACATAAAGTCCCAAAATACACTAAAATTTCACCCAAGGTTCATCACACCCAGTAGGTAAAAAAAGTAGGTTACCAAGACAAAAATATGAGACCAACAGATCTAAAATTCAAAAGAGAAATACTTGACTTCTCAATTGGGATAAGAATGTCATAATCCTCAGAACATATGGACTGATTTCCACATGGCAGGAGTACAAGCAGTATCGCAAAAAGAGTAGCTGGTTATTTGGGAGTACCGGAGACCAAAATCTCTACTTCTGGAGTGGCCATATACTGTATTGGTGATGATACATTAACTGTTCCTGCACCTTTCCTTTGAAAAATAGCCTGGGAAGAGGTTCTGAGAAATTCTGATTACAGTAGAAACTACGTTCTTCTTTAAAATGGTGTGACTGGGTGCCAATTTTCACCACCGTTACATGTATTTGAACTTTTAAGGACCTTGGATATTACTCAAGGATGAAGGTTTTGGGCAGGATAAGATCGGAGTGAGAGACACAAAGAAAGGAGTTCTTTATGGATGCATCTTTGTGTTTGTTTCCTTAAGAGGCATTAGCTCTCCGGAAATGTGTTCTATTCAATTGCGGCGTTTTAATTAACCTGAATTTAAATAAAAATAAATTAAAAAGGTATTATCCCCCCCAGCATGCAATATGACGGTTACAAGATTACATGAGAAGTAAGAATAATTTAACTCACTTTACTGACGGCTTCACATGGTATTACAGATGGGAAGCTTATGACAGACTCTATCAAGCATGTGGGAGTCTTGACCAACGCAGTCTGCCATCTTTTGTCGCGACACTGAAAGGATATTCCGGACAGAGGACATAATCTTCCGTCCGTTAGCTTCAAAGTGTGTTGGCCGTAGGTCCATTCTTATATACTGGTTGCTCCACTTGCAGGCTCTTTTTTCTGGATCCAAACAAGGACAGGAAAGGACTCAAACCCCACCTTCAAAAATACAGGAATAGCACAATGCCTACATGTAGTTCTCATTCTCCCAAAAAGGAAAGAGGATTTTTGTACTGACAAAAGACAGAACTATACTAGTCTGTCTTTAGGCTGACTATTCAATTCTCCAGTTGTCTTTGGCTGTCTAGTCCTGTGCTTGGCTCGGCAATTCTAAATACTGATGCTGAGCCCCTGCGTACCATACTTGGTCTGCCTGTATGAATGAGCCCATAATAGTGGGCACAGAGAACAGTGACATTAAGCTTAATAACAAAACATATTATAACAGTGTTATGCACTGGCGTCATGTAATTCCCTGGAAGCTCCACGGGGTTTGCAGCTGCAATTTTTCATCTGCTTCCAGAACAAAATGTGTAGACTTTGTTTGACATGCAATATGACGTTATATAAATGTTGTAGATACCACATGGCCTGGACTGGCATTGCAGCCAGAAGAGGGGACCCAGACGGGAGGCTTCTCAAAGGCAGACAGACATCCTGACCAGGGAAGAGAGAGGAACCAGACCCAGAAGTGATGACCAGAACAAATGGACAGACAGCCCACCTGAAGTGGAAAAGGTCGCAGGGGACTTTCTATTCCCCCCAAATGATAGATGGCAGAAGCCCTCCATGAAGTCTCCCATTAGGGAACCAGCAGGGAATTCTGGGAGATGTACTATAGTCCGGCAATACTGCCTTGCTGGGGACCATGGGTGCCACAAGGGGATGCTGTAGGGAGATGAGTTCCCCAATTTACGGGACTTCCGTGTGACCCGGAAGTACTTCCATCGGGCAATCACCCTTGTACCAGAAGTACTCCCAGGTCCGTAATAAAAGGGACTGCACTCCCTTATCCAGGCGAGTCAGTGCTGGGAGGATGTAGAGCAATAATTGACTGGAGGAGGGCAGTGTGGTGGTGAGAAGAAGAGAAGTATTGTGAAGAGAGATAAACTGTGTTTGTGCTTATGTGACTTTGTGAAGGAATTGATAAATAAACCTTCCATTATTTGAACCTGGGACTCTCTGTTATTGTGTTTGGGGGCTCATTGATGCCCCAATTTCCATCACAATGTCTACATCTTCACTTACTACTTTCAGTGTATAATACATATATTAATGTATCACCTTTGTGTATTTTTTTGGATATTAAAATATCTGCATAACTATGAAAGATAGGATTTAAATTAAAGATTTTTTGTTGGTTGACTGGTTGATGAGCTTTGTCTTTAAATGAGAAATTTGGCCATCATTAGCCATATGGTGTATACAGTTATGTCAAACTGTCACTGTTAACACATGAGTTGTGTTAGTAGAGGAAACAAGATTTAATTATTTCGGTGTTAAGATGCTGATATAATAAATAAGCAAAACAGTTAAATTAGCAGTGAAGATTTGTTACATCTGGAGTGACACATGAATGGGATGCCAGCCACTCACACAAATCACCTCTTAAACTAGTGTACACGTCTTTGGAATGGAGGAAAGAGTGGAAACTGGAGTACCTGAAGATAAAACAGAAACAGGGAGAAGGTGCAAATTCCACACAGAGAGTGTCCAGATTACAGTCTGAAGCCAGACCAAAGGAGCCTCAAAGCTCCATAATTCTGGGTTTGAATCCTGGCCCAGGCATGCTGTGTGTCTCTGTGGAAGTGTGCATTGTTTCTGTTTTCACATTTATATTCCCCTAATACTTTGGTTTTCCTTCACTTCCCAAAGAGGTGCAGGTCAGGTTATTTGGCAACTTTAAATTGAGAGAGTGTGAATGTGTGAGAGTGAGCTTTCTCCTGAGTTCACTCCTACCTTGCCCCTAATGCCAAGGTAGACTCTTACAAGTGCCCTAAAATGGACTACATATCAAGAGTGAGATTATTCCATAGTGAAAAAGGTGGAAGTGTCCATTTGTCTCTTCTGAGATAGCACAAAAGTGCCTGACCTGGAAGAATTGAGGTGACTCTGACTTGAGTCTGCCCATCAGTGGAAACTTAGAAGAGGTTCTTGATTCATCAAGAGCAGTCTGATGACCGAGGAGGGTGAAGGAAATGGCTCTTTGGAGAATAAAGGAAAAATATGTGCTATACGTGTGGATGACAATCTGCTGTGTGGGTTAATTTGCTTTAAAGGGAAAATATCGATACAGGGTATTAAAGAATATTTTTCCATATGTTCATCTTGTTTTCTGTTTTCATTTTCATATAATATAATATAATATAATATAATATAATATAATATAATATAATATAATATAATATAATATAATATAATATAATATAATATAATAAACATCTATGCTTGGAGAGGTGGAGTCGGGGTAAGGGCTTCACTTCTGAGGAAGAAGAAAACTCGCTTAGCTGCTAATAACACAAGCGGAGCCAGCCAGCAAAACGAAACGTCAGAAGAAAGCCACTAACATTGGCAAAACGGTATCCCTTTTACTTTTTCTCCCGCCACTAATACACAAGCGAGATGAGCACAATGGCAAAACAATACTTCCAAAGGAAGACAAAGTAGCTTAGCCACCAACATCAGCAAAACAGTATCCCTTTTACTTTTCCTCTCGCCTCTAATGCACAAGTGACGTGAGCACGTCAGCAAAACAAAACCTTCTAGGAGAGAGATGCCCAGAGTAGTTCCTTTCAATTACCTGACATCTCTACATTTCAGTCTTTTTTCTGACGATTTCAATAGTTTCTAGGACCCTGTGCTTTTTACAGCACGGGCTTACACAGTTAGTATAATATAATATAATATAATATAATATAATATAATATAATATAATATAATATAATATAATATAATATAATATAATATAATATAATATCCATCCATCATCCAACCCGCTATATCCTAACTGCAGGGTCACAGAGGAAATTAAGGCGCTTTTTAAATAAACAGGATTCTGAGAAACTAATTCATGCATTTATCTCTAGTAGGATTGACTACTGCAATGCGGTGTTCACTGGATGTTCAAATTGTTCTTTATACAGCCTCCAGTTAATCCAAAATGCGGCTGCGAGAATTATTACAAGAACAAGAAAATACGAACACATAACTCCAGTTCTTAAATCCTTACACTGGCTCCCGGTTAAGTTTAGGGCAGATTTCAAAATCCTTCTTTTAACATATAAAGCATTAAATGGTCGAGGTCCGGCTTACTTGTCTGAACTTATCATGACTTACAAACCTGAGCGCACATTAAGATCTCAAGATGCCGGTCTGCTTATGATTCCAAGGATTAATAAAATAACAGTGGGAGGTCGAGCTTTTAGTTACAGGGCCCCTAAACTGTGGAATGGTCTGCCTGCTACTATAAGAGATGCCCCTTCGGTCTCAGCTTTTAAATCCCGGCTGAAGACTCACTACTTCAGTTTAGCATATCCTGACTAGAGCTGCTGATTAACTGTACAGACTGCATCTCTGTTGTTAGTCATTAGCACTTAAACATAAGTAACATGACAGTTATAATTGTATACTAACTCTCACTTATTCTGTTTTTCTTCTCGGTACTCAAATGTGGCACTTGGTGCCATGGCCCACCTGCCAAGTTGTTTTGCCTGCCTAAGGAAAAGTCATCCCAGATGGAGGATCGCAGGAATCGTGGGAAAGAGGGGTCCTTTCATCGGATTGGCTGGCCCAGCACTGTTTCAGCCATGGAATGGCCAAATGGGGGAGGCAGCTTGAAGGATGAGGTCTCCAGGACTCTACACAAATCCAAATCTTATCATGGGATATATCATCTACTCTAAATTCTGCTCTGTACTTCTAAAATTTATATTTTTTATTTCTTACTATATTGAGGAATTGTTCTGTTCTGTGAACTGCATTGTATTGTATTGACCCCCTTCTTTTGACACCCACTGCACGCCCAACCTACCTGGAAAGGGGTCTCTCTTTGAACTGCCTTTCCCAAGGTTTCTTCCATTTTTTCCCTACAAGGTTTTTTTGGGAGTTTTTCCTTGTCTTCTTAGAGAGTCAAGGTTGGGGGGCTGTTAAAAGGCAGGGCCTGTTAAAGCCCATTGCGGCACTTCCTGTGTGATTTTGGGCTATACAAAAATAAACTGCATTGTATTGTATTGTACAGAGCTCTGCTGGAGCCAATCCCAGCCAACACAGGGCACAGGCAGGAAACAAACCCCGGGCAGGGTGACAGCCCACTGCAGTAATATAATATAATATAATATAATATAATATAATATAATATAATATAATATAATATAATATAATATAATATAATATAATGTCACACACGTGCGCATGGGAAACAGCTGAAGGGCCTAGACACTTGTAATTCTACGTCAGGCCAGGGGGCGGTGGAGTGTACTGACTATCTCTCTCAGTCCCTTGCAGACCTGTCCTGGGAAATCCCGCCTCTGGACGGCCCCGAGGATGACGTCACTTCCGAACACCAAGATACCACTCCCACTTCCTGCAACGAAGACGTCATTTCCCTTCTGGGCCTTTAAAACTGCCATCTTGCCTCAGTACAGGCAGTTCTGTTTTGGACTCTGAACGATTCACATCGTGTACTTAAAAAGAGCGATTGCAGCCAAGCATAATATACGGGTGGCTGCCCCAAACCTTTGTGATGTCTCCGACTCATTCTTGTTACAATAATATAATATAATATAATTCTTCTTTAGCTGATAACTGCAGAAAATAACAGGTAAAAACAGAAGTGGAAAAGAGGCTTTAGGAAGTAATACTTCTTTTTTTCCACCCCCAAAAATATAAATCTATAAACCCCCTCCCCCAAACCCTCTTTAGTGGGTTTCACATTTTGCAATTGAAAAATAAACTGCAAAATGAAGTTTACTGTTAGTTTTGTGACTCTGTATGCAGATTGAACCATATGTGTTTCACTCATCACTAGTCTTTCTTTAATAACTAAATAGTGGCCTTCTTATTGATCAGATGTATAAGTGGTTATTGAAAAGAGTGACACAAGGCTGTTAAAAGGATATGATTTAGGAAGTGAAAATACATCATTCTGTAAAATAGGACATTTCTTTCTAGTACTGGCTATCATTAGCCTTGCAATGTGTTTATTCTGACATGCTGATATGACATTTTTTGGAGTATCACCCTAAAAATTTCAACATCATAATTAATGTTAAAAAAATCTCTTCCTTAAGATTAGTAAATGGAGAACAAGACTATGTGCTGAAAAACAAAAATACACTTACCATTCAAAATCTGAACATCCAGTGAAATATTTAGCCATTGCAATACTTTTTTTTAATTTCTGTACTTATTGTTGTGTTTTATGACACTCACATTATCAAACTGCCCTGAAGGCATGCAATGAAACTCCTCATCCATCAGAAAACTGATTCTAAATGAGTGAAGGTGGGTGGGGTAAAAGGAGAAACAACACTCCTCCCTGGCTGTCTGAGGGACTCGAAAACACATCACTCATTTGGGGCACCACCTTTGAGCTTGTCAGCTCGGTCAGAGAAAGATGTCTAAAGAACATGTTCACATGGAAATACCCGTAAATTGCTGTCACTCACTTATCCTTCACTTGCAGTCTAGAGTTCCTAATAGCCAGTCTGCATGTGAATGGGTGACTGATGAAAATATCAAGTCAGGGCTAAATATCCCGATTAATCTGAGCGCAGGGTATTCTGTTCTCTCGAAATGCAATGAGTGGCTGGTATAGGCTGAGTAAGATGATCACATTTGTGAAAATAGATCACTTATGATGAGGTGCTGAAGACTGATCCATTTAAATGTTAAGATGAACTTTTCACTCTTACTATGTTTGGATGTAAGGGAAACATTTTGCAGTATATCTTCTCCCCTTCATATGAAACAAAAAGCACGAGAGAGAGAAGTTTAAAATGAAAGGATAACATTGATAAAAACAGATCAATCTTTGTAGTAAAAGTATACATCTCAACAAGGAGCCATGTCACTGGAACTGTATTATAACTGTAATATAAAATATTTTTTTCAAATTAAAGTCTTTCTGTGTTTTCTTTATACATGCTACTGAAGCTAAAACAAGACAAAGAACAGCCCAGAGGTTATGAATTATGAAATTGTGGCCTGATGGAAAATAGTAACTACTGGTTCCAAGAAATTTCTCGATCTGACACCAATTTCGATAATAAGGATTCATTTTGTGTTTTCTATTTGATTATCACTCCGTTTGATTTGCTCCATCCTGACAAATGTGGGAGTTTAAATTGTCATAGTATTTAATTCCAAAAGCTTAAAAAAACATAACAGAAAAACTGTAAAAATTAAGCAAATATTGCAGAGGGACACTGTGGCACAGATCTAATGTCCTATGTTCAGTATGTGGAGTCTGCATGAGTCTGTGTGGGTTACCTTCTAAGTAATCCACCCTACTTCTGACATTCCCAGGACATGGCGGTTAGGTTATTTAGCAATTATGGCCATATATTTGAGTGGACCCTGCGATGGACTGATTCCTTGCCCTGTTTATAGCGCACGAGTTGTAGCTGGATTAAGGGGGTTGAAGAAATTAATGTAATGTATTTGGAAGCACTATAGAGTAAGAGTTAGTGCTTCTACCTCAAAGCCCCCAAGACAAATGTTTGAATCTTAGCTCAGTCAAAGTCTGTATGGGCTGTATGTTCTTTCGCAGTGCCTGAGCAGGTTTTTCTCTGGGCAATCTGGCTCTCTGACCTCCATATTAAAAGACATGTGTACAAGAAAGCCAATTTGTGACTTTAAACTGTCCCCATGGACCACATTAGCTCCTGTCTCACACCTAGTGTAACAAAGGCTGCAGGAGGTGGACTGAGTGAATCACAGGGTGTAAGGGCTAGATCTTTATACTGTAGAATCTGGGGGGCAGAAAGCTCAATAAACCACTACAGAATCCAAAACGTAAAAGTGCTGTACATTGTGGTTTTGTTTTCTCCATTGCCTTAAATGGATCTCTTTTATTTAATAGCAGGTTTTCTCCTATTTGATTTAAAAAATAATTAAAACCAAAACCACTTTGTTTAACTCTGATTTTAGGCAGCCCTGGAAAGAGACATTTATTAATGGATAATAATTTTTTGTCAGTTTAAAACTCATTTTTTTTATTCTGAAGAGCCACATCTACTATCTATCTCATCTGAGAAGGATGTAGTCTTACGCCATTCAAATGATGTTCAGGGGTCAATCTTCAGCATTGAAAGCTCAACATGAAGTGCAGATTGCTTCATTTAGAAAAGAAAGGCACCTAGTAGGAGTACAGATGGAGAAACGTCCAAAGGCAACACTTGGATAATAAGCATTGAAATTGCCTTACCATATCATTGTGACTTAAGCCTTTATGCTTTTATATAACCTAGGCGGATAGCAAATTTAAGAAAATAAAAAATATAGGAATATCAAAAAAGTACACTAATAGACAAGTTTTGAAATCTTACATCAGAACAGTTTATTATTGAAACATGAACCTCACATGATGCAATCAGAATGAGTATATACTTAAAACCTATACTTTATTTAGTCACATTACATTAGGTAGACTCACACTCACACAGGACCAGTGAACGTAACCTGCATGTCCTTAAGTATGTGTGCAGACACAAGGAGAACATGCAAACTCAACAGACAATGAGCAGGCATGTGATTCAAAACCAGCATGCTGACACCACCATACTAGCCAAGCCAGGAGGTTAAAATAAATAAATACTTACATACATACAGTTTCAAAATCAATTTATTCCAATAAACAGCTGCAAGTAGCTTCAGCCTTTCCTTCAAAAGACTCACTCCACTTGTGATGAACTGCTCTGAGCATAGAATATTCCAGATAGACATAATCACCTCCAGATGGCACATTGGATGCTGTTGAAAATATGAGCAGTATAAATGTATTGGACTGACTGTCACCAATGAAATGAAGTGGGCACAACATATATCAATTCTTGTGAAAAAGGCTCACCAGCGCTTCTACTTCCTCTGATGCACAAATTTTAATGTCTCTCCTCAAGAATTTCTACAGGTGCACAATGGAGTCCATTCATACTCACTACATCACATTCTAGCACAACACCTGCTCAGCTCAAGATCATAAAGCACTGCAGAGGGTGGTGAAGGTCGCACCTAATATTACTTCCATTTAAGATATATACAACATTCACTGCACTGCTTTAGAAAGTCAAATAGTGTAATTAAAGATCTCTGGTATAGTGCACAGCTACTTTGCTCTCTCTTCCCTTCTGATAAATGGTTATGGAGTAGCCAGGTTTATGTAGTCCTTTAAATATTACTTTGTTTTAGAATATGTTTTTTGTCTAGTGTCTTATGCATATTATTTTGTTGATTAATCATATTTTGCTTTCTTATTGTGTCTGCTGTGTAATTATGTCTTATATATCTTGTCTTACATTTTGAACCCAAGGAGGCAGGGTCTCCTCACATTGCAGTAATGGGACATCTTTCAGTCTTATTTAAGGGGCTAGCAGGCCATAAGCTTTTCAGTAAATACTTCTCCCATTCATTTTTCTTATTGAATTATTGGATGTCATCTTTTTCAAGTGCTCTTTTGAATTTCTGATTTTCACTCTTGCAAGAGGGTGGCACAGTGGAGCGGCAGTAGTAAGGAGACCAGGGTTTGCATCCCAGGTGCTCCACTTTCCTCTCACTATCCAAAGACATGCAGGTTAGGTGGATTGGCAATGCCAGATTGGCCCTAGTGTGAGGTTAGGGTATGTGTGTGGGTGTGTGTGTTTCCCCTGTGATGCACTGGCACCATGTTCATGGTTTATTCCTGTCTTGTGCCCTATGCTAGCTGGAACAGACTACAACACCCCCTGCAACCAAAGTATGGAGTAAGCAGGTTAAAAAATAACATGACTCGACCTTTTTGCATTTGTTTTTGGCTTTTGATTTTTGTGTCTTGGACTGACTTTGAGAGTTACCTTTTAATACATATCCTTTTTTGTTTTACTTCTTGTTTGTTTTTGACGTTTTTTGCAAAAAAGCCCACTTCTAGAGTTTGGGGCCATGCCAGTTTTCAGTTTCTAGTTTTCATGTAGATCCATAAATCCTAGTTTTTGTTAAATGCCAGAGTTTTCAGTTTTCAGAGCTTGGCATTGGCTGGACTAAACAGCAAGTCACTAAAATGGGAAAGGAGCAGCCCTAGCCAATATGCCACCCTCTAAGACACAAAATACTTTTAGGAACCTGCCATTTACGCATACGAAAAATGTATTACGATGGCTTGCCCAGTGGGAAAATGACTGCTAGGTATTAAATTTTGCCACAGGAGAATTTAAGGGCTCAGCGCTACTATAACTGAGAGAGATGGAGAGCGATAAACGCAGACTCAAAGTAGAGATGTAAATCATCATGCTTGAGAAATAGGAAGGTTACATAAGCCCTATAAGTCTACTAGTAGTTGCAGAAATTAATAGGAAGCATCATGACCAGGCATTTGTTTTTGATTTTTTATAATTTCACCTGGGCTTCTACAAATTATTGACACTTTTTTTAAGGATTTTAAAAGACAAGGAATCTCATGATCACATTTATTTTTGTACCTGATATGCTTTTAATGATCCTGACAAATAAATAACATTCTCCAGTGACTCCATGGGGTTTTTCTTCTGGCCATCACCATTTTGAGAGCTTTTTGTTGACACTTACTAGGCTATTGCTAGGTAAGGAAGAGTGTGCCATGTGACATTATTTTGTCATAAAGGCATAAAGGTTAAGCTGTGCACTTAGTGTATGTCCACAATTATGGATTATCCTAAAAGATCTTTGCATTCATTCTTTGCTGTTATTGAATTCCTGGTTTTTGACCTTCTTCTTGTCTATGATTTGGCTCTGGTTATGTGTTACTTTTCCGTACCATTTCTATTTCAATATTGCAATAAGTACTAAAGAAAAGGTGAGAGACAGCTGCAATTTAGAATTTAGATTATTTTCCCAATATGTTTATAGGCAAGGAAGCACAAAATACACCACAGGTGTCTGAAGTCAGGGAGAGAAAGACAGAGAAGTGTCAAAGGGAATTGGCAGGTCAGGGCACCTCCTGACTAACAGAGGGCATTGTAACAAAAACATTCATTATATTAATTTTTTGTGCATATTTGGGTTTTAAAAAATGAGAGTTCAAATTCTGATATTTATTTTACATTTGGTGTTAAGGCTACAACTTTTAATTTCATTAAAATCTATTATGATCTTTATTAATGCAACCCCGTTTAAAGGCCAACATGACTATTACTGTCACACTGATGACATAAAGGAAGTGACGCTATACTATATAAAGTATCTATCTATCTATCTATCTATCTATCTATCTATCTATCTATCTATCTATCTATAAATATGACAGCAATGACACTATATGATTGTTATGTTACAGTTAGGGTCTCTCCCCATCTTGTGTTTAAATGCTTTTTTATGTCTTTTTTGTTTATCTATGATTCCTTTATGTCAATATTATTATTTATGTTTGTTATTTGTTAACTATGCATTTATTAGCTTATTTAGTTTCTGTGTGCCTCTTTTTGCTCTGCTATGTTCTGTGTGTTTTGTGGGAGGTTCCCCAAGGGGCGGGCCACCTGCCTATCATTGCATAAGGACTGGCCGTGCCTTATAAAAGCTGGGGAAACAAGCAGTCCATTGCGGTTCATTGAATGTACTTTGTGTATTGGTGAGTTCTGCTTTACCATGCATTTAATTCTTTGCATTCCTGGATTTTGTGACCTTTTTGCTCTGTTTTTGACCATTTGTTGTGATTTTGTATTGGGATTTCTTTGTTACTGGATTGCCTATTTCAAACAATTCCTTCTAGGACCTTTGTGCTCCTCTGAGCTTCCTCTATTTAAAAAAATTTAGTAAGACAAATATTTGTATTTTTAAAGAATCTTACTTTGCCCCTTTTGCATTAAGCCAATTTAGTTAAGAAGTACTCCTCAATTCACGAGAGTGTTATCCTTGGTAGATAAACCTTTTCTCGGACTCCTTAGTGTCAGTTAGCTTATTTTTCATAATTGTCATAACAGTAAGATTTTGTTTTTAACTATTTTGTTTCAGACTTTCAAATGTTGTTTTATCTAGGTTGCCTTTTCTGGATTGATCTTATGGTTTCAACCTTTTTTGATCTTGTTTTTCTTATTATCTCCTTGGTATTTTAAAGTGCTCACAATAATCCTTGGGTGTGTTCTTAATACATATTACACGTTGTTGGCTTAGAAGAAAACTATTCTGCCCTGGCATGAGGGCAGGTGGTAACAAATAATCCCCAAATATAAGAAAAAAATGGTCTAGAAGCTGCCATAGTTTATCCCTTTCAGGGATGTATAAGATTTACAGGACAATGTTCTATATGCAGTCACTAGATGGAACTGTTCTAAAAATTTTCCACCTTCAACTGACCTTGGATATTACCCCAGCTTAAGGCTGTAAAGCCACTTCAAGTCATAGGCTTAAGGGGGTCTGCAGTTAGTGTACTGCCCAAAGGGAACTGAGCAGAGGGTGAGAAAGCACAATGGAGGTGAAAACAATTGGGTATAAGGTCTCAAAAAGTACCACAAATGGCAGGGCAGAATCTTTACTGCCCTTCCCAGAAGATACACACCTCCACCCAGCCAGCTCCCAAGAACTACTTGCTGGCTTCAAAATATAACAAATGCCCCACAAGTGGTGGTGTGACCATAAACCCTTGTCTTATAATAAATAGGGGAAAGAAAGAATCTTTATAAATTAAAGATTTTATTTAACAAAAAACAGAAACTTCTGGGAGAGATCAGAGAGATCAAAAATCATTAACCAACTTTCTAGTAGAAAAGCACATGGAGGAAAACTGAAATCAGAAAATCAGATCTATGTAATATCTAAGGAGCACTTTGAAGGATTTTGGATAATAAAATATGCATCATGTCAAGTCAAGTCGAGTCAAGCTGCTTTTGCTGGTGTATAATGTGTTGTGCTAATTACATCACGTGTCACATTGTGCAAAAAACACTCCCCTGTAACCAGAGCTAGCTTCTTAACAACCGATTCACAATATAGTCCAAAGGCACTTCATAGGAAAAATATCATTTCCACAAGAAAAAATGCAACTAGCATTTAAAGAAGACCAGAACATAATTTAAAGAAACAGTGACATTCACAACAGAAATGTAACATCTACACAACATGTTGCCGATGTGATGAGGGCTCTGGATGCAGATACAGGGTAAGTAAATTCTGATACTTCTATGATTTGTTGTATACAAACTTAAGTTTGAAAAAAATCAAGTTTACATTTCTTAAAGACAAACCTATTAAAATCTACTTATAAACATTTTACCCTTTTGTTGGACTTGTTTCATTTACTGCTATACTGTAAATCTCACCCAGATTTAAGACAGGATTACATTTATTCCAGGTGTAACAGTCACAAGATGTGGCTACAGTCAGAAAAGGACACCATTCCTCCATTTGGTTCTCTAGGCCAGTGATTCCCATGTTCAATCCTGGATGACCACTGTGTCATCAGATTTACATCTCAACGTGTTTCACAATCAGTCAGACATTTTACCTTGAACTTATCAAATTGTTTAATGAGCTAGTCTTCTGTTTGTTTTATCTTCTTTTATTTTATATTCAAAAAAGCACAGTAGTGTGAAATTTTCATTTATAATACATTTACAGTAGAAACATCTGCATTTTTGCCATTGCACATATGTCTCTTTTGTCATTTTCCTGTTAACGTACATTTTTTGCTTCCTTAATGGCATTCTAATAACGATAATTAACAATGAATGAAGTACACACCGGGACAGACAACAGAGAATGATGAAAGGCTGAACCTATGTGAGTGTCAGACCCACTAGTGTGCTCATTAGTAAATACTTAAATAGCCAGGACAACTAGAAAATTGGAATGAAAATCATGATAAGGATGATGAAAATCTTAAAATAAAGATACAAACATTATAGTGTCTCCATGTAAAATACACAAATCAATACAAATCTAGAAATCCAGTTTGGTCATTTTTGTAAACACAGATACTGTGAAATAACAGCTTGTTTAATTCTTTGAGGCCTGAATATTTTGTTTTGAAAAACACAGTTTTCCAAAAGCTATGGTTTGCTATGTGCTGTGGCCACCAGTTCATCAGGAATATGCGGCTGGTTGGCTGACAGGCTGTCTTCGCATTAGGGGGGCAGTCGCGGCACATTGCAATCTGGTTTGTACCTCTTGCCATTGTTACCATAGGTACGCTGGCTACACCAACCTGTTCAGCAACACGATCAGCTGGGGACTGATCAGTTGATGCTAGTATCTCACATTTGTTTTCAATTACAATACTGGAGTCCGATAAATTCAGGGTGTAATTCAGCAATAATATGCAAAACATCATCCACAGAGTATTTTGTTTTATCCAATTCACTTCAATCTCTCACCAGATGTCGATGCCATTTTCGCTAGTGTTTGCTCCTCGCAGGGAATCTCGGTCAAACCAATGAAGCCAACTTTCCTTCTAGCAAAGAGAGTCCAACTAAAACATAATGGTGGGCTTTGTCACCGTTTACAGTTGATTACCACAGTCAACCCCTTCTTTCGATACAAATCGACATCTGACCCAGAAAGAGTTAGTTAAGTAAGGAGTCTGATTATATAATTTGTATGTGACAAATAAAATTTGTTTTAATTTGATTAAAAGCAAAGGAACGGATGGTTGATTGGAATGAAAACCTGTAGCTGCAGTGGTCCTCCATTACCGAACTTGGGAACCACTGCTTTGGGTAATCCCCAAATTGCAGTCACTTTTATTTAACACAATAAGACAACCACTTCAGTTCAGACTGAAGACTTGTGTCATTAACATTAACTGTTATTTCCCAATAACACCAAACATTTCTTGTAGGAGTCTTCGGGGACAGGATGAGATATTTATTTTTAATTAAGGCTCTGTAGATGAAGAGGGGTGGCATGGTGGCACAGTGGTAGAGCTGCTGCTACACAGTAAAGAACCCAGGGTTCACGTCCAGGGTTCTCCCTGTGTGGAGTTTGCATGTTCTCCCCAAGTCTGCAAGGATTTTCTCTAGGTGTTCCGGTTTTATCCCACAGTCCAAATACATGCAGGTTAGGTAGATTGGCGATCCTAAATTGGCCCTAGTCAGTGATTGGGGTGCGTGTGATCACCCTGTGATGGACTAGTGCCCTGTCTGTGGTTTGTTCCTGCCTTGCCCCCCATGCTAGCTGGGATAGGCTTCAGAAATTCCTGCCACCCTGTTCAGTACCAAGCAAATTGTGAAACTAAAGTCTCAGTCCTATCATATGTCAAAACCTTATACAACAACCAAATAGTGAAATCAAAAAGGAAAAGTTTGAAAAGTGGGTGAAAAGATCAAAAGCAAAGAATAACGAATCTAAAGTAAAGATATCTACCCACTATCTACAAGACTTAGTTAAAAAAAGGTTCTGCCTTCAATGTGGATCACATCAGTAGTGCATACACTCAAGAAAAATCCATGAATAAAAATAGCCAATAAAAGTACATATCAATTCATGAAAATAATGTTAAATTAAAAAATAAACTATTTATAATATCTAATATAGTATTGAATTAATCATTTTATTGCCTTGATATTCTGGCATTCAGGGCTGCAGTTGTCCCCACTTAGTTTTGCTCCTGCATATACAGCACAGATGCTTGTTTAAAAATGTGCGTTTTTCGCATGTGGGTAGACCCTGTAAGACTTTATAGGTATACGTGAATGGGAGCGTGGGAGCCAGTTTGCCCTGAGGTAGTCTGCCTACAGCCCATGGATTCCTGCTCCACAGGGTCTCACTCTTTCTCATTATTCTTTAAACAGTGAACTCCAGGTCAGATCCCCCAGCCGAGTTTTCCGGCCTGCCATATTGTCTCTTTGGCTCAGCTGTTTAAAAAATGTTGAATATCAACAAAAGCATTCAGCAGTGCATTGTCAACTTTTCTATGAAGCAATCTTGGTTGAATGAGATGGTCCCAGCTCTCATAGCTTTGTCTGTCAGCACTGCGGATCCTAGACATTTCAGGGTGTGCTGTTTCTGCTGCTAGAAAATAAGGATAAAATAAGCATCATCTTGATATACTGTTATCCACAATAAATTAACAATTTCTTTCTTTATTTTTTTTTTTTGTATTTGGTAAGTATCTATAGTTAACAACTTTCAAACAAGTGCTGCGGTTCACTGCCATATTCTAGTAAGGGCTGGAATGTTTTCTGTCATTGCAGGACCTTATTCAAGACCAGAGTGCCTTCACATCGGGGGGCAAATTAAGTGTGCATGCATGAGAGGTATGGTACATTATCTCCCTAGGAAAAGTTATTAAACTTCTAATTTTTAATTGGTGCACTAATCCTTAAATGTGCTCTGCATGTGTGTGTATGAATATACGGAATGATCCATTTGGAAATGTCCTGTTCATGAAAGTGTACCATTTGTAAACTACAGACATAAAAGGAAGACTTTAAAGCTATTTCTAAGTAACAGGCTGAGATGCTTTTTTAACTTTATTACGCAGTGTATCATGTCTATTAAAGTCTCTAATGGAAGAATGTTCTATCTTTTAAATTACTATTATTTTTAATTATTTTGAATATGATAACACCTACAATCATTATAACTGTAATTCAGTAACTTCTTTGTTGCACTACCGTTTATAGGTTCTTACCTTGTATATCCAAAAAAAATTGATCCTTCATAAAGAGACCACAAATGCATTTATTTAATCTGAACTAAAAGGTGTTTGCATATAATACCTAATGTAACAAATAATATCTGTTCATGTGTTCAGGGTAGACTGAGTTTTTGGAGGTGTCACTAAATAGTTTGCCACGTACTTAACAGACGGAGCAGCTGTCGGCTGTCAGCCCTGCCGAGTCCTTGGTGAACGTGTCCATCTCTCTTTTTTTCCACTGGCCACAGTAAGTAGCCTTGATGTTAATCGTGATTATCTTTTACAGTGCTCAGTTATATCTTCTGTGCTCAGCTAATGTCAATCATTCAAATGGGTTTTTTTGTATTTTCTAAAACGCATACGCACTTCAGGTTATATGCCAGAAACCCCTCATCGCATAAAAGTTAGAAACTGACAAATAGGATGTGCATCGTAATTTAAATAATGTTTGCAATTGAGAAGAATATACTGTGTACCTGCACTGTAAAGGTGAGGAAAGCTTTTTGCTTGAATGACAGTTAACAATTAATAATAACAACAGTAATAGTATTTGTTTTCTTTTTATTATAACAGAGTTATTAATAGTATGTTTTAATAAAGGGTAAATACAAAATGAAACTGGACACAACAGCTAGTCTGAAGAATTGTGTAGAATAATATTGTATGTGACAGCATCTGTAGTAGCTCTACTGTATGATAAACATAAGCAAAAGAGACGAAGACAAAACGTTTTGCCAGTTTATGTTTCATCACTGTAGCTCTCGGGAGGCCACAATGGCTGCCTTTTTCAGTAGTCAATGCTGAGATGACCGGCTAGATTAGTGAATCGTGATCAGGAAGTATAATATGTCAAAGGGTGTGCTTTTTTGGTACAACAAACACTGGAGCATGTAGACATACAGCTGATAATATTAGTGTGTTTATGCGTGTGTAGATTTTTAAAAACATGTCCAGAAACTTTTTATTCTATACATGCAGTGCAATGTTGCTTTATCTTATAGATACTTTGTCCTATGCTATTTTGGAAAGATTTGCTTTTCTTTAGGAGATTAAGAAATACTACAAATCAGGAATAATTTAAGGAATATTGGAGATGTTACGTCCTAATGATGTTACTGTTTGTGTCTCCAGTTCTTGAAGTTTTGGCACCTAATCCTGCTCTTTGTTTTCACACACAAGGGAGAGCTGTAATAATTTATGCTGCGTGATTCTAAATGTTTTTAAAGAAACAACAGCATGTGTTGGTAATTCTGTTTTCTGCCAATAAATTTCCTGTTCAGTCACTTTAACCTTGGCTTGGTCAAAATTATTATAAACCATAATAGTAACAATAGGTGAAAAGAATCAACTGGCTAGGAACGTTTGAAAAGGCTGACCATTTGTGTTGTGAATAACATTTTACAAATTTGCATTGGTTTAATTAGAGATTTAATTAAAGCCCACAGCCCTTGGCGAATAATGGAATTACCCTTGTTGTATTGGAGTAAAATGATAGCCTCTTATTAATAAACAAGACATTCATTAATTCGTGGCCAAAGAGGATGCCACCCATGCGGTCATTTAGCAATTCCTTGATGGGCAGCTTTGTCTGAGAGCTCTAGTGGGCAGTTACCTCGCAGAACACCACTATGGTCAGCGATTCAGTCTTTTCTCGGCAGCATTGAGATGTCAGTCTCAAAGCCTTTCAGCTGTCAGCCCCGCAGTTTCTGCACTTGCTTCTTTTCTTTGCCACTTTGAAAAAGCCAGCCTGCTTGCTCTCTACGCCCGCGTCTACCAGCTAACAAAGGCTCCTGTTACCAACGCATGTTTGTATTCGATTTTCAATGCATTACAAATAGCATTTAATGGGAAACATGGCTATCCTGTGAAATACAAGATTGAAGTTTTGTTCCAGTGCAAAATAACAGCCATTACTGGCATTAAATTTTGCAACACATGAAGCACACTTGTTTCGATTAAAATTTCCATTCACCAGTAATTTCTTTTAATACTTGTTCATTATTTTAAATGCTCACTCAGTCCTTCTTTAATAGCCTTTATGATAATGTCACCATAATTGCAGGCATGTTCACTTCAGCTATGCAGTGATTATTGATTAATACTTTAGAGTCATTACAAAAAATAATACAAATTGATGAAGATGGATGTTTTTATTGCCTCATTCAGTCAATCAGTTAATGAGGCAGTCTGTATTTTTCATAAAAGGTATCCACGTGCCAAAAGCTTATCATATAAAGCTCAGGAGAAAATAAAGGAATCATTCCTCAGAACTGATAAGAAATTGAGCTCCAAAATGCATGCAATACAAAAGCCAAAGTCATAAAAACCACAAGAAGCTGCTATCACTGAAGTAAATTTGTCCTCATTTGTGTGCCATTATATATTTTACTGCCTTGGTACTGACCAGCCTATAGAAAATCATCATATCCATTACAGAGTTATGGGGAGCTGGAGTCTTTCTCTGTAGCATCAGGAACCCGTCTATCACATGCTATGACAATTTCATCTATTTGTCTCCAATTGGAATTATGGTATATTAAGCTGGACAGTTGGATTAACATATTCTTAGGTTCTATAATTTAATATTCAACTTAATCTAATTTAGTCGCAGGGAAGGAATCAGAGTTACCTCCACAGCATAAAGCACACGGCAAGAACCAGCCATGGATGAGGCTCCTATCCCCACTCATGATAAGCACCCTGTTGCGATTCTGGCATCACAAAATAGTGAAAGACTTTCAAATAGACCCACAAATACATGTCAGAATCCTCACTGGCCTGCCATAATTTAGGTCTCACCCCAGGCAAGCTCGAACTTGATAGGTTTTTGTAAGTCCAAAATATATCTTTCCTGGGCGAGAAACTGTAAAAACTCTGGATGTAAGACAATCCCAAAGTAAGAGTCTTTAATAAAGGAAGGATTTATTTAACAAACTGAAAAAAGAAAGGATTTGTCTTAAAGGCGATCTGGAGCAAAATAAGTTCAAAGCAAAACCAAAAAGCAAGTGGCAAATTTCCAAAACCTGAAAATTACAGATAATTCATTCCAGATTAACAGTCAGACAGTGGACTGCTTGGGGACTCATTTATAGGCTGAGAGTGGTGCCACAGCCCTCTGGGGTTCAACCTACAAAATACAAGGAACATCAGAGAACACATCATACATAGATAATAAATAATAAATAAACAGAACAATATTAACGCAAATTACACAACACACACATGAAAACAAAGTTGAAAATAAAAAAGGAGAGACAAAAAAGGAAAATTCACATAAGCCTGTGGAAAACTCCTGGCTAAAACATAACACATCCACACTCAGATGGAGATAATTTAAAACTGACAATCAACCAGAGAGAGGACAAAGAAAAAACAAAACAAAACAGAGTACTGTGGTACGAATCCACACAGTCACAAGGTGAATACGTAAATGTCAGAGAGACAGAGACCATGTGCTAACGGGAACTCTAGGTGACATTTCTAAGCAAATAATGTGAGTGTGAGATATGTTGCATTATACTTTTACAACTCTATCTTTATTTCTCTTGCAGTTCATTTTAATGCAACAGTACTTTTTTGGCGAGAAGTAATATAGCATTGCCAAACCTTAAATGGCAACAGTAATGTAATAAACCTCTCAGGGACAATAAACGATAGCAACACACTACTAGAAGGTGTATAAACCTGGAAGAGGAGCTCTCTAGTTTTAACTGAAGCAGAAAATAAAATGGGATATTAATTAAAAGTCAAGAAATATGTCTGTTCATCTGCTGGCTCTTTGCTTGTGACACACTGTGACTTATTGTGCTGATAGTAAATGCATTTTCCCTCTGCTAAAAATATTTCATTAGGCCCTTTTTATTGGGTTTTGAAGATTAGTAATCAGATATTAAAGTCTAATGAGATTTTCCCTGCTGATCTGGGCACATTTCTCATAAAGAAAAAGAAAATGTGTCACATCACATCTAGTTGAATGGCAAAGCTGTGGTCATTTAATAAAAACTTTTCAAGTGAAAAATATTTATATCATGACATTAAATCTTGTTTTCCTTATTGTAAGAATTATCGACTTATCAAAAAATTTGTATTTTTGATTTTCCAGCTTTAAAAAATCTTTTTCTACTAATATTTGTATCTGCATTTTTTGCAGTGTATGCAGCTTGTTTTAAGTAATCACTGGAAGTACTTCCAGTCTTCCAAAGGCTTCGCCCGGGGACACTTCCAGGTAAGGTGGGAGCCCCACAAAGTAGTAGTCACTAGTCCCCACAGCACCCCTTAGCAGCACCTATGGAACCCAACAGGGCTCAGTGAAAGATCTCCAATTCCCATGATGCCCTGTGGGAATCTAGGGTGCTGAGATAACACTCAGTGTATGTTGTCTCCTCCTGCTCTTCCACGTTGAGGGCGTCCTGGCTGGCAATGGGTCCCAGCCGTCCCACACAACTTGAAGCTGCCAAAAACAAAGTGATACAGGCAATGGAGAAGTTGCAGGTTATAACTATCCTGTAGTCCCTCCAGGACGGATGAAAAGGTAACCTTATCAATAAAGAGTAACTAACGGGATAGAATCATTCTTTGAGTACAAAAGGCCTGTGCTGACCATCTTGGTGGTCTCCTCTGTCACCACAATAAAAAGCACAACACCCTCCACAGCTCTCTGGAGTCAGCAATTTATGTATTCTGCTTCTGAAGTTAGCCAAGATTTAGAGGACTGTGATCATATGATAATGAAAGAGAGGAAGCACAAGAAATTCATTTGGTTGAGAAAATGGAAAAACCAACTGTAAGACAGTAAGGCAATCTAAGGAGTGGGTTTTATTCTGCTTGGAGTTGGTTGTATTTTTTGAAAATTCATGCCTTCAATTCTTTTTCTTCCTTCCCTTGATCTAAAAGATGTCCATCATAAAGAAGGAAATGCAGCATTGTCTGCTATATTTGGATGAGTTCCTCTAAACAAATAAAAGCACAAAGTGGGGAAAAGCACAGAGGTATACCCTTCCATAAATTCCGAATCTGCTTAGATCAGTGCTGCACTGCAAAGAATGCATATACAAATATTAGACAAAAAACTGTAAATGAGAGTTGTTTTTGCTTTTATTTAGCAAAAATATCTGCCAATGGGGTAAGTAAAATTTAATTGACAAGATTTCTTAAACTAAGCTAAAAAAATGTAAATACAATTTTTTGATAAGTTAATAACAAAACTCACTAACAAAATAAGGAAAGCTTCACAAAGACAGCAAGGTATCAAACCAAAGTTTGAGAAGAAGTACACAAGTAGAGGTAAACACTGCACCATCATGCTGCCACCACAGTTTGGCAATCTCTGGAGATTTGACAAATAAAAGTACTATGATGCATTCCCCTTGTATTGAAGGTGTGTTGAAGGCCTTTGTTATGTCTCTTTCTCTGTTATATTTTATTTAGTTGCCTGGTTCACCCTGACATGCTTAGTTGTATTGTGTGAGCTGATTGCTGGTGACTGACACCCATGTTATGTAAGGTATGTTTCCCTCTTGCTCCAAGGCCAGGATATGCAATTGTTTCCATAGTATTATTGTTGCAATGAAGGGAAAAGGAAATATTTATGTATTTGTCAGTATTGCTAGTATGAAAAGAGATTGTCAAATGTCTTAGAAATCTTTTTTTTTTTCTTTCTACCTTTCTGTTTGCATAGAAAACAAAATATACCTTAATTCTTTATTCCCATTGTGGAAACAGGCATTTTAAACCAGCTAGATCAAATGCCAGCATTTAAAGAAAGTTCCCATAGCTAAATTTCTAAAGTTTCAAGTTTTAGAGCCAAAAATCTAAAACATTATATATTTAGTCTTAATGAAACATTTTTTCAAGGAGTAACATGAAGTGAGTTAATGCTGCCATTCAAGAAACAATTGAATTTAGAAGTTCATTTATTCAAATCTGGCAATACTGCATTAGAAGTCCGCACCATTGTTTGAAATTAGAGAAATTCCTGTACACAGTTATTATATATTGGGCAAAATCTTTGTGTTTTTTTCCACTTTAGTTTACTTACATATAATTCCAAGGAAAGTATAATGAATGGGTGCGATTTTGCGTTATTTCATACAAGTGCAGAATTTACTTATTTTATGCATCCCTGAAAACACCTTGGCTGTTTTTGGAGTGATGTCTGTCTGTGTGTTTCTGGGTGTCAGGATGAGAGGCTCTAGACTTCATAACTCACTGAATCACAAGCTTGGCATAACTGCTAAAATTGCAAAATGCGAGAAGATTATTGATTTAAAGTAGCATCACACCGGACGGTGAGATAATGATGTTGTGTTTCATTTTGCTGCAAACTCAGCACAATAGAAAAAGGGGAATCTAACTTTTTCAACAAAAAATGATTATTCTATTTCATTTCACATAATAAAAAATTTTTACAGTAAAAAATCTCAGCTTTATTAAACAAAAGGTGTGTTCAGGAAACACCAGATTTTTCCAATAGCAGCATAATGTGTATGTGCAATATCAATAAGCTTACTTTTTTATACAGTAAAAGGAAAAATGAAAAAGACAAACTCTCAGTGCCTCTCACTTTAACTCCATCTGTCCATCCATCCATCCATCAAATTGGTTTAATCTAATTCATGCTTTTAGTGCTGGAGCCTATACTAGTTACTGCATATCAAAAAAATGGAGTGAGTAATACAACAGAATAGCCTGTCACAATTAGCAGATATGCAGAGTAGTAAAGCGTGTGCTTGTGTTGCCTTTTTTTTGTCTTCAAAGAATATCAATAATATAATTACAAATGTAAACACAGTATATATATGTACATATTAGCCACAACATTTAAACAACAAACGGGTGAAGTAAATAGCAATTTGTTATACAATGGCACCTGCCAAAAGCTGAGATATATTAGACAGCAGGTGAGCAATCATTTCCTGAAGATGAAGTGTCGAAAACAGGAAAAATGGAAACACATAAGGATCTGAGAGATTTTGACCATGGTCACATTGTGATGGCTAGACAACGAGGTCAGAGCAAAAATGGCAGGTCATGTGGGGTGCTCCCAGTATGCAGTGGTTAGTACCAAAAACGCTCCAAGGAAGGACAACCAGTGAACCACTGATAGGGTCATGGGCAGCAAAGTCTTATTGATGCACGTAGGTAGCAAAAGCTAGCCCATCTGGCCATGAGAGAAAGGTGTCAGAGCACAGAGTGCATCACAGCTTGCTGTATATGAGGCTGCGCAGCCACAGAAATTTTAAGTGACCATGGTTACTCTGACCATTTTAGTCAGAGTGACCATGCTGACCCCTGTCCACTACAAAAAGCACCTACAGTGAGCAGGTAGAACTAAGGATCTTGGAGTAACTGAAGAAGGTGGCCTGATTTGATGAACCATATTTTTTTTCAATCATGTGGACAGCCCGGTATGTTTGCGTCACTTACCTAGGGAATAGATAGAAGCAGGATGCACCTTAAGAAGAAGGCAAGTTGGTGGTGGCAGTATGATGCTCTGGGCAATGTTCTACTGGGAATCCTTGGGCCCTGGCATTTTTGTGGATGTTACTTCACGTACCACCTACCTCACCTACCTAAAGATTATTGTAGACCATAGACACCCCATGGCATTATAAAGTGTTATATGAGATGGGTAAACAATCAAGTTATAACTATCTAAAAATTAATCTTGTACTTCTGAGTAACTAAGGCAAAGTTTAATCCTTTAAAAATGATGGACTTCAATTACTTAGGGAATGAGGATATATAATACATTAATACTCGAGTGAACGTGAAAGGAATGCATACATAAAAACTCTGGATTTCATTAGGATGTAATAGACATATTGGAAGCAGAGATCATTTTTAAGTAATCTCTAAGTAATATACCAAAACATGTTTGCATAATTCCAAAAATAAAGTATACAGAAGAAAAATATTTTAACAGCCATCCTGTATGTAATGAGTTGAACCCTTTCATGTGCTTAGCTTGTTGAGGAGGCTGATGGCCATGGATAAGTGAGAGGATGCTCTGCATGATGTCAGATGGGACAGTTTTAAAATAAAGAGGACATCTGTGTAATGGCTATTCAATCACCCACTTCTTTGTCCTGGGTTTATGAACTCCTGTGATTTTCTTCAATGGAGTGATGAGTTTAAAATTCCATCAGCAACATAAAAAAATGGTTATACTTCATTTGTACAATTATAATTTGTGATACATTCTTCCATCTACACACTCATCTATTCATCCAGTATGTGAAGGCACTTAATCCTAGTAGGGGTCACTGGATTGGACTAAAGATTTAAAAAAAATGTAACCAATGAATAGAGGATTTAAAAAGTTGCATACATATAAGGAAAAACATTTCTTTCACAAGTTAAAGTTAAAATGAAACAATTGAACAATAATTTATACATATGCTTATGAATTGACATAACATTATCAAGTCCACTTGATCCAAGAGTCCAAGGTCATGGAAGTCCACTGCAGGTCAGTCAACTACAGTGCCCACTACTCCTCCAAATGCCTACACAGGACAAATTTAGAGTCATAATTTAATTTAATACAAGAAATATTTATAGATGTGAGAGGAAAACTAAAGTAGTTAGAGGAGGACCTATCAGACACAAGGAGAACATTCAGGCTCAATATGGGCAACTAACCAGGTACAGGATTTGAAACCAGGATGCTAAATCCTTGATGCAATGATGCTGACCACCAAATCTTCAACAAGTATCCATAGCAAATGCATTTAGCAGATGTTGTTAGTTTCCTTTATGAATTATACATTGTCCCCCAGTTTAGAAAGAATAGCTATTAAACATCTTTAAATATTAAATTAAATATTAAATGTTAAATTAAATAAATATTAAATTAAATATTCTACTGTCCACCTTAAATATTTACCCTGTTCCAATGAATGAAGTATGTTTTATAATTTTCAGACTAAATTCCAAATAAAGTTTCTAAATAAATAATTTAGATAGATAGATAGATAGATAGATAGATAGATAGATAGATAGATAGATAGATAGATAGATAGATAGATAGATAGATAGATAGATAGATAGATAGATTTAGCTTTAACAGAAGCTATTTAAATAAATAAATACACACACACTCAAGCTATGGTAAGAACACAAATCACAATGACAAAAACTTCTGACTCGGCTGTCACAGTCCCTGTGAGGCATTAAGCAGGCATATTGCTGTTAGTTTAAAGGAGCCTCAGTAGCATTTCTTGAAACACTTCTGCTGAATAATTCAGTGGCTGAAAGCAAAAGCCTATTTGGAGCCTTAGGCGGGGTGGATGGATGTCACCCCACATTGTCAATAGCTGGTATTTTGTATTATTAGACTTTGATGACCTTTGTCCCCCTTAGTGTCTGGAGCGCACACTCCTTCAGTAGCACAAACAGCACCCTTTTCTGTATGTACTGTGGACTTTAAGGGGTTTGGTGTACAAAATGTGTGCACTTTTACTTTAATAAATGGTGTTTAGGTCATCAGCGTTCATTAATATCGTCCTTCTGATGATGGCATCCTAGTACTCAGTGTGTCAGAGAGAGGATGTGCAGCATTGTTTTAAAAGGCAGTCAGTTTTGTGTTCATTCTTTCTTTCACTACAACCTCCAAGGAGTCCAGAGTAAATCCCGTAACTCAGACTGCCCTTTTAAATAACTTGTTTATTCAGAGGGCCTCTCTTGAACTGATGTTACCAGCCCAGCACACCACAGAACAGAAAATTACACTGGCCATCACAGAAGACCCTGCTCTGCCCTTTCTTATATAGTTCCTTTGTTTTCCGAGACCAAGCTACACCTGTCATTAATGTGGACCCCAAGTACTTGTAGACCACCTCTACATCCACTCCTTGAATATTGACCAGACATAGTCAATAACCAGTTCCTTGGTTTTGCTGATGTTAAAATGTAGACAATTCTCTTTGCACCAAGAATCAAAGTTCACCTGATACTGTCCTTGAGTCTCTCAAACTGTGGTCTGCTTGACAGATAGTCCATTATCCAAGATACTGTATCCTCATCCATCTGTGTATCTCTGAGTTTACCTCTTCACAAAGATGGCTGGATAGTGGTGAAGGCACTGTAGAAATCAAAAAACATAATCCTCACATAATCCAATTTTTTTCAGGTGATAGTAAGACATGTGGAGCAGATAGAGAACTACATCCATCCTTTATTCCAATCTTTGTCCGATATGCAAACTGCAGTGTTTCCAGGTGTTAAACCACAAGAGGACTCATATAGTTTAGGATCAGTCTGTCAAAAGTCTTCAAGATGTGAGACATAAGTGCCACTAGTTTGTAGTAAGTAGGTGAAGAGGTGACTGTCTTCTTTGGAACAAGAAAAGTGCAGGATGTTTTCCAGAGCAGTGGCTCTTTCAGCAGCCTTAGGGAGAGACTGAACAGGTGAGAGAGAACGCCACAAAGTTGGTCAATACAGACCTTAAGAACTTGTCTCAATTTTTTTGCTGTGTACATTTTTGCAGTTCAGAAACTATATTTTTGAGGAGGTATAAAATATAGGATATTCAGACTGGAGTTATAAACAAAATAAGTAATTTGAATTTATGAAAAAAGAAAAATTTCTTAGGTAAAAGGTTTATTGGCTTAAGATCAAGTGTAGCCGATATCTGAATCAAATCAGGTGTCAGTTGAAGAAACGTAAGATCTCTTGTAGGCTTGTGACAATGAAAGGAATGTATCACATTTGAAAGAAACTGAGCCAGAAAACAAACAATGACAAACAGAGCACCCAGTCTGGTGCAAACCATAGTGGAGAATGTGTAGCCATGAAACTACAAGAACAAAGTGTCACATGGAATCTCTGCACAATGCATGAAGGCCATGAAGACAACAATCCAATTTCTTCCTTTGTGTTACAATAATGTGATCTTTTAATCAAAGTAAATCTAAATAAAAATGCTTGGAATCATTTATGTAAACAGAAGGATTTATATAATATTGCCAGAATTGTATTATACTAAGATGCTTAAGATCATGTATACAAAAAAACTAGCAGCATAATGATAAACATTATTTTAACATCCAACACATATCAAAGTTATACTATTAGGAAATATACACTTGTTTTAGTTATAGTATATTGTTTATGTTGAGCTTTTTTAAGAAATACAGCTCTACATTATTTTATTTATACCATATTTAATTTTCTGCTCATGCCTTGCCACCCATACCACATTTCCAATTATTCTCCTACTTTCTCTTCTCATAGGTAATTCTAAGGTAAAATGCCATGCTGGGATGATCTGTTTTGATGACCTTTTTTTTTTTTTACTTTTTTTTTCAAATTTCATATTAAAGTTACTGCAAAAACATGAATTAGTCCAAGTACTCCAGTACTGCAAAACTCCCCAGGCCTCTGATTGCACAGTAAAGACAGACATCCTGTAGAGTGGAAGTTGAAGACAAAGCCAGAGCTTGTGGCCAATGGAGTCTGGAGATGAGTAGCATTCTCACAAGTGAGACCCATTCCTGGGTAAAATTTTAAAACCTTAGTTCAGAGCTTAGTGAGCTTTGAGAGGTGTCTAAGGTGTACAATCTGAAATTGTTTAAATCTATGCTTAGCACAAATTGATCAGATTTTTTTTGTGGCCCAAGTATCCTTCAACTCATCAATCATGACTATACATATAGGGGCTGCTTCACAGTGTTGCTTCAACATATATCATTTTGTGTCAACCTCAGGGGTCCCTTGCCCACCTAATCAAAATATTTGACCCATCCATTAATATTTTTTTAATGAGGAAAAATGTTCTTTTGTATAAATATACTGTATGCATTTTTATGGATTACAGGGGAATTAAGAGCCGTTCTGTATGTAATGAGTTGAGTCCTTCTATGTGCTTAGCTTGTTGAGAAGGTTGATAGTTGCGGACAAGTGAGAGGATGTCGGATCAGACAGATTTAAAATCAAGAGGATGTCTGTGTAATGGCTTTTCAATCACCCACTTTTTTCAGGATTTACAAGAAACTGAACAAGCAAGTTTTGATGCAATATATTTCATTTAATTTCAATTATTTTGTTATCAGCTCTTTCTTAAAATTGTTCTTGGAGCCAAGAAGGAAGTTAATTTGACTTTATATTGGAAATTCACATTGGCCTGTGCCTGCCCACAGAAATGCCAATACCCAGTGTGAGATTTGATAGGCTGCAGTGTCTGGTCTGCTTTAACTGAGGCATATTGCAAAGATAAAAATCTCTGATGTGTATTTCTACCTGTCACAAAGCTGTTTGAATAGTGTTTAAAGTATCATCTATAAATAAATCACTATAGTCTTGACAGAAGCTAAATACTGGAATTTTCAATGAATGTTAACCACCTGATTTAGTTTATAATCAAAAACATTTACATTTTTACATTTTTTGAGATAATGGGGAACATAAAACACCATAGGAAAAGGAGGAAGTATTATTCTCCCTTTTCATGCTAATCTACGTAGACACAAACTAAGAAAAAAAAATAAATCAGTACAAAAATTCCGTAAAATAGCACCAAGTTTGCTAAGTCTTAGATTTCTGACGTGGTGATTTCCGCAAAAAGACAATTTATTATTCCAAATAAATCATTGCCTAAAGCATTTTATGAACAGGAATACAGCTTCTCAGGAAAACCACTAGAAACCCAAGAGAGCTCCTCTGAGCTATAACCGTTTTTGTAAACCAAAAAATATACTCTTCCCCCGGCATGACAAAAATGACGCATCTTCCGCAGCACATGTAAAAAATATCAACATTTTACATAGCTAAGAGATGTATAGAGACTGAAAAGGGAGAGAATTAAACAGCAACAGGTTGCAAAAGTGACACCTGGAATGATGGAAATAATAAAGAACAAGTCCATGTGTAACAAAGAGAAGAACAAAGTGAAAAGCCTGACCCTCAGATAAAGAAACAAAGTCAAAGCATTCTACCACCTTGTATCCTGCTCTTCTACAAATACAATCACACTGTGAGCCATGTATGGTGTGTTTTTCTATCATGAGCTTGTTCATTGTGCTTTACCACACTAAAGTGATGAATGAGAACAACATTTTATACAACAGGATCATAAAAGAGGTACATTTAAAGTTTAAAGGAATGCTAACTCTTATTAACACAAGAATTTAGTATAACAGTTACCAGACTATTATGGATAATTCTGAACACTGATAGCTTGTACAAAAGATAAATTGTGACATAACATAAGTGGTTGGATAAACAAGAGAAGAACATCATCAGTTCATCAAGCCTGTGTGATCACCTAATAGCTAACTTGTCCTAATTTCTTATCCAGATACTTTTAGAAGTTGTCATTGTGGCGCTCAAAAAAAAAAAAAAAAAGTGGCCACAATTAATAAATCACCAAAACTGATGCTATTTAGGAAACAATGGGTTCCTGTTGTAGAGTGGACTGAAGCAGTAAGAACATTATTCACACTGAAGTGGTTCCGTCAGGGTTACAGTGAAGGGACGAACTTCTGCCCGCTCCTCAGACGCAACATGGACAACAGACTGAAAGCAGTGTGCTCTCATTGCTGCTCCACTTCACCTATATTTCACAGATAGGAGACTTCAGGGCCAAATACCCGGATTATATCACCATTGAAGGCTGGTGGAGTTCAGTTCCAGACCTGGTTAACATAGCTCATCCTCTGATGGAAGCGAAGTTCGCATACACTTCAGGATTGGTTACTTTGTCATTTTTGTTGCTGTGGCCCACTTGTGGGGCCCGTAACATCAAGTTTTCCACTTCAGCTACATGACTGAATAGTTTGTCATGCATTCCTCTGACTCTTTGTGTGACGAAGTGCATCCTGGCTTCAGTCCATGAGTACATGATTCACTATTTACTCAAAAAGAATTCTGCTAGTTCAACTTTATCGGTGCCTTTGAGAATTTTGAAGATCTGGATTAAGCATCCATGCAGCCCTCTCTGCTTAGTTGAGTAAAGATGTTAAAATTGCACGTTGCCCTTTAGTCATGGGATACACATAGATGGTCTCCTGTGCGCAGCTTTTAGCGCTACTATGTCTTTTAAATAATATGGGAATCAGAACTGCAGACAGTACTCCAGATGCAGTTAGTGTAATAGGCTATGATTTAGAGTCAACAGTTATTACAATATAACCTAACATTTTATTTGTTTTTATAACTGACTAGATGATGAGAATAGTTCAGCAATGTAAACCCCCAAATCCTTTTCAGAGGTCGCCACCTTGCAAGCCAGCGTCTCTGACAATGTTTGAACACCTTGTATTTAAAAATGAATGCTTCTTTTGTCTGTAGTGTTTCACACTTTTCTACATTAATTTGAAATTTCCAAGACTTCTATGGTTTTAAAAAATGTCCAAGTCTTTTGGAACTGTTTTTTCTAGCCTCCTTGGTATCTTCTATTTCTCCAGCTTTAGTTACATCTGTCAATACAAGTCACTAACGAAACCGAAATCTGTGTCCTTAACTGACACTCCAAAGACTCCACTGATAACCTCACCCCATATTCCACACTCTGTCTCTGGCCAATTGACCAACTAGAAATTCAGGTTTATAAGGTATCTGTGATGAAAATAGCTTCCATGCTTCACAATGAATCTTTGGTGTGGAACTCTAATCAGGCCTTTTTGATTACTCTACTACACTGCTTCACATCAAAACCATAAACACACTAGTCTCCCTCCTGTGATTTCAGAAGTCCTTGTAAACCAAGTCTTGTCCCAGTGTTTTTATTAATTATGTTTATGGATTTAAACTGAGACATTATTCTTTTGTATAAATTTTGAAAAGTAGAAAGAAATGATACATCATTATGACTTCCAGAGTTGGCCCATAATCTGGAAGTGAAGAACCTGTGACGCTGCACCCTAGTGAGCTATTTCTTGTTTATTTTTCAGATAAGAAAGAAAAAAGATTCATTTTTACCTTGCCCTTGTGACAATAAGCAGATCTTTATTTTTTTTTAAATAGAAATGAATGCTATAATCAGTGCATTTTAATAGAATGGCAAACCACTGAGATTTTTAGTGTATTCTAAGCTACTTCAAAAACAGGCATTATATGAGAAACATATTAAATCATGTAAATTATGTAAAATTATGGCAAATTGTAATAAACAGATGTTTAAAAATGTACTGACGCAAGCCCTGTTGTTGTAATTAATCTATTTGTCTATATAAAGAAATTACTGTTTCACATCTGTAAACTGTCAATAATCTGAAACACTGTGTCCATTGCCACAGTAGCTGCAGATTTGTGTTCAAATCATTCAAACCAATTTGTTCAAGATAATATTACCCATTATCATTGGCTTAATTTTGGTTTACTCATTCATTTAGATTCAGAACACGTTTTTTTTTTTATTACCAATTAAAAATGTTATTCAAAGTAAAAGGTAACCAGTATGAGTCTAGTTTTGCCTGCATTCTGTATCCACTTCAATAAAATTTTCAGAAAGAAATATGCAAGAAAAATGACGGATGGAGAAGCAATATTTTTCTTTTAGAATGTAAAACATTTGAATGATGTGCTGAGAAAAGCACATCAAAATAGTTAAAAAATTCTCAGGTGAATACGTGCAATAGCAAATCGAAAAATTTTAATGCTGTGTTACAGTGCCAGTTATTTTCACATTTTAACACTGGACTAGTTACACACAAGTCACGGGCATCTGATGTGTACGCAGGTTAATATCTTACATTGTTCTTGAGCACCAGCATTTGATTTAAGTATTGTAATCTATCAAGTAATAAATGTTTGTATAGCACATACTATATTTTTTCTTTGATGAGGCAGATGATGAAATACTGTAATTTTCTCATCTTTGTATTTTTACTATAAGGTGATAAAACTAAGTCAGTAAAACAAAAAATAATTCAGTATAATATGAGAGCTTAGAGAAAGCTGTGTATATAATAAAGGTTCAATAAAAACTAGGTTATGTCATTTACCAGCATGGCAAATAATCAACTTCCAAATTCATTACCTGCCCATCCATACATGTTTTTCTTTCGGAGACAAACAGAATGTTCTTTGTTACTTATTTCTACATTTAAAAGATTCTGACAAAGACAAGAAATGGACTAAAACTCTATCATAGATTCAAGAAGCAGCTGATTACTAGATTGACAGAAATGAAAAAGCTAAGTATCTGCTGCTCTCCAAGAACAAGTCTGCCTGCTTTTGGTCTATTTCTGCTTTAATATGCAAAGATTGTTGTGGCCAGGTTGATGCAAATCTGCTTTCTGTTTTGATGCATGTCCTTGACTAAGACAAACGTTTTGTAATTAGAAACTGAATGGTCAAGTTGGGTGAGTAACAAAATGTAAAAATGTAGTAAATTCAACAAGATAGAATCATGTGGTTTATTACCATGAATTTCACTACATATGGATTTATTCCTTAGCATACTCTTTTATCTTAAGCGACTTAAAGAAGAGGTGAGCATAATCTACTAAACATCTGTGTTGGGGGCTGTTGAGGAACAAGTGTTACAGGACACGGTTACAAAACTGATCATCACAAGTGAAGAGCTTTACACCAAACAGAACACAATAGTTATTCTCTCCTTTCCTTTCTTTCCTTCTTAAGTCAAAACAATTCAGTTCAGTGCAGACATCCAAAGACATTTGAAGTCCTGTTTTATGATGACCCTTTTATGGGATTATTACTTGTGTATACACACAATGCATGATGTCTCTAACTTTCTATTTAAACATTATGCTTTACACTTGTATATTGTATAGCTGCTGAGTAGAAGTGAGCTTAATAAAAAATACTTACTGTAAATACATTTTGCTGAGTGGCCGTTTGATTAGGTTTAGTTGCTCCTTCATACATGATTTTCTGCTAAGTGAGCGGCACCATTATTTAATACAACTTCAAATATAGGTGCCAAAGGACATTGTAGGTGTGCAATACTGGGAGAAAATAACACTTATGTGGCTTGGAATAAGGCATGGCTGTGGACATCAGACACACTCCATAAAGAACAGCAACCCTGCTGGGGTTGTCACAGGTACATGTTTAACTTAGAAACGTAAATGTCAAAAACAGTCATTAATTTGAAAACTTTCTCAGTCACTAGAACTCCATTTAATGCAGCTAACAATAGGACAGTTTTAGAAAGTGACTTTCCATCGATCAGTTCATTCATTTTTTGCCACATATCTGGTTCTGAGTTGCAGTGGCAGTAGTCAGATGCTCAGATGTCCATTTTCCTTGCCACTTCCTCTGACTCCTACTGGGGGATAATGAGGTGTTCCCAGGCCAGCATGGGAGATATAATCTCTCCAGTGTGCCCTGGATTTGCCTACCAGTTTCCTCCCAGTTGGATACACCCGAAACACCTGCCCAGGGATGTGCCCAAGAGGCATCCTAATCAGTTGCTCAAACCATCTCAACTTGCTCCTTTTAATGCAGAAGAACAGCAGCTCTACTTTAAACTCTTCTCAAATGTCTATGCTCCTCACACTATCTCTATGGCTGAGATAGTAACACACTCATGTTGATCTGGAATTTAATAATTAATAAGTTTTTTTAATAAAAATAATAAGTGTTTCTAATCATTCAGGGTCCAGTGTTTGTATTCCTTATCTTTATGTTTTTTTCCTGACAAGAATGGGATTTAGCAGACAGGATACAATGAGCTGTGCATTCTGCGGTTTCTTTTTCAGCACCAGACTTATTCTCTGTTATTAGTTGACTGACTGTAGTTACTGGAAGATTATTAGTGGCAAAATGAAATGCAATCTAACTTTAACACATAATATTTCTGTCTTGATGTTTTGGTGTCATAACTAAAAAGAAGATATGAAAAGGATTATTGCTTTTCAATATGACATGCATTATTTGTGTGAAGTTGAAATGTAATGCAAAGTTGTACTGTCTTTTAATTCATGTTCATTAGATTGCACAGTGAATATGCTTTAACTAAAAGCATTCTAAAACAGAGATCTTTTCAATAAATCCTCCATCTATCTTATCCATGAACCCATTGTTTCTCCATTACAGGGTTGCGAGGGGCATCAGGAGCAAAGAAAGTCCAAGTTCCTGACAAACTCCCAGGTCACTTTAGGGACTCGTAATCACATTGGAGCAATTTAAGGTCAACAGTTTATCTAACATGCATATGTTTGGGATGTGGCAGGAAATCACAGCACCTGCAGAAAACCCGTGAGACTAAGGGAAAAACACAAAGACTCTCCATGGAACTCTAAGCCATCAGCTCCAACCTTTGTATCTCCGTTCCACTGCTGCCTAGAGGTAAGAAAGAAAATAATAATCCAGACATCAGCATTTCTTTACAAGTAAAAAAAAAAAAAATCACAGTGGCAGCAGACAAAATCTCATGCTGCCTATAGACATTATTCCTGTTCTCCATAACAATTCAGACTGCAAAGAACAACATCAGAAGTGAACATACATTCATTGACAGCAGAGTTTCCTGTTTTCATGCATTTGCTAAAGTTCTAAATGACAATGTTCAGTGTTTAATTCAGTAACTGAAACTAAATCTGGATTTTTGATGTCATGTCCCCAAGATAACTTTCGGTTGCTTTCACAATCATTGGCCAAGGTGAACGGACGACTGCTCTGGTCATATTATCCATTATCCTGTCAACAGACGGAATCTGACCCAGCTTTCCTATAAAATAGGGGACCATGCTTAATTAAATCATCAGTAATCCCAGACTTATTATCTCAGACATAAGGTAATTAATGCTTTGGAGGGCAATGGCTAACACTTAATTTAATTAAGGTTCCTTTAATAAGACTTTTGCTGACACTAAATTTATGGCTACTATCGTCAGTATCAAGTGCTGTATGTTGATATGAATTTGTCACTTTCACCTGAAGACTGCCAAGATGGGATTTTATAGATCTTATAATTAATCTATCAATTTATACTTGTTTGTTTCTTTTAAAAAGGCTTAATAAGCTTTGTCTTGTAATTAGTAATGTAAGTATTAACTTCGGTACAAGCTAGTGTTTCCTCCATTAATATGCAAAGTATTTCCATTATATTTTAATTACAGAGATAAATGCAGATAATGACTGAATGGTATTAATCTTTTTACAGAATTTAAAGATGTTAAATTATTTAATTAAGAATGAGCAAGGCAATTCATTACTGTTGTCCACAATGCCATATTATCTTTAGTTAAGGGAATTAGTTAATTCAAACAATTTTATTTTCAAACAAAAGGGGCAAAAGGAATGATAATATTATTTTTAATTAAAAAATAACATTTTGTGTTAGAAAATAAGTTCATAGTGAAAACCTATTGTTTTTAGAATGTATTTAGCATCGGTCACAAGGCAAGAATTATTGCTGAAAGGGTACCAGTCCATGGAGGGGCCTACTAATAAACATATGAGTCATAGTGAAGCCATCTATTAGATGCCACTTACCCAAACCTGCAGGTCCTTGGGGACGTGGGAGAAAACCCTCAATGCAGGCATGGGGAAAATTCACAGATGACACACGGGCAACATCTGGGCCCACATTTCAAACTCAGGATGCCGGAGGAATAAAGCAGTAGTGCGAACCACTGCCAGACCAGACCACCCAGTATCTTATTGCATGGGTTCCAAATGCTTTATAAGAAGTTCATTCCCAAATTATTCTGTATTAACAAAAGCTTGTTCCTAAACATAATTTCATTAAAAATACTTGCCTCCTTGCTGTTTGTTAAAAAAAAAAAAAGGTGTCCTGCTTTTGCTTTATTGAACATTACTCCACAGTGCTCTGTGCCACTAACAAACCAAAAAATACTGAAAAAAGACTAACAATATCAATAACTAATTAATTATTAATTGGTTCTTCTATTTTGTTTGACATTTATTCCAAATGGCTTTGAATAGGATTTGAAATGCAACAGGTAATACAGGTTGGAATTAAATATTATAAAAAGAAAAAATATGCCAATAATTATTATAACCTACTTTTTAACATTTTGAGCAACATTTATTTCCATAGCATATTTACATAAATACATGCAAAGAGAAACAAATTAAAATTAGAATAATAATGCATAAATAGTACACAAAAAATAAATACATTAATGCGCACTTACATAAGATAGATATTTAATTAACAGAAGTGTCTGAAGACAAGGTCAACTGGTGAGGGTGCAAAGAAAGAAAGAAAGAAAGAAAGAAAGAAAGAAAGAAAGAAAGAAAGAAAGAAAGAAAGAAAGAAAGAAAGAAAGAAAGAAAGAAAGAAAGAAAGAAAGAACTGACTCTCTGGTCTAATGAGACAAAAATTTAAGTTTTTCTGCAAAACTCCAAGCACTAGGTCGATTGAAGATGAGGCACTGCTCATCAACTACCTAATATTATTCATACAATGAAGCATGAGAACACTTAGAATACCCAAGGAGCACACATTGAATGTTTTAAGCCAAGGGCTATGTGAGGCTCTGGCCCTAATCTCTTCACTACGGTGTCATTCAACTTATAAATGTAAAGTTAAATATTTTTCATGTTTTACTGTACAATGTTAATGTACAACAAAATGGCAACTGTTTAGTGGTACACTACAACTTTTAGTAATATACACTGAAGGACAGCTTATTAGGAATATCTGCCTCTCCCTGTCCTAACAGTTCAGTGACATCACACAGATAGTCCTATTTAAAAGCAAATAGGTAGACGCCTGAGTTTTTCAAAGAGCACACAGTTGCTGAAAAAGCGGTTCTTTCTATCTCTTATGATGCTGCTAACCCAAAGCACACACACTCTAAAACGGTCATTGAAAGATGAAGCATTCAAATTGTAAAGAAAAACAGTTGACTTACTCTGACGTTTAATGCTGATTTAAATTTTTAAGCAAAAAATTATTTTGGCAGAGGAAGGCAGCACACCTTTAGAACGAGAGACTCTGGTAACAACAGCAGTATCATTAAGTTTCTTTTATGTTGCTGAGGTTTTGACTTTGTAGCTGTGGCCTTGGTTTGGACAAAAGTTCCAAAGTCAGGATGAATCAATTAGTTAGCACTCATTTGTTAAACCGTTGCGATGGAGAGAAAGCCTAAGAGTTTCAGAGCGAACATCAGGGTTTGGCGGATGCCATTATTAAAATATTATTTATAGGAACAATACATTTCAATACATGCTCCCTCCTTCCCTCTTTTTTTTCCATAACCAATCGCTCAGGTCAAGATCATGTTTATTTTCATGTGTAGATAATACAATGAAATTCTTACGTTTTCTTCAAAATAATCGAATATCAACAGCACAGGCAAAAAGACAATTAATGCAATGATACTTTTACTTATTGCGAAGTCTGTCTTTGTTTGTTTACATTTGTAATGGACCTTAAAGCTTCTAACATTCTTACTGCAAGCCCAAAAACTTCTATAAGTGTGGGTAATTACAACTTTGATGTGTAAAATATATAAATATATAACAAAAGTAACATATGACTATGTATTAATGATTATATTTGCAGCATACTGTAGTAAACTGTGTGTAGGAAAGTGTAAAGATTTAAATGACTTCAAACACATCATGGTAATGGGCAACAGTTTCTGATGAACACCAACCTCGATGGTATACTCATTAATGAGAGTGTCAATGGTGTGCCAAGAATATGCAGTCACAAAAAAGAAAAACTCTGAACAACAGACCTGTTAAAATACACAGGACATTTTCAGTCAACTAAGAGCTAAGCGGAACAGTGCTGGTGATTGTGTTATATGAGATTGCATAATAGAACTGTTATTCGCTTCCTCTATTGGATGGTGCATTTTATGTATATAACTCTTGAACATACACAGAGTAACACAAATACAATAAAATGAAAACAAAGTCTTTTAGTTAGAAACTGCTGAACAAAACAAAGCAAATATGTGAAAACTGTAGTAATAATGCTGTGCGTAGCATCCTCACCAGCTGTGAATTATAACCAAAGCAACAAGTGATGGGTCGTAAGCGGTAGCTCAAAAGACAAATACTCAGGGCTTAATCAATATGTGTGAGAAAAAATATAGTCATATAAAAAGGGCAAGAATTCCAAAATTTATAAACACACACATAACAAGAGCAACAACAATAATCTTACATCATAGTAAAGTAAAAAAAAAAAAAAGGGCACCAAAAATTCATCAACCAGAAATATTTCAAGACAAAGATGGAATTAACATTCAAAGGCTAGGGTTGAATTCAATCAAGGACAACCATGACATGACTTTTATACTCTTGTCCTAGATATGATACACATGACACACTTCCAGTTGACTCTGCCTAGCTATGGCAGAGCAACCTTCCACAAACACTCCTCAAAATGGAATTGCTAGAGGTCACTACTTATTTTTGACATCATTAAAAATGTATCAAACACCAAAACAGATGTAACCACAAGATTCCTGACTCTAAAAGTGCCTAAATAATTGCTAGAAGTCAGTGAGAATTTATAAAAAAAAAAGACCCCGGTCATAACCACAGCCTAGTATAAACCCTCTGCTCCAAGTCAGCGAAATTTGATGTTGCCAACCCCATACCCTTCTTATGGCAACAATATGTAGCATTGTACATACAGCTATCATAGCACTGCAAAACAGAGGTGAAAATGTGATTCCTTCTGTCAATATGTAAAAAGTGAGGAAGCATATTTTCTAGATTCTGTAGCTATGATGGTATCTTTGCCATATGTTCCACCACACCGAGGGTTTGCTGATGTTCTGCGTTGTGCCGTTCTTTGGACACTGACAGATGGTTACAGGTATCAACTATCATGCAAAAATGAGATACCTGCTATCATTCAGCAGTCCTCAACCTACAAATTTGTCATTTCTTGAATTGAAGACATCAAGGGTAGACACAGGCCACTTTGACACAATACCTGTAAAAAGTCCTTGGCGATTCCAAATCACTTGTATGTTCAATGCAGAGTACCTTTACAGTAGAGGATGAGAGTATGTGTGGGGGGCAATTATAACTCAACACTCACATAATGTGTCAATGTTGGATTCATAAGGTGGAGGTCAGAGACACAGACACAGAATTCAATGGATATTCCTCTCAGAAGGATGTCTTTGTTGCATTTGTACTACCTCCCTTCATACCATGCTAGTAACCAATTCCTATTCTTCTTTTCTGAATCTCTGCATAACCAATTGAAATACACAAAACATCTCCCCTAAAGTAAAGCCAGCTGCCTCCATAGAACATATTTTTTTCAAAACATCTAAAGAACATATAAATATTATCTTATACATTTGTAATTATTAATACTTTGAATCATCTCTCTGTTATAAAAAAAAATCTTTATGAGGGAGACGAGACGTGATCTTCTCGGAAGACACTTTGACATCACATGAGACAAAGCAGTGAGACAAAAGGACAGCTGCTGTACAGGCTTTTAAATTATCAACACGCAGCGCGACAAGCAGAACACGCAGCTCACCAGCAGCAACAGCAAGACAGCAGCTGACCCGACCGCATCTCCTTAGCGTGCATTCAGCCCTCCCCCCCCACCCCCTTCACATCATGAGCAGCGTTATACATCCCACAAGAAAGAGATTTAACCACACCCAGGGATAGAAATAAAGGACAAAGAGTAGATGACAAAGTAGAATGTCGTAAAAAATTCAAAAATGTTGGCGCGGTACACATGCAGAGCAGGTCAGAGATAATGGAAATGTGAAAATGCCAAAGTCTCAAAAAAAGGATAGGAATGATCACATTAGCGCAAACAAACGGATATTACTACTCGGTAAAATAACAGAACAGTGAAAAGAGATCGAATATATTGTTCAGATTTAAACTTTAAGCCAGAGACTTGTAGATCATCTAAGTCGTGTTGCCAGCAAGAATTAAAAGATTCCAAAAACGTTGTTGCGGTATGAAGTCCCATGAGACGGAGACTTTTAACATGAGATTCTTTCAAGTCACACCCTACTTACAACTATTTTCAAATCTAACCTCAGTCGTGTGAATGCTTTCGTCAGACACACTTCCTGCACTCTCAGCTCTTATACATTTTATCAGGACAATAATTTTATACGTTCTAAATGACAAGTCAACGACAAAACGAAGAAGAAAGAGCATGGACAAACATTTGAGAAAATCATTTTATTTATTAGAGAGAAAGAAACGATATTCACTCATAGGCAGATATACGTTGCATTGTCACGATGTAAGTCCAAACATGGAATCAAAATTCAATACGATCTTGACGAAAAGTTAATTCTGAATTTTGTTTTTACAAAAGTTGTAAAGTAAAAGTGAAAATAATGCATATGTAACAATTCCCATGAAATATAACAATCTCTTTAAATTGTATATCCGGTAAACCAAACCTGGGGGTGGGCGAGCAAATTGAGCAGGGGGCAGAGCCCCCTAGTTTAAATTAACCTAATAAAGTATTTATACAATATGCATTAATCCATTTCATTATATAATTATGAAAATTATATCATCTCAAGTATAAATTTTAGCATTTAAAATGTTCAGAGAACTTTTATAATTGTAAATTTAATGTGCCATATCTGGCAACTGCTGTCTATCACTACTGTTGGGGCAAGAAGCACCTGGCAGTTAACGCGTGGATCAGAGAGAACATACATTATGAAGAATTTAAAATGTTACATTATGTACATTAATAGTAATATTTTTACTAGATGTATAAATAACAAAAACATGACAGGTAGCATAATGTTTGTCTTAGTCACCTTAGGCACTTGGGGCAAATGTTCATATTGAATTAAAACTGACATGGAAAATCATTATCACAAAGTATGTGAATAATTTCACTTGCACGTCCATTAGCTAACTGGTGGCATGACAGCAGCACGCTGTGCTCACCACTGGAAGCTAAAAACCAAACTGTGTAAAAACACAATGACCTCAGGCATGCTTGTATTTTTATAGTATTACAGCATAGCCAGAATGTCTAGATGATGTATTTTGTAGGTTTACGATCAAACATGTCAGTCTAATAATGATATAATTGCTGTTTTTTCTTAGGAAACTGGGGGTCAGATCAACATTGCTGGTGACAATGGTTAATGGAAGACTCCTCATTCCTGTTTGTAATAATGTGGAAGGCACAGAGATGCAACCTCATGGGAGTTACCCCCCAAGCTGGATCTTGGGAAGAAAGGCTTTTCTGAGAGCTATATCTAAATTCCCTGCCACTTACAGAAATATATCCCCAGGTTACATATATATCACAATGTTACATCTCGGAACATGAACCCATGACATGCAGAGGTGGGATACCATCCACACTACCCAATAAGATTATTTTCCATTGTTGACTGTGTAGGGACTTGTTTCAAACTTGAGCAGCCTGACCAAGTCATCCTAGCAATCAGTCTCACTTCTGCCCTGAAGGCTGATGAGCACTGAATCCACACTTGAAGATGACTTGGGCAACTGTGCAGTCCAAACAACATTTCTGAATGACACACAGTTACCACAGTGAGAGCTGCCATCTTCTAATAGATACAGTATTCATCTCAGCTGTTTGCAAGGAATAGTCTGACTGTGCAAAGATAATCCAGGAAGGTCCTTTTAACACTGCACAATATTTCATAACAGGCCTGTCTGATTTCATCTTTTACAATGAAATTGCTGAGCTTCATAGACTAGTCATTTCTTAGAAATACAGAACTTGTATAACAATATCAGCAAATATTCCTGGCCTGATATGTCCCTAGGTCTATATTTAGCAGGACATTTGCTGGATATTTTCCAAATCCCAGCATATCTTTATAATTCAAACTTGTTATGCACTGTCACACAGACCAGAAAGAAAAAAAAAATACAAACAAACACAGCAAAGTGTCACTTTGTGTTGGAAGTAAATTTTCACATTCTGAGCAAGCAATGCTTTCTTCCATTACCTTAAATTATATGAAAGGCCAAGGTGAACAGTCAAGTATATTTTTGAAATGACTTTCGCTTAGTAGCTTTTGATATTTACAAACGTCTTTATTTGTACGTCATGTAGCTGAGTCAATCTAGGAAAGAAGTCAACCAAAAGGAGTCTTGCTCATTAGCTGTCCCTTGTGGAGTCTTCAATAAGTGTGCAATTCCAGAGAAGCCATTTATTTAATCCAAAAACAATTTGACTGCTAACAATTTTGCCCCCTGTAATTAAAGCTCTTTAGGTTGGTGCTTTTGATGCCTTGAATTTTAGTCCCGCTGTTAGATTATTCCTACTCCAGAGGGACGCACCCAGAGAGCACAGAGCACACAGCTAAGAAGAAGAGTTTTCAAGCTGACAATGAGGGCCAAGGGAGAATGTGGAGGATTAGGCAGCTTAATGTACCATGAAGAAATTTATCATTGCTGACAATTCTCGCAGTGTGTAGATAAACAGGGGAGACTCTTGACAGTTTGTACGGTACACTACTTAGTTCTGTGCAATGTGAGCAAATAGATCAGTAGCCTGTCAAAAGACATACTCATCACAGTATTATTGCTCTTCCCTCTCTGTGCCATTGTAGCTAGCTTTAGGTTACAGAAGTGTGAATGAGTTACACCATAGAGGTTTGAGAGTCTTCTGTGCCAGAATAAAAATACAGATTTGAATAAACCTGTCATGATTAATGCTACTGAAATGAAACTCGGTGGTAAAATCTTTTCAGATCTACTGCAACAATTGGTATACATACTCAGAAACAGCACCATGACATGTGAGGGGCTGTAGTTACATGATAGTAATGCCCTTGCAGAAAAAAATCATTTCTGCAAATAATAAATAAATAATCACACTGGGCAAAAATGTTATTCCTCAAAGCTTTGTTGTTTGGACATACATTGAAATTCCCCTCATTTTCAGTGTATTTCAAGGCCAAGCAGATTTTACGTTTTTTAGCACCTTATTCTTCGTTTACAAACATATTGCATGTATCAATAGGACTTCCTTCAAATTTCCATTAGCTGACTGAATTACTTCTGAACCATTATTATGCACTGGTTACTTTAGCCCAGTGGACTGAATGTATTTAACACACTCTTTTCCCTTTTTGTATCATTTTCATGACTGGGAAACATATGAGCTTATCTGAAAATTCACAGCATATTAGAAAACATAAAAAAAAAAAACTGAAGAAGGTCATCTGCTGCATGGGACAGGATGCAAAGCTATCAGATGATTTCAACAGTGATCTGTTTATAGAAAAGCCCTACAACAAAGTTTCACATTTTAACTAGTTATACTATTTAATAACAAAGATTCAAATTTCTCTCTCATGACCGGTGATGTGAATTTCCTTTCTAAACAATAATTGTGCACTACATTTGTCTTCATTAATTTTAAAATACCCTACTGCACTTTGGATGTATTGCTGTATTAATTTCAAAATTAAAATTGTGCATTTTAGCCCTAGATGCACAGATTTATATATTGTCACTTTATATTTAATTCAGCATGATGTATGTTGTAATGTGTGTACAGTACAAGAACATTATTATCTGCATGTCTGCCTTGAATTAGTGACTGCAGTATAATAAAAACATTAGACAATAAACACAATACCACATATAAAATACAACCTCAGACAGTAGATGTAAGAAACCATCATCAGGCACACTCATGTAGATCCTGACACCGACATTGAACATCAGTCAGTCCTTTTGCTAATTTGGATACTGATCACACTTTCTTTTATTTTATCTACTGCATGACTACTCTACTGTAAAAAAAATTATATTTAATAAGAGTCATGATCTGTGAAAGTGACTATCACGTGCACTTTAGAAGAGTCAGATGTAATTTATAGTAAGCTTTACATTGTGTTTTACAACACCACTCATATTGAAGAGCAAAATGATATTAAGTGCATAGCACTGCCATGGACAGGAGCCTTAACATTCTCTTCTGTTTTGATTGATGCAACCTTAAACACTAGGAAGAAACACACTCATGCATTTTATATATACTGTATGCATAAATAGTGATAAACCCAGGGTGTTAGTGAGCCCCAAACCTCAACATGAACACACTTGTACAGTCCTGGGTTCATATAATCAAACGTTTTTCTTTTAAAGAACTCCAAATCTGACACAAGCAAATACAGGTCTTCCTCTCACAATATCTCCTTTCTCCCTACCGCACTACCCTCCTCCACTCAAGTTTTGCTCCACTACCTCCCAGCTCCGACTCGATTGAATAACGGAGCGCAGTCCCTTTTATTACAGACCTTCCAGTGTACTTCCAGTGCCAGGGCGACTGCCCAATGAAAGCACTTCTGGGTCGCAAGGTCCATAATAGGGAGCTTGTTTCCCTACAGCACCCACTCGTGGCACCCAGTAACACCAGTAGGGCTGCTCTGCTGGATGACATATTTTGGCATGCCCTGCTAGCTTCTTACTGTGTACCGACATCCGGGGCTGCTGCAATGTAGCGTGTTGGGGGTCAAAAAACCTCCAGCAACTTCTTCTGTTTTTAATTGACTGTCCGTCCATCCTTCCTTCCAGGTCTGCTCCCTCTCCTGGCTGGGATGCCCGTCCAGCCCCTGTGGCATCTACATATCTCTCCCCTCAGCAGAGCTGTATCGATTGCAGCATCCAGTTCCATGAGGGGGTCAACATAGCACAGAGGCATGTCATCCACGTCCATGTTCCTACTTTTGCCTATACAAAAATAAAGAAAATAACAAGTGGGAGCATACGGCGTCCATTGGTGTCTCAGACGGTGCCAACAATTTAGAGAAACATGTGGGGCAATATCTCCACTAGTGCCCCCTCTTTAAACAAACAAAACACCTTTCATGGTGATTACTGAAGCAGGAAGGGAATGGATTAAACCCCACCTTTACCTGCTCATCACTCCCCGGTGAGCCTTCTGGACCAGTCAGAGCGTCCCTGGAGGTATGTAACCTAGGCGGGGATATACACCCATGTGATATAGGCTGGCAGCTCTGATTGGGTGTATCATGGGCAAATGAGTGACCATCTGCATTTCTGTGTGGCATTCAGACAGTTTGAAACCCTCTATTAATTAGAGAGGGACCTTTCGCTGACTGTGTGGCCTTAATTAGCTGAAACATATATTTTTCTACTTTTTTATGTTCTGTGGGAGCACGTCTTACTTGACATCCACTCACATTGTCGTGAGTCCCATCAGACTGCATCCTTTTTTCTCTTCCCAGTCGGACCTCCTCTGGTAAGGGTTCTGCCCCCAAAGTTGTAGGTTTCACCCTGAAAAACACTTCTACAGATTTTTCCATAGCTGTAGGGACAAGTACTTGATGGAGGTTTTCAGTATTATCAGAGTCCATTTTGCACTGTGTTCCTGTTTCTTTTCCCAGCCTGCTTTTCACAGTCTGAGTACTGGCCTCTGTGACTTGTGATTCAAAATGGGTAAACTTATCAAAAACACAAGATTTATCTGTTGGAGTGAGTGTTACTGTATTTCCCTCACATGAATCAGGGAAATATTTCTCACTGCACTCCTTTATTATATACTACACAGGGTTCACTCACCTGTATAGCCAAATTAGTTTTAACAATTGCTTTTTTAACCCAATGCCGGCTGTTTGCTTCAAGTTGGAGCCTTGTCATCTTTTCTACCTCCTTCACCGCAATTTCTGTATTGGGTAAGACCGATATCAGCGACTGTAGCGGCTCCAACAATGTCGAAAGCTTTTCCCATTTGATCGGCTCTTCGGGATTTTATGATGGTTGTCGGCTAATATTTCGGCTATTTGTGTCAACAATCAGGGAGTCGGATATGACAGGAACATCTGGTTTAGGTTCTGTCAGTGTTACCGGTGGGGAGAAATGTTCCAGGCGATTGCAGACAGGACTGATCTGTCTCAGCAATATAATTTTGTTGCCGGGATTGGAACATTCATCCTGCTTTGTCCGGTCGTCCCCGAGTGGAAATGGAGAGTGACTCACCCGACTTTTGCTTTGTTGTGTGTTGGCTGGGGTTTTATTCTGCTCTTTTTAATTGGCTGTCTGTCCACCCTTTCCGATCCTTCCTTCCAGGTCTGCTCCCTCTACTGGATGGGATGCCCATCCAGCCCGTATGGCATCTATTATATATATATATATATATTATATATACACACACACACACACACACACATATATATGTAAATATATATATTGTAGATGCCACACAGGCTGGACAGACATCCCGGCCAGGAAAGGAAGCAGACCCAGAAGGAAGAAATGGACGGTCAGCCCGTATAGAAGCAGAGAGATCACTAGGGAACTGTTATTCCCCCAGCACGCTAGGTGGCAGCAGTCCCGGATATCCCCACTCAGTGGGAAGCCAGCAAGGCATGCCGGGAAATGTATTCTGGCAGGGCAGCCCTGCTGGGGTCATGGGGTGCCACAAGAGGGCGTTCCAGGGAAACAAGCTCCCTGCTCAAACAATGGACTTCCATGTGAACCGGAAGTACTTCCATCGGGCAATCGCCCTGGCACCCGAAGTACTCCCGGGTTTACAATAAAAGGGACTGCACTCCCTTACTCAGGCGAGCCGGAGTCGGGTGGAAGAGGACGGAGCTTAACAGGAGGAGTGGAGGCTGCCTGAAGTGAAGGACTAAGGACTGAGTACAGTATAGCATGGTGATTTTGGCACTGTGTGTTGTTGTGTGTGTCACAAAATAAAAGGTGCATGTTTTGAAGACATCTGGAGTCCATGTCTGTCTGTGCCGAGGCTGATCTCTTACATGGCATCCACAGTAGGAGGTGTGGCTACTCGGTGACTGGAATGATATGATACTGGCACCTCTACACTCAGCCCTCCTCTTTCATTTATGGTACAGGTCCCACTTACCTGTACCGCCACGTCCCTCTGGCTGGAGAACCCAGCGTCGCTCCTCCGTAAGCACTCCGACACCTCCTTCCGGGGCGTGCACACTTTTTCCTCCAGCGCCTCGATGGCCTCCCGGAGAACACAGAAAAGCTGTAAGAACGACCGGACGGGCTGAAGGACCTCCTCCAGCTCCCATACGGCCACAAGCACATCCATTAAACCTGCCAGCAGGGTATTCACTTTCCACTTCCCCTTACCTGCCAGCCGTGAGCCACACAGCCGCTGCGCCTCATGCGCAGACTCGGTCAGGTCCCTCTCCGGAGAGTGGCGGAAGTTTACCACCCCTGCCTGCCTTACACTACCAGCAGGAGGCCGGCACACATCCTCCACCCCCTTACTGCGTCATGAGGGATATATCCAGGCCCTTCCCCACTGCCTGCTCCATCAGGCCATTCCCCATGGGGTGGGACTCCAGGCGCTCTTTCACAAACCGTGATCTTCTCTGCAACAGCAGGTTCCCATCCTCCTTGGACTTTGCCCCGCCGTCGACTCCGGGATTGGCAACCTTCGGCCAGCCAAACACCTCCGGATGGTCTCCCCCTATGAGGTAGGCACCCGGAAAACTGCGACTCATGCCCCCGGGCAATCCCTCCTGGGGTCCGGTACCTACCTCTGGAAACCCTTCTTCCAGAGGTAGCTTCCATGGCCTGGCCGCTTCTTCAGGCCTGCCGGTCCTTTCATTGGCAACGGGCTTCTTTGGGGTGCCTGCTGTCCATAGGCTGCAGCTGGCCATCTTCTTACTCATCAGGGAGGTGCGGTGTCTTCACGGGCCTAGTGCGACTAACAAAAAGGAACTGAGCTGCTTGTGCAAAGTGTGTGTGTGTCGTGGGAGTGCGCATTTCGCGTTGCTGAGATAATGAGTGCCTTGCACTGCTGTGTCGGACTGCTCCACAAATTATTTACTGGGTCTCTGCCTGGTGCAAGGCAGAGAGTCTCATCTGGGATGCCATGTAAGAGATCAGCCTTGACACAGACAGACACGGGCTCCAGATGTCTTCAAAACACACACTCTTTATTTTGTAACACACATAACAACACACAGTGCCCAAATCACCACGCTATACTCAGTCCTTAGTCCTTCACTTCAGGCTGCCTCCACTCCTCCTCCTCTTCCACCCGACTCCGGCTCACCTGATTAAGGGAAAGTGGTCCCTTTTATTACAGACCCGGGAGTACTTCCAGTGCCAGGACGATTGCCGATGGAAGTATTTCCGGGTCACATGGAAGTCCATTATTTGAGCAAGGAGCTTGTTTCCCTGGAATGCCCTCTTGCGGCACCCTGTGACCCCAGCAGGGCTGCCCTGCCAGACTACATTTCCCAGCATGCCCTGCTGGCTTCCCACTGGGTGGGGATATCCGGGACTGCTGCCATCTAGCGTGCTGGGGGAATAACAGTTCCCTAGCGATTTCTTTGCTTCTATAGGCGCTGTCCATCCATTTCTTCCTTCTGGGTCTGCTTCCTTTCCTGGCCGGCATGTCCGTCCAGCCCATGTGGCATCTACAATATATATACTGTATATTTATATAAACACATACCGTACACATGAACAGCTATAAAAAGTGTTCACCCCTTCAACGTTTTCGGATTTTATTAATATACAGCATTGAATTACAGTGGATTTAATTTAGCTCTGTTGACACTTATCAACTGAAAAAAACTCTTTAATGTCATAGTGAAAAAGGCCTCTGTAATGTTTTCTAAATTGATTAGAAATATAAAACAATAAACAACTGATTGCATGAGTATTTGGCCCATTTATAGTATTTAGCCCCTTTGGCAGCCATCTCAACCTTCAGTCTATGTGGACAGGTCTTCATCCATTTTGCATATTTGCATACTGCAGTAATTTCCATTCTTCTTTGTAAAACTGCTGAAGGTCTGTCACATTGCATGATAATTTTGAGTGAACAGCCTTTTTCAAGTCTAGGCACAAATTCTCAGGTGAACTGAGATCTGGACTCTGACTGCCACACCAGCTGTCCAAGGCCAGCTGCATAGAACTATCCCCACATCATGATGCTGCTACTTCCATACTTCACGGTGAGAATGGAGAATTTTTGATAATGTGTAATGTTTGGCTTATACCAAACATGTCTGGTGATCTAAAAATTCAATTTGGCCTCATTGGACCACAGACCCTTCTTTTAGTTGACTACAGGGTTTCAAATGTGCCGTCTGGCAAACACCAGCCAAGATATCAACTGCATTTCTTTTACTATATCTTTCTTTTTGCCACAGTCCCATAAAGCTGTGACTGGTGAAGTACCCAGGCAATAGCTGTTGTACGTACTCTTACTAATCATAACTACTGTAGCTTGGAACTCCTTCAGAGTTACCACAGATTTCTTAGTGCAAGAAGAAGACAAGTAAGGGAGGGCACCATCACTCACTTTTTGGATGGCCTGCTCTAGATAAATTTACATCTGTTTCATACTTTTTTCTTTTCTTAATGATTGACTAAATGGACTTCAAGGGATGTTCAGTGGCAATATTAATTAACATAGAACAAAAGTAAGATCCGATGGCCAGGTAGGACAGAAAAAAAAAAAAAAAAAAACTCCAGACAGCTGGAGAAAAAAAGTAAAATCTGCAGGGGTTCCAAGGCCATGAGACCACCCAGCCCCTTCTAGGCATTCTACCTAACAGAAATGATCTCAATCAGTTCTCATGGCATTCAGGGTTCACATGGAAGAACTTGATGATGATGGTCATGTGGACCTCTGGCCTTTAATCCACCAAAGTAGGGACATCATAGTGCTTTGATCAGGCGGGGGTGGTGACGTAGATCGCCACCACAGAAAAACAGAAAAAGAACAGCAGAGTAAGAATGGGTTAGTATGGATTTCTGAGCCACCATGAATGATAATGATAATTAAATGCATATACAGAGTATCATAATTAAGCTAAAATAAGGCTATGAGAAAGCCATGTTAAAATAATGGGTTTTAAGCAGTTTTTTATTTTTAAAATGCTCCTCCATATTAGCCTGGTGAATTTCGATCAGTAAACTATTCCAGATTGTAGGTGCATAACAGCAGAAGGCTGCCTCACCACCTCTTTTAAGTTTATCTCTTAGAATTATAAGCAGACACTCATTTGAAGATCTAAGGATACGATTTGGAGTGTAAGGTGCATATAGGGATATTTATATAGAATGGAGAGAGATTAAGACTTTGTAAACCATAAGCAGTATTTTAAAGTCAATTCTAAATGACACAGGTAACCAATGTACTGACACCAGGAGGGTATTTTTCGTATGTGGATTAGTCGTTTAGCCGGATGTAATTGTTGATGATTTGGCCTGATCCTGGATCTGTCAGTTTTTCGAAACTCTTGCTGGAAGTGTTGTCATCGCAACGCATCCTAATCCGCAAACCTGCTCTGAGTAGGTTTGTTCTATGTAAACAAGGATTAGTTTACACACGTGATCAGTGACGGTGCGTGGAAGTCATCCAGTCATGGCTTCGCCGTTCATGAATGAGCGACCAATTGATATTGGTGCACAAATTATATGAAGAGAATTTCATATAGAGAGGGTTTTGCGCCATCGACAACATCCTTTATTGCTCCCGGAGGAAATTCTGTACGAAAGATACCGCTTTAGCCGAGGGGGAATATTGTACCTCAAAGATTTATTAGCTCCGTATATTCGAAGTCAAACTCGGCAAAGTCGGGCTCTCACAACCACACAGACAGTATGCATTGCTTTGAGGTTTCTTGCAAGCGGCACTTTTTTTATATACTGCAGGCGATGCGGAACATCTATCGAAAAGTGCAGTTTGCCAGGCAATTTGTAAAGTCTGTTTGGCTCTGAAATATTTCCTTCAGGTTTTCATAGTGTTTCCTGGACAATAAAAGAGGCATTTCATGCCATTGCAGGTAGGTAATACAGGCTAAAACACCCACAGTTCCATGAAGAATCTCAATCAGCCTAACATTCTCATTACCAGGATTTCCAAATGTGATTGGGGCACATGGGACTGATCAGAGTGGAATTTGATCAAACATTATTTGGAAAATGTACCTCTCCTCCTGATGAATAATCAGACACAGTGTCTATATCAAATATTTGACCTTCGTCAATATGTCGTTGGTCAGACACAGGTTCTAGGGATATGACATTCCCTGCAACTGACCCAACAAAAAAAGAGGGCTATACGGAACATACCTATGGCACACATGGAGGACAAATATATGCAATGACCATCCTTTACCTGAAATGAAGTGACCACTGCATCCTGCCACTGGTTCTGAGAAGGAGCTTCCCCCTGGAATGCCCTCAGAAACAGGGCGATGGGCATTTTGCTGGAGAGCCAACTCTTCTACAGGGGTTAGGTCTGGACCGCGTGGACCTCCACCTGTTTTTTGCTTGTCTGCCTCCTTATTAGCTTTAAAATTAATGTTTTTTTATATTATATATGATTCTTTATGTCAACAATTCTTTAAATAGTTATATACCAATATTTACCAGTTTGAAGTATATTCTTGTACTTCACTTTAACCTGTTCCCATGTTCTCCTTGTGCTCACGTTTGATCTGGAATTATGACATATTAAATAATAATTAATCTGACACATAGGAAATGAAACGCTGCATTCAGTAAGTACAATGCACACTACTTAGCGTTTAATTTGACGGCCACTTTTTGCCAGCCGTCTTTTCTGGTCTGGGCTGCTTTTGCAGTGTTACCCCTTGTGCATATTAAATCTTGAAATTCTTCATGTCCTTCGAATAAAAGGTCTTGCGCCGCGTGTGTGAAAAAAAAATGTGCCCGTTCTTTCGTCATTTTGTTACAGCCTATCAAAGACTTGTTGATCATGTTTTCTAGACTCAATATATATGGGCTTTTCACTCAGCGCGGGCATTCATCTTGTATGATTAGATCCAGCTCGACTAATCTAATACACGGCTGCGTTTGAAAAACCGACCTATCCCGGATGAGTGTCACCGGCATTAACTTATCCAAGATGAGGCACCTGATCTCGGATGATTTAAGCGACGTACGGAAAATACCCCCCAGAACTGGAGAGCATAGCAACTAGAATAGCAAGGCTAAAGGACAGTTTTCTCCCTTATGCCATCAGGCTTGTAAATAAAACCCATCCACTGTCTTACCCCTCAGCACTGCACACGTCTAGAGGGAGGAAAGCCATCTTGAGACCATATTCCTGCTGAGCTTACATTGAATCATTTATTTATTTGCATGTACACCCTTACTTCTGTTTGTTTTTGCATTTCTTTGTTTTTAGTTTAGTGCGGTGGGCTGGCGGAAATTGGGCTAGTGTTGGCCGAAGAAGGAGAAGAAGAGAGGAGAGATGTGTCCGGTGGCAGGAGGAGAGGAGGACGGTAAAGAGAGTGGAACTGAGGGTAGGAACTTTGAATGTTGGCAGTATGACTGGTAAGGGGAGAGAGTTAACAGATATGATGGAGAGAAGGAAGGTTGATATGTTGTACATGCAGGAGACTAAATGGAAGGGGAGTAAGGCCTGGTGTATTGGAGGTGGATTCAAATTGTTCTATCATGGTGTGGATGGGAGGAGAAATGGATAGGAGTTATTCTGAAGGAACAGCATGTCAAGAGTGTTTTGGAGGTGAAAAGTGTGTCAGGCAGAGTAATGATTATGAAGCTGGAAATTGGAGCTGTGATGATGAATGTTGTTAGTGCATATGCACCGCAAGTTGGATGTGCAATGGGTGAGAAAGAAGATTTTTGGAGTGAGTTGGATGAAGTGATGAACAGTGTACTCAAGGGACACAAAGTGGTGATTGGAGCGGATTTCAATGGGCATGTTGGTGAAGGGAACAGTGGAGACAAAGGAGGTGATGGGTAGGTATGGTGTCAAGGAGAGGAATTAAGAAGGTCAGAGGATAGTGGATTTTGCCAAAAGGATGGACAGGGCTGTGGTGAATACGTGTTTTAAGAAGAGGGAGGAACATAGGGTTACATACAAGAGTGGAGGAAGATGCACAGAGGTAGATTACATCCTATGCATAAGAGTTGATCTGAAGGAGAGTGAAGACTGCAAAGTGGTGGCATGGGAAAGTGTAGTTAAGCAGCATAGGATGGTGGTCTGTAGGATGACGTTGGAGATCAAGAAGAGGAAGAGAGTGAGGGCAGAGCCAAGGACCAAATGGTGGAAGTTGAAAAAGGAAGACTGCAAGGTTGAGTTTAGGAAGAGGTGAGAAAGGCACTGGGTGTCAATGACAGCTGGGAAACTACAGCAGATGTAGTAAGGGTGACAGCAAGAAGGGTGCTTGGCGTGACATCTGGAAAGAGGAAGGAGGAAAAGGAAACCTGGTGGTGGAATGAGGAAATACAGGAGAGTATACAGAGGAAGAGGATGGCAAAGAAGAAGTGGGATAGTTAGAGAGATGCAGAAAGTAGATAAGAGTACAAGGAGATAATGCACAAGGTAAAGAGAGAGGTGGCGAAGGCTAAAGAAAAGGTGTATGATGAGTTGTATGAGATGTTGGACACTAAGGAGGGAGAAAAGGACCTGTATCGATTGGCTAGACAGAGGGACCAAGCTGGGAAAGATGTGCAGCAGGTTAGGGTGATAAAGGATAAAGATTGAAATGTACTCACAAGCAAGGAAAGTGTGTTGAGATGGAAAGAGTACTTTGAGAGGCTGATGAATGAAGAGAGTGAGAGAGAGAAGAGGTTGGATGATGTGGAGATACTGAATCAGGAAGTGCAATGGATTAGCAAGGAGGAAGTAAGGACAGCTATGAAGAGGATGAAAAATGGAAAAGCCGTTGGTCCAGATGACATACCTGTGGAAGCATGGAGGTGTTTAGGAAAGATGGCAGTGGAGTTTTTAAATAGATTGTTTAATGGAATCTTGGAAAGTGAGAGGATGCCTGAGGAGTGGAGAAGAAGTGTACTGGTGCCGATATTTAAGAATAAGGGGGATGTGCAGGACTGCAGTAACTACAGGGGAATAAAATTGATGAGCCACAGCATGAAGTTATGGGAAAGAGTAGTGGAAGCTAGGTTAAGAAGTGAGGTGATGATTAGTGAGCAGCAGTATGGTTTCATGCCAAGAAAGAGCACCGCAGATGCAATGTTTGCTCTGAGGATGTTGATGGAGAAGTTTAGAGAAGGCCAGAAGGAGTTGCATTACGTCTTTGTGGACCTGGAGAAAGCATATGACAGGGTGCCTCGAGAGGAGTTGTGGTACTGTATGAGGAAGTAGGGAGTGGCAGAGAAGTACATAAGAGTTGTACAGGATATGTATGAGGGAAGTGTGACAGTGGTGAGGTCTGCGGTAGGAGTGACAGATGCATTCAAGTTGGAGGTGGGATTACATCAAGGATCGGCTCTGAGCCCTTTCTTATTTGCAATGGTGATGGACAGGTTGACAGACGAGATTAGACAGGAGTCTCCATGGACTATGATGTTTGCTGATGACATTGTGATCTGTAGCAATAGTAGGGAGCAGGTTGAGGAGACCCTGGAGAGGTGGAGATATGCTCCAGAGAGGAGAGGAATGAAGGTCAGTAGGAACAAGACAGAATACATGTGTGTAAATGAGAGGGAGGTCAGTGGAATGGTGAGGATGCAGGGAGTAGAGTTGGCGAAGGTGGATGAGTTTAAATACTTGGGATCAACAGTACAGAGTAATGGGGATTGTGGAAGAGAGGTGAAAAAGAGAATGCAGTCAGGGTGGAATGGGTGGAGAAGAGTGTCAGGAGTAATTTCTGGCAGACGGGTATCAGCAAGAGTGAAAGGAAAGGTCTGCAGGATGGTAGTGAGACCAGCTATGTTATATGGGTTGGAGATGGTGGCACTGACCAGAAAGCAGGAGACAGAGCTGGAGGCAGCAGAGTTAAAGATGCTAAGATTTGCATTGGGTGTGACGAGGATGGACAGGATTAGAAATGAGAACATTAGAGGGTCAGCTCAAGTTGGACGGTTGGGAGACAAAGTCAGAGAGGCGAGACTGTGTTGGTTTGGACATGTGCAGAGGAGAGATGCTGAGAATATTGGGAGAAGGATGCTAAGGATAGAGCTGCCAGGGAAGAGGAAAAGAGGAAGGCCTAAGCAAAGGTTTATGAATGTGGTGAGAGAGGACATGCAGGTGATGGGTGTAACAGAACAAGATGCAGAGGACAGAAAGATATGGAAGAAGATGATCCGCTGTGGCAACCCCTAACGGGAGCAGCCGAAAGAAGAAGAAGAAGCAGTGGGCTGGCGCCCTGCCTGGGGTTTGTTTCCTGCCTTGCGCCCTGTGTTGGCTGGGTTTGGCTCTAGCAGACCCCCGTGACCCTGTAGTTAGGATATATCGGGTTGGATAATGGATGGATGTTTTTAGTTTATTGTTGTGTATTCTTGTCTATTGCTGGAAGACTTGCACAATATGAATTCCATTGTACTGAGTACATATGATAATAAAGCTGCAGTTGAAGTTGGAGCCATAAGGCAGCAGCACCAACCACACTATGCTGTTCCTTTGCTCCAAATATCACTGCCTGATTTGTAAATGATTGCTTGATTCATTAATTTATTCATTTGATTTTAAAATGAGTAAACAGAAGACAACAAGAGGTGTAAACAGTGTTGAGAGTTCACGATAAAATTTCCTTCTTAATGCATTGGTCAAAAGGAAGGAAAAAAGGAAAGAGCTGAAAATGTGTTCTTCTGTCACACTAATGCACTTCCATCATCAGCTGGTCTATTGTGATGCCATTTTGTTGGATCAGAAGAGTTAGTGTTACTGGCAAGATGGATGCAGGCTAATGAGAGCTTAGAAATAGTATGTCTTCAAAATGAAAGTATTATATGTTACCTACACCTTATAAGTATAAATTGAGATCATTATGTTCAACTGTGTTGTTTCAGCTTATGTTGTGTTGCAGACGTAGAGGACTTTGACTGTCATTGAACGCCGGGTTCTCCTCGCAGATCAACATAAAACGAGTCTCACAGCCAACTTAGCTAAAGCAGAACTTCACCAGTCAGAATGACTCTTGTGGATTTTGACAGTAGAGGTCTTATAAATTTCGGTTCTCTTACTCTTTAGTATCTTTATCTTTACTCACATATCACTTGTCACATACTGTACCAATGGACAGCCAGTAACCAGACAGAAATGATCTGTTGAACTTGTCTCAAGGCAGCAATGTGACAGACTTTGACAGAGCTGCCATTTCACAACCATACTGCTCTCTGGGATGTGAACTTGAGTACCAGTGGTTACTCCCAGTAACAAAAAAGGAAGATGTTGGCTTTTGAGAACTGGTAGTAAAATTACACATACACTTGCAGAGTCCTTCATTTAAAATGACAAATAAAAACCAAGATCCACTTGAGATACTTGCCATCCCCTGAGAAACTGAGGTGCTGCCAATGGATTCTTCACTTCAGCCAGGTCATCCATACTACACCAAAAAGAAATGGGCAATATACACTCGACAAATGAAGAATCATTTGAAGGATATTCACCTTATATTATTTATATATGTGTTTAAAAATTTCCTGTTATGCCAGAAACTTTAAAATAATGCAGGTGTTATTTTTGGTATTTGGATTTTGATTACACAGGGAAAATCTGTTAACTATTATCAATTGACAGACTACACTCTAATTAAAGGGGCCTGCCAGAGTGGTTCTTCAAAGCAATGTGCAAAGACCCATCCACATGAAGGTTCCAGAAAGAACCTTAATTTATTTAGATTCATAACAAGCTCCATACAGTCAATAACCATGACTAGATAGTAATAGCTTTGTGAAATACAAATGAGTCATGACTTTAAAAGGACTCTTAGTACCACCGGCTATGCCAAAGTTTTCATAATCTGTTAGTGTCCTGCAAGATAGCCTCCTGTACATTAAAGATTTCAGGTTTCTTCTACATATTAGTATGTAATTATGCTTTGTCACCCAATAGGTCAACAAGAAACTACACCACACAGCAAAGAACCATAAAATGCCATTAAAGATCTATTATTTTTAAGAATGTAGAAACAAAATGCGGTGCGGACATTTGGAGTGCTATGTGAGTTCACAGTTCAGCTACTGAAGGAGGTCAGATGTGTCCAGCTAGCTATTTATTATGCAGTTTGTCAGGCTTTAGGACATGAAATTATAAAATTAAATATACATGCATATTGAAAAAAAACAAACAAATGAAAAAAAAACACAACAACCAAGTCTTGTGCAGAAACAAATCAACAGATGCCCAGCAGTGGTGAGCCCTGCTGTACTGCAGCCGTACCGATCTGAGGTTCACATCCTGTTACAGTTACAGTCTGGGTGAAGTTTTCACAACCAACCTTCAACTACTACTCTTTGGTTCTTCTAATTATCAGTGATTTATTGATTGATAACATTCCTCATGTACATTAAAAATAATTGTTAACAGGAGTATATAATTATACCAATGTAACTTTCATTACAGTTCTTGAAGTATGATAAGACAATGAAACTCATTTGTATTAAAAAAAAAAATCTCAATGCACTCCAGTTCTTAATTCTAAAGAAGCAGCAAATTTAAGAAAGCTCAAGATTTTGCTTTTTATTTAATTATTTTTTTATTCTCTTCATGGCTTTGTCTTACATTAGCTGTGTGTCTACATTGCTGTGTATAGTCCTCAAGGAGATTGCTATCATTCCTTTAATCTCTGACAGTACACCTCAACCTTGAATTAGATAATAACATAGCCGTTCAGCAGCATGCTCTCCCCATGCACGGGTTGGTTTTCTCCGGACACTCTCGTTAATTCCTGCATTCCGAAACTGATTGACTCGCTAAGTGTGTGTGTGCGTGCCCTGCAGAGGACGGGCCTCCAGTCTGGAGTGAGTAGCCGCGACTCTGCAATGGAGAATCAGAAATGGCTTAAAAGAGTAAATACAATAAATCACATCCTCTGACAGGATTTCTTTTAAATGCACTATTGCTAATTTTACTTTTGCAGATTACTGTACTTTTTTTCCTCAAGATTTTTTTTTTCAATTAACATATTTATATCATAAATATGTATTTGTTACCAAATGTTAAAACGTTCGCCTTTTTTGAAGAATATAAAAAATAGCGATATTGTTTTAGACTTACCCAGTTAGGTTATGCAATGTCAAGATGTAGAAACGTATTATTAAAAATACTGATATATACGTTAACGAAATACGAACACTTAAAACTTTACAGGTTATTATTTCAAGTCGATATCAAGACAATATAAAGCCATTTTAAAAGTTAAACTTCAGTAACTTCAAACGAATGACATGATATACTTGCAGAAAAGTGAAAAAACTGAAATTATATTTAAAAGAAGCCTAACCTGGGAATGAGTGATAAGTAAAAAGTAAGAGAGGCTGCATCACTTGGGCCGCGCATTGCCTTGCATTAGCGAGAGACAATCTGGAGGGTCCCAAAGCGCTGCGCGAATCACGCCACACAAGACTCGTTCATCTCAGAGCACAGACTCCCTGCGCTGTTCAGCAGATAACAGAGTCTCTCCTAGCCGACTAAAACAGCGGCTTTTTAATGACACAGCGGCTCCGAATCTGCAGCTTTCCGAGTTCTGGACAGGATGCCACCGGTATCTTTAAACCACAAAGATTTCTGACATTGAAAATAACATTTCAACGTGTGGTTGAAAAATACATGCCATCCAAATGTCTTCTGATTACATTTAAAATATTTAAATTTAATATATACATTTGTTGACTGTGGAAGAACAATAATGAATTTTGCTGTAAAGTAAAATGCTCTTGCATTACGAATGATTAAACCATACTAATTTCTAAATACTGCGTATTGTTTAACGCTTTACTTAAATTTTGCCTCGATATGGGCTATAGGTAAATATTGTACAAGATTAAATTATGACTTTTTGGCTTGTGGTTGCCATTACCAAGAAATGAAAGACGGGAATGGGGAATTGTTGGTGGAGTGAGATTAACAGATTCTGTGGCGAGTCTAAAGACAAAGACGGAGAATGTTTCACCATATTTTACACCAAAACAAATTAATTAATTCTTTCATTCATTCGTGATACTAAATCTAGGCGCAGACCGCACTAATTGTATATTTATTATATGTTTCACACTGTGAACGATTTGGGGAAAACTCATAAAGGAACTACTGTATTTTGTATAATGTCAGTACTTATGAACAATGAAGTAAAAAGTTCAATTATTTGATTGTGTAAATGCAGCAGCAGCTAAGTCTTCCATGAACGTTTAACAATAACCAGGCTTAACAAATGTGCTCTATTTTACAACTAGGGTACGCGAATCTTGTTTTAAACTTTGTAAACGAAACGAAACTAAGTTTGTATTACACATGAGTAATTTGTGAGATTTCTCCATGCATCATTAATTCAATTTAAATCACTTCACCCAAATCTTTCGAAACGCTGAGCCCAAGGCAGGTCTTGGTTATCCGTCCTCGGCTGGGCGCAGAGCCGCTGAGAAACATATTGAAGCAGAGAGCACTCGAGGCCACCGCACTGTGAAATCTACTGCAAGTGTTCGGAATGTCAGGGGATAAAGAAGAAAGAAAGACACGTAGAGGAACGGGAAGAACCTTCAAACCCCAAGGACTTGACCCCATTAAAAAAATAGAGGAAAGAGAGCTAACCGCTGCGCCATCCCTATACGTTCTGAATGGCTTTTATAGAATGCTGTACATGCGCGAGCTCGTTGAGAGATGAAAAAAAGTAAACATTTTGGAAAAAGTTCACTCATCTTCAGTTTTTATTTTAATGTATTTATGTATTGTAAAAAACGTATTAATTAACCGTTTGACTTTAGAGCACAAGAACTTCCCGGCCATGCAGGAGCATTCTGTGTGGCGTTTGCTCCCTCTGCCCGGCTGGGACTGAGCTTTGACAGGGTCCTCAGGTTCACTTGAACCCGTGTGCGCGGACAAGTATCCAAGAAAGGTTTACTTCGGCTTTTAACCCGAAACTGTCGAAATGCTTTGGTCAGTTAAAGAACGCGATATAAAAAAACTAGTAAAATAGTTAAAAAATATAATATAATATGATATAATATAATATAATATAAACTTTGTTTATTCAGTTTCTCTCTACTATAGCAACATAGACAGAACAATAATTACAGAAAACTCTGATATAAATTGTTAACATAAAAAAATCTTAAAGAAAAAATAGTTTATTACGAACTGTTCATATTTATTTTATGTAAAAGGGCTATTTTAGGTGTTTATTTTTTCTCTTCCTGCACAGTTAGTCTGTCTTTATAGATCATTTTACAAATATAAAAAATGAACTATTTCTTTCGTTTGGATAGCTTAAATACTATTTTATGACTATTTCGTTTTCTGTTCCAGAATAATAATAAGAATAATATGTATTAATGTTATAAGTGCAAAAATATTCATGACGATCCCCCGAAAAAATCAATCACACATATTTCAACCAAACGCTCCTTTAAGCAGCTTTACATTTAACAAGTAAACTCAGTAGAAACTGTTCCCAACAGAAAGAACTAAACGGTGATATTTTGTGCAATATTATGGCAATAAAGGATAACTTAATTGAGATATACATAAATTAAGAACTTTAAATTAACACTTCTTTATCAAGTCAGGAAAACGCCGACTTGATCCTTTTTTTGTGATTTTGTTATTCGTGGTATAAGGCTTTGAGGTGTGATACCAAGAGCCATCTATCCCGTATGATTTTTTTAACTGATTTATACAGTCACTGTGGGGTTTAAGGACTAAAGCTGCAGGATGTTGTTGAAACCTTATTCTTTTAAATTGCTGGGGGAATCGCGGTGACCCCATGCGCTTCCCCGTGGCCTCTTAATAAAATGAATAGCATTTGGAAAAAAAGCAATGAGGTGGTTTTTCATGCAGAGAGGTGTTAAGAATCTCGTCCATTTCATTTCATTGCCATTGCAAGCTGTCTTTCTATTGTCCCTTCTGTGGGGCTAATTTCTTTTTCATCAAAAGCTCTATACAATTAAAAACTATCCATTCTGCTGCCCCCTAACCCACCATCATCCACCTTTTCTGTGCCGAAAACTTCAATGACAGAAAATGCATTTCCTTCAATTAATGTCGAATAAATTCTGTTTTAGTGAGCCTCTTTTGTACAGTGCGTTGCTCATAATGCGGTAAATACTTGTTGCAACAATATACCTATTACCATAATATCTGGAACCGTACAAATAGCGCACGCTTCTGCCTAAATTGTCCTTAATGAATGGTTTATCAGCAACTGATTATCAAGTTAGATTACTGAAATTATACTCCTGATTATACTAATAACATGCAAATAAATAAATAAAAATAAGCGAATCTGAAGCCGAATTGACCTTCTGCTTTTGTAACTGAATATATAGACATCCGCTTTAGTTATTGCTAATTATATATATTATAACGTTATATAAAAGGTCCTCTGACATGAAATGCTTTCGATTTAGACAGTACAATTTTGTCATATGTTGGTCGCAATTTTGAATGATATATTGTGTTATTGTTGTAATGTGAATAACACAAAAATATGAATTTATGAAAATTAAAGTATACATCGTAATTAGAAAGTTGTTGTTTAGTTCGCATTCTATGCAGGCAGTTTGGAAATAAGTTTAAAGCTGGGAGCATTTCTTGTAATAACAAGCTTCTTAGTACATTATTCTAACACGGAGTGAAATAAATTGCTCAGAAAGCAAATTTGGCCGGGCTAAACAGTACCGCTAAGAACTGTCATACGCCTCAAATGGAGTCACCGGATGGCATTTGCGCCGGTTACCGATCCTCCTGAGCTGCTGTGCCCTTTGCTATTTCTTCACGTTATTGTTACGAATTTATGACTCGCAAATTGCCACAGGCCGCAGTCGAAAAAAAATAAAGAAATGCAGTTTATGATTAGCGTTTTGGATTGCTAAAAAAGTGAACCTAAAACCGTAAAATCTCTTTAAAATTCTGTAAACGTAAAAACTGCGTTGGCGATTTATACTGGAGTAGCAGTAATCTGTTCAATGATTTTTCAGCAATTTTTCGGGTAACGGTACCGCAAAGATTAATAGTAAGCTTGCTACATGTTGCCAAACTAATTAAGGTCATTCAAACAGAAATAATTTATATTCTGTTCTTTTTCTACAGCCTGAGGTACACATCTAAACTTCAAATGATCGAATGCCGTTACAGTTTTTTTCTTTTCATCATGGAATGAAAATATTTATTTAAGAAATCGAACAGAAAGTCGCAGAAAAGAAAGTGGCCACTGAATAAAATACCGATGATTTCAATACGAACAGTAATGTGCCTTTTGAAAATAAAATACCCTCCTGTTAGTTAGGAAAACTTGAGTTCTATGGGGCCATCATGCCTCACTAAAATTGAGAAACACATTGAATTTGTAATTTTCAACAATTATATGTACATTGCAGCAATTAGTCTCGTTCTAGTGATCTACTAATCATATGCGGCAAGAGTCAAGCTCCTTACGCCCAGCCCCCGCCCCTCACTCTCTCCCAAGACAACGTTGCTGGTGGTCCTCAATTTTCTGTCCTACTAATTAAGAGACTTGAAAAATGAAAGAAAAAGATTGCCATTAGTAAACCCTGGGGCAACACCCAGACTTTCCTTCCCGCTGTCAAGTCTGCTTCCATAAGGAGCTTACATGGAAAGCAGTTTGTTGAGCATTATGATAAACAAATCCGCTCAAAATACAAAACATAATCGGACGAGTTCTGTCAGTTACTAATTAAATCTGTGCTAAATACGTGACCGATATGGAAGAGACAGGGTTGTTATTTTTCTTTCCGCGCTGAGCTTCTTACAAGTAGATAGATATACTTTCGTTGCTATGTCATTGCTTAACTTCGCAGAGATCGTTGCTTTGAGTTCCGTGCATTTAGCAAAACAAAGAACCGTTAGTTTAAACTCAGTAATTTCATAGTCTATAGTCTTCAGCGTTTTTTCCCCTTTGATAACACTTTTCTTTGAGAAAGTCACCAGGAAAAAAATATTTCAAAATGACTTGTACTGATTTACTTTATAAAAAACAAAACAAAACAAACAGCACCTAAGCGAAAACTACCGGGGAGGGGTTTGCAATTTAGGTGACCTAAAAGGACCCTGTAGTTGAGGCAAATATACTAAGCATAGAATCGTTCAGTATACTAAATAATACGATCGTATTTTTAAAAACTCTGCAGTGACTTACATTACCTTTTACTATATCAACTCCTCCGTAATATTTTACCAGTTTATATCAAGTCCACTTCGCCATATTGAGATAGAAAATGACAAAAATGAACAAATCAACGATCTCAAATGTGCGTCTCTCCAAGCCAGTCTATTTCTCCTTTACGTGCGTTACACAACTCCCGTTTTTCGATTATGCATTGTTTTAGCTTGGACGTCGAGATTTGTTAACAAGTTCTCACTATTACTCTACCTGTCAGAATAAAGTTCTCGGATAGGTCTGGGATTTTATGTATCAGGAAAGCAACTTAATAAATAATACATAGTTGGTGCTAATAATGACTCTTGCATTTTTACAATGAATAACGTTTCGTTTTTTTACAGTTTAACCGGCATTCTAATTGCCGGCATCCTTTAATATTACAGTTAACGTACTGACATGGGTACCGTCTACTTATTAGTATATTATTTTATTATGGTGGTGTTATGCGCCGTATCGTCAAATATTATATTGCCAACACATCGTTCTGTATAGAATAGTAATGCAGAGTTGAATGAAATACGCGCGATTTTTCTCCTTCAACTTATTGTTAACATTGTTTTATATCAGTTTACCATATTGTACCGAGATCAGGAAAAGTTGCTTGCCAACCAACTGAATCTCTAATTATAAAAACTGAGAAACACCCATCAGCGGCGTATTAGATTCTGGAAAGTAAAATCAAACAGACAGATAGCGCTCCCGTTCTGCCTAGTCTTTCTGCTTCAATTCAGCGTCTTGGAATAATGTTATCGTGATCTTTATGTGTACAATGACCAGACATCGGGTATGGGCATTATGAAAAAGCCTATCTGTAAACTGTGTACAATGACCAGACATCGGGTATGGGCATTATGAAAAAGCCTATCTGTAAACTGTGTACAATGACCAGACATCGGGTATGGGCATTATGAAAAAGGCTATCTGTAAACGCTTTTCGTAGAACCACATCTGACTTGTACCCGAAAATCTTTTTTTTGCGTAAAGAGCAGGCCTATACACAAAATGTAAAACGGACGAATACATGCCAGTTGCATTCATGTTGTTCTGCTTCGCTGCCTTACAGAAAATTCTCAGGATGCATATGAACCGAGGTCAAGTCACTCTTGATTCTGACGGTCACGAAAGAGTAAGTAACTCTGATTCAGATTCATCTCCAAAGGTAAAGGTGCATCACAGGAGACGGTAAAGAAAGGTAAACTGAAGAGAAAATACGTTAGAGCATACTTAATAGTAAAAAAATATTTAATTGCCAACAACCCGAAACCTCGCATCATGATGTTTTACAGTAGGAAATGGCATTCTCTGGAAAAACACGCGAAAAATGAAACATACAAAATCAAGGTGTCACTATTCAGATGATGTCGTAACTGACATAATTAAAGCACAAACACGAGCTATACAACAGCACGCTATTTTGCTAACAACTTGCCTGGATTTCGCATTATATATCTGAATCCCAGTTATATGCTCCAACTCCATATTCCTTGTAGAAAGCTTCATTGCGTGCTTTGTACTGTTATTCCAAGGGCTCGTTTCATTTTGCCTTGCAGAATTTACAACTAAATTCGCAGTAAAATACATCCATTATCTTGGCTGGTGCGTTGGTAATATGACAGAGATTTTATACACAATACTTCCTGTCAGTCACAGAGTAAGAAGCAGCGGGAAAAAGAAAAATAAAAGAAACGAAAGAAGCATCAAAGTTTAAAGGATACTATAGCCTAAAGGATAAAATAATAAAGGCCACTGAAAAAACGAAAGAAACGAAAGACGACATTGTGTTAGCTCTTAATTACGAAATAATGCTTTCTTAAAGGAGAGTACTAAACAACGATTTTTTAAACTTATGCTCGTAATTTTCTCGTTATAGTTGCACAAAGTTATACTGACGAAGAATACAATAAGTGTTATTTGTAAAAGTACTGCTGCTAATCAATTAGAGAAAGCAACTGGCTTTGCCTGTAAACCAAACGTTTAATCAGTAAGATTTCCACCTCAAGCGTCTTTTCAGTGAATGTCTGTGACATAAACACAAGAGGGCGCAAGTGTCTCAGCACTAATAAATCAAATAGTAGCGAAAGTAAAAATCAAACCTACTGGAGTTTTAAATAGTAAATATTTTTATTTTACCACATAAAACAAATGAATGAAAATCTACCTGTTGGAAAACAAATAAAAATCAAAATTTTCAGAATGTCCTCATGAAAGGTTCTATTTATAAATATTATGTACACAATTAAAATGTAAGTAATTCTTACCCTGAAGATTTTGTCAATTCATACCAAACCCTGAGAGATTTATTTTTTCAGTATTGATGAGCTCAAGCATTCAATGGAAAATATTGTTAAGCAGTAATAAAACTGCAAATTGTACACTCTGAAAATAAGCAATATCTTGGCCGCCGCGGTAATAATTCATTAATGTGGTTAATTAGGGTGATAACAACCGTTTGTCTGAACTCAGATTTGCAAACTAAAATATCATCTTCTTGGCCTCCCTTAATCCAATGTAAAAGTTCGGGTATTAATTCGGTGTACAATTTAAAAAAAAAACACTTAAACGTTTGGAATTATTTTCAAAAGTACGTTATTTTGCCTTTTGTGAATAGGAGATGTTCTGAAATACCTTGGCTAATTAAAAATACAAATAGAAGAACATCGTATTTCTGCATAACTGTCGGCTATAATCCCACTTTTTGAAGTAAAACTAGACACCAAAAAATTCTTTTATACGGTATTTTACAGTACAATATTTGCATAATAAAAGAAAAGTCGACGCCAATTTGGAATATAAGATCGGTGCTTAAATTCGGGATTATTGGGATGTGATGGTAAATATACAATAGCTTAAGCAAAATGTCTCATTCTGGATTTATAAATCATACACCCTGCGTTAACTTGCAGCTCTGGTTCTAGGATGAACTTTACTTGGTTAAATGCATCTGATTTAAAATTGTGCATGTATAACAAGGACTTGCAGGTGCGTTTCTGAGGCGGAGCAATGAATGGGCGGGCACAGGTAACATCTATACCAATCAGAAGAGACATTGGTGTGTGTGTGTTCCTATTGGCTCTATGGGAGTTTCCTGTCAGGTCCTGGAGAAGGAGGGAAAGGTCATCTAACTAAGCTAGGCAGGATCCTTTTTGTTACAAAGGAATGTGTATATATTTGCATTACATAAAGTCACGCACTGATGTGTCCCAGTGAGTGAGAATATAATTAAGTTGGTCAATAGGACAAAGTACCTTTCATTGTTTTGTCTTCTTTGTATTTAGGCTCGAATATATACTTGCGCTACTTTTTGTGTTATTTGGGCAAGCAGTCTAATCAGGTTTTAAGCAAAAGAAATGTTAGTTTTCAATAAAACAAAAGAAGTTGTAATGTAATTGTTGCCAATGAATTAAACTGTTAACTTCAAACACCAGTTTTGCCAATTGCACTAAGTGTGTCTCACTCGCTTTCAGCACGACCTAAATCTAAAGAAGACCTATGACGCGTGCATTACCCTTTCCCAAATAGACGTTATCCCGGTATTCAAAGGCTTGCTTATTTAACAAATTATCTTCATGACTGCATCAAATTACAAAAGTGTTTACACGTGCAGTGTTACTTATTATTCTAGCTATTCGATGTATTGAGTTGGCTATTTTAATTTTACAAACACTACCGTTAACCAGCAACTTAAGATAAATGTTTTTTACCTCGGCACCTGAAACATACAACAGAAAGGGGAAAAAACACGCAAAACGGTTTTAAATGGAGACAACACTGATGAATTAAAGCCATGCAGACTGACGCATAGCCAATCTTACATAGTTGTAATAACTTTCAGTTTCACTGTTACCAGTACCTTCAAGTTCGTGTTCGCCTCCCCATGCAAGCGCTAACATCAGCGAGTAAAATAACTGCATGATTTAATGAGTAGCAAAAGAAAAATGTGCTTCTATGTATACTTGGTGTGTGTGTTCCGTGACCCACCAGAAAAGTAGAAAACCTGTCCTCGATTTGTGTCAGCCAGTCAGAGATGGTGGGGGGGAGATCGGAAAGCAGCGCTGATTGGCCGAGAGGAGCATTGTGCGCTTGTCAATCTATCTCGCATGTTGAGGTGACTATTAACAGCTGGGCCGGAGGACAAGTTTTTCAGAATTACCAAGCAGAGCGACGTGAGTAACAGTAGGCAGGTAGAAAGCAGAAGAGGGATAAAGCTAAAGTGGAGGTAAAACCATCCCCGCATTTGTTGATGCCAAACATCGGCGGGAAAAGTTTTATATTTCGCACCTTTCTGTGTTCGTTTGCCGCTTTCGCTTGAACTTTAAGGCTCACTGAGTACTTCTCGTTCGTTTTAGTACTTTACTTTTCCCGGGCGGAGGAGAACCACGCAAGCCAGGTGAATGTATAGCATGATGGAAACCGAGATTAAAAGCCCGTTACCCCAGTCCAACACGGGCTCTGTGACAGGAGGAACCGGCGGCAAAAATGCAAACGGCAACAACGACCAGGACAGGGTAAAAAGACCCATGAATGCTTTCATGGTGTGGTCCCGTGGACAACGGAGAAAAATGGCTCAGGAAAATCCCAAAATGCACAACTCGGAGATAAGCAAACGACTGGGGGCAGACTGGAAACTGCTAACGGATGCTGAAAAGCGGCCTTTTATCGACGAAGCTAAGAGACTACGAGCGATGCACATGAAGGAGCACCCGGATTATAAATATCGACCCCGCAGAAAGACCAAGACCCTGCTGAAGAAAGATAAGTACTCTTTACCTGGGGGACTGCTAGCACCCGGGGCTAACACAGTCAACCCTGCTGTGTCGGTAGGGCAAAGAATGGACAGCTATGCACACATGAACGGCTGGACCAACGGTGCCTATTCTCTGATGCAGGACCAACTGGGATATCCACAACATCCTAGCATGAACAGCCCACAGATTCAACAAATGCATCGGTACGAGATGGCAGGACTGCAGTACAACCCTATGATGTCTACTGCCCAGACCTACATGAATGCTGCTTCTACCTACACCATGTCCCCCGCAGCCTACACCCAGCAGACGGCAAGTGGCATGGCTTTGGGTTCAATGGCCTCCGTGTGTAAGTCTGAGGCCAGTTCGCCACCGCCAGCCATCACTTCTCATTCCCAAAGAGCGTGTCTTGGCGATCTGCGAGATATGATCAGTATGTACCTTCCTCCTGGTGGGGACGGCGCAGATCATTCTTCCCTGCAGACCAGCAGGTTACACAGTGTTCACCAGCACTACCAGACGGCCGGGACTGGTGTTAACGCCACGCTACCACTAACTCACATCTGAACAGTCCTTGGAATACTGTGTCTCTGAGAAGGGGGGAAAAAAAACAAACTGAATGGAGAACTTTTTTAAGTAATGCAATTATTTTTTTTTTCCTCGGATGAAAGCATTTTAAAGTCCTTCTTTTTAAAATGACACCTCTTGGGCCGGACTCTGTAGAGCCCGAAAAAATATATGAAGTTTCTATTGTAAAGAGGCTTTTACTATGGGCACAAAAGCGATTAAGTTCTGTAGAAGCATCGAACTTTATTTTTAAAGTTTTTTTTTTTTTTTTTTAAATTTATTTTACAGGGGAGAGAAACTGTTGCTTAAAGTTGGCCACCCTTTTGGTAATGTTAACAATGGGTCGAGTTTATCCATTCTGAAATGTTTACATTTGATTTGTAGATTGTCGACGTTTGCGCTGGGGTTGTCAAAAACTGTAGATTGTGTGTTGTGTATGTGTGGTCCCCCTTCCTCCTCCTTACTTTTTGTGCAGTCATTTAGATTTTAATACATTTTAATCCAAACTGTGCAGGTCGCAAGCGCATTTTATTTTTCTTAATATTTTATTTATAGTCAGCTCTGTAATGTTTGCATTTTTTAAGCTTGTGAACTTCTGTACGTTTTGTTAATGTTCCTCTTTTGGTTTGTGGGGGTTTTCTGTGAAATGTTTTTGGTCTTATCAGTTTTCAAACGATATTACACCTGCAGTAAAGACAAATTTTAATGACGTTTCTACAGAATTTAAGACCATCTCTATTCCAAAAGGATAAATAAATTTTTTGTACAAAATATGCTAAATGAGTCACGTTTTATTTTGTTTACCTAAGAAAGCTTATCCTGAAATACGTAAATGCTTGTTTACACCGTTTGTGCGGTGCTATAAAATGGGTTTATTTACAAAGCATTACAACTTTGAGTGCAATCTTAATGGCGGAATAACTTTTTTCTTTTTTTTTCCTTTTTAAAGGGTAAATTATGTGGCCTTTACTTTCTGGAAATATTTCTTTGGTTCAGGTTTGACACATTTTTCTTATTCTCGGATCATTAACTTTGGTTAATACTTTTTTTTTTTTTTTGTGACAAGTGCAATTCTAACACGACTTTTAACAATTTCGATTTTGTCAGGTAATGTAACTATTCTTGAGTAAACATATTTAGTAACTGTATTGTTGAATTTTAAATTTGTAATTCACTTATTTATCCCCAAAGGAAAGACGTATAAAGTTTCATCACTTTTTAGATGTTTTGGGGATGGCGATTTTTTTTTTTTTAGTAGATTTGTTGTCTTTTTAAATATAAGGATCCTCCATTTAGTACAGGTGTACATTTAGCTTTGTTTGAACTTATTTCTGTTCGCTTTTGCCGTGAACGTCTTTCAGACTTCCTAAATCTAACCGCTTCAGGGGAAATGTTGCCTTCCCTGTTATCTTACGTTTTTGATTTTTATTCCAAAGGACATTGCCGGTAGCAACAGCAGCAGACACGCAAATTCAAGAGGTCATCTTTGGCGAGGCACCAGAAAGTATTTACACGTTTTGCGTATTATTAAGACTTTAATATTGTGGACTTCATTTTACGTTCACCGAAATGGTTCCGCGTCATTTTTACAACGACAGTACAGGCGTCGTTCTAGTATGCGCGAGATTCTATTAAAAAACATGAATTACAGCGCCACTTAACCATGCCATGTAAGTTCACGAACAGCAAGGCGAATTGGTTCATAGAGAACGCGCTTCGTGTCGCGTTTGAGTTGCAACCGTTTAAAAAGTAAATGGTAGAAAAATACTCTTGAAAACAGGTACACGGTGGTAATGCTCTCGGACTATCTACTTTACATAAATAGTGAGTACATTTATTGCACATTTTTATATATAAAAAAAAAATCAGTTCTTTGTTTTTTCTAATATTTACCAATGCATACATTATTTTCAGTCCCTTGGGTATTGGAAAGAACAGCGCGGGACTTGCGTAAGTAGCTGTTTTTCAGCCTAAATGTATGGAGTTGGTGAAGGCGCAGCTTCTTTTCTGCTTGGGCAGCTATACAGCGCTGGTGAGGAATTCGCTCCACCGTGGGACCCTCCTGCTACATGAATAGCTGGGATGCTTCAGGCGAAGACCAAGTTCCGTTGGATCATTCGTAAAGACGGAGCTTGGTACATACTGGGTTCGATATTTTGTTAGTACTGGAGGGGTCTGCGGCGATCCTCTCTGGCCTTTTTATAAAAAAGGGGGGGGGGGGGGGGGGTGCTTGTTAATACACCCAATCTATTTGGAGAATACTTGTAGTGATGCCAAATATATATAAGCGCATCTGATAAAGTACGCAGGAAGTTTGGCAACATGCGTAAACTTAAATTCCAGTCTTGAGGGGGACAAGTAGTATAAGAACGTTTGGTTGCTGTCGAGTAAATAACTAACCAACAAATTCTATTTAGACAAAAATCATTCTCCAACCCCTACCTTTCAAACCGGGCAAACGGCTTTTTAACGGTGACGAGAGTAAATCGTCTTTTATGCCTTTTCCAGAACCGATCGCAGGGATTACCGTACCTTCTGAAACCAAACATTTAAATGCACCCACTTTGAATAACAAGTCGCTTTCCTTTTTAAATCTGCCAGTTGCTCTATCGTTTCCAAAAGAGGATTTTAAGAAGGTAAAAATATCACTTTGCAACGTCTGAGAAACCGATTTTCAGAAGGTAGGTATCTGTTGCTTGCAATAGTGGGATAACATTTATCACCTGTGCCAATCAGGATTTTTGGTTTAAAAAAAAAAAAAAAAAAAAAAATTATGAAGACAGCCCTTTGATACTTGAACTATATAACTTATTTTAGCATGTGAAGACGCGAATTCGAAAATTTAAAGTACTAAAATATAAACCACTCCATCTGCAGAAAAAAAACCTGGCAAATCTGCAGATTGAAAACACACGCTAGAATGTCACCTATCTCACACACACGGACGTCCTATGCCATGTACGTCGCCAGGGTTAAAGAAACTCTTAATGTGGAAATAATGTTGCCATCTATGCACTTTTAGTGTTATATTGACGCTGATGTTTGGTCCGTGTGCTCAATCCGTTTAATCGAAGCATTAAAAATATAACCATATTTTTTTTTCTTTCTGAACATATAAATTACAGCACATCATCTTCACATTTGGCTGCAGTACCAAGTGCTTATAGCCGAGGTTTCCTTGTGCCTGCACACTTTTCATACTGTTCAATTTCTTTAAAATCCGCAGCTGTTACTTTAGTGAACATATGTTGTAAAATGCGCTTTCTTTCTAATTGATACAAGTTGTACCAATTTGTGATTTGTTCAGAATTGGAGAATTTAGTGCTTGAAACAGGACGTTTTATTGCGCAATGCAAAAGTGTTATATATTAAAAAAAATTCATTACACTCTGCTAATGAATGCTCTGAAACTTGCAATCAAAGCTTTTAGAAAATCTTAAAGCCCCCCCCCCCCCCTTTTTTTTTAATTTTAGTTAAGACTGAACATCTAGTTCTAGCCCTTATTCTACTGCTGTTCTTTGGGTCATAATAAAGAACTGTCTACGTCTCCATCCTTAAATTAAAAAAGGAACGCTTTACTGTGTTTTTGGTCTCCATGCAGTAATATATGCACAAACAATGAATAATGCACTTTTTACCAGTCATCTAGCTAATTTGCAATATTTTATTTTTAAACTCTTCAAGCTTGTTTTGGTTGATGCCCTCAAACTACAATTACAAAAAAATATTAAACCCTCTGCTTCATGTGGTTCTAGTGAAGACTTTACAATGATTTGAATCCATCTAGTTATATAGTTATAACCATTCTAAACTGACTTTTTTATCTACACACACTACTCCTGAACGACTGAAGAGACATGGTAACTGTAATCTTGTCACTTTTCAGTGTTATTTTTGTAAAACAGCCTCCATAGCAATACTTTATTTTTAATTTCCAAATGTAAGTTCACATCTCTATACTATTTTGTAGCTAAGTAGTTACTGTGATACAAGAGCATTGCTTGCTTCTAAGATTTAATCTATGCCATAACAAGACATACCTATGAATGAAAGTACAGCCAGTATACAGGGACAGTATAATTTTGTGTATAGTAATTTTACTAAAGGTATCCTGTTGGTGGAGACAATAATAATAAAATAGGCTAACTTTATTGGCCAGAACAGTATAACAGGAATGAGGGATTGAAATGTGACTACTTTTTCCCTACACCACAGCAGGCATGACCAAGGTGAGCTAAGGGGCCTTTCATGGCTCATGTCTCTTCTGTTTACCATAAGTGGACTTTGACATTGTCAAATTTTACAATTTTAATATCTAAATTTTGCATTATTAATCCATATTAACATAAAACATGTATTGGCAAAGGGATACTATTAGGAACCTTTAAGGATAATAAGATGTTCACTTCAGTCGTGTTGTTTAAACTAGGAAAGTCATTGGCTTATTATAAGGTACTAAAAGTCTTGCACATGAATCTAAAACACCATAGCTCCTTCACCCAGTAGAGTCTCCTATTGTGCCACCTCAGTTTTAATTTATATTTTCTGTAGCCTTAAAGTTTGCTAGCACAACAAGGCTTCGGCACGTTAAATATACTTTTACTATTTTTTTTTCCTTTCATTTGTATCCAGAATAACAACCATAATAAAAAATTGATTCCATGTGAAAAAAAGACCGTGTGAAGCAATGACTGTTTTACAAATTTCAAAAATTGTGACAATGTTCACCTATTCTTCAGGACAAAGTCACTGGTTCACTCAGTCAATTGGATATTTCTCCTGCCTCTGCAACATGTCTTTTGTTAACTGTGAAAGGCACTCGGACAAGATGCCTTGGAGTAGCAGGCAATCTTCAGCCTTTATTTAATACCTTCACAGCAGGATATTGGGACTCTTGGCAGGTTGGTAGCCACAGGGTATCATAGGCTACCAAGTGGGACAGGAGAGCATCTTGCCTGCTGATTTCCTTCCACTATAGCAATTAGGCTTTAACATAGTGCTCAAGGAGAAACTGAGCTGCATATTAAAATTTGCAAAGCACACTGTTATGGAAAAAATAATTTCCAGTTTGTCTGTACAGACACTTAATTTTAGTTTCAGGTTTCAGCTATTAAACCAGAATGTAAGCAGAGGAAAGAGCAGTTAACATAAGTGTGGAAATGACTTTTTATATTTACAGACTGAGAAGTATGCAGGTGCGGTGCGGTGGCTAATGTTGCCTGAATCACAGCTCCAGGTTTGAATCCTGTCCTCAAGATTGTACAAACTCCACCATCTAATATTTAAAAGGCATCTTTAACATTAAGCTGTTCTATTAGCCATGCTCTGCCCAGGATTGGTTTTCTGCCTTGTTCCCAATGCAGAATGGACATGTGTTGATCCCAGTAACCAAGAATTAGATTTAAGTGGTTTTGAAAATTAGTATTATTCACACATTTCCACTTCTCTTTGATGGATAACACCTGTGTGTAACTTTGTGTATGTTACACGGTATATTTCATGCATTCTTTTCTAAGACCATGCTAGGAACTGTTGTCACCTCTGATGTGCCCACACAGGCTTTGCTGCCCTCGTTAGGAAAGGGTCAGAAATCCCTGCCAGCTGCTATGTCGCCATCTCCCTAGCATCTTGGGCAAGCATTGCACGTGCTTTTGCCCAGGCTGCCACTTTTTTCTTCCTTGTGTAGGCTCCTGGCATATGCAAGATGTCTCTTGCTGCAGCTGTGTCTCTCTTTGTTAAGGAGTTTTTCTGTGTGATTCATTCAATGCCAGCTTTGTGATACATTTTGCCCTGGCAATGTCTTACCAGAGAGCCCCCGTACCACCTCACAATATGTACATATTCTAAAAACAGTATGTTATGTTGATGTGTTTTAAAATTGTTTGTTCTTGTAAATACGGATTTCATACTGAATTCAGGCTGCGCAAAGTTTGTAGATGGGGGGTAAAAAAAATATTTCCTTCTGGACACCAATAGGAGAGAATCAAAGATGTCTGGAAACAAATACTGCAGTCACCCTGTGCAGTGTAATTGATCAGCCTTAGTGATAAATACAGCCTGGTGTCACCGAAATTTGAATGAAAGGGTTTATGTGTTATAAACTATTTTCTTAGATTTGTTTTCAGTTAAGGAAACCTGAAGTTTCAAGGTAAGGTTGTTTTACTTCCTAATTATGGGACCAGAGAGTGTTGACATGTTGCATGCTGGTTTAACACATGAAATTAAGAATTTCACTGTATTTTGTACATGTGATAATAGGTTTAGAGAGTTATTATTGTTTAAAGTAATAATAAAAGTAAACTAAAATATGCTAGTTAGTGCACCATTAATACAAGTATTTATGTAAAATTACCTTCAAAAGTAAGCATATTCAGATGTGATGCACATTTGGTGATGTTCATGGAGGGATCTCTTTACATGAACTAGTTAGATGAGTTGTATTTTTAACAATTTATATATCTTTTTTTTTTTATATTTTCATTTTTGGGCCACACCTGGGGACAAGAGGCTTTGAAAGTACAAAGGCAGCTGGTGCATATGGGTTATTATTATTCTTTCCCTTTTGTTAATTGTGATAATTTCACTTTGAGCCAATAGATTTAAATGCTACCATGTGGAAAAGAAACATGTTTAGCATTATCTATGTGAATTATCATAGTTTTTCATTTTTGTCGCACCATATGTAAACTTCAGGTTATGCGAGTGTCCTAATGTACCTTTTATCCATGTGTTTTCCAATATTTTCTCAAAACCTCTTCAAATGGGCCCTTTTTTTTTTTTGAAGAGTCTTGATGCATTCTGCAAGACTAGGACAGTTCTTTGAAGGTTATTCGAGTATAACATGCTGAGGTTTGCTTAATAATTGGCACCTATCTCAAACCAATCACATGTCTTTAGAATAATTTTAAAATGAGAGTTATGAGATATGTTGAAACTGGCATACACCAGAGGGACTTTTTGGCAAAATGTGGGCACCTTGTTGAAAGCTTATCTCAGAATAATGCATGCTGTTTAGGGAGAAAATAGGAAAACAAATTTGCTGTTAGTTCAGTGTGCCTAATAAAGCCGCCACTCTACATACATAAGTACAGTACATTTATTAAAGACTAAAGGGGAAGGTTGTTACAGAAATCATGTAGTGTAATTAGCTGACAGTATGTGGACTTCCTTTTTGTTAATTCTTATCAATTTCTGAATTCTTACAGATTCACAAGAAGCCATATATCAGGATTGAGGTACAATGCAACTCTGGAAGGAATGCCAGTTCTTCCTAGATACCCACCCAGAACCAGTCACACAGGGTCAAATTGCCATTGTTAATTGAGAACATAGCTTGCAGATTTGGGATGTGGGTGAGAAACTGGCTGCCTGGATAAAGCTCATGGATGTGGGGATTGTACATTCTCCAAACAGAGAGGCTGGAAGTTGATCTGTGGAATTGTAAGATGGCAGCCTAACCAGTGTTCCTCCTTTGCAAGCCTCACTATGTAATGGGTATGTTCAGTTTAAACTAGTATTGTGTCCTGAGTTAAAGTAAATGCACATGCTTCCAAATTGTGAATGCAAAAGGCCTTCATTTTAATGTACTGCTTATCCTTAAAAGGAGGTTATATGATCACCTCTGGACCTACAGTGAGCATTATTATTTATTTTTTTTTGGTGCTAGGTAAAACTGCAAAAATATTGTGCCACAATATTTGACAAGGTCTTTCATAAGCCAAAACGTTTAAAGGCAACATTCTGATAACGTTGCTTTTGAAAACTGTTTGGTACGATAAACAAAGCAAAAATGACAACAGTCCAACTGCACAAGCTTTTCTTCTGACATCACAATTTGTTTCCCCTTCACTTATTTTTTTAATTCTGACTTTATCCCCCCCCCCCGCCCCCCATCCATACGTGACAACAAAACTAATTTCCCTTTACCTACTGTAGTTAACATGCTGTTTACCAGCAACTGTCAGATTATCTGGGCATGATGGGCTCATTCCAGGAGGAGTGTGTTTTTAAGTTTTACTTCAGAGTGTTTGGTATTTTCATGAGCTTTTATCTTTGTCATAAACAGGATTATCATTTTCTTCAGTTCAGGAATTCGGCCTCAGAGAAGGAAACTTGCATTTGTTTGCTGTCTGAATGCTTACTTGTCATTAGATCTTTCATTGTCATGGGGATAAGGCATTTCAGTTAAAAGGTGCAAGTTTGATTTGCACTGTTCAATGCAAGTATGGACACAACCAGGTTAACAATTTATAATTAAATACATTTACCTGATGGTGTTTGTTTGTACTTTTTGTATTGCTATTTAGGTTTTCTTCAGGAAAATGAAATGCCATGTATAGAATTCTAACTGTACCATTAAATTTGTCTTTTTTGCCATTTAAAATTATGAATCCTGCTTTTCCTGGATAAATAAGGAAAAACACTTTATAAAGTAAGTCAATGTCCAATATAGACAAGTGAAAAACTGCTTACTTCAGTGCTCCATGTAATGCTCCTACAGAATGTCCAGTTTTTTTGTTCTATCTTCTTCTTCTTTTGGCTGTTCCCATTAGGGGTTGCCACAGCGGATCATCTTTTTCCATATCTTTCTGTCCTCTGCATCTTGCTCTGTTACATCCATCACCTGCATGTCCTCTCCTCCACATCCATAATCCTTTGCTTAGGCCTTCCTCTTTTCCTCTTCCCTGGCAGCTCTATCCTTAGCATCCTTCTCCCAATATACCTAGCATCTCTCCTCTGCACATGTCCAAACCAACGCAATCTCGCCTCTCTGATTTTGTCTCCCAACCATCCAACTTGAGCTGACCCTCTAATGTACTCATTTATAATCCTATCCATCCTCGTCACACCCAGTGTAAATCTAAGCATCTTTAACTCTGCTACCTCCAGCTCTGTCTCCTGCTTTCTGGTCAGTGCCACTGTCCCCAACCCATATAACATACCTGGTCTCACTACCATCCTGTAGACCTTCCCTTTCATTCTTGCTGATACCTGTCTGTCACAAATCACTCCTGACACTCTTCTCTACCCATTCCACCCTGCCTGCACTCTTTTTCACCTCTCTTCCACAATCCCCATTACTCTGTGCTGTTGATCCCAAGTATTTAAACTCATCCACCTTCGCCAACTCTACTCCCTGTATCCTCACCATTCCACTGACCTCCCTCTTATTTACACACATGTATTCTGTCTTGTTCCTACTGACCTTCATTCCTCTCCTCTCTAGAGCATATCTCCACCTCTCCAGGGTCTCCTCAACCTGCTCCCTACTATTGCTACAGATCACAATGTCATCAGCAAACATCATAGTCCATGGAGACTCCTATCTAATCTCGTCTGTCAACCTGTCCATCACCATTGCAAATAAGAAAGGGCTCAGAGCCGACCCCTGATGTAATCTCACCTCCAACTTGAATTCATCCATCACTCCTACCCCAGACCTCACCACGGTCACACTTCCCTCGTACATATCCTGTACAACTCTTACGTACTTCTCTGACACTCCCGACTTCATCATACAATACCACCGCTCCTCTCGAGGCACCCTGTCATATGCTTTCTCCAGGTTCATAAAGACGCAATGCAACTCCTTCTGGCCTTCTCTAAACTTCTCCATCAACATCCTCGGAGCAAACATTGCATCTGTGGTACTCTTTCTTGGTATGAAACCATATTGCTGCTCACTAATCATCACCTCACTTCTTAACCTGGCTTCCACTACTCTTGTCCAATAACTTCATGCTGTGGCTCATCAATTTTATTCCCCTTTAGTTACTGCAGTCCTGCACATCCCCCTTATTCTTAAATATCGGCACCAGCACACTTCTTCTCCACTCCTCAGGCATCCTCTCACTTTCCAAGATTCCATTAAACAATCTGGTTAAAAACTCCACTGCCATCTCTCCTAAACACCTCCATGCTTCCATAGGTATGTCATCTGGACCAACAGCTTTTCCATTTTTCATCCTCATCATAGCTGTCCTTACTTCCTCCTTGCTAATCCGTTGCACTTCCTGATTCACTATCTCCACATCATCCAATGTCTTCTGTCTCTCGTTCTCTTCATTCATCAGCCTCTCAAAGTACTCTTTTTCCATCTGCTCAACACACTCTTCTCGCTTGTGAGTATGTTTCCATCTTTATCTTTTATCATCCTAACCTGCTGCACATCTTTCCCAGCTCGGTCCCTTTGTCTAGCCAATCGGTACAGGTCCTTTTCTCCTTCCTTAGTGTCCAACTTCTCATACAACTCATAATACGCCTTTTTTTTTAGCCTTTGCCACCTCTCTCTTCACCTTGCGCCTTATCTCCTTGTCTATTTTCTGCAACTCTCTGACTATCCCACTTCTTCTTTGCCATCCTCTGTATACGCTCCTGTATTTCCTCATTCCACCACCAGGTTTCCTTTTCCTCCTTCCTTTTTCCAGATGTTATGCCAAGCACCCTTCTTGCTGTCACCCTTACTACATCTGCTGTAGTTTCCCAACTGTCTGGTAACTCTTCACTGCCACCCAGTGCCTGTCTCACCTCCTCCCTAAACTCAACCTTGCAGTCTTCCTTTTTCAACTTCCACCATTTGATCCTTGGCTCTGCCCTCACTCTCTTCCTCTTCTTGATCTCCAATGTCATCCTACAGACCACCATCCTATGCTGCTTAACTACACTTTCCCCTGCCACCACTTTGCAGTCTTCAATCTCCTTCAGGTCAACTCTTCTGCATAGGATGTAATCTGTGTGCATCTTCCTCCACTCTTGTATGTAACCTTATGTTCCTCCCTCTTCTTAAAATACGTATTCACCACAGTCATGTCCATCCTTTTGGCAAAATCCACTATCCTCTGACCTTTTTCATTCCTCTCCTTGACACCATACCTACCCATCACCTCCTCGTCTCCACCGTTCCCTTCACCAACATGCCCATTGAAATCCGTTCCAATCACCACTTTCTGTCCCTTGAGTACACTGTTCATCACTTTATCCAACTCACTCCAAAAATCTTCTTTCTCACCCATTGCACACCCAACTTGCACTAACAACATTCATCATCATACCTCCAATTTCCAGCTTCATAATCATTACTCTTCCTGACACTCTTTTTTTCACCTCCAAAACACTCTTGACATACTGTTCCTTCAGAATAACTCCTACCTCATTTCTCCTCCCATCCACACCATGATAGAACAATTTGAATCCACCTCCAATCCACCTGGCCTTACTCCTCTTCCATTTAGTCTCTTGCACACACAATATATCAACCTTCCTTCTCTCCATCATATCGGCTAACTCTCTCCTCTTACCAGTCATACTGCCAACATTCAAAGTTCCTACCCTCAGTTCCACTCTCTTTACTTTTCTCCTCTCCTCCTGCCTCCAGACACGTCTCCCCCCTCTTCTTCTCCTTCTTCTTCTTCAGCCAACAGTAGCCCAATTTCTGCCAGCACCCTGTTGGCTAACAGTACTGGTGGCAGTCGTTGTTAACCCAGGGCTCGACCGATCTAGTATGGAAATTTGTATTGTTGTCCGCATATTGATTTGGCAAAATTTTACACCGGATGCCCTTCCTGTCGTAACCCTCCCCATTTATCCAGGCTTGGGACTGGCATGAAGAAACACACTGGTTTGTGCATCCTCGTCACACCCAGTGCAAATCTTAGCATCTTTAACTCTGTTGCCTCCAGCTCTGTTTCCTTCTTTCTGGTCAGTGCCACCGTCTCCAACCCATATAACACAGCTGGTCTCACTACCATCCTGTAGACCTTCCCTTTCACTCTTGCTGATACCCGTCTGTCACAAATTACTCATGACACTCTTCTCCACCCATTCCACCCTAATGAAATTCTGAGAGTGTGTTAAGGTTTTGATTCAGTCATCATCTTGACTCTTTATGTAATAAGACACAAGTCACATGACCTTCATCAGTCCAATTTCAGAAGTAATTATTTTTATGACAAATGCTCTGTAAAGAACTTTGGCATCTTGTTCACTATGAATAGATTTATGTACCTGATCGAGAGAAAACTATTAGCTGTTAAATCCCATCCTGATGACACTCTAACATCCTATTCAAGGTCCAAACCAATCCGATGCTGTTCGGTTCCAGAGTAGGTTCTACCACCTTAGAATTCTAAAGAATAAGAAGGAATTTATGAAATGTGAGACAGGCCATAGCTTGATGTGAAGAAAAGATGCTTTAATGTCTATTTGGCATTCGTGTCATTACAAACCATCAGACACACTAAAACAAACCTGCCTTATGTTCTTTGCAGTGTTACTGGCTCAATGTTATTTATTATGTGATTAATATCATAACACTATTGGATGTCTAGTCTATGCACTGCTGTGTAGAATCTTAGCAAGGTTTCCTTTGTTTTGGCCCACAGTATTTTAAAAGTCAAATTATCCCCCTTTCAGTACTAACATATAGGCCACATAAATAAACATATTTTAGATATGGCTTATATTGTCAATTTGTGATGTTTAATATTCCTGTGAATATGACACATTAATATGCAGATGGTTGTGACTAGGAATTATTCCTAAACTTCTATTAAGTTTTTGCACAGATAGGAACAGCAAAAGAAATGGGGAGAATGTTAGAAAAATACAAATATGTGCAAGCTGCAGTGGGAGTATTGCTACTTATGATTTTCTATGTGACGTAATAACTGAAAATTGGCTGCATGTAGGCAATGTGGCACAGATACAATAATCTATACATCCACGGACTGAATTCATTACACTATAACGGAGAACTGAAGACTATACCAGCAGCAAGAACTAACTCAAGATCAGTTTACTGCCTAGCACACTCTTGTATATGTCTAAATTTATCTTCACTGGACCAGTCATCAGTATATGGGAAGGAACTGAAATACCAGGTGAAAACATAATGAGTGTTGAGAATTTCTTTACATTATAATAGAATGCATTTCTCCTACTATGTGCATATTAAGCCTATAGATAAGTACCATATCAATTTATAATTTTAATACTGAGATCTTCACAAAGACATAGCAATCAAACACTTTTTGAGGAGGGCAATTTATTGTTCTCCAGATTTGCTTCGCTGTGTAATTGCACCTAAGAGAAGCAGTATGTTTATTTACTGTATGTGGAAGATGGTCATCCTCATCCATCAGCAGGGTGTCTGTCTGTGGAGAGAGTGTTGACTTTGTCGAGAGGTTTACATGCCTCAGCAGCGACATTCATTTCTCTGGTGACTCTTCCTATGAAGTCAGTAGATGGTTTGGGAGTGCATGGGGGGTCATGAGGTCACTGGAATGGGGTGTCTGACGCTCTCAATATCTTTGGAAAAGCACGAAGGTCCAAGTCTTCAGAGTCCTGGTGTTTCTTGTTTTGCTACATGGTTGCAAGACATGGACCCTATCCAGTTACCTGAGATGAAGACTGAACTCCTTTGGTACTGTGTCTCTTTGCAGAAGCCTTGGGTACTGCTGGTATGACTTTGTATTAAATGAGCAGCTGCTCGTGGAGTCCCGACTGAGGCACATTACCTGCATTGTGAAGAGTGCATCAGTTACGGCACTGATGTGGTGCGATTCCCTGAGGGTGATCTGGCTTGCAGGATCCTAATTGTTGAGGACCTGAGTGGCTGGACCAGGCAAGGGGACACCTACATAACACCTGGCTGCAGCAAATAAATATTCATTTCTGGAGGGTGGGACTAGACCGTGTGTCTCCCTTGGGTGTTGTCAACCAGGATCCCAATCTGTTTCATTGTGTGGTGGGTTCAGCAACACGCCATACCAGTGCCTGCTCCCCAACCTGACCTGACTGTATGTAGAGGCAAGAAGGGCATTTCTATTAGTCCTGTCCTAGAGCAAACACCAGGGAAAAGACAATTGCAGGGATACAGCTCAGAACTAAAGGAATTCCTCATGTCAAATACACTAGCTGATAATCAGATTCTAGTCACGTGACAGCTGAATGTTCAGTAGGAATTCCACACTGGGAATTTGTGACAGTAAGGATGAATGAATTAATAATATTTAATAGTATGTTTTATTCTTCAAATATGTGTCAGTGCCTAAGTGTTTGAAGGATGCTACTTTAATGTCATAATACCAATGCAATACTTAATATTTTCGAAAGCTCAGAAACTGCTGAATGAAAGGCACAACCCTAAAGTTCATCCATAGGAAGTAAGCTAAAACACTGGGGAATTTTTGGGGAAGCCTAAAGCATTTTACTTTTACAAATCTAAAAATAGGGTTACATATCATAATATGGACACTGTCTGTGCAGTGTAATGTCCTCCATTATGACCAAGAGTAGGTTAGATATTTAATTGTGTGAGTGTGTGTATGTCCTGCAAGCATCTTGTGCATTCGTCTTCAAATGCTATCTCCCTGTATTGTTGAAAGATGGGTTCAGAAAATAAAGAAATGAGAACATGAAGCAAATGATATAAAATTGTTCTAGCAAAATTTGGCACATTGACGCAAATTTATCTACTGTATTATTCTAGCTGGGATATAGTGTTTCAATAGATATGTAGTATACAAACTAGTTTTATAGGTAGGAAAAAAGCAGTAAAAACATACCTGGCCCAAGAAGTAGACTTTCTGGTTGTTTTAATTGAGATACGGCAAATACTTCATTGCTGAAAGCTTGCAGGAAAAAAAGAAGTTTTCATTTAAAAATGTATTATTGTGCTATAGTATCTTAGACAGTTTATTTGAAAGCAAAAGGATGAAGACTCTGTTATGATACATTAGTTAACTGCAGCTTAAATACAGTCTCAGATTTTTATTGCCAGGCTTACTTGAAGCAGCACTAAGTGCTCTAAAATCTGCTAATGGAATGACTTATGGTTAATTATACTCCTGTCTTAATGAATAAATGACACAATTCTTATCCCCACAGCTGTTTAAGCTTGGTGTGACACAGTAAAGTACCCTAATGCTTCAGTTCAAGGGACAGATCCCTCCACAGCTCTGTAATACCTTCCTTCATGACTCAAGGGATATATGACCGACTAAGTCTAATCTTCTTTAGCTGAGCAGATGTTTGGTACAAGCCCCTTTCTGTGGTCTGCATAAGGCAACAAGAATGTACAGTGGAATGAAATTGTAGGTGCAGGGTTTCCTTTCTATTGCACCTTGCCCTTTGTTAAAGTATTGGCAAAAAGTTATAGCTGGGTTTCAGTCTAATAAGACAGATCCAAACTGAAAGTGAACTTAATACTATACTAGTTTCCTAGTGAGTGTTCTCAGGTTTTGTGTTTCTAAGCAATTTGTTCAGTGAAAAGTTTACCAAACACGTCATTGAACAGCACAAAAGTGTGCATGTTTTTATGGATTGCAGGCAAGTAAATGAAGTTAGTTTCAACACAGAATAATTGGCAAGTTAAAATAAACATTGCAGCTTAGATAAAAGACTTAAATGGATGTGTTTTTACATTTGTTTCTTTCTCCTCTCTACTAGAAATAAACAATTAAAGAGGAGTTGATTGAGAAAATGCATTTGAATCAAATAGAAAGTCATGGGCACCCAACGCAGTTTATGGCAGCACAAAGAATGTTGTTGTTAGAAAATTAACAGGCTTTCAAAATCATAAAGTGCAAGTATCTCCTGGCATTCTTTGGTCTTGGTCCTGCTATTATTTCTTAGTTAGCAGCCATTGTGGCAAAATCAGTCATCTGTCAGTCTGGGAGGGTGATCAATTATGTAGTAGATATTGCATTGCACTGCACTAGTCTTTTATGAAGTGCACTAAAGTTGATCTAAATGGTAAACTCGGCCTGAATCCACGTGCTTCAAACATACTGTATAGACCCTCGCTCCAGAACCATTTGTGTTCATTTGATATACAGTAGGTGTATACTATATCTACTAGTAAAGTATTATTTAATTCAAGTTATGATAAAATTGTGCAATAGTTTTTAGTGATCTCAAAGCTTAAGAAATAATGGCAGCATTTATGTTTTTCTCAGGGTGGCGCAGTTGATTATACTCCCAGATTCAGTATCTTGTATTTGAATCCCTCGGTTGTTGTTGCATGTATAAAGGTCTCTCTGTGTCTACACGTGTTGTTCTCTGGGTACTTCATGTTTCCAGCCACACCCAGAAAACGTTTGTTGGGTTAGCTGGTAATTTCAAACTGGCCCAATGTGACTATGAATATTCAAAGTTAGTTCCTGCCTTGAAGGTTTTCTTCACTGTTATTATTTCTCTGCACTGTATCAAGTTAATTAGTGTACACCAATATGCTGGCAGTCTCACTGGGTGCTCTTTTATTAGCGGTATTGTTTTCACCACTCATTAGTGTGATCTTTTTACTGTGGAAAGTACTTTGAGGTGGTGTTTACTTTAAAAGGTGTTGAGTAAAATTGAGATTGATTGATAATCAGTATTTACAGGACACTTGTCATAGGAAGCTCCTTTTCAAATGAAAGTTTAGAATTAACAGATAATAATAAAGTACATATTTAGAGATAAAAAAATAAATACAGACAGTCTCTTTGATTTTCACCTAATATGTTAAAATAATAAAAAATGGGAGTGTAAATAACAAAAGGGGCATGCTTCAACTAGGGCAAAAATATTGATTAGTGGTCAGTGTAGATTGGGTTCAGGGGGCTCTAGGGCTTAGACAGGTCATGACAGATGCACATTAGATTGACGGCAATGCAATTTCTTCGAAGAGAATGACGGGGACTGCGTTCTAAATGACAGACAGACTTGCTTTATATTGAGGAGCAAGAAAGCATTAAGAAAAGATCCCGTCTAATTTCTTTATACTCTGTATCTTGTCTTTTGCCAAAATTGTTCCGTAATCAGTTTGTGGAAAATAATTGAATGAAGCCTGGGGTAAACTATGTGTGTTTATGTGTGCAGCCAAGACTATTGGGGGTAGGGATGAGCCGAGTTCAGCTACTTCAGAAGTATTAAAATACCAAAATGTGGCTAATGGCCTAACACTTCAAGTCTGGGGCAGTGTAACTCAATGTGACACACTTCAAGCAGAAAGCTAAATGCAGTATATGGTCACTTAACTAGAGCTGTCTTCATGAACATCCGTTGGTTTAGAAGCTCGTCACTGTGAATTATGCTTCTCTTCACAGCTATACCAACTTTTGTTCTTAGCAGTGTATTCCTTTTCTCTGTGACAGTGCACCCATTTCCATTGGTTTAGGTTCAAATTTGGTACATTTTTGATGTTTAACCTTGACTTTTACCGTGTTGGCAATAGATAATTGTTTAAAAATAAAAAATAAATACAAATAAAAGTGACACCTTTATTTAATGTGTGTTAGATCATTAAAATTATTTTTATTAATTCATCTTTCAATTAGGTTTATGTAATGCATTTTACCTCAATGTTTTTGCTGTGTTATCATGGGTAACAGTTACACACTTTGTCATTTATTGATTAGTTGCCATTGTCATTTTGTCATTTTTTCTCATAATTTGTCCTGGAGGAACACTGCTGGCCAGATGAGGCGCCACGTTGGCCTGCCATCTCTTGACACAAATTTGACCCGGGAACCTTCTGCCCAGTGAAAAGTCTTTGAATTTACTTATTGAGGATTTTTTTGGTAAGACAAGACATCTGGCATCAAATGCAAAAGATACACATTTTTTGTCTGAGAAGTGCTTCAACTCCATCTTCAGAAAAAAAAAAATAGTAAAATATTTTTAATTTGATTTGTGGAACTGTGCTATGATTTTAGTTTTTAAAGCTCAGAGCCTAAAGCCTTTCATCCACTCATTCATTTTTACTTACATTTTGAAAAAGCAAGCCTGATCATAAGAAATTCAGTAAGATATAAAAATGAAAGAGTGGACGGAGGTCTTATTCTTAAGATTTTTCCAATCCGGTTTCCTTTACAGTTTGTATATGGTGCACTGAAGTGTAATTCATAAAGGCAGTACACTTTTATCTTGTTTATAGTTAAAATTGTTTGTAGCATTCTTTGATATTGTTCTTATTACAAAAATTCTTTGTATTAAATAAATATTGAGTCAATAGATAATTCTGAAGTCACACCTTATAGTTAAGAGGGGGAGTTAAAAAAACAAAAACAAAATCCACTTCCTTTCTTTATAGGATTAGTTTACTGCATCAGAAAGGTAACATTTTATTCATATATTTTTTTGTGCTCATTTGTTAAAGCAGAAAATCAATTATGACTCTCTTTAGTGCAAACCTTTTTTTTTGTTTGTTGATTAGCCAATTCACTAGCATTTTCACATGTTTAATTTATCACTGTAAGATGCACAGCTGCTTCAAAAAGACTGTTATCTGTGTGCCAAAGAAATGTGAACTGTCTTAGTAACTACAGTGCAGTGGAATGAAATGCTTTAAGAAGCTGGTACTGGCACATATTAAACATAATATTCCAGCTACTTTGAATCACCTCCAGTTTCAACGTCATCACAATCTACAGACTACAGAGGATGTCATATCTCTTGAAATTCATTACATCCTGCTTCTTGGAAAATAAAAATTGTAATTTCAGAGTGCTCTTTTAGACCATTTTACATTATTTAATTCCGTTATATGATAAAAGCTGGTTATTATGCTCGAAGACACAGTGCCACAAATGGACGGGCACAAGCATGTGCAGTAGAATTGCTGCCTTCATGCTGATCCTGAACACGGGCAACTCCTTCTGTGTTTTTAATTCACCTTTGAGTGCATGGCCAAACATACTCTGTTAATAATTTTTCTGACCACACATGCTTCATAGGTTTCATTATAAACAATAGTGAGACAGATTGCAGAAAATAGGTTTACTTTCTTATAAAGTGGTGCCAAGAAAACTAGTCCTAGATTTCATGAACCAGGAGGAAGACCACACTCTCATCTACATTAGAGAGGATGCTGTGCTGAAGGTCATCAGAATTAAGTTTCTTGGAATAAAACAAACTGATAACATGAAGAGTGCAAGTCATATTTCAGTCATCTTCAAGAAGGCTTATCATTGCTTATACTTCTCCGACATTCCCACTGGTCCCCCATGTGCTCAACAAGTTCTACAGATGCACAGTTGAGTCAGCCTTCAAAGGTTGCTCATTGTCCTGTTACAGCTCTTGCTATGCTCAAGACCATAATGCACTATGCACAGTGATTAGGGTAACTCAGGATCATCACTCTTTTGTACTGTAGCTTCCTTACATCCAAAAAATATATAAAACACATGCTGCCTTAGAAAGACAAACAGTAATATAGGTCTCAGTATCCCTGCAGAATCAAATTTCCTCCTCCATTCTGGCAAATGGTACAGAACGATTAGCACTCATATCACTACATTTAGAAACCGTTTTTGTCAACTGGTCATAAGCTTGCTCAATAGCTGCTTATACTGGCTATTATTATATGTGTTGCATTCCATGCATGATGCTATACTGATTGCCTATTTTCTCTGTTGTTGGTTTTGTATTCTTATCACTAGTCTGATGGACGTTATGCAAATAAGAATTTCATTGTTCTATGTACACATGACAATAAACTTGATCCTGAACTTCATGCCTTACTTATTCTTACATTTAATTTACCGTAGTTGTGCTTGAAAGTTTTTTATTTCATACAAACTAGAAGGTGGTGTTTCTCTATGAAAAATCCCATTCATGTTTTAAACATTTTTCTGCTCATCTCTTTTCTGACATGCTTCAGATAAGGGTTACAAGTTTCTGGAAAATGTCCCATTAGCACTGAAATTAATGCAGGACCCTACCCTAGACTGGACACAATTCATCAAATGCCACAGTCACGGACACACCCCCACTCATTCAAACCATGGATGATTACCTGCACAACAATAGACTGAACCATCCATAGAAGTGCAAAATCCTATCAATAGAGTAGACCTAATTAAGGGCTATGGTCAAAAAACAGGTTTTTGAAAACCATTAAGAAAAAAAATTACATAAACTAATTGATAGACAGCTGGTAAATGTCAGAGGAATTAAATGAGTTGACATGGACCCCCTATCAATGTGGTAGTGTTATCCTCAATAGGAGATTATGAAAATATGTTTTCATAACTTCTCCAAAATATTTAATTCATGCATGAACAACTACCCAATAATCACATCCCAACTAACATCACCTAAAATACATACTGCAATACATTTGGAAAAATATTACTTTAATATTAATATATTTTTGAGTTTTTAAGAAATAAAAATAATGCTACACTGTTTGTTCTTGCAATAATGGGCTCTAAAGTCGTCCATTTTCTACTAGTAACAATTGTCTAGAAAGTGGTCCACTTTGACATTTTACTGGTCAAAAAGACCAAATTAAACCAGGTGATAAATGAAGTCAGTTTTTCTTTATCAGGTATTGATATTTTAGTAGTCTACAAAAGCTCAAATTCCTGTGATCTATAACAAAATGATTTGTTGGCCTAATTAATATCTGCCAAAGGAAACTTTTAACCAAAGAAAGCAGTGACTTTTTCATTTTCAGTCAAAGTGTGCATGGATTTCCTCTTAATCTTGTTAGTACAGAAATTTCAGGTTAATTTCCATTTGGATAGGTTGTTGTCTGCAATATACAGTAGCTAACTTCAAAAATCAGTATACTCTGTGATCGAATTCAGGGAGCATGTGCTATATTTTTACCTGTTCTTTAAACTCCTAAATCAGTAGAACTTTGAGAACTTGATTGAAACTCAAAATACTGTGTTGCTTATACTGTGTCACAAAAACGAGACATACTCAGATGAAGGTTTGGGGCAGCCACCCGTATAATATGGTATCCTGGCTGCAAAGTCGTTTTTTAACAAATAAACAGCACTGATGTGCATACAACGGAGTCCACAACAAGACTGAGGAATGAGGAAAAAGGGCAGTGTTTTAAAGGGGAAGACAGGAAGTGAGGTCATAAGGATCAGGCCCATGTTCTTTAGCCATTGGTTCGAGCCCGGATGTGACGTCAAGAGAGCCAGATGGAATCTCCCGGGAATGGTCTACAGGAAAAAGAGAAAAAGAGTCAGTGCACTCTGCCAGCTCCCGGTATGCCTCAGAACTGCCGTCACTCAAGCCCTTTAGCTGCCTCCCATGTGCACGTGTGTGACAACTGTAAAAAACACAAGAACACTTTCACTTTAATCTGATTAACAGCTGGATGAGTTAGGACAATACCTTTTTAAATATTTATTACTAAACCAACCCAAAATGTTTTGACAGGTGGCACCACCATATATTAAGGCTACCCAGAGACAGAAGATTGGTAGGACCACAGCAAAAAGGCCCAAGCCATGTGAGTATTGAGCTGTTTTTACCCTAAAGTAGAGTCTGTTGCTTTAAATTAAAAGCAATTTTGCTTAAGTTGTCCCTTAAGACTCTGACTGCTGTACACCTCATTAATGAACTGCCTACTACATATAATTGTATTATATACTGCAACTTGTATTCTGTATTATATTCAAAGTATTACATTGCATAAATCTGTTTCCATATTTTCCTATCCTCTGCATCTTATTCTCTTACACCCATCACCTGCATGTCCTTTCTCACCACATCCATAAACCTTCTCTTAGGCCTTCCTCTGTTCCTCTTCCCTGGCAGCTCCATCCCTAGCATCCTTCTCCCAATATACCCAGCATCTCTCCTCTGCACATGTCCAAACCAACACAATCTTGCCCCTCTGACTTTCTTTCCAAGTGGCCCTACCTGAGCTGACTCTCTAATGTACTCATTTCTAATCCTGTCCATCCTCGTCACACCCAGTGCAAATTGTACATCTTTAACTCTGCCACCTCCAGCTCTGTCTCTTGTCTTTTTGTCAGTGCGAACAGCCAAAAGAAGAAGAAGATTGCATAAATGTTGCACTGGATACTCAGTAGAAGTGTTTTTTAAATAAACTTCTAAGTATTTGTTAAAATTGGCAAAGCAAGTTATACATGTAAAACTTGAAAATTGTTACATTCTTCACAGTTTCTAGAAAATAAAGCAAAATCCTAAAATCTGACTCACCATTTCTTTACTCTGTAATACAATTAAACATTAGTCTTACAGATGTGGAACTGTGTCATGTGTAATATTTGAATGATATTAATATGTGTGTCCATTTTAGAAGAAAATGTTCATTTCATTGTGAATTAATTTTTCCACTCTTGTATAAAATTACACTTAAATTTAAAATGGGAAAAAAAAAACACTTATCGTATTTGAACTCTACTGGCAGTACCCATTACTGTTCAAACTGCATTGCTATATCATGTCAATCATTACTAATTGTTCATATGAATTATAGAAGAAATTAATGAAACGTTATTTTAAAGAGAAGTATTGTATTATTATACAGCACTTAGGAATATATCATTAATGCAACTGCAGTGCAAGATAAAATGTCATTGAATTATTTTCTCGGCTGCAGTTCTCAGTCTTATGCTGCCACAACTTCTGCAGGCATTTTGAATAATTAGGGCTAATTTGTCACAATGTGCTCAGAAGGCTGAGTCAGTAAGGAATAAAAGGTGAATTCAGAGGAAATGTCTGAGAAGTTGAGAGAAGTAAGAAAATAAAATAAAATACTAAAACAACTGGAAGAGCATCAATTCAGTTAGGGTAGGATGTCAGTAAGGTCTTCCAAAATTGTTTTCATTACTTTTGGAACTAAATCTAATTGAATTATGTCCACTCTGTAGCAAAACCTCTATTTACCTGCTTTTGTGGAGGATGTCAGCAGCTAGGTAAGGGCTAAACAGGCTCACTTCTGTGAACTGTTTTTTGTTTTTACATATTAACGTGAATTTCATGAAAGTGCAGGAGCCAATAAGTATAAGTGAGATGAAAGGAGCTGTTAAAGCAGCTGAGCGAAATGTTCAGGTGTTTTCTTTGTCTGCAAATGTCTGTCCAAAATCTTTGCGGCATGGAAAAAAATTAATGATTTTTATTTTTTGGGACTGATTGCAGGTTGACATACTGTACATGTAGCACAATATGATCCATAAGCTCCTTATTTGAGTTTGGATGTTTTTCCTGTGCTTATACATAACTACTCAAGAAAATCTGATTTCCCAATATACTATATATATAATATTGCATTATGTTAATCACAGCCTGCAAACATTGCCTAATATAGTTATGTATCCAAGCGTATCCTATAGCGGGCTACCACTTTGTCCATTGTGAGTTAAAGACTGTCCCTGTAGCTTTTCATATAAAGGAAAAAATGTATTCTGAAAGTGGTTAGATGGCTTGGGTCCATCCATCGGTAGGAAGATCTGAAATATGTTAGACCAGGCAACGGTTTTCCTGTCTCTAGTGTTAGGGAACACACTACACCATCTTGATTATTCCTAAATAAGGTGGAAACTGGTTGGGATGATAGCTGCATTATGTCATCAGTGACTGGTACAACATCCAGTGCTGTATACTCTTTGTGTTTCTAATACACTCATACCAGCATTCCTGGCACCCACTTTTGGGTCACATTCAAAGCCAGTTAATCTTTATACTTATTTCTCTCTCTAAAATGGGTACCCACATTATTTGTCTGTACTTCTTACCTGATTAAATGGCACTGTTTGCACGTGTGATGGATGGGTCTAATAAGTTGACCATTCCATAGGAAACTGTCAAATATTTTTAGAGGTTGGAAGCTTTTGCTAAAAGATTCTCATATAACGGAGTTGTGTATTTTGTCAATATAAATGTTGTCTTAACAGTAAAAGTTCTTAAATGAAGGCAAAAGATCCACATGCTCAGTGAACTCTGCTCTTATTAATATTGCTGATGTGGTTGTTCATTTTCCATTTTAAAAAGTGTGGCAGTCATTCAAATTTTCTTTTTCTTCTTGATTTCTTGCTGATGTGCTTGTGGCCATTCATACTTTGAAAAGATTACTCGTTTTGCCATCTGCAGTGAAACTAAGCATGGTTAAGAGATTTTACCACCATCACCGTGACTGAAAACTTCATTTTATTCCATTAAAATGGCCTTATTCATAGCACATTGTAGGATGCCCAGGGAGGAGTGGGTGGTATAGGTCAGCTTGATTCTTATTTAGCATGAATGAAAGAATGTTGATCACCATTATCTTTGATATTTGTGTAGACTAGAATTTTGAATCCTATATTTTATAATAAACTTGCTTGACTTAATGTTGCATTACATTTTGCTTTTATAATAGTGGGCTTAAGAACTTTATTTTAAAAGTAAATGTATATGTATAATACCAAAAATTTTTTTTTTAACTTGGTAAATGTTATTTTGTGTTTTTCCTAGAATATATCTTACAGTAGTATGTGCACTACATAAAAATGGAATACATAATCCTCTATAATGGTTATTGTTCTGTAAAAGTACAGATTGTCTTTGTAATAGATAATCATGCATTGCCTTGTTGGGGAAAAATTGTTAATTATTTCTCGGTTACCTAAGTTGGAGTTATTTATTTAGTGCATGAACAAGGAGTATTTTATTCTAATGTATGAAGGAGCTATTCGAAATGAAAAGGGGAAAAGTGTAGCACTAGAAAAACAAACTGCTTTAGCCACACTTCCAGGAAGACCATACTTTTATATTATTGTAAAAGAGTAAATACAGAGTGTATACTGATTTGAATGTTTTTCTTATGAATGGAAAAATCCTATCCTAGTTTTCCCAGAATCCTTTGACATTGTGGTCCATCTGTTTAAGAAGTTAAGAAGTGAACATTTCAATAGTGTTAGTGAATCTTTCTGATTTCCTTGCTTTACATACTCAAACTGCACTAACAGGTAAAGTTAATAACATGGAATAGCAAACAGAAAAAGTCATGGATTTGGATTAGTACTTCTGTGTTTACCTCAACCCATTTTTTTTTTCTTTCCAATTCTTTTTTGCTCTTTCCTTAAGGGTAAAGACCGTAGGTGGAGACACGGGTCTCTACACCCATCTCTAATCAGAGGTAAACAGGAATTGAATCAAAACTATTTCACACAAAGAGTAATTAACATATGGAAGGGGTCACAAGGAAGGGAGATTGAAGATGGGAGATTGAACAGGTTCAAGAGGCCTCCGGAGAGAATAGAGGAGTGCACCATGAAAGCTCAAAACAGGAGAGAAGGAAATCGGTAGAAAGGGGAAGCTGGCTTTGTTCAGCCTAATGGCTTTCTCTTCCTCAAATGTCCGCTGTTCATAGGCTGAAGCCTAATTTTAAAAGCTTGCTAACATGCTCTGAGTGCCTCCTCCTGAATATGGTTCTGATTTTAATAAGACTGAAAAGGGTACTCTAATGAACACAACAAGATTTAAGTATGATTTTACAGAAAAAAAAAGTTAGTTTACTGAAATGAAAAGTAATTATGTTTATTTTGAATTCTTCTGATTGCAGCTAAACTGAAAGGGCCTGAAATCCTTCCAAGTTTTCTTGTAAACTTCAGCCCTCTTTTCTAAAATCGGCGAGGCTTTGCGTTCATTAGGAACAATAAGTAAAAGTTTATTTAATATATAAGAAAATATGATATTTCAATCTGATATTGTGTTTTGCTCCATAAACATAATAAACTTGCATTAATCTGAAAGCTTACCAATAGGAAATACAATGGTTGGAATTAAATTTTAAAAACATTTTGAAATCTCCAGGCAATTTCACCCTAAAGTTTTAAATGTCACTTGTTAATTGCAGAAATTAATTATAGCCAAGAAATAATATAAATGCTATTTCACTTACTTGCAATAATTACTGTTTCTTGATTAATTTGCTTCTTTTGTTTATTCATTGATTTTTATTAATAGCCATATTTGCAAACTGTTTGTCATAATAGTCTGCTAATACAGACTGCATGGTAATCCTGTTTCAGTATGCTCTTCTTAGATGTGCAAAAACATGACCATTGTTCTGTTCTGCTTGATAACAACAATCTTTTGTTTACAATGCTTTTGTGCTAAGCTCCAGTCTCTTGCACTGTGGCCTTCGTGTGTCAGAAAAAAATGTTGAAAAGGTGGAACTTGAGAGTGCTTGCATGACAATATTTACATGAATTTCTTTGTATGGCTTTTTTCAAATGGATTTTCCCAGAGCAGGCCAAAAAGCAGTAAGGCATGCTGGTGATGCTCATAAACAAGGACACGAATTACTGAAACTTTAAAAAGGTTCACAGAAAGTTGTTTCACAAACTCATCCATTAGAAAAGCAAACTTAAAACTGTAAAAAGTTTAAGGATGTTAAACATTTGCTTTCCAGTTTTATAACAAATATTAAAATTGATTTTAACAGATATATATCTGTCTAATATTTCCAAATTATCTATCTATCTATCTATCTATCTATCTATCTATCTATCTATCTATCTATCTATCTATCAAAACTTTCTTTTGTCACTTTACAAGGTGGAAGTAACAATCTCTATTTTTTAATTTTTGCTGTAGCAAGCTATAGAAGTCTTGCAAAGGATGCCTTTCAAATTAAATATTTTGAATTTTAAATCAAATATCTTGAATTAAATTGTTAAATTTACATATACAAGTGTGCTCATTCAGCATTATATTGTGACAAACAGACACACTCGATTTATCAAGAAAACACTTTTCCTTTGCTCTTTTCTTAATACTGATACTGTAATACAGTCACTCCAAATGGCAATATCCAAATTACAGCCATTCTTTAGTCCCAATACCAGGACTCATACACCAGACAGCATCAGTTAGTGGTGGTAGGCAAACTTGAACCCCCCCCCCCCCCCCCCTTTTAAACTTCAATAAAACACACCCATTTCCAAAAGCTATAAACCAACATTGAACACAACTGTTTGAAACCCAACATGAAAGAAATCCAAAGTTAACAGTCTAATTTTAGGTGCAGCACTGCAGAGACTCCTGGGATATCACTGCGGTTTGTTGCTACTATATATTTGTCTATCCTGGTTTAAGGTTTGGCATGCTCCTTCAGTATAGCAATGGTCAAATATGGGACGAAGTTATTTAAGATTTATTGAGTTCAGTTTTGCATTATGTACAGCTTTGAGACAGAAATAAAATGGGTGATTCAGTAAGTAAGAATGAATTATGAATGTAATGCTAAAATATAATAAAGTCTTTAAATATTTAGCACATTATCTATTTATCTTATCAAGTGAAGTTAACTCAAGTCAAGTGTATTTTATTTTCATACTATTCATACACAGTAATGCAGCTTACAGTGGCACAAAATAACATTTCCCAGGACCACCATGCAATATATATATAAACACAGGACAAGTGCAAGACAAGTGAAGAACTATGCTATAAACAAATGGTAAATCAGTTGATAGTAATAAATTGAAATAAATAGTAATAAATAAATAATAAAAGCTAATAATAAAGCAACTATAATAACAAATGTAACAATTTGTACTGCATATAAGCTACTAGGAGCAGATCTGATGGGAGTGGTGCAGGACAGGATCCTACTACTCATAAAAGTGGGTATAAGTGCAAAATCAAAGTAAATTAAAGAGACTAATAAATAAACAGACTTGAAATAAAAATAGACAGTACAGTGATGCTATTGATTACACCCATCCATGCATCATTTCCTGAATTGCTTTCTCAATTACTTGGTTATCGAGTAGCAGGAACTTGGCAGGTTTGGGCTCTGAAGGTGACAGCAGTCCATCAGTCCAATCTCATGCTTGATCTTATAGAACCAACACAGCGATTCTAATTTACCAAGCGTGCATACGATTAGTTTGACATTGAGACTGTGACTAGTACTGAAACATCACTATTCCAAGGACTTGGTTCAGAATCTTGGCCCAGTCACTATTAGTACAGAGTTTACTTGTTTTCCTTATGCCTGTGGGTTGTCTTTATTTACTTCATTTTCGTAAGGTTTATGTTCATTGGTGACACTAAAATGGACATGTGCTTGAGTGTGTCCTCTATTGGGCTTGCAGTCCAGCATTGCACCCAGTGCTTCCAAGATATGCTTCAGCTCTCTGTAATGGCAAAAGCAGATTTAGGAATAGATACATAATAATATTTCAAAACTGGGGCATATTGATTTATTGGTAGAATATGTGTGTATGTTTAACTAGTGTGTAAGACATAAAAACTTTTAATGTTTGCCAGCAATGCCCCACTCAAGCACAACACAAACATGAACTTTCAAATAAAAAAACACAATATAACTTTGTCAAAGATTTAAATTAAAAACAGATTTTAAAAATTATGCTGTACTTTAAGTATCTTACGAAAAGCACATAGTATTCAATTATTTTGTCCTGGTAAACCTCCTATAAAGCAAGCATTGGAATAAAGAGCAGATATTTTTAACAGACTACTCCATGTGGTACTACACTGCACTGTGGTTTAACAAATGTTCTTATTCAACATGTTTTCTCTCTTACAGGGTCTTTCTAAATACAACATGTGTACAACCGCTCTTTATAAAAGTCTTTTAGTTGCTTACATAGACAACAGTTTTGTTAAGCATGTAGAGCATATAATGCAGTACAATTGTGACTACTGTAGGCACACAGAGTCATTTTTGTTGGGTCTGACACCCTGCTAAAGCTCACACCTTCTGCCCAGTAGCCATCAGGAGCACACATCTTCATGCATGCCTTGCCGTCTTTAGTTAGCGTTGTGACACCAATCAGTGGAGATTGCAGCCTCTTTGTCATGGTAATACTCACAGGCTCTATTTCTTATTCGAATGCCTCCCCCCTGCCTCTCAAGTCCAAGTTAAGTCAGGTTGAGTTGCTCTCCTCGCCCTGAGGGCTTGGGTCACTCAATTCCCTGCTGGGAAGGGGTGAGTTGGGGGGGTTAGGGGGTAGCGGGGGTAGTGCATCTTTGGGATCCTCTCTGCATTTCTCCTATTTTCATGCTGAACAAGAGTCATTTAAAATTCAAATTGGTCAATCGAGATTCCTATTATTGTTGGTTATTTATGACAGGTCTAAAGGTTAGAAGGGCATGACCATTTAAAATCCAAAGGGGCAAAAAGGAGTTTTTCTTTAATTTTTCCCTACCAATTAATGCGATTCATCCAATTGCAAGAAAGACACAGTGAGTGAAGTTTGTATTTCATACACTGCAGGTGTACTTTTGATCTTTGCAAGTTAATCACCCCTGCAATACAGCATTGCTATATGCTTATGATTAATTCATCTCTGTTGTACACGTTAATGTGTGCTTTCACATATTATATACTGTACATTAATATATAAAACCGTGCATTTCTCTCACAATACAAATACAAGACTGTAATTAGTGCTTATACCTTACAGATGAAGATATTGTAGTTTGATTCTCAGCCCAATTGTTGTCTATTTAGAGAGTACACAATTTCCCAATGTCTGCTGGAGTTTTTGCCAGGTATTCCAGATTCCTCCCATTTGTTAAAGACACTCATTTTAGGTTTATTGTTAACCTTTCATTCACCTGCCATGAGTGAGCATGAGTATTGGTTAGTGTGTCCATTAATGGAGAGAGTATAACTCTACAGTTGGCATCTGCTTTGTGTCCATCCAATGCCTATACAGTATCTCCTACAAGCCTGCAATGGATAAAGCAGGTTCAGAAAAATAAATAGCTGGTGTATAGTAATGTTCATATCTGTGATTAATATAATTTAGAACATTTCTTCTTTAAAATATTTATATTTAATAAATATGTTAATTGATCAAAGATTAAAACTTCAAGAAAGATTCCATCAGGTAGCTGTCAGCTGTGTAACAAGATTAGGAGAGTTACCATTAACTATATATTCCCATTTTAGTGGAAGGCTCATTTGTGAAACTAGTGTGACCGGTTCCTCACATCATACAACTTACCAGGTAAACACATTTTAGTGAGACTGAAAGAAGCCTTTATTTTTCTTAATTTAATATTGTTTAGACCTTTAAAACTTTTTTTACTGTCTTAATATTTGGAAAGTTAAAAGCAAAGTTTGAAGCAGTTAGAATGAAAATTGTAGCTGAACAAAAAAGATTAAATGTGCTATAATATCGGTGTTCCTAAAAATAAAAAAATAGCAATATTTTAATTACTTTTTCTAACATTTTTGGGTTGTGTAACACTAGAAAATGGCATAGTCTGTGTCTTTGAGATATATATCAATCATATCACATTAAATGTAAACTGCATAAAACAAAATTAGGCAGGTAATAAAGGTGTCAGATTTGAATCTATGGCACTTTCTAGCTGACATGCCGTTTCCTCCAAGGACTAAAGTAAATATGCTCCCATAATCTAAAGATTTGTTCTAAAGTTAACTAGTCATGATAAGGGTATGTGTTAAGTGTAGACAGTGCGTAAACCTAGTGCCCGAGGGTTGTCTCCAAATGCATCTTATGTTACTCCTCAGCCTTTAGAGTTCTAAAGTTGAATGGATGCAAGAACGATACATTATCCATCCATCCATCCATCCTCTTCCGCTTATGTGAGATCGGGTCGTGGGGGCAGCAGCTTGAGCAGAGATGCCCAGACTTCCCTCTGCACGGCCACTTTTTCTAGCTCTTCCGGGAGAATCCCAAGGTGTTCCCAGTCCAGCCGAGAGACATAGTTCCTCCAGCGTGTCTTGGGTCTTCCCCAGGGCCTCCTCCCAGTTAGACGTGCCCGGAACACCTCACCAGGGAGGCGTCCAGGAGGCATCTGAAGCCACCTCATCTGACTCCTCTCGATAAATTATTTATTTAAAAAATATCCCAGTACTGTCCATCCCTATTTATGACATCCCTCTGGCATTTAATGAATCTCATCTCCCATTATTAATGTTTATTTTCACAGCTCTTCAATAGAAGCAAAGAACTTGTATTGGTGATCTTTTTGATTCACCTATTGATAATATTCTTGGTAAAAGTGATGGTGTCAGATGGTGTTGTAAGAATAAAATGGGGGTACTGAGGTTTACTCTTTTGAAACACACTAATGCAGAGCTGTGCTGGACAGTGATGTTAATCTGCACAAAGGCAAATTGGATATGACATACTGTTAATATGTATTTAAATAAATTATGACTATTAGACTATTTATCCATACTGTACATTTGTAGGTGTCTGGTCAACGGAACATAACAACGCATAGCACCTGAAACTATTCTGCACCAGCCAATTTTTATTCACCTATGAACTTAAACTGCATATATTTTAGATGTTAAAAGAAGCCAAGTCATCATAACCTGGCAATGTAACTGATCATTTATTTTTTGATAAAACTATAGATAGAATGGGATTACCTTTTTTTTTTTTCAAGGCTCAAGGGATATTAGTTTGACTGGAACTTAGTGCTGCTTGTGTGATCGGAACATTGTTCCACTTCTTAGTGTATAGATAATGAAAGCCGTTATGCTAAATAAATACCAACAAAGTCAAAATGGCTGATAAAAAGATTCAGTTTATAGTTGCACAAATAGAGAGATAGATAGATATATAGATACGTTCACATTTATGTGACACATTAAAGGCCACAGTTTTGGAACTAAATATTGTCACTCTTCATCCACCAGTTCACAGACAAACATTAGCCCACATTGCATTTTTCCTTGTACTCAAAGCATATGGTAACAGTAAACTGTGTTGAACACCACCACTTATAAACTTAGTTCCTTCAGGAATTACTACAATGGCTATAGGATTAAATCCTACCACTGACTTGCTTTATATGTGCTTTAACACATGTATGCTCAAGTTATAAGAACTGTAACATAAATTAATTGGTACTTTACATGAAAATGTTTTCAGATAGTGCACACCATGAAAGACACAATATACTGTACAGTTAAAAAGAATGTATAACAACAATGATGTTGTGGGTTTGCTCAGTCAGTAAAGTTGTATTTACTTTTTGCAGTCAGCCTCTTTTATTATAGACAGTTTAACATAACATTCCCAAACCTCTTTAAACAATTCAAAGCCATGGCAGTGCGGAAGCTCATTCTGACAGAGGTTTTCAGATTCTAAATTCTTAAAAATCTCTAAAATGATAACTAAGACAAATAAAATGAGATTTTAATAAAGTGTTGATAAATCTGAATGACAAGGAGGAGCCTATTCTGGTGCCAGCTGCATTTAGAAAATAGAAAATGCTTCTAGAAAATAAACCTAGAATCTTGGTCTTGCATGTGCTATATTGCTCAGGTGCCCCATGATTATTCATTTCACAACCCATGTGTCAACGAACTGAATATTAACCATCTTGATACAATAGGGCTCATCAACCTGTAATTGCAGCAGGTGTAAAGCATGTGTTAAGCGCCCTGGCCCTTCTTTGTTTCAGAACGGCTAATGGTACTGGAGTTTTTCAGATCATTGACACTTCAGCTTGTAAATGTGTGCTACCATCAAAAATGCCACAACTGTAGACTTCTGACTCAGTCTCAGCCTACGTTTGTTAATATTCACCAATTTCTGACTTGCTCTTTGCCAAAAAAATTTTTTTTATATCTATAATACAGCTAAATCGAATTATGTTATCTGGCTTGAAACAGAAAACTTAACAGTAAAAATAACCTTTCTTAAAATATTGCAAAGGAGTAATTTTAAAAATATTTAAATATATATGTAGTTTGCATGAATTCAAATAGGTTGAAAGACAGTCCTCATTTTACATTCATTTAAGACTTTTTTCTCTATAGAAACATGGAACTTCAAATAGTGTACCTAGAGAAAGTTAGCTACAACTATTTATATATAAAAAATATATGAATTATTAAAAGGGGGCACTACTGTATTAGCTGTCGGTGTTCATTTGAGTCCATATAACCTGAGGTAATTCTGTTCAGGACATTTTATATTGCAAAGTTTAATAAAAAGTATCTAGAATTGGCAAAGTTGCTTATAGTGTGAAGATGACACCTTATATAATGGAAAAAACCTTTAATAGATATTTTTTTAAATAATTAAATAGGTATGCATGCTAAAACAAATAATACAAAGTGGAAAAATATCCTAATTTAATCAGCTAATCATCTCACTATTTTCATGTTTTTGCTCATGGCACAGACAAGTTAGCTACTTCACAGACACCACTAAAAACATCTTGACAAAAAAAAGTCTGATTTTTTTCTGGTATTATTTTTACAAATTTTAAATTTTGACCAAAAATCATTCTTTTACCATATAGATACAGATTCATATCTTGAAGCAATAGGTACTGCTTCTTAAAAAAAGAGCCAACTTAAAAGGAATGATCTCTGATTGTTTTGTTTCTCACTAGATCAATTTAATTCTAAGTCAACTCCAAAGTTAAGTATTCAAAGACATCAATTTATAATCCTTTCCACTCAAATATTGCCAGAACATGTCTTCTTACTTCTCTTCTGAGTTCCTTTCCCAGAATTGTGACAACAAAATAATATAACTTCCACAATTAATCAAATGCAATATTGAGAATAGTTAGTAGAAATGGACGTTTTTTCAGTGAAATTGTAAAAAAATAAAAATAAACGGAAGTGTTGAAACTTTATGGCCAGCAAAGATCAGTCATTATCTTAGTAAAGAATAAAAAATTATATCTGCATAAACTGAGTATTTTAGACGAGTAGGGACATCCACACATGCAGGAAACCTGAATTAACAGATGGAAACATTTTTACTAATTTTACCGAATTCTCAAAGGTTATGCATTTTATATTGGCAGATAAGGATCAGTTCAACAGTTTGGTAATTCATTTAATGAAAGAAAATTGTTTTGTCTGTTTCTTAGTTATTGTTATTAATTTATTGACAGTTTTGGTAAAAGGAATAGGTTGAAGTGTAGCCTGACTGACAGATGCCCATCATGCCCTGCAGAAGCAGAGATAAATGAGAAATAATGTGAATTTATTTGTGGACAGATTCCAAGGATTTTTAAACTTTTCCATCAGATTTTCAGGACTGCTGCCACCTGTTAATTGACATTCTGATTTTACTGTGATTATTTTATGAAAATTAAGAAAGAAAGAAAGTTCACCAGCACAAACATGTAAAGTGTTTTTTAATACTGTGTTATTATAGTTCTCACTGTCTTCACTGTACCATTGATGCACTATTTTTAGCTTAATAGAAATGACACTTTATATAAACCAAGTATGTTTCTTTCAGTAGTATTTTGGGATCATTTTGGCCCACTAGTTCTGTTAATGTATTGTGCTGGAAATCCTTAAAACTCTCCGAAATCAGTGCAGGTAGAATGGATCTCCTGGGGCACTGTGCATTAGTGCTATTCTGGTGCATTAAGAGAATGGAGCTTTTTGTGGGTGACCTGCCTCTGGCAGAGTGGTCAGCAGGTGACTGGCAAGCAGCACAGCAGAGTTTAATTTTCTATCATTCTGTGTAGAAATGGGAAGGAGTGCATGTGGGGCATCCCAGAGTACCCAGTAATACTAGAACAGGTTCTTTGTTTCAGTAACAACTAACAGTAAAATAGTCTAATAAAAGCTAAAACTTTTAGTAGTGTTTTTCTAACTTAGAATGAACTCACTCATAAGGTGAGAGGAAGGTAACCCTAAAACAACAAGAACATTTTCTGAATTACACTTACTGACAACAGTCATGGAATGGGATCCAGAGAGAGAGACACCAAAAAGAAATTTGGTAAAGCTAGCAGCACACAGAATTCACCCAGAACTCATTCTTATCGGCCCACATGACTTACACTCAACTTTTCTTTCTTTTTTCACTTGACTCTTACTAATTTCCACAACATGTTGAGCCAGCTTTGTCTAGCTCCTAGCAATTTCTCTGTATCTGTTGGCATAAGCAGAACATGATATTTTAGTTCCTGATGGTTTAGATGGTAATTGTGAGCTGTGCTGCAATGTTATAAGACAAGCAATAGTTTTTAAAAGTTCAGTACAGAAAGAAGAGTATAAACCTTGACTGATGATTCTGACAAATGGAGTGAGCTGGGCTATCAGGCAGAAAGAGTTCTACAAAAGGAACATGATTTCATAAATTGGCAGTAACTGTTCACGGGTAAAAATGAAATGTAGCCCGTAAATTGAACGATAAACATCCATCCATCCATTTTCCAACCCGCTGAATCCGAACACAGGGTCACGGGTGTCTGCTGGAGCCAATCCCAGCCAACACAGGGCACAAGGCAGGAACCAATCCCGGGCAGGGTGCCAACCCACCACAGACGATAAACATTATTTTCTATAAGTTATACTTTTGGTTAATTCAATATTTCTTACTCAAAATTTGTAGAGTTAGATTCTTCAGCTACATGTGTGTGTAGATTTAAGCATGTTGATCTAGGATATCAGAAGTACTTCTTCTTCAGGGATGGATTCTGAAAAAAAAGTATGCTGAAAATTAGTGAAAAATCTGAGAACATAATTAAATGTAAAACATGACGTATCACAAAATGTTTAAAGCTGGGTATGCAAAAAAATAAAGAAAATTTGATTTTATTGCTGGTGTATTAAGACCATGTCAAATTAGATAATGTTTTGTCAGACATTTCCAGTCATATCCTTCATTTAAATAATCTCAGAGAGTTAGAAGGAGTTTGCAGCATGGTCAGGCGAAGCCAGTCACATATGGCATTCCCAGTGACTCACTCCATGACTCCTGTTTGATTCAATCTTTAGTCTTCTGTGTGCATGAGGGCTGACAATCAATGAATGCTCATCCCGAAGTGCAATGGATAGAATTCAGTGATGAAGAATAAGGAGAGTTGTTTAAATTCACATGGTCCAGCGATGAGATCAGCAATTACAGTCCTCAAATCGGACATATCCCACAACAGAAGTCGCATAATGTGACTTCAGTGCCTTAAATGCAATGTCTTTGTGTAAGGACTTGTATTTGAACTGTGTGTAATAAGTGAGCCTTCCCTTTAACGATGCAGTCCAGAGTGATGTGTGGTTCAGCCTGACTGGTGAGTCGATGCTGACTCCGGCCCCCTACAATTTTGTATTGCAATAAGTGTGTTTTGCAATGTATGCCTGTTTAAAGTTGGAAATTTGTAACAACAAGAGAGGACAGGAAAAAGTCTTGTCTTCTTGATGATGATGTGAATGAAATAGAAAGAAACTGTAGTTTTTTTCAGTAGAAGAAGGACTTTTGACCGATAAAGAGACATGGCCATGTATGCAAGTAATCATTATTAAATTTGTTATTTGTTAAAAAAATGTTTCAGTCTGAACAGTACATTAAAATACAAAGGACAAAGGTATAGATACATTATACCGGTATCTACCGAAACTGTTAGAATTTTTTATTATAATGCGATAAGGAACATTTTGGCCACACTGCCCACTTCTATGTCCAAATCAATATATGTCCAGCATAATCACTCTACCAGTTTAACTGCAATAGTTATTACTAACAAATGGACTGGTACCACTTTTTAGACTTATTGAAAGGGAATGCTGATTTTGTGGCCAAGTAAATTGCACAGTACAGCTCCTGTCTTTACACAATTTTTGCTTCCCTTACATAAAATCAACCTCAAATGGTGTTTACTATTTGTGTGCTTTTGTCACAGTACACTTTTGACGTGCCGCCTTCCTGTTTTACATGTGTAACTGCCTTAGCCCATCCTGGTTCCTTATAACCAAATCAGGACCACTGGGTATGCCTGACCTTGATTTCAGAGAGGTTTGAATTGGGATACTGGTTGGGGGTTGTTTCCTTTAACGTTTCTGTGAGAAAATGTTATTGAATTCATGGCAATTTCACTTTGAGTCTGTCTTTTGCTTTTTGTGTTTTTTTGACCTCCCAGTACATTTTTGCAGGTAGGCAGGAATGCGAAAATTATTTTATTTTTAGTATATCATGCTTTTGTGCCTATTATACGTTAATTATATCAGATTGTTATGATTCAATGAAAAGTGAGGGGATAACAAAAGTGAATTGTTGGGCTCATTAACCTTGTTCTTTTTTATTCTCAAAAAGACTCATCTAAAGAATTTCCATAACAAATACATGAAAAGTGAAAAACCTACACCCTAAAGAAGCATGGTTGAAATCATAGACTTACCTTTGGGCTTATATAGGATTTAAGATATCTAAATTTTTACAATGTACAGTTTGGTGAGATATGAAAAAGAGGTCCATTCATCAGACATGGCTCAAACGAGAAATGGACATTGTCGTAACTAAAATTTTATTCTAGTATTGTTTTATACTGTATTCAGCACATAAAAAGCATCTTAGTTTTTTATACTTGCCTTTTTTGAAAAAGTAAAATTTGAATTTTTATGTATTTATTTATCCTTGCTCCTTCCTTAAAACGGCAATCTCTGACTTCACTGTTTTTATCTGCTTGTATTTAAACAATGTGCTATGGAATGCTGTAATGATAAATAATTTGTCAAGGACTTTCTGACAGAGCTATTTAAGTTAGATGCTATAAAAGTAGCACTAATTTATTACTCTCATTTTAGTTCTGATTTTCTTTTATTGACATGCTTTGTTATGTGGCACTGGTCAATCTGGCTGAGGTATAGCCAAGTGACAATAGCTACAACTTCTATGAATCTTGAATATTACCTTATAATGTCAGCTGAATGTAAACATAACAGCAGTTTAATTTTTGGTTGATGTAATATACTAATGCAATTAGGAAGACAAGATAGGTCATCTCCTATTGATCTTCTTTCACAGTAAGAACTAAAAAATAGTATTCTGATAAAGTCCCAGAAAAATATCCCATAGATAACAGGGAATGACACAATTCTTCAAGTACCAATAAACAACAAGAACAGACTACTAAACAGTTTTTTTCATGAAGCAAATATTGTATTTCTTGTCACAGTACTTCCACTATCCATTAACATGAAAGACTCATGTTATCCAGAAACCGGGCAACTCAGCCCAGCCTGAGGAAAAAGATAAAAAAAAATAAATAAATTCTCAACCCTGCTAAGTCCAATTCAAGTTTCCACAGGACCCCTTTTTAAGATGTCACTCAGATTAATCTGCACATCTTTGGGAATGTGGAGTACCGAGTGTAAAACCAATGCAGACAATGAGAGAACATGCAGCTCCACGTGGGTGGGTTTTAAACATTGGACGCTGCATTTGTGAAGCAGTGGTGCTATTCACTGTGCCACCATGCTGCCCCATGATCAAGTATGGTTTAGTGTAACTCTGTCTTCTAACACTTAATGATTAAAGCTAAAGGATAGCCTTTCAGCTTCACAGATTGCACTGTGTGTTTCTTCATTTGTGTATGTATACCATGTACTGAGAATCACTTTCAAAAATGATATTTACTTACCAGGGCAATGTGCCTGGAAAATAATTAGATACGTCAAGATATGCTGTTTTGGGTGTGGATGGGATGGGAGCATCAAAAAGAGAGCAAAGGTTCTGTTGAAAGGTTGTATCTGTGTTCCTTCTATTGGAAAGTTATCATGTCTACAACATAAGCCAATTCATTCTCTAAACTTTAAGCATAGATTGAAATAAGAATGTAGTAACTTAAGTACTATTAAACACAGTAGAACAAATAGAGTGACTTCATTCTCACTTTAAGTAAGTTGTACTGCAAAAAAAGAAAAAAAAAACACACAAAAACCCCGTCACTATCTAAATTGCATGAAATAGCTTTAATTCTGTAATTTAGCCGCCCCAAATCTGTGGTTCATTTCATTCAGTTAGTAGTCCATATTCAGCAGCACAGAATAGAGCGGGGAAACCCGCTGTGAAAATGGTGTCGTAATCAGACGCTGGCAATTCTGTACGATCAGCCGAACTCCTGTCCCGCTGCCACCCCCCCAGTAAGGAGATCTTAATGAAACGATGCACACACAGGGAGGGGGGGACACTCTGTCTTTGTTCCCACATTTGATTATTCAGGTTGGCTGAACTAAATTCTAAACCCATAAAAAAGTCTAATCCCCTCTGGGGACATTTGCATACATTTCAGGTTTCTTTGAGTGAAAGTAAGAATACTCCCGTACAAGCTGCTTTACGATGTCACTCTGCTGTGAAATGCAGGCAGACAAGTCGCAGCTTTGAAAGTTCGACTGACACCACAAACCCAAGTCCTGTCAGTTCTGCAAGCAAACTCAACATGTGCACAGCAAACACTTTCAGAGGGCTAAATTAAGCTGTGTATAAACGAGCACTGCTGCGAACCCAAAATCAGATGCATAACCTGATTTCTATTTTTTTGAGATTTCTTTTTTTACCACAATGGAGTTTCTCTGTGTTATGGTTGGAATTAACGTCAATTCATTCCCTATTTGCACCTATGGCCATTGCAAGCTTGATATCAAGGAGTGCTTTTGTAGACTGTGATGAAATTTCAAATCCCTTTCTTATAGTGAACTCACTTGTAGTCTGCCCAGGTTCTCACGTCAAGATTTTGTTCTGCTAGTAATGCAGCTTCCAACAGTCTGACACAAAAGCACACTGATTATTCAGATTTTCTTCATAGTGCAAGAAAGATAAGGAAATGTATTACCTTGTGTTTCCATAAGGCAAAGCTGGGGCAGATTTATGCAAGTAAAGTAACTCAAGGATCTTTAATAGATCCGGTGTGATAAACCAAAAAAAAAAATAGAAAAGAAAACAAGTAAAATTTAAATATGATTGTTACAGATCTTTAGCAGTTCCTTATTAAAAATATTTGTGAAGACTGTTATACAGTATATACTGAACATATTTTCTACACAATTATATATTTACAATTTATATTATAAAAAGAGACAAAGGAAGTGAAAAGAGCTGGAATTCAAAGATGTAAAAAACCTGATTATTGTATTGATAAATTGATAATGCATAAGAGCACACCTATAGTTGCATTGCATTACATTATAATCTATGATATAATACTCACATTCAGTCATTGAGACAAATGGATTCCCTGCCATTTATTTTTAGTTTATATGTATACAGTGCCAACCCCATGATTCAGAGTGGAATAACCAACAGATAAGACCTGAAGTTGTCTCACAGTAGCTAGTGTGTGACACGGCCACCCCCTCAGCTCAGACTCATCAGGTCAGGAGACATGAACCGAGTGGTCATGGACACAAGAGAGATCATTGGCATTAGCACGGAGAGAGCCCATGCTTTGGCTCATCATGATACCAAACCTGTGTCTAAAGCATTGGTCTGGAGAATGAAATGCAAGGAGAAATCAGGGGACAAAAATGACTGATGTAATGGCCTGCTTAAAGTCACAGAACTCAGCCTCCACTTTGTCATTCCATACCACCAGTTTGGGAGCTTTTCTTTTTGCTAAGGGCATGGCTCTTTCAGAGAAATGGGGCACAAAGCAGGGGAAGTACTCCAACAAACCCCAACCACAAGAAAGCCTGAATCTGCTGCATGATTTGTGAACTGGGCTAGTTTAAAATGTCATTGATTTTGGAACACTGTGGTTTAACTGTCCCTCCACCCACTACATATCCTAAATATTTGAATTCTGTTAGCACACGAAACATTTCTTTGTATTTATCACATAGGGAGTGAAGAACAGCCTACAAATCCTGATCCTCTTCTTGATTTTTGACAAATAGAAATGGAGCTTAATCCTCTCCAAAGTCTTATCAGATCTTAGATGGGCCCCTAGGAGGTGGATGTGAGCTAGTTCGCAAACATGCTGCCGTTAGCCTTTCGATACTCACACCAACAGGTCCACCTCTCCTTCATGTTCAGCTACCCAATTCATTAGGTAATTTTTTTATTACAAAATGCGGCTGCTGTGGAATGGGATGAATGGTCCTTTGTCCGTCAATAAGAACGACTGCATTCTTTGCAAACTTTAGGGAATCATTAGTTCACTGTTTTCTTTAAAATGATACCGGTAAATGCCAGAACTGAAAATGAAGATCAGTAAGAGGATCTGGTGTGACCTCCTGGGTGGGGTTTCTGACCAAAACTTCTCCCCTTATGCCCCCATGGAATAGTCATGGGTAGTCACTCTGACATCACCCATCTCACATTAGATGGCCTTAACAAGAAATAAACACAGTATGGAGACAATTTGTGGTGGACATTTCCTGTCCACTGCCAGGCCCATTGATTTAACAGGAGGTGGTTGTACTTGGCCACTTTTTCGATTAGATCAGTCACAACCCAGTATGATGGGATAAAGTGGACTGCGGATGACAGCAACTGTCAAGGCTTGGTTTTCCCTTTGGAAAGTAATCACAGTTGTGATGGACCTATTGTGCATGTGTGACAATACATACAGTTATGGACAAAAGTTTTGAGAATGACATAAATATTAATTTTCACAAGGTTTGCTGCCTCTGTTTTTATGATGGCAATTTGTATATAACGTTATGAAGAGTGATCAGACGAATTGCAATTAATTGCAGAGTACCTCTTTGCATGAAAATGAACTTAATCTCAAAAAACCCATTTCCACTGCTGTTGTAAAGAAGGCTTCAGGGTGCCCAAGAAAGTCCAGCAAGAGCCAGGACTGTCTTTTAAAGTTGATTCAGCTACAGGATTGGGGCACCACCAGTGCAGAGCTTGCTCAGGAATGGCAGCAGGCAGGTGTGAGTGAATCTGCACACACAGTGAGGCGAACACTTTTGGAGGTGGCCTGGTGTCAAGAAGGTCAGCAAAGAAGCCACTTCTGTCCAAGAAAAACATCAGGGACAGACTAATATTCTGCAAAAGGTACAGGGATTGGACTGCTGAGGACTGGGGTAAAGTCATTTACTCTGATGAATCCCCTTTCCGATTGTTGGGGGAATCCGTAAAAAAGATTGTCCGGAGAAGAAAAATTGAGCGCTACCATTAGTCCTGTGTCATGCCTGTGTTGCTTCTCAGCCAAGGGAGTGGACTCACTCACAATTTTGCCTAAGAGCCTGAGCCAACTTCCCAACCATCCAAGAACATTTTGGTGACGAACAATGCCTTTTCCAGCGTGATGTACCACCGTACCATAAGGCAAAAGTGATAACTAAGTGGGAACAAAACATCGAAATTTTGGGTCCATGGCCAGGAAACTCCCCAGACCTTAATCCCATTGAGAACTTGCGGTCAATCCTCAAAAGGCAGGCGGACAAACAAAAACCCACAAATTCTGACAAACTCCAAGCATTGATTATGCAAGAATGGGCTGCCATCAGTGAGGATTTGGTCCAGAAGTTGACTGACAGCATGCCAGGGCGAATTGCAGAGGACTTGAAAAAGAAGAACCAACACTGCAAGTACTGACTCTTTGCAAAAACATAATACAATTGTCAATAAAAGCCTTTGAAATTTATAAAATGCTTGTAATTATATTTCAGTATGCCATACAAACATCTCACACAAAGATCTAAAAACACTGAGGCAGCAAACTTTGTGAAATCCAACACTTGTGTCATTCTCAAAACGTTTGGCCATGACTGTACAGTATGTTTTTTAACTTTAAAACATATACTTTGTTGACACAAAGCCCATTGCAAGATTAAACAGCAATACCAAACAACTGGTAATTATCAATGACATAATGAGTTAACTGATTCCTTCTACACCCATTTCTGTTTCAGGTATCAGTTTGGTTTAAACTAACAATATAGTATATATATATTATATGGAAACCTGGGCAGTACCACATTGCCCAGCATGCTTGTCAACCTCTAGGAGGTCACCAAACAGGAAGTGGTCAGACACCACTGATTTTGTGTTGGATACAGGAAGGGCTGGGCTTTCTTCTGTTATACTGTTACAACTGTGAGCGAGAATGGGAATATAGCTGCCGGAGTCATCATGGCCTATCTGTTTGCTCCAACTGTGCCAGTAAAAGGAAAGACAAGAGGGTTAGACATGGTAGCTTTACAGTACCGGCTTGTCCGTTCATGGGCAGTGGATCACAATGTGGTCAGGCTCCTCACATTGTAGCAAAGCAAGGGAAGGAGTGAGTGGTGTCTCATGTAGATGCCTGAACCCTGCTCCTTCATCAGTGCTTCAGGGTTTGTGCAGTTCTGGAGCATCTCCGCTCCTATGGCCTTTGTGCTTGAACTGCAGTCCTTTGTTGCTCGACTGTATCAATCAACTCCTCCATATTGGCCCAGGACTGGTGTCTCACCAGTTGAGCTTGGTAATCGGGGAGTGCATGCACTAAAGAAATCACACACTACCATCTTGACTACTCACTCCACTGTGTTATTCCCTGAGCACAGCCAGTGAGTGAGCTTATCCCACAGGTCGAAAGTCTGAGCCTGGGTGGGCTGAACTTCACTCATGGCAGCCCAGAGCCTGGCATCCTAGGGTAACCCTGTAGCAAGAGAGAATAACTGCAGCAGGCTATTCAAGGTCACAATGGCCACGCTACACCACACCAGTCAAAAAGGCAGCCAGATCACTGAAAATCATTGAAAAACACAGTAGTACTAGGGTGTTGTACCGTGTTAGCCATTATGAATGTTGTGAGAAGTCAAGCAAAATGACACCTTTTATAGACTAAGTAAAAAGATTACAATATGCAAGCTTTCAAGGCAACTCAGGCCCCTTCTTCAGGCAAGATGTAATGTAATCTTTTTAGTTAGCCAATGAAAGGTGTCATTTTGCTTGACTTCTGAAAAACACTGAAAATAAATAGAAAGTCTGTATGATCAAAGTAGCTGATTTACAGTACTGTACAGGTTAAAGGTTGGTTCAGGGAGCCCACTAAAAACAGAATTATAATAACCTGACCATTAAGTAATGAAGTGTAATGAAGATGGACTTTTATCATTTTTTATCAATGTTACAACAAAGTTTGAGGTCCCAAGATGTGCATTTTCAAAAGATCAAGGATCTTTTATTGTAATTCCAACATCAATGCAGAAACAAAATTTATTTACTCAGGTCCCAGTAATTAAACAATTCCCATGACCTCATAAAATAACTTCATAATAAAAAAAGTACCCTATAATTAGTCCTTTAACCTCTAGAGCTTTGTGATAAAGGTATCACATATAAACACAAGAAGACAGAATGAAATTACATTTATACATAAGTAAAGTAAAGTAACTATGGATAAAAGAAATATTACTGCAGTATGCCCTGTAATTAGCAGCAAGCAAGAATGGTAGCAGCAAATAGTTTATTACATGAGACTACTGAAACAAAATGCAAAGTGCAGCACAAGTCGCACAGAGTGCACAGTCAGATTTAGTGATGTTGTATTCATTAGTCCAATAGCATCCAAGAATAAGCTGTTATGAGAACAATTTCAAGTTTAGTGACAGAAAATATATGGATTTACAGAATTAGATGGGTGGCAAATTTATTGATACTGCAGATCCAAGATTAAGCATTAAAAAAAGCCCAAACATTGCACAAAATATTGACTTGTTTTAAAGTAATAGTTTCAGAGAAGGCTAAAGATAAAGTTAAATAGTCAGCTTGGTTCAGATCAGAAATAAAAAGAAAGATAAGCAATGACAATGGAAGGGACAAAAGTTGGAAGTTACAAACCACATATATGGTGAGTAGACTTCAATTTATGGAATGACAGTTGGTTAGATTAAGTAGGTTTGATGACGAATAGATAAATATAATAATAATCAAAACTACTTGCAAAAAGCTGAAAGATCCCTATTTCTCATCTATTCATTTTTACATTTGTTTTTAAACCAGTGCTGCAGTTTATAGCTCTGTGTTTCCCAAGTTCCTAGTTTTCTTGTCTGCTTGAGCTACTTATGGATTTAAACCTTCCACTATTTGACCCTTTTGGTACAACATACCAAAACGTACACATGAATTATATACTTACATGTGTCTTATAAACTGACAAAACATTTATTTAATATCAATTTTATAATTGTCCTTTAATAACATGATTAGTTTAGTAAACACATTATCCAGATACTAGTTTTTGTTTTGGTTGATGTAATGCAATTGTTGTAAGATCTGTTATTAGCTGCAGTATATTTGCATTAGACCTTGTATGGCTCTTCTCAATCAGTTAACATCTAATAGCAACTTTATTCTTAAAATTACCTTTGCATTTTTTTAAATATCCTGCATCCATCCATTATCCAACCCACCATATCCCAACTACAGGGTCACGGGAGCCAATCCCAGCTAACACAGGGTGCAAAGCAGGAAACAAACCATGGGCAGGGCACACACACCAGGGACAATTTAGGATCGCCAATGCACCTAACCTGCATGTCTTTGGACTGTGGGAGGAAACCACAGTACCCGGAGGGGAGAACATGCAAACTCCACACAGGGAGGACCCGGGAAGCGAACCCCTAACTGTGAGGCAGCAGCGCTACCCACTGCACCACCGTGCCGCCCATCCTGCATCCAGAAACTACTAAATAATTTTCTTATACAAAAGAGACTTAACCAGGAGGCATAATCTTTGTCTACAGCACTTTGGTACATGGTAGAAACTCATATTCCAATATAAAATAATCTATTTTCCTGAATTATAAGAATGCAGGATAAAATATACATAAATAATATACCATGGGCAGCTACCCCACTTCAAATACTACCCTGTTCTTTGTAACGATTGTTACAATAAAAAAAAATTAGTATAATGTACTGTATCAACTGAATTGTTTTGCATATTTCATATGAAAGAATTTTGGACACCAGTTTTTACATTTTCATTTGCATATTTATTTCGAAAAGTGCAGCATCAGAATGCAAAGCCTCGATCATGATTTTATGTGCTAAATAAAGCATAAATAATGAGTGACAACAGGAGGTGGGAATGGCTGATTTTGCTCCAAAAATATGTGTGCATGTATGTATACTTGTGTTCAACTGCTGCATTTCAGTGTGAGCTTAACTTCCACTACTCATTAAAGATATCAAACCTCTAATGGACTAATAGTTTAAAATCAAGCTATAACATTACGGCTAGCAGCTTAGTGACAACAGGAGTCACTGAAGATAAAAAAAAATATCAGTCTTACCTTTCAGGCAATGTCAAAGAGCTTCTCCTCTAGTAATAGTCTACTTACAGTATGCAATCCATCATTAAAATAAAACTCTGTGAATTAGGTGAAATTTTAAATCTAAAACTTAACACTACATGAACTGGTACTAAATGGTATGCACAAAGTTTTTAATTAAGGGAAGAAATCAATGGTATTTTGACCATAAATGTTCTGCTAATAGTGAAATAATGACCAGCAGATGAAAACAAAACCAAGGGTAGGAAAGGATCAAAACTGGAAAAGCAAGAGTCCATCAGAAAAACTCAAAATTTAGAGCCTTGCAAAGAATTCAGAATCTAAGTTGAAGAGAAACAGTAATGCACGCAAAAAAAAAAAAAAAACTGTAGGGTCTGTTTTCTGCTCTGTTTATTAGTTATATTGTTTCAGTTTATTTATTCCATTTGAAATTTTACATTTGTGTTTATTAGCATAGTAATTTTTTAATTTACTCTGTTTTGGCCTTTTGGCAACACAATGCTTTTAGGGAGTGCTTTTGCAAGGGAACTCAATACCATATACAAACAAAAAAACAGTGAATGCTTTCACATATAGTGCAGAGAGCGCAGTGAAATATGTTAATTCTTTCTTTCTTTCTTTCTTTCTTTCTTTCTTTCTTTCTTTCTTTCTTTCTTTCTTTCTATACTGAATATTATTATCAAAGGATTATTTGAAGAAACAGAAAGAATAGTAATAAGATGTACAAAACTAGCCTGTCTTTGAGAAACCATTCACTTGTGACATGGGTTGCTACTGAATGCTTTTAAATATCAACTCGATTGTTGACACTGTAACTGAGTTTTGACAAGCTGAACATTATTTGCTGATCCTTGCTTCCTTTGTCACACATGGCTTTATATTTCAAAATGAATAGTAATTGATTGTACTGCTTTCTCATGTCTGTATTCCTGTACTTCATAAAGTCATTAGAGAAAGTAAACATTCTACTGATAAAGGTCACTCTGTTTTATACTGAATAATAAGATATATTTCTTTTTCATATGTGGCCTCTATATACTATCTTAAATAAATAATTTTGAAGTGAGCCCACTCCCTTGGCTGAGAAACAGCCCCACACATGAATGGTGTCAGGATGCTTTACTGTTGGCATGACAGAGGACTGATGGTAGCCCTCACTTTTTATTCTCCGGACAATCTTTTTTCTGGATGCCCCAAACAATCAGAAAGGGGATTCATCAGAGTAAATGACTTTACCCCAGTCCTCAGCAGTCCAATTCCTGTACCTTTTGCAGAATATCAGTCTGTCCCTGATGTTTTTCTTGGAGAGAAGTTGCTTCTTTGCTGCCCTTTTTTACACCAGGCCATCTCACACCTTCCTGCTGCCATTCCTGAGCAAATTCTGCACTGGTGGTGCCCTGATCCCGGGCCAGTCAGGAAGTTGACTGACAGCATGCCAGAGGTCTTGAAAAAGAAGGGCCAACACTGCAAATATTGAGTCTTTGCATAAACTTAATGTAATTGTCAATAAAAGCATTTGAAACTTATAAAATGCTTGTAATTATACTTCAGTTTACCATAGAAACATCTGACAATAAGATCTAAAAACACTGAGGCAGCAAACATTGTGAAAACCAATATATGTGTCATTGTCAAAACTTTTCCAACCATATCTAGAAGGTGCACATTATATTTGATGTCCATCTCATTAACATCTTCTGTGATATTGTGGCTCTAAGGATAATAAAATATTTAAAAAGTTACTTTTCATTAGTGTTGTAGTGAAAATAAAAAATGTATTTGTTATTAGTTTATTCATCTGAATATTAAATTCAGTGGTTTATCTCTAACAGAGTGCTCTGAATAGTTGTTCTAACCTCTGTAACACAAAATAAGAAAGACTTGACAAGAGTTATAATTCCAGCTGGGAATACCTTGTTTAACTGATAGAGGCAAAGGAAACAGTAGTTTAAAAAAGGCCAAAATGTAGCCCATGCATTAAGTTTGTTTATAATTTAGCTCTGTAGTAGAGATTCTGTAGCCTTGACTAGCTGGTCCATATTGAATGCCGTCATTTGTTGGTGGTGGTTTTGGAGGCAGAGCAGAAGTGAAATCCTATTTTTTTAGGGGTGTCCCCCTCTAAACTTAGAGACTGAATCACCCTTAGTCTTCCCCATGTATTCCTAAACAAGATTCCATAAGGCACTTACCCAACGTACACTTTTGTTACACTTTAAGGTTCTACTTACACATAAAAGTATTGTTAATAGACTATAAACAGTATAAACTAATTACAATTTGTGGTTGTTACATGTATGTGAATTTCCCCTTGGGATTAATAAAGTATCTATCTATCTATCTATCTATCTATCTATCTATCTATCTATCTATCTATCTATCTATCTATCTATCTATCTATCTATCTATCTATCTATCTGTAGTTTAAACTTATATATGTTACATTTACTTTATTGCAACATCCTTTTTTGCACATTTGTTTTTTTTATCTTAGTCTGCAGTCTTCTTCTTTAATTATAAAACTAGCTATATGTTATGCTGTAATTATAATCAGTAAAAAAAAGCTAAATTATCCTATATACAGATCTACAATAATATTTGAATTATGTTGACAATTGTAAGCAATAAATTCTATTTAAACTCACTCTAATTAAACTGTGCAAAAAGATTTTCAGTAGAGTACAAAACAAAATTTATCTAACTAAATTTGAATATTTCGGGGATCTAAACCTATACTTTAAGTGAAAAACCAAGAAAAGACTCGCTTTCACCAAATAAATAAATTCAGGTTATTGACTCTTGCTTTCTCAACTGCAATTCTGCTCTTGCACATTTAACAAAGTTTGTCTTATCAATTGACCCTGCATGTCTTTTGGTTTAAATTTCTCTCTTTACCTATGACAGTCAAATCATTTTAAAATTCTGAAGGACATAAAGTCTCTGATTATATGACACTACTACATAGTCAATCGCTCACCTTTGTTCCAACGTTCAGTGGTACTATGTACTCTTCTGAGCAACATTTTGCTAAAGTATATGGTGTTATAGTTACAACGTAATGCAATCAGCCTTAAAGAATAATCAGGAAAGAATAATTAAACAAGTAAGAGATTGAGACAAAGAACCTAAGATGAGCATCAATATCCATTTTGTACCCCAAATTATAACTGAGAATAAAAGCTGGGAGTCAGAAACCATGAACACAAAAAGGGACAGCTCTTCATGGCAACTACCAATGTGTAATGGTTACTGAAAGACCCAATGTGATGACCATAAGTTGATAAAACCAATGATGAAAAGATTAGAAAAATAAATACATCATGCACGGTCAATCAAATCATGACATGGTATTTGTTACAAGAAATCCAAGATTACTACATAATTCCAATAAAAACTCATATCTGTTACTCACAATTACATTTCTGCAGGCATTTCTGCCACAATAGGACTGAAGTCTCCTTGCAGGATTACAGAGTGAATAGACTGAGGATGAAATCCAGTGTCTGTAAAAAACTGAAAAATCTGAATAGTTGTTAGGCACATTTATGCAAAAAACAGTTTCTTCTGAGCAACTCTAAGCTAAACTGAGGCTATGCCCTCCTCCTTTATTAGAACAAATAACAGCTGTACAGCACCCAGACAGAGGCGTCTGAGTGTACCCACATTCACCCAAGGACTCTACCGTGGAGCAAATTTGCCTTCCAGATGGTAAGCCCACATAATGAATTAGCCACATAATGGTAGGTAATCTGGTCACCAGGGGCCTCATGTATAACGCCGTGCGTGGAATTCACACTATAACATGGAGTACGGACAAAAAAATCCAGATGCATAAATCTGTGCGTATGCCAACTTCCACGTTCTTCCGCTACATAAATCCCGGTCAGCGTGAAAAGTAACACACATGCACATGCCTGCTGTCCCGCCCCAACTCCTCCCAGAATTACGCCTCTTTGAATATGCAAAAACAATATAAAAAGCCCTTAAGCTCAGCATTCTGTGAAAATACAATGGTAAATGCATGAGGGAAAATAGAAGAATTTCAGCGAATACCAAATGGAGGCAAGGAAAAACTTATTATTTGTTGGTTTAAACAGTGATATAATCAACAAAAGGAAGCTGATCGAGTGACATAGCATGTCAGAGAAACTTGAAAGCTCAAGTTCACAAAGTCGCACAATGCCCGAAATAAAAAAGAAGTTGTCACATGTCAAAGTCGCCGTGAAAAGGTGAGTCGTAGCCCAACGTCTGAGTGTCATATGAAAGCTTATTAGGGTACAGAGAAAAATAGGCACACAGTGGGAAAAAAGCACGAAATGTCAACTTTAATCTTGAAATTTCCACTTTAATCAGGTAGTTTATTTTGTCATTAAAGTAGAACATCATAAACTTCATCTTAATCTTTAATTTGCAAGTTTCTCAAATCCCATCGTAACTAAAGTAGCACGTTAAATACTTTGTTTTGTATTTGATCTTGTATGTGCTTTATGTGTGTGAATCACTACGTGCTTCCTTCCAGGGCTTTCTCTGCCTCCAACAGGGCACAGAATCCATTACATACAGCTCTCTGAATAATTAAAATACTGAGATGTATACTTGATATCATTTTCATGATGATAGGAGTTAAAACATGTTATTAAACATGTGGCGCAGTGATTGTTCATGTCTCACGCAAGATGCTCGCTGTGCTGTGCACGACCTTCAATGAAATACTTTATTGTAGCAGTACTGTCTCTTTCAAACTAACCCCCAATTCCTGTCCTTACTTTTTTTTCTCGAAATACCCAATCGCCACACAATCAGCTCTGTAATAGACGTTAAGCCATCTGTAAACTTAGAACGCCGATTCTTCAAACTTTTAAGGAACATTGAAATATCTTCATAGTACATGTTTAATTATTCTATCCATCTATCCTTCCAGAGTTGCGTCAGCACCAGCAAGAACACAGCGAGAGGCAGGAACAATCTGTGAACGCTAGCGCTGCGGCACCGTGTCCTCACACGTTTAATTATTAACAATATAGATTATTTAAATGAAGTTAAAGTTTTATCTGTATAATATAATAAACATATTTTGCTGCCTTTCATCTTAAAAATGATATTGTCATCATATGTAAATACGGACTTTATAAAGTGGCTAAGGTTGTGCAATATTATAACTGCATCACAAGTTTACAGTGAGGTAATTGTACTTATAAGTACAAACAGTTCTACAAGGATCACTTGATGGACTGATTGAGTGCGTTTATAGTTCTTGGGATGAAACTGTTTCTGAACCGCGAAGTCCATACAGGAAAGGCTTTGAAGTGTTTGCTGTGTGAGAGCAGTTGCAATAGGCAGCATGGCTGAAGCAGCGTGTGCTTGATGCTGTATACCGATAATTCTGTGCTGTAGATCTGTGATTCCCCACTCAGATATAGTGATATAAATACTCCAAGTGGTGCAGTGAGAGTAGTATGGAAAAAGATGATCTGCTGTGGCAACCCCTAACGGGAGCAGTTGAGAGAAGAAAAAGAAGGTGCAGTGAGAGTAACAACGCTAAAGCAGCTATGGTATTTGGAATACTTTGGCTATTTCCTGGAACATTATATTGTTACAGGTTAATTACAATCAGATGCATTAAACTAATAAACAATATGCAGTTAGTTTCAGTGTATATGATAAAGCCACGTCAGGGATGTGGATCTAAAGAAAGGGTTACCACACAGGAACAGTAGCACTGCTTTGACGCTGGGTGCCGCCAGCCTGCAAAACCAAGTGGAGAATTTGCGTACACCAGGGTTGGAGCAAGTTTAGGTTTTATATATTGCGATTTGAGCGTGGAAACGTTCGTATGTAACATTTTTGTGCGTACGCACCATTTATACATGAGGCCCCATGTGATTATAATGGAACTTTTGTACCAGGATATAAACAGCAGAAAATAAAACACAAGACCAGTGTTATAAGCTTGCCTTAGTGATGTCATGGTTCCTATTTTTTTTAATGTTTTGTTATTATAATCATTATTTGTGCAATACCAAATTGAAACATTATGTTGGAGGTGTCTTTGACTCCATTTTGTGTTGGAAATCTTTTGCATCTGCAACCATTTTGTTTTGTTTGTCCATGGTCACAGCCGTATTATTTTCTGTTGCCATGGCTGTTGTTGGTCATGTGACACGGAGGTCATGTGACATATTACGTCATCTTGTCCTGCCCATAACTGATGGTGGTGCACAAGCCCACATATCCTTACTTTGGGTTAAAAGTAAACAATTAAAAAAAAAACTCATGTTAGTGTTTGTTAGTGGCAAGAATATAACATAAGGATTATCTAGTAGCTAACTATTTTTTTGGTGAACATTGAATTTGTCTTTGTAGTTCTTGGTTTGACAATCTTTCCTCTTTTGTCCTTTTGATTCTTTGACCTTCTTCCTGTTTCCTGACCACCAATTTTTCCTGCATCTTTGCTCTTTCTTTCTCTTTCTTCTTACATGTTTTTCTTCCTTTTCTTACCTCTGAATGCTTAAAACTCCACAGTGTCATTAATGAAAACAAGGATCAAAACATGAGAGAACCTGGAATGATTAACATTCATGTGAGTGCAACAACGCCAATTAAATCAATAGAGTTTACAGGGAAAACTTAACACGCACAAGTGTTTATAATTATTTAGTGGATGAAATCATCCATTTAACCTGTAAATTAGAGACTTTCACTGATAATCATTCTCAGAAAAATGAAAACACTAAGCCTTGAGTAACAGAAGGCAATGACTCATTAGTTCTAGTGTAATTTGAAAAAGCAGAGTTAAGTCCAAGTGAGCACAACAGATATTTTACTGAAGGTGTTTTATTGTGGTGTCTTGTGTAATTTAGTTGCCAAGTTTCCAAAATTTAAGTGTAAATCAGTTCACCTGTTTAATTTTGATCTTAAAATTGGTCTTAATACAGTATTACAGTTCAAAAATAGGACAGTCTTGACATTATAGCATTTGTAGATACAAATAAAACTTTATTACTTCTGAGCTTATTGTGTTATTAGTTATCCGTAAGAATTCCCACAAGAAGAAACATTACCTATTGTCTTGTTATGGGGGCTTGATAGATAAAAGAGCTTGTCAACATATTTCACCAGTTTTTAGAATTACATACTAGGTGTTTTATCATGAAACCATAACCTTTTATTTTCTAGATGCCCTGGAGCCTAAGGTGACTTTAGGGATCCTGTGGCAACAAAATTATTCTCCTACCATTGACTGGACATTCAAGGAAAATGTTGACTGGGGTAGAGGTTACTTTGGCACAAGTCTGGAAAATGTCACAGCACCAATACTTACTTGCTGTTGTACAGATATTTCATCTTTCAGATCATGTTGGGAAGCATGCACTAGTACTGTGTGTTGCCGCCTCCACCACACAACAAAACAGCTCTGGATCCTGGTTAGCAACTACTTAGCCAGACACACAATCCAGTCCCACCCTGCCTAGAAATGACCATCTACCTGCTGCACCCAGGTGATACATTGGAATCCCTCTGGCCTGGTCCAGCCACTTGGGTCCTCGACAATAAGAATCCTGCTAGCCGGATCCAGCTTGCCCATTGTGCCATAACTGACACCCACTCACAATGCAAGTAATGTGCTTCATTCAGAACTCCGTGAGTAACCGCTCATTCAACACAATGTCAAACCAGTGGTACCCAAGAATTCTCCAAAGGGACACTGTACCGAAGGAGTCTAGTCTTCAACTCAGGTCACTGGATATCAACCCCATCTTGTAACCGTATAGCAAAACAGGAAGCACCAGGACTCTGAAGACTTGGATCTTCGTCCTTTTGCAAAGATACCTCATGACCTCCCAGTCTGTCTACTGACTTCATAGGAAGAGTCACGACAGACATGAATGTCACTGCCGAAGTAAGTAAACCTCTCGATAAGGTCAATATTCTCTCCACAGACAGACACAGTGCTGATGGCTGTGCCCAAGAGATCATTATAGGCCTGGATCTTGGTTTTCATTCAGGACACTTGCAAGCCTAGACACTCTGACTCCTCGCTCAGTCTCTTGAGAGCCCTGATCAGAGCCTCCATTGACTTAGAAAAGATCACAGCATCATCAGCAAAGTCAAGATCAGTGAATTTTTCTGTACCAAGAGATGCCCCACAGCCACTGGGCTCCACAATCCTGCCCAACACCCAGTCCATGCAAGCACTGAACAGAGTAAGAGCAAGAACACACCCCTGAAGAACCCTGGAATCAACTGGGGAAAAATGCAGAGGTTCTGCCTCCACTCTGCACAGAACTCACAGTACCAGTGTACAGGCCAGCCATGATATCCTGCAACCCAAGGGTGATCTCACAAAGTCTCAGTATGTCCCACAAGGCAACTGAATCAACTGAGTTGAACTCTTTATGAAAATCAACAAAGGCTGCAAAAAAACTCTGCCGATATTCAGATTTATGCTCCATGGGAAACCACAGTGTCAGGATGCGGTTGACTGTAAACTTCATAGGCTGTGACCAGACTGTTCTGGTTGCTGATAGGTGAGCAAGTGATCACAGATTATATTGAGGATCACCCTAGCAAGGACCTTACCTGCCACAAAGAGAAGTGTTATCCTCCTGTAGCTACTTTAAGCAGGTGTTTAAAGCTGATCCTCTGGCTAGGATGTTGGACATCTCTGGGTCCACGGTTCTTGGGGCTGATCCTCCAATTAGCTGTGGACCACCCAATCTCACTGAGATCACACAGGTGGTGTACCAGCTGAGGGTAGGGAAGGCTGTAAGGATCTGTGGTTTCTGCAGTGAACCTCTTTAGGCTGGTGGTAAGGCTGTCTACCTGGCATTGCAAGCAATTTTTGATTCTATTTGGGAGATGGGCGTTATCCCAACTGACTGGAAAACAGGACTTGTTATCCCTATCTGGAAAGGGAAGGAGAATCACCTGGTTTGCGGCAACTACAGGGGGATGCTCAACAGCGTATAAATTATTTACAGATTAATTTAATAAGTAAAACTCCTTGGAACTGCTTCCACACAGATCACATGAATGTTGAATGGAATTATTACCTGGTTCTGCTTTACTCATAGGTTGCAACAAAAGAAGAAACAGTAATATCAGTCTTGTCATATCTACAGGGAACAGTGAAATTCTTACTTGCATGTCTGTCCAGCATTCAACATAACATCACTTTACAGCACCATGATAAAAAAAAAATCTGTAAGGAATGGTTCATACAGTACTTCCATGTAATTTACACATTAGTGATACCTCTGGAATCACTTAAAGTGTATTATCTAATATATTTGTTATGTACACTAATAAATGAAGAGTAAAATAAACAGGAAATTGAATCAGATGAACAACGTAAATAATATTTGATCTGAAACTAAACACATTGATTCAAAGGAAGTAAGCAAGAAATAGAAAGTTGCTGCAGTTGTGGCTTAATGCCTTTGCCCATGACAACCTTTACAGACCTAGTTGTGTGTTTTTTACTGTGATTTCATTTCTTTTTTTTTAACTTTTAATTAATTTATTAAAAGCATATAACATTTCATACAATCAAGTCAAACTTAACAAAACAAAATTCAAATGAACCCCCTTTTCTTTCTCTTCACTTTTCAGCATATGCTCTGGTAGGACAAACAAGCTGTCAGTTATCTTCACTTACTGTATACATTTGAGTGTGTGTAAGTGTGTGTGTGTTTGTTTGCATTTGTGAGTGCATGTTTGGGCAGTAGTGTGTGCATGTGTGTATATTTATGTGAATTTCATATCTCAAACACTACTTATGCAAAAATTCTGCAAATCAATAGGCCTGGTCCCAAGACTAAATTGGAGCAGACTGCAAAAATCCTGACAAAATAACACAAATTTTACAGCAGTTATTAATGGATAAAAGTCAAATGTTTTTTGATGTATATGTGGATAACAACTGAACCAAACTGGACCAACAACAATAGACTTAGAGCCTGTAAGAAAGCAAACATGATACAACTTGTGTGAAGAAGTTAGGTCAAATCTTTTGTAAGTTATCATTCTAGATAGTTTGTTGTCATTCAGGGAGGAAGTCTTGGAAAAAACTTGTTCTAAAATGTTCTGTCTTCTCTGGAATTTTAGTTATCAAGGAGCTCTATGCAATGCAAAAAAAAAACCTAATGAAAATTGTTGTTTTAAGAAATGATTATCGATTCCAATTTCTTACAGGCACACACACACTGTCACCATGACTACAATCAACTTCTCTCAAAGTTTTGAATATCGTTGAATCTGAATTTTTGACCCCATCATGTAAATTCCACTTAAATGGATATAAAAGAATGTATTAAAATATAAAACTTGATATAATTTAGCACAAAATACAAATTACCTGATGTACTTACTGTTAACACTCTTAGAGGGCCAGTTTAGATAATTGGGAATGATTTGTGTCTATCCTTTATCATTATTTTATTATTGCAGTTCCTATAATTTATAAATCACAACCTGCAGTATTATAGAACTTGTGGTGAACAGCTAGAATAAAACAATTTTCATTATGGTTGATTTTAAAAACTACAGGCTCAAGACTCTGATATTATAAGGCAGCAAAATTCACCACTGAGTCACCATGCTGCCCCATCAGAGAAGGTAAACTGCATTACATACAAAAATCAATGAAAAGATGAAACACAAGCCTGTTGTAAAGATCTGAGATGTAGGCAACAGATGACTACATTCAAGAACACTTGGCCATTGGGTTTATTAGATTGCCCAGCAGTCCTATAGGGGCTGTCTTTTTTGTTGTTGTTGGGAAAAAGAATGGTACTCTATGTTGTGAAAACAAAATTGCACTACAATCACAACTATACCCCCTATTTCATCCCTCCTTAATCAAGAAACTGCCTCCAAGGTGTTCACAAAAGTGGATCTGAGGGGTGCTTGCAATTTTACCCTTATAAGGGAACATCACTTCAAGTACCTGGCCATGCCTTATAAATTAACCAGTACAGTTTCTCAAACATACATGAATTATATCTTCAAAAATGTTTTAGCAGTTTATCTATATAGTATACACTGACAATAGATAGAGATAGATAGATAGATAGATACTTTATTAATCCCAAGGGGAAATTCACATAATATTCTGATTTTCTCCCAGAACTTTGAATTACAAAGTCCTGGTTGGACTTAGAATGAACTCTCAGTATATAAAATTAAAGAAATATGAGTTTCAGCAGTCATTGGTTATATTATAAAGCTATCAAATAAGATGTTCTGGGTTAAGTATGAAATATTCCAAGGTGCATGCCATCTTGAATTGGAAACTTCCTGATAGTGTTAAGCAGTTTGTAGACTTTACTAATTACTATTGCAATTTTATTAAAACTTTTAGTACCGTTATTTCTGCCCTTATGTACTGGTTTCACCAAAAACTCATTGCAAAAGCTTCATTGGACACCAGAAACCCAAGAGGTGTTTAATATGTTAAAAGAAAAGTTCACTAATGTACTCATCTCGCGATATCCTGATGCCTCTTGGCCGTTCAAAGTTGAACTAGATCAATCAAGTTTAGGGTTTGGAGCTATTCTGTCACAATGATTTCATGATACTTGTAGACTCCATCTGTGTGCTTTCTATTATCAGAGGTTCACTTCTGCTGAACAGAATTATGAATTAGGCGTCAGGGAGTTGTAAGCCATCAAACTAGTTCTAGCAGAGTGGTATTATTAGCTTGAGAAAAAGAGACAGTAAGACATGGAATGCTAGGGAATGATCAAAAGCTCCCCCACTGACAGATGACAACACATGTTGAATAGCAAGGACCAGGTTCCCCTTTGAGTGGTGAGGTAGCAAGAGTTGTGCCACTCTGAAGGTGACTGATATACAGTATGAGGTTGCCATGACAATGTGGGCTGCTCAGAGCACTTTTAGTTTAGTGTCCCTGTAGGAATTCAGAAGTGATTACATGGTTTGCCCAGAAATAACCTTACACAGGGATTAAAGACACTTCACACCCACTGGCATTAGAGGCATGAGGTTTATTAACATTAGGTAGAAGGGGTCAGGGAAGAAAGAGTGGAAAGACAAAGAGAAAAGGCAGGTCAGTGTTTTTTTGGCAATTTGGCATAGGCAAGTGGGCAAGCCAGCACACCTGACATGAGTCTGGAATCTGATAGTTCAGACCTGAAAGTCATCGGGTTTGCATCCTTTGATTTTGGTTTCTTCATAAATTAACTTATCTATTTTTATATTTTGGTCTCTTTGGCCAAGAACTTTGCCAATGAATACATAGAAGATGCTGAAATATGTTAACATTAAATAAATATAAATGCATTTTCTTTGCACAAAAAATCTCTGTAAAAGTCTCTGATTTTCCAGTGTCTCTTCAAAGTAAAATCATTTGCAAAGTCTCTCAAATACTGAATATTTTGGGGTTAAACCTGAGGTTATGAATTTGTTATGAGAAAATTTCTGTAAAGACTATAAATGTTCTATAATTTTAGTAATCTATTACTATTGCACTCTAGCCAACAAAATGCTGTAAGTAGACAGCATGAAGAATGTATTGCATGTTGCTATGTATTAAAGCAGAGCACAGAGCACCATGTGTACCATAATGTGTGAGTATGCAATGGCTGAATAAATACCATTGGATGTACGGTGACCTGGTTCATTTTAAGTCTCAGAACATAAAATCAGTCCATTTGCAGGACTTTGCTGTAGGAAAAAGTAAGGCTTTTTCTGATTATTGTCTGAAGTATTGCATTTTTGAGAGCAAGAAAGATAATGGCTGCCTACACGGAAATGTTTGTGCCTTCAATGAATTTAAATATTTCACTATGCCCCCCACTTGATTTTCTTTTCTCCAGATGCAAGCATGTAATATACTCAACTTTCTGGCCCCCTCATCCTACCACTTAGAAACTGCTAAAGCTTCCCAAGAGCTCATCTAAAAACTTTAAGAGCTCATTATAATGCCTTTGTGTTTCAGCTCTGCAGAAATGTGCCTCGGTGGGTGAGAAAATGCTGGACCATCTAGAGTTTTAAAGCTTCCCTAAAGAAAAACATTTAATTTCTTTAGTTTTCTATCTCATTCATTTTAAGAACTTTCTGCACTCATGATTTTTTTTTTACATTTAGGCAATGCCTTTTACGTTCTCATGTAAAGGTTACTTTACACCTTATTAACAAAGCAACAGGATTTTAACTACTGTTAAACATTTTAGACCTGTGGACTGCAAAATTCTGTGAACCCTTAATAGCAGTGTTACAGATTCTAAGAATGCTTTCTTCATGTACAATACCTATGTCAAACTTCAGAAATGCAATGTCATAAGCATTTAAGTGAAAGCTGAATTCAGACAGATTCACTCTCCTATTTTACACATGTAGGGTTTATAACGAATGTACTTCTTTCTTGCAAAAAATTAAAAAGAACAAGAAAGGAAAATGATTATTTTCATTGGAGCTTTGGTTTTACTCAGGACATGCAATAGTCTCTATTTTACAAAAGCTTATTTGTCTACATGACGTGTGTGTCTTATCAAGAAGTATTATTTATTCTGAAAGATAAATCTAAGCTGCACCAATTGAAAGCCAGAATGTGAATTCCACAGCAGAATAGAGATCCTCTTTGGTCACAGCCTCTCTGTTGGTCCCGCAGGCAACAGAAGATTAAGGCTTACAGAGGAGGTGAGCCAATGACATCATGGGCTGTTTATTTGCAGCTTTAGTACCGGATATGCTTGCTATTGTCTCATTCTGCTTGTTCAACCCCACAGCTCTAATCCAGCACCTGGTAGAGAGAGGAGTTTACAAAGCCTCTTAAACCAAACTCAAAAGGTATGATATAATGCAGAGGCCCTCATACAGGGATTTCAGGCAGACAACATGAGAAATTGTGCAAATCTTTTCTAAGGTGAGTTGTATGAGAGAGCACTCCAGATCAAGATAATCTAGTACACGTAATAAACAGCATGTAAGTAAGTTCTGGTCTTCATTATGAGATATGATTTATTTTGACAAATCTAAAACAAATAAACATTTAAGAAATTAGAGATTGTGTAATGTTTATTTCTTTTTTTATATAATTGCAAACATGTCTATCCATCCATCCATTTCAGACCTGGTTAATAAAATTCAGATATAAGGGATAATAAGGGTCACTTCTTATCCTAGCCACATTAGATGTAAGGTAGTAACCCACCCCATAACGTTCACCAATTGCAAAAATGGCCAATGTAGAGATTAAAAAGAGGAAGTTCAACATTTTTAATTTATGAACTGTTAGTCACCTACCAAATAAGTGTTCTTTGTCAAGTGCCTGAAGGTTCAAAAATTTGTATTTTAGCATCAAAATTCACAGCTTGGACATCAACCAAAATCTGTGTCTTTTTATCTCTGTCTTCAAGACTGGAAACAAACAGCAGACTCAATAGTGCTGTCACTTCGTAAAACACAAAACATGTTTTCACTTGAAGTTGTGCATTAATATTTCATTAATTTCTATTTTTAAAAATATAAATAACTAAATATATTACTTGGTTTTGAATTTCTGAAATAATTATCAGAAAAGGTCATGTCAATAGTCAATTAAGAAGTTCAATTGAAACAATGGAATGATATATGATATATTCATAATGTACTATATGTAAAAACCATGCCACATTATGCAACCTTTAATTCAATTTTCAGTCACAGCCTTCATTAATATAATTTTCTGAGTTCGAGGCAGTCGGCAGAGTGCTCCAGTGAAGCCAATAACATAATTTGACATGCCCAGCAACTCACTCCAACTAGTCTGTAACTCGGTCTAATACAATCAAATAGGTTTGATTTTGTCTTTAGTTGCATGGGGTGAGCTCTGTGTGTGTGACTGCTGACAACCGATGAATGCTCATCCAGATACACAACACATACAATGCAGCAATGAGGAATAAGAAAAGTGGGTGCTATGGACCTCATAAACAGGAGAGAAACCTATCTGTCTGCTGTCTTGTGTTTTAAATGAAAAAGTACAGAAACAACAGTTGAACTTGCTGTACCTGTTAACCGTTTATACAGTACCGGGGGGATACCTGACCCTTTCAGAAGAGTGAAATACATGCCAAAAAGTTATAAGAAAGAACAGCAGACTGGCCAAGCCAACAGGAGACAACACATAACCAAAAAATGGGGAAGGCGGGAACAAACTGTCTACTCTAGAGTGAGTTCAGGAAACGGTGGCAAGGTTCCAGGACTCAACTAAGTAGAGAAAGGATGTTCCAACAGTACTCCTCCACATAAATGGTTATCTAAGAGAGTACCTAGGACAGGGGTGGTGAACTCCAGGCCTCAAGTGCCGCAGTGACTGCAGGTTTTCATTCTTACCATCTTCTTAATTAGTGACCAGTTTTTGCTTCTGATTACTTCTTTTAATTAACTTGACTCAGGCCCCATAATTGTTTCTTTTTCGTTAATTAGCAGCCAAACAATAATGAGACACAAAACAATCCACCACATGACCAGCTCCCCTGTGCCCATTACACAATATCTGAAATTAAAGAGAGGTGATGATCTTGGTAAGGTTGATCTCTCAGATCACCAAAACATTTTGACGGTGCTCTTAGAAAGAACAGAAAAACAACAGATTTCGAAATGTGTGCTGCGGCAGAATGAGAGCAGCAATAAGCCATGGAATTAAATAACGGGTTTAAGTAACAGCAAGAATTGGCTTCTCATTAAGAAAGTGATTGGAGTGAAACTGGTTGGAGTTTGAAGCCCCAGTTTAGTTGGTCATCTGTTAGCTCGTTTCACATCTCATTTCTGCTTGGCTGTCATTTAATGAAGAAAGGAATCGATTCAGAGGGCTGAACTCTTCTAACAGGGATATTAAAGTGATGGGGAAAAAGTTAATTAGCAGTGAAAACTGGTCACTGATTAGGAAAAGGGTTAGAATGAAAACCTGTAGCCACTGTGGCACTCCAGGCCTGGAGTTCGCCACCCCTGACCTAGGATATCTGTCTCTCTAACAGTAAGATACAGTTCAGATGTGCAAGAAAACCACTAGACAATACAGGAAGCTCTAACATGGTGTTTTTGTAGCAAAAGAAGGACAGTCCTTAACCCTAGAAGTTGTTTCAGGGCTTGGTTTAAAATAAACCTAGATTGGCACTAAAGCCACATCCTGGCCAGGAGCATATAGAACTTGTATTCAGTAGGAGGTTCAGGTTCAACTGGTGGGTAGAGGAGAGGCCAAAAGAATAAGAGAAAGAGAGAGAAATGGAATTACAAGATTGGTAGGTATGTGGTTAACCTACCTCACCTTATAGATGTGGATCAACAGCTATTTATAAGAGCCTGGAGAGGCTATGGATTTCTTGCATTTTGTTAATTTCCACTTTGTGTCTTCTTTGTAATTATCACTCTAGTGTAAACATAAACATTTGTATATATTTTTGACCTCCTTAGTGTTATTTGGATTCTAAAGTGTTGCCACAAGAGCCCCCTGGTATTACTGAATTTTGAAAATAATGTAATTTTAATGTGCTGGAGAGGACTTAAACATATCATATAGTACAACCAATAGACATAAAGGACAACATAACACTGAGTCTGAGATCGCAGCACTGGCCCTTACATAGACATCCATATGTCAAAAAGAGTTAACTTCCAAATTAAGAGCTGGATATATAAAATAGAACTTCTTTGTTCTAGTTCTAATCATTTCTACAGAAGTCTAAATTAACAATAGTGCAGCAATAGAATGATTTGAATACCCTGAGGGTAAAACATTACACTCTAACTTCTGACTAGAGAGCCTGTCCATTATGTTGCTCTGCTCAACATTGGCAATCAGACTGCCTGTCCATCAAAGGCCACACTTACTTATGATGACTGTAATCCTAATTTAGAGTCATCAATCAAGCTAATCTGTCCAATTTTGGAAAACCATAGTACCTGTTCAAAACTCACCTAAGAACAGAAAAACACACAGAAACTTTGTAAAGTATATGAACTTCATTCGAACCCACCATCAAGCAAACAGTTTTGATAACCTTTGTGAGGCCCTATATTTTATTATATCATATTACAGTATATTATATTTCAGATTTAAATTGGCACTGTTATTGTTATTGTCAAATGAACAGAGTAGAGTGAAGTCCTTAATTGTGTGTTGTAATCAACATGCAACACATCTTTGGCACCATGAATAGAGAGTATAACTATCTTATCTCAACAATTCTGTTTTCCTTATCTGAATAATCTTCAAACACAGTTTAAAATACTATTTATAATTCAGATGTACTTGTTACAATCTATTCAATTGGTGCAAAAAAGGAAATACAAAAGGACCAAATTTAAAACGTCAATGTCATGGGAGGTTATCCCAGTAAGCATAGGATGCAAGACAGAAACAATCCCTAGACAGGGCAGCAATCCAAACAGAACACACCCACCAGTGCCAATTTAACAACTCCAAAAAAAGCTTAACCTGTAAGTGGAAGGAAACACCCACACAAGCATGGGGAGAGCAAGCAATCTCCACACAGGAAGGATCAGGGGCGCAAACCCTGCAGGCGCCCTGCCCGGGGTTTGTTTCCTGCCTGCTCCCTGGGATTGGCTCCAGCAGACCCCCGTGACCCTGTAGTTAGGATATAGCGGGATGGATGGATATTATATTATATTATATTATATTATATTATATTATATTATATTATATTATATTATATTATATGTTAACTGAAAGAAAATTTAATTCTAATTTCAATATTTGTTTTCATTAGGGATCCAGTGTAACATATCATTCACTCTATTTATTACCATTTGATTATGCTATTTATCTATTGTAAATCCACCATAAAATATAATCAAATCACTTTGACGTGAATAGTGTTATCGTGCTTTGCTTTTGACTTCAGATTTAAAAATGAACAAAACCCTTAATCAGTTAATCTATCATACTGTATATACCCATATGATCTAAAACCTTTCTTTATTCCAATTTTCAGCTTTAGATACTGGGCATTTTAGGAATTCTGCATTTTCAAGGGATTTTATGTACCTGAAAACCCCAAGCAACAAACTACTCCAAAAACCAACATATTGCTATTTTGTGATTAACTATATTGAATGAAGATTCAGTCTAAGGGAATAAACCAACAACCTTAGATAACTGGTGATGTCTGAATTTGACAGCAATCCAAGTAAATGATTTAGCACATTTAAATTAGTCTTCTGACAAAATTTCACTTGTATTCCTTTTAGATTATGGTATTAATTTTACGTTTCAATAATGGTAGGTTTACATATCTATCTTTTTTTGGTCTTTTTTTCTATTTTACTCCTCTCTGATTTGTTAATCATGTTACAACATAGAAAGAATATTTGATTATTAAAAAAGTTTTCAATAAATGAAAGTACTGTTACATAGTGTACAATATTTCTGACAATCATGGCTATGGAATCAAAAAGAGAATTAAGAGTAAAATCTGTCATGAAAGTACCAGGATAAAATATATTTTTTCAAACCCACTTAAAATAATGTAGTTTAATGTTACCTACTCCACAAGCATAAAAGCAAAAACCTACCTGATTTACACTCAGAATTTTATGTCAACATTATTAGCAGTATTATGTAGTATGTGAACTTTAATGTATAAGTTTTTGAATATTTTATTGATAATCACCTTATTCAGAATAAATAAATAATGGCTAGAAGGACATGATTGATAAAGGCTCTTTTCACTCTTTCTGGTGTTTTGCAATGGCATTAATTAATGTGGTGGAACATGGAGAGGCTCAGGTACGCATTGATTTAGATATACAATGTGTATAAATACTCATTAATTCCCCAAAGCATGAAGGAATGTGGGCATATTTTTCAAATGCTCAGACAGAAACGTCTGTACTACCTGTACCTATATATATTTCATTTTCATTTGCTCTTAAAGCTATACAGCACTAAACAATACTACCATCCCATACATAAATCAAGAATACAAAGCAAAGCAGAGTGGGAGGAGGAGGAGGAGAAGGAGGACATTTTTTTGTGTTTTTTAAGTTAATGGAAAGGTAATCAATGATTCTGCTGCACTTTCCCTTACTCATGTAAACTTGTTTCAGGTCTCTTCCACCTGGGGAGATCCACTGCACTATAATTATATGCCAATGGGGAACAGCTTAACACGCTGGTCCTGTTTAAGATGGGAAATGGGGCACCATCAGATTGGTCACAGCTTATTTAATTACACAAATGAAGAAGTAACAATCCCACAGCTTCTCTGTGCCGCCCCTCCGCAGGGCAGGTGGAGAGAAAGCAGCTCTAATCTATTTCCTGATTGCTACAGGCTCTGACATATTGTCCCCCTGGGGGAGAGAAGTAAATCAGTTCTGATCTTTTGTCTCTGGAGCCAGGAAGGTGATAGGGAGGGGGTCAATAAGACCAAGGACTTCCCTTCTTTTATTTAAACTGAGGACTGTCTTCACACCATCCATGCTTCCTATAATACTGAGAGCTGATTGGGAGTTCAGCGGTGGGTTGTCTAAAGCACAAATCTTCAAATTAGGAATCATTTCTTGAAAGTAGCCTCCTTACTACATGAACTAATGAACAAAAAAGGGAAGACGAAAAGTATTTCTTGATCGCATGATGATCAAGAGTTCTGTGTGTAATCCTGCAGAGGTGCCATCTCAAGTCAAAAATGCTAAAATCATAAGAAAAGCATTCAGATTCCCAGTAAGCACTATTTTATCAACTTCCAAATGAAATTTTTCATACATACTGAAATATTTAAAGACATAATGTACAATATCTGATGTTTAAAAAAGCATTGTCAATACCAGTTTAATGTGCTGTTTGTGAGAGTCATATCTTTACTGTAATATTAAACTTAAAAGAAAGGAAAATTTTGCCCTGTGTAGATTCATGTGAAGTTAGGACACTACTCAGTCATCCTAGTGACTGGAATAAGCAATTTAATAAAGTGGAAAGAATCATATATTTTTGATGTTCTCAAATAATAAGTTCATTTTTTTTTTTTGTGAAAAATTAGTTCATTGAGTGCATTTTATTTTTTTTTGTTTTTACTCTCTTTAATATATTAAACATCCATTTATTAGCACAGAAGCAAAATAACTGTACACATCTTATGCTTATGATGTTCCTCTTCTTATTATCTGTGGCGGGGATCATCTGAATCTTGTAAACTGAATGAATAGACTACCAGTCTCCACAAGGCAAAAGAAAATACTAAATTTCTTATTCATTTAGCTGATCAGTTCTTTTCAAAAATGCATTTAATTCTGTGCAGATTTATGCAATGGCAGAGTCTCAAATGCTTAGTGCAATGCAAAAATATACCTGGGAAGGTAAGAAGTCTGTTATAGAAAATAAAGAGCAGAAGTGTATTTAGAGCTGAAGAGTGTGGCTGAATATTAATGCTATTCCTTCGTCTTAGCAAAAAGATTACATAGAAGCATTTGGAGGAGTGTGCACGTGACTATAATTCTCTTTAAATCCCACTCACGAAAAAGGAAAAAACATTAAAAGTGTTTAGTGGGCTGAGCAGCATATGTTGTACTTGTACACTTCACTCTGGGGCATGGTGGAGATTTTGTTCTGGAAACATGAGAATCTTGGTCACTTGAAGCTGTCAATCTGCACAGTAATTTAAACATGCCTTTCCGAACAGATGTCTTTCACTAAAAAGAGACGAGTGCACACATGCACACACACACACGCACACACACACACACACACACACACACACACATGCACACACAGATTTGTTCTGCTGTATGAAACACATGGAGAGTCCTTCTTATGGTTTATACTGTTTTATTTAGATATCTTAATTGTAACTCAGCTTAAAGAACACAGACCATAAAAGGCATTTTTCAAAATTGGAAAAAAATGTACAAAATGATCAACATTGTCTACAAACAAATGCTTCTAAAAAATATATTTTTGTCCTGAAATTCATGTCAGTCATTTCCACGCCAGCACAGTTGTTGTGCTGTACATCCTTCACAGAGGACAATGTTTCAGAAGGTGTCTGCTCTTCTCCCTCTGAACACAACAGTTGATAGCACGTTATTCCTCATTACCTCCATAATAGGTCCCCTGCTAACAAATTCTAACTGTAGGCTCTTAATTCATTAAGATGTGCTTTGCAGTTTAACCTCCTGCCACCAGCAACAAAATAAAACTTAAGTTTACAAAACAGAACAAACTGCAGCTGCCTGAAGTACTCAGCAAGCCTTCAGATAAAACCTGCACAAGACTGAGACTACAGGAGATATAATCACCCAAAAATCTCTGATAATAATTCTAAGTGCATCCAAATATATCCAGTCAAATGAAGTCTGCATTATTTATTGAAACACTGATTTTCATCAGTTATAAACAGGTGAAATGTTCAGTTTCCATTGGGATGACAAAAGTCTACCTTCTCTTATGAAATCTTCTGTCAACCTCGTAGTCCAACCAATGTGCACTACCACACGCCACACTTCAGAAAAATGTAACTTAACTGTTAATGTAATGTTAACTTAATTTGTTATTGCACTATACTTTAATCCATTACCATCTGACAATAATTTGTAATACACACTCATTTTATTCTGCTACTTTATTTTCCATTTTAAAGTCGATTGAGACTTCCAACATTGTCTGAGTAATTTACGACAAATATTTATCCAACAGGACACATTTTTCTTTAAAAGCTGGAGGATTTTTCAACAGACCATCCCTTTTAAGCAAAAAAAGAATACTGTACTCTCATTAGTAAAATAAAAAAAAAAAGTCAAGCATGTCATTCTTGGTTTTGATGCATATTAGGATTAGCTTAAACTCTCGCAAAATTCTGTATTAAGAATGGTGAAAAAATACTCTGTAAGTGGTGTCAGAGCTGACATTGGTAAAGTCTGTGTTGCAAGTCCCCCAAATGTTAATCTTTTAATACATTACAAAACACATTTTATCCACATAATCCACATTTTGTTGTACTAAATGCAAAATGCATTTTATGAAACTGAATGTTTGTTTCATTAAAACAATGCTATCATTATGTGTTTTGCATACAGTTTTCTTTTCATCAGCAGAAGTGGCTACGCCAATTTTAGGCAATATGTTTTCCCACTTACAGAATTGTGTTATTAAATTTTAGTAGCTGTTGAATAACATTTGTAAGCCACTCACATGAAATTACACATGCTGAATATCTGAAATTTGGAAGATTTAAATGTGATTTCCCTCTTTCTCTTTCATTCTGCTTTCCATAATTCAGATGAGTGCATGTTTGAGCAGAAAGGATTTACTTGACATTTTCGGGATTCCTAAGAAGAAATTCCTTAATACACTTGTAACAGATAAGTGCATTTTGCTTTTAAAGAAGTCTTTTTGCCTGTCAATCAAGTGGATATACTGTATTTCACAGATTCAAGAACGTTTAATTGTAGAGTCTTCATTACTCCAGTCTTTTTAAACAAAGCATTACAGGTCTTCGAAGAATAGCTAGTGCAATTACGAATAAATTTGATATGCCACATTGTTCTCTCTGAGTTGTAGGGTATCAAGGCAGTAACAATGTTTCATGCCAACCTTGTTTGTTTTTGGATTTTATTCATTTTACTGAATGATAAGTTTCATTTATTGTTTCTGAAGCACACTATTGTATGCACTAGTATACTATTTTGTTTCCAAATAAAAGGATTTAAAAAGTATATAATTCTTAAGACTGTTTCTGATATACTGTAATACATTCATCTATTTTTAGAAACAACTGTTTCCATTACGTTGACATTAACAATAGCCAACGTTTGCAGCGTGGTGTGTAAGACAGGAAACAAGAGGTGCTGGGATGCTTGTTTTCCATGGAGAATACTTATAGATATCCTCATACCCATCCATACTGGGAAAACCCAAAGTCCCAATTATATTAGGATGTGAAAGATACCACAAGTTGACATGGGAAAAAGGAGCAAATGCAAAAAAATGGACATAAACTGAAGGTAAGTCTTTGGAGATGTGAAGCAGAACATAGCAAAGAGTGTTTTCTATAACATAAAATTATAATCCTATATATTAAAACATATTGAAGACTAATAAATAGACTATCAAAAGCAAATATGCTTAAAGAAAAATGTATAACCATAATATAATTTTCAACACAACATTTTTCTGGTTGTTACTGTGAATAAGCCCTTACTTTTAGTATAATATTCTTGGTTAAGATTGTGGTCTTAATTGGTTGTAATTAAACTGCTGGTTAACATTGCAGTTGTAAGGTTCCAAAACTTTGATTACTTTTTTGCCAAGTAATAGATGCTCTAGCATGTCTCACTGGTATCATTGAAATAAAGTGCAGTTAGATATGGCTCTTTCCAGCTGTGTCACTTCATTTTAATTGTCATATTGTAAACCACATGCTAACATGTCATACTGAGTCATCATCATAACTATAAAAGCTTTTGAGTCATTCAAAAAATATTAAAACCAGTCAGGAGAAGAAGAAACGATATAGTAAATAATTCTTGTATACTTTGACTTGAATGCATATAATCATAAGCCTATACTGTATAACTAGTCTTATAAATGAAAAATAAGAAAAGAAAATTTTGAAGAAAAAAATGAATATATCATCACTCAAATGAAAAAACACTATTCTGACTGAAAGATATATGAAATCACCACATATGGAGTGGACAGTAAATTGATAAACAAGACAAAAAACTGGAAAAACAGAATTTGGCATCTAATCTTAAAAAAACCAAAAAACAAATCAAACCTTGCCTAATCCTAAATCACTAAACCTGTTAATTCTTATGGGAAAATGGTTTCAGTTTTCAAACAAATCAGTTTCTGAACAGCCTTTAGGAATGAATTATGTTCGATAGCTGAGGTTTCACTGTAGTAGCATGCTATGGTGTAGCACAAGATGTGTGGGCTAAGAAATGCCATGATTGGCAATTTGGTTGTACACACCCAGTAAGGATGCAAGCCTTCAACTTACTGGGAAAAGTAATCCTGTGGCTTCGGCAATAACAGAACTAAAAGGAGCAAATCATGGAAATAACAACTTGTGATTCTTTTGATTAATGCTCTGCCAGAGTCTCTCACCAGTTAAGCGACACCAGAGATGGAAAAATTTGGAAGAACTAATCAGCGTTGTGGAAAGGACAGGAGAAGACCACACCCACAACAAACAAGTTGGCCTAAGACACATGAAAGGGAGGTCACCTCTAGCCGTCCACAGGAACAAGTGTGGGAATCCAGGGCACATTATTACTAACTGCCCCCATGTAGACAAGCCCATGGAATGTGGATAGATCAAAAGCAAACCACGTAGTGGTTGGGTGGTAGCTAACTCTATTTTTTCCTTTTACACGGGGTTTGTTAAAGTCAATTGAACTTTAGTTCTAAAACAAATGACCAGCCTTACCTGTATACATGGGGATGCCAGAGCTTATCCACTCACTGAGTGCATTGTATCTTAGAAAAGGACAAGACAAAAGGATCCAAGTGGTGACTTATCAGTCTCTCCCATATGCAGTGATATTTGGCCACGACTTGTCAGACATAAAACCCAAACAAATTGTTGTTTTGTATAAAAAGACAGGATTGGGATCAATCTATACTGCTCATTGGTTTCGTATATTGAGGGTTGCCAAATGCTTCCACAGGCCTTTCCCTGTTTGAGCTACTGGAAGCAGGTAATTTGGACTTGGTCAAGGAGCCATAGGAACAAAAAAGAGTAGCAGTTCATTAATATAATGGAATATATGACACAGTTACACAAGTGCATTAAGTGCATCCAGGACCTTGTCCAATTTCACTTAGAGGCGACGCAATGGACATAGGCTCAGCTATATGATCGCAAAGCTACTCTCTTGAATTCTACCTGGGAAAATGTAAAATGGTACTAGTTCCCACCTCTAAATCTAAATTTTTAGCATATGGGCAGGGTCCCTGTAAGACTAAAGAATCTATAGGATTGCTGGATTTCATGGTAAAACAACAACGTCAGGGACCTCCTGAATGAGTGTATTATGTGAATCTACTAAACCCTAGAACAAAAGAATGGAAACCAAGCCCACCTTGGAAAATGCACTTGCACTCTTTTCATAAATGCTCAGTTTTGTGGACAAACTGACAGCTAAAGAAAGAGCTCAACTGTATGACACTATAGCATGTGTGAGTGATGTTGTCAGTACCAAACCATGGTGGACCAGCCTGATTAGGCACAATATCATCACAGAAGCACGAGTCATTGTAAGGCAGTACCTATATCAGATACCTGAGCCAAAACAAAATGAGGTTAAGCAAGTAGTTAGAACTGGCTGTTATAGAAGAACTAACAGTCCCTGGTCCAGTCCCATCATACTAGTACCCAAACCCAGAGGGTTGTGGCTGTCATGCAGTGACTTCCACCGACTCAATCAGGTTTCTCAGTTCAATGACTATGTGATGCCCCTGTGCTGACAGTCTTATTGAAAGACTTGGGCAGGCATGCTTCCTCACAATACTGGATATGACTAATAAGGTATTGGCAAATCCCACTAGCTCCTGAAGCTAAAAGTGTTTAGCTCACTTAGTGGCCACTGGCAGTATCATATCCCACCCTTTGGTATACATTGGGTACCCAACTGTAACACCTGAGATGGGTGTGTTGGGGAGATGAGGAAGAAAGGTGCTGTTGCAGAAAGAAGGGACAAGAATTAAGGCAGGATCACGGGAGGACAAAGGACGTCTGCTGCTGCAGAGAAGACCATGATGGTGAGCAACAGTGACCTGTTTATGGATTAAGAAGGATGCGCTGAGGCTCACGGGTTTAATGAATGGATCTTGACCATACTTATTGATTTTAACCTTCACCATGAATCCTGAATTTTATTTGGATTAGTTATTCATGAACCACTGCATTGTTTGTACCTTGGATTTTGAACCCTTTCTTGTTAAATTAAAGATCTATTTATACATTTACACCTACCCTTGTTTTTTAAGTGTCCTCATTGCCCTGGCTAATCTTGGTACATGACAATTGATGGTCCCGGGTTCAAAAGTGACAAGAATGCTGTAGCCAACCCAGACCATCAAAGGAACAACATACAACTGATGAAAAATGTGAAAAGAAATAATGTACTTGAGTGAACAACATCAACAAATGAAAATAATAAACATCTAATAATAATAATATATACTTAAATTTCACATTATCCCTAACGATTACCCATTTCTATTCAAAAGAATACACTTTCCAGATAGTTGGTCTCGTCCGTTATAGGAGATGGACGTCTGAAGCAGAGCTTCGCTAGCAGCGGCTTTATTTTCCCACGTATTTCATATTATTTAGAGGTATCCTGTATCCTGTATTTAACCCGACCAAGGAACTTCCACTACAATATACTAGCATAAGTAATAAGAAGAAAAGTCAGAAAGAACCGGAAAAGAAACTTAAAGCTGCATCAAAGTCTGGACAGACATCCGGCCCGAGTGCAAGGTATGGCCTCTCGGAGACTGACCTGGAACAGGCAGACGAATGCGCAGATTTCCTGGGACCCCGCTCCATTGTATCGTCTCCAGTCGAGAGTGAAAATCGGAGCGAAGGTGCAAGTGATACAGGTCGCAATGGATCGCTGATTTCTGAGGATCATTCGAGACTAGAAAAGGCCCTGCATGATGTGTTCTCATCTACTCATCGCAAGACCGCAGCACCTGCTGTAACAGGAGCTGCATTTCCACTTGCAGAGCACGAAATCCGAAACGAAGTGTCCAAACTGAAAACTGAACTGAAAGAGATGATTGCTACACTGGCCACTGCCATGGCTACGGCCATAAACGAGCTTAAGAATGAGTTTAAGAAGTGTAACATTGAGCTTAAGAAGGATAACAGAGACCGGGAAACGCGTCTATTTCAACGTGTTGATGTGAACTTTAAAGGCGTGTTGGAGAAATTAGAGGAACACATCGAAGAAAATAGATCCAAACTGAAAATGCTTGCCGACCAGATTAATGACATTACAGATCAGCTGGATGACGTTAAGCAGGCATTCACGGCTCGAGTTGAAACAGCGGAATAATTGGCGTCTAACGCCAATGAAAAAGCTACATCTGTGAATTCCGAATGCAAAAAACTCGGAGACAGACTTGCGGCCCTGGAAGATGGGCGCAGAAGAAACAATATAAGAATTGAGGGTATACCTGAGAAACGAGAAAGCTCAAACCCAGTGAAATTTGCAGTAGGATTACTCTCTAAAATAATTGGAGATGATTTTAAACTCGACATTGAGATAGCAGCTGCTTATCGCACATACAGATCAAGCACCTTTAAACATAGGTCTTTTACTGTCCGCTTCGAGCGATTATGATGTAAGCTTGATGTGATGGCACTTCTGAGACACAAGCAAGAGATTATATTTGAAAATAATCTTATTCGTATTTTCCCCGGCTTCTCACCATTAACAGCTGCAAAACACGCTGCCTACTTTAACATTAAAAAGTTGCTACAGAAAGCCAATATCAAATACAGCCTCTTGTATCCCGCCAAACTGAAAGTGAAAGTTCAAGACCAATATTATGTATTTTCAAGCAAGGAGGAATCTGAAAATGAACTAAAGAAGATGTTTCCGACACTTTTTTGAAAGTTAATAAGGAGCCGTATTCTGTCAAGACATGGGAAGGACCTATCATCTGCTGTCGGATCCATTTTCAAAGAGACTGGTATTATAATTATACATCCTTTTCTTTACTTGGACATTATATGTTTATGTTTTAATTACAGTTATAGACGTGAGTGTGGAAGTAATTAAAGTAGGGTTGGTTTTTTTTTTTTTTGTTTTACTACCTTAAAGTAGACTGTTTAACATCATACTCTTGGTTTATTGCTATTTCTACTATTTCTACTATTACATTATACTATTACATTAGGATTTACTATGTTTATCCTAGACTACTTTTTAAAATCATTCCCAGGGTTCTTTTTTTTATTATCTTAATATCTTAATATCTTAAAATTGCTGAAGATTATTTTAAGCTTAAAAACTGTTAATGATTATATTTTTGGCAAGTTGTATTTAGAGTTCAGCTGCAATAGATATCTCTTTGTTTTAATTCTCTAATGCTGCTGCGGGGTGGAGTTTGTTTTGTTTTGGATGTGCTCGGTCTCTTTGTATGTCAGAGGACCAGGACATCGCGAAGTGGGGTCAAGCCTCAAGTGGGGAGGCAAAATGGGGGGGGGGATAAAGGGGAGAGAGAAGGAGAGCAGGCTATATCTAATCTATTCTTCTAATCCTTATAACTATAAATATCAATGCAACAATAGGCTAAAATGCAATAACTCATGGGGAATTTTGAAATTAAGATTAAACTGCCTCACTACCAGTTAAGACTATAAAATGACATTAAAAACTCAGAATCAATGTCTCCATGATGGGACAGTTAACTTTGTGAGCTGGAATGTTTAAGGCTTAAATCACAAATTAAAGAGAAAGAAAGTATGTTCTCACCTAACAGGCTTAAACGCTAAAATAGTATTTTTACAGGAGACCCACTTACTAAGCAAGGATCAGTTCAGACTACAAAAAGACTGGACTGGCCAAATGTTCAATTCTAGCTTTATAAAGAAAACTAGAGGGGTGGGAATTCTCATACACAGAACAGTTCCATTTGTTGCATCAGATGTCGTATCGGACCCTGAAGGGAGATATGTGATGGTCATGGGCAACTTATTTAACAGTAAAATGATTTTCATAAATGTTTATGCACCCAATGTCGATGATAAGGAATTCATGCAAAATCTATTTGCATCCATTCCCAATGTGAACACTCATAAAATTATAATGGCTGGGGACTTTAACCCCTTAACCACCCTCTGCCGGATATATCCGGCATCGTAGTTTTATTGCTGACGCCTTACTGCCGGAATTATCCGGCACATTTGCCTGTGGTTATGTGAATGCCTGGCGCGTAGTACAACTGACAGTTTGGCGTGGGTATTATTACTACGTTGTATTTCGACAACTCTGCGCTTGTATTGGCCGATCACGTGATGTGATTCGAAAGTGAAAGCTGTGAATATGGCGAAACGTAAACTGACTTCAAGTGAGGTTTTGCAGGCGATTTTGGACAATAATTCTGATCATGATTGTAGCAGTTCTGAAGAAGATTTTAGCGACAATGATGATCAGCAACGTGCGCTGCATGATACTGTGAATGACGGCGCATCGGATGACGGCGATGAGTGGGTGTATCCCCAGCACCTCAACTGGACTGCTGCCCGTGGTGAACTACCTTTTCTGCATCCGTTTGAGGCAACGTGTGGCTTTATTGTTGATGTAAACAATTACACTGCTGAGCAGTTTTATGAGCTGTTTGTGTCACCTGATTTGATCAGACATTTTGCTCATCAGACAAATCTGTATGCAGCACAGTTTATTGAGAATAATCCCAATTTACCTCCACATTCCCGTGTTCGTGCTTGGGTAGACACTGATGAAAACGAAATGAAAAAATTCATTGGGATTTTGATGTTGATGGGAATAATCAGAAAACCAGATATTGAGATGTACTGGTCTACAGATCCTATGTATGCAACACCTATTTTTGCAGGTATCATGACACGTAACCGATTCTCTTTGCTGCTGAAATTCTTTCATTTGAATGACAACAGAAATGAGCCAGATAAGAAAGATCCAAACCGCGACTGCTTGTTCAAGCTACATCCTTTGATTGACCATTTATTTGAAGCATTTCAGTTGCCCTACATGCCAGGACCGTCAGTTACAGTTGATGAAAGTTTATTGTTGTGGAAGCCTGAGAAAAGGTACATTTTGTGTTTTATTATGTGTTTGCCCATTTCTAGAACTTGCACAACATTTAGTGGTCAATACTGCTTGAATAAATGTAAAAAATGTAAAAAAAATGTAAAAAAGTAAAAAAATGAAAATTGTTCAGATTTCGCCTGGCGTGGGGAATATTTAGGGAGTTGGCGGTTAAAGGGTTAATTGTGTTTTATATCCACTCTTAGATAGGACTCCTGTGACAGGAGGGACAACATCTAACACTGCAAAGACAATTACACAGTTTTTAAATGACCACAACTTATCAGACCCCTGGAGGTTTCTTAACCCAAACTCAAGAACATATTCGTTCTACTCACCAGTGAATTATAGCTACTCAAGAATTGATTATTTTTTTATAGATAATAATTTCCTGCCTACGATTAAATTGTGCAAATACGACACAATTGTTATCTCCGACCATGCCCCTCTAGTCTTGGAGCTAAAATCATTAAGCCCCGCACACTCACCTCGCAGATGGCGTCTTAACCCTCTTCTATTGGCAGACGAGAACTGCACAGAATTTATATCCAAACAAATCAGCTTCTTCCTAGAGACAAACACGCCCAAAGAGGTTTCTGCAGGAACACTCTGGGAAACTCTAAAGGCCTTCTTAAGAGGACAGATTATTTCATATCTTTCCCACAGAAATAAATTAGAAACCAAGAAAGTGTCAGAGCTAAGAAGCAAAATTACTAGAATAGATGAAGAACAAGCCAGGCGTCCAAGTGAAGCTCTTCACAGGAAAAGGCAGGCCCTGCATACAGAACTTAACATCTTAACAACTAAAGAAATTGAACAACTTATTTATAAGTCAAGACATCATTACTATGAACACAGAGAAAAAGCTAATAAGCTTTTAACTCAACAAATTCACAAACAAGAAGTTCGCAATGCAATACCAGTAATCACCAACACGAATGGAGAAGAAATCATTGACCATAAAAATATAATGCACGCATTTAGAGATTATTATAAATCCTTATATTCTACTGAGTTCAAAGAAGACAACACACAATCTAATGCATTTCTGGATACATTACAGACACCACAAATAGATGCTTTAAGTGCTGAGGAACTGGATAAACCTCTGACGCTAACAGAATTACTAGATGCTATAAAGTCACTTCAAAGCGGGAAATCAGCAGGCCCTGATGGTTACCCCGTAGAATTTTATAAGAAATTCTCCACTCAGCTAGCTCCCCTCTTATTGGCAACAATTACAGAAGCTAGAGACAACCAAATACTACTTCAAACATTTCGTCAAGCATTAATCACTGTCTTTCCTAAACAAAATAAGGACTTGTTACAATGTGCATCATACAGACCAATTTCACTCCTGAATAATGATGTTAAGATACTCTCAAAAATTCTATCTAGAAGGATGGAGAAAGTGCTGCCCTCGGTAATATCACAGGATCAAACTGGATTTATTAATGGCCGACACCTATTTTCCAATCTCCGACGCCTGTTTAATGTTATATATTCACCAGCAAACTCAAACACCCCAGAGATATTACTATCATTAGACGCAGAAAAAGCATTTGATATGATTGAATGGAACTAACTTTTCAATGCATTGGAGAAATTTGGGTTTGGCCCGAATATTTGTGCATGGATCAAACTATTGTATACCAATCCAGAAGCTTCAGTTTGTATTAATAACATTTGCTCAGACTACTTTAAGCTAGAACATGGTGCCAGACAAGGATGTCCGTTGTCACCACTGCTGTTTGCAATCACCATTGAACCACTGGCAGTTCACTGTTGAAATTCTTATCAGATAAAGAGGATTATCAGAGAAGGACTGGAACAGAAAATTTCTCTATATGAAGATGACATGGTTTTATATATACAGTATCAGACCCAGAAAACACTGTGCCTGCAGTTCTAATAGCACTCACAGAATTTCAAAAGATATCCGGTCTCAGAATTAATCTGAATAAAAGTATACTCTTTCCAGTAAATTCACAAGCATATAATATTAGATTGGACACCCAACCTTTTACCATGCCTTATTAAAAAGCCCTAAGCAAATCTCCTTTAGCTAAGCTCTCCTTCTCAGGGGTGGGGTTTGATTTGTCTTCAGTTTTTTTGTTTTTTTTTGTTATAAATTGATCTATTTGTATGGAATGATTACAATAAAATTAATAAATAAAAAAAAAAAAAAAAAAAGAATACACTTTCCTGTAAAACTGTGTTTTGAAATGACCATCAACAAAAGCCAAGTCACTAGAAAAAGTAGGAATTGAACTACAGGTAATTCGGGAATGTGCACAGCATATTCAAGAGTAAGCAACCACAGTGACCTAATAATATTATTATTAGTTACTATTTGATTGATGTCTTTATCTAAAGTGACTTACAACATTTGAGATATAATTGGTTACATTTCTTTTGTTTTTCCAATTGGAGCACAGTGACTTGCTCATGGTCACACAGTGTCAGCACCAGGATATAAACTCGCAACCTCACTGTTTGAAGTCCTATGTCCAAAGCCTTACCCACTACACTGCCTGCCAATAATATTAGCCCTTGGTTAAAAAATACTCCAAATATGATATATAGAAAAGGACTAAGTTAAGTACAAGGTACTTCTAATACACCTGATCAACCAGCAACACTATAACTGAGGCCCATTGTCTTACAAAATTTCCCAGGTGAAGCCGGGTGACACAGCAGCATCATATACAATTTAAGTTAAAGCAGTTTCTGTGCTGTGACCAGGTTGCATTAAGGCTGAAGGTTTTGATACACACTGTATTTTAAAGATAAGATTCAACTTGTAAGACTGCAATTTTCTGTATAACTACAAAGAAAAAGTAAATTGGAAATTCTTCAGAACATTTGGATCTGAATCTCATTTCTTTTATAGAGGTCTAAAAATGAGGTAATAGGGAAATTATATTTAATAATGATTTATTAATTATTTGTGATATTAACTATACAACTATAGGAAGTAAATGTTTCATTAAATTATTTGGAGTTGGGTTCAAAGGACAGGAATTGGGTTTCATTTTAGAAACAAAATGTAAGATTTTCTGTTGTGTCCTCAATTTACATTTGCCATTGTTCTAGGCCTAGAATGTTTGAAATCTGACTGCTCTGTGTGTAATACTATGTTGTATAGATTATTATTAAAGAAATTAATAAAATTACATCAGTTTTTTCAGATTTATTTGTCATGTTAACTATTGTTCTAAATAAAAATATTTTTTTAATTAAGAAAGCCAGAATGCTCAAATTAGAAACAAACTAGGAAATACATGAAGCAACTCTTGTCAGTACAGATCGCTAGTCATTAAAAACATGTTTATTTGAGTTTTGACACTATTTATTGGTACCGCTCTGTCATAAACATCACTTAGATAGGACCTCAAAAGAGATAGCTAGCAAAATCTCAGCTCATTTTGCTAGATAACAGCAAGAGCAAAATTTATTTATACAGAACATTTACATATTAAGATTTAGCTCAAAGTGCTTCAGAAGATGTCAAAGAGAAAGTTAATAAATGAGTAAAAAAAGAAAAAAATAACTAAATAAAAATAAATAAGTCCATACCATCTTTTAAAATATAAGACATTAAATTAGTGGAAGATTAGCATCCTTATATACTATATCATATTGTAGGTATCTAAAAATGAGTTTGGTTTAAAGGTCAGATGGCCAGGAGGACAGAAAAAAAAATAGTAATATTCATGAAAATTGGTACACTACATGGGTACTAGTAATTAGTGAGGGATTTTGAAATTAGATTGTGCTCAATCAGCAAATAAGAAAAAGAAAGAAAAAGAAGGCTGATGAATTTAGGTGAGAGTTAGTGCAGCCCCGATGATTTCCACCCAGAGATGGCTATTGTCCTGACATTAAAGGAATCTTTATTGTGCGTCATTTACAACCACTGCCCAGTGATGGTCATATTACCGCATCCGTTTGGACTGAGTCACTGATGAGTATGCACCTTCACAGTCTAATTGCATGACTCTAAAACTTAAATGTTTCTTGAAACCAATTTAAACGGCACAACAAATTTTCCAATAAAGTAAAAAATGATACAGTACAGCTTTATTCACTTTCTGTTATCAAAGTTTTAGTAGTCTAACAAATATTTTACTTAAATACACAAATACATTTCAGAAAAAGGTAAATATTTTCTTTTATTTCAGATATGGTAAACAATAATATTCACTATGTACATCACAGTTGCATGGATGCATAGTATTTGCACAAAACAACAGACAATTCTTGGGCCAGATGTATAAATTAATCTAGCCATATATCTCTTTTGTGATGAGGAGCCCAATAAGCAATGGATTGTCAGTGGTAGGAGAACCTTAAAAATGTCAAAATCTGATATCAGTCATGCTGGAAGAAAAGGAAATGCACTGATACACTTCTGCAAGACAATGGGAAAAAAGAGGAATCTTGGAGATGAAACCTCCATGAGCAACAGAGCATGAAAAAAAAAGTGGGACACTAGGAATCATGTAATTCTCCCTTTCTAAGGTTAGAGGGCAAGCCACCAGCGGACCCCATGGTCACACCTTTCTCTGTTAAGACAGATAGAGAACATGGATGGTAGGCAAGGGGACAAAAGATCTTTCAGCCAAACAGGTGGCAAAGCCATGATCGCTCACTAAGGAAGAAAAAACAAAGTTACCCTACAATTCAGACACCAAGACTCTGCTACCCAAACTTTAATGTGCAGATCACAGCCACTTGCTAACATGAATAGCAAAATGGTGTCCCTTTAAAATAAGGAGGAAGAAAGATGTTTTGTAGAACCACCTCATTAAGGCGATTTATAGATGTAGAGACACTGAAAGTTTGTCCTTGTAGTCAAAATGAGACATGATTTCAAGTAACCCTGAAATTGGAACGAAAAGCATTTCAGACTAGAGTTCAATGAGTGGAGATGGGAAGAGAGTTTTCATAATGTCACAATAGCAGCAGTCTACGGTATGGACTAGGCCAAAAGAGTAGATATTAAAAGTAAGAAAGGTTCAAGAAAGATGGATAATCAAGTAAGCCACCAAATCCAACAGACATGGGTTGAACACCTGAGACAGATAAACCTGCGGGGACAGATAGGGATTTGTATATTTGTGTTGTAAATTTTTTATGACCCTTCCCTGTTTTATAGGTAAAATTAATACATTTTTTAAATAAATAGTTTTCTTTGGCTTTACTCTGTGTTTGAAGAGATGTCATGATGGAAATCTCTCTTTTCACTATATATTATAAACAGAAAGCCAGTTAAGACCAGGACTTCAGGGAATTTACTAAGGTACTGATCAAGAAAAGGTTTAGAAAAGACCCTGACAGGGTATGAACAGGTACAGACCAGCTGAAGAGCCAGTACAAGTAGGGAACCATTACTAGGAAGTGCCAGGGCCGGCGAGAGAAAATCCGGGCCCCAGTGCAAAGAAGGTGTCTGGGCCCTTATACAAAATTCTACACACATGTATTTGTGTATATTATTATTTATTTCTAGCAATCGTAGATTACATTGATATATTTAGATAAGTATATATAGGTGTAAATGTAATAATAAAGTAATATATTTATAATAGTAGAAAACGTTTATAATAACACATTTATTGTCTGCTGAACAAAGGTGCTTTCCTGGCCTTTTTCCTGGCGAAACTCTGAATCTATACTAATAAATGGCAAAGCCCTCACTGACTCACTCACTCACTGACTGACTGACTCACTCATCACTAATTCTCCAACTTCCCGTGTAGGTAGAAGGCTGAAATTTGGCAGGCTCATTCCTTACAGCTTATTTACAAAACTTAGGCAGGTTTCATTTCGAAATTCTACGCATAATGGTCATAACTGGAACCTGTTTTTTGTCCATATACTCTAATGGAGGAGGCGGAGTCACGTATCGCGTCATCACGTATTACGCCTCCTACGTAATCACGTGAACTGAAAACAAGGAAGAGATTTACAGCACGAGTCAAACGCGGGAACGAAGGTAAATGACGTTAATTGTTGAGTGTCTTTTAATACTGTGTAATTGTTGAGTGTCTTTTAATACTGTGTAAGCATACATATTAAGACATGTGCAATTAAATGTGCATTTACGGGGTGATTTCTCAGGCTTAAAAGCTCGCCTTTTATTAAAAAGATAAATGCAAACTGTTTTCATTCTGAAGGGCACAAACCACGTTAGATTTCAGCCGTTAAACGCGCAAAAATGTCGGTACACCAGATAAATAACCGCAACATATTATCAGTTGTATTGTATGCTTACAATACATATAGAAATGTGTTAATCGTTAACTAATATTATGGGATGGTGTTTTTCGACTCGCGCCTTGATTTAAACGATTGCATGTCTTGGTGGGTTTGCGTAGCTTATTGTCAATATCTTTACACCTCTTTTTAAGACTTAATTTAAAAAGTTTTTCTTTTCTTCTTAATTAAAATTTAAAAGCAATACTTCACCGCTGTGAAGCCCCTCTAGCGCTGACGTCCGAGGTTCGATTACCGTAAGCGAGTGCAGTGAGTGTGTACGCCTGATGAGCCAAGAATAAGGGGGAAACACGTGTCGCGTACTCTTTGCATTATTTGACAGTAAACTATTTTCAACCATTCTATGATCTGCTTCTCACAACTGAAGGCACCGTGGCTGATGTTACCTGACTTGCTGGCCAACCATAAGTGTTACCTGGTAGGTAACCACCCACTCACTTCACTCCCTTACAGGAATCGAACCTTGGACGTCAGCGCTAGACGCGAAGCCCCTAAAATTGCGCCACAGCGTGTGGTTCGTTTATTTGACAGCATGTAGATCGGGGTAATTACATTCACGGCATTCGTAGTCTGATTCACAATCTGATTGTATGGGTGGTTACCTATCAGGTAACGCTTATCGTTGGCCGGCGAGTCAGCTCGAAGTGGTCACTACTAAGGCAGCTTCACAAAAAAACAGATCCTTAACAAACTGTTGTTGGTATATTTTCCCTCAATTTAAAAAGGTTTTCTTTTCTTCTTAATAAAAATTTAAAAGCAGTACTTCGCCGGTGCGAAGCGCATGGATTTGAGCGACTGACGCATACAGACATATTCATGAGTGCAGGTACTTCGGAAAGAAAGCACCGTGTAAACCTAAAGTTTAAATTAAGTTCATAGACCTACAAAAGGTTGCCATTGATTTGAGGCAAGATTGCTTTTCTCATGTACAACTATACGTTTCATTCTTAACAGTAAGCTTGCACGGCTTGGTCATATTACAACTGGAGTGCTGAACTGACAACGTGGTATACAAACAGAACTATAACAATCGTAATAAACGAACAAAAAAAAAAAAGTGAAGAACCCTTGGATTTAATAAAAAGGCTCCTTCCTTGGCGAAGCAAGGAAAAAGGAAGACCTTATATGGCGTTCGTTTATAAAACAGCGGAAAAGCTGTGTTAAGGCTGCTTCACAAAAAAACAGATCCTTAACAAATTGTTATTGGGATATTTTCCCTCAATTTAAAAAGCTTTTCTTCTTAATAAAAATTTAAAAGCAGTACTTCGCGGGGATTTAGATATAGATATATATATATATGTATATATATATATATATATAGATCTATATATATATATATATATATATATATATATATATATATATATATATATATATATATATACTGTATATAGATATATATATATATAGATATATATATAGATGGATATAGATATATATAGACATAGATATATAGATATACATATATAGATATAGATATATATAGATATAGATGTATATATATGTATGTATGTCTATATATATATATATATGTAAGCTTATAAGTACTGCCTTACTTCTCTTTAAGAAAGGAAGATGTAATGATACTTGATTTAAACGATTCCATGTCTTGGTGGGTTTGCGTAGCTTATTGTCAATATCTTTACACCTGTTTTTAAGACTTATTGACTGAAACGGGCTTTCACGAAAAAAGTTAGGGCTTTGCTACAGGATACACCCTCCACAAGTTAAGGAAGTAAAAATAAAAGTATATATTTCTGTTTTATTTAAACCTTTTAAGTTCGTATGCATAGCCCCATTTGGCTGTTTTAGTTTTTTTTTTCTTTTTTCAGTAATATTTAATCTCCTTAAAGAAAAAGAACATATGCATTTTACTTTTTTTGTATCTCTTTAGTAATATTTTAGTGTAAAAGGATAACCAGTATTTAAACCTTTTATGTTACTTTATAAATTTATTTTACACAATGTTGAAAAATTAATAAGAAAGCTACATATTTTGGCAGCTGCTGCTTTAATTTTCAATGAAATGAAAAAAGCTCTCCAAGAGAAAACGTCAATGAAGAAGAAACAGTTTGCACTATCTAAAAAGGAGAAACCCTCATTTATAAAGGTTTGCTGTAGATGACTTAACTGAAAATAAATTAATAGTTCCTATGTGTATAATACATATTTATCTATTTTACTTATGCCTTTATTCCAGCAACTTGCAACATCTGAGGTACAATTTGTTACATTACTTTTGTTTTTTGCAGCACAGGCAGGTGAAGTGACTTCCTCAGGGTCACACAGTGGTGTCAGTACCAGGATTTGAACTGACAAGCTCCGGGTTTGCTGAAATATTACTGAAGAAAGAAAAAAAACGAAAACGGGCAAATAGGGCTATGCATACAGATGTCCATCCATCCGTTATCCAACCCGCTATATCCTAAATACAGGAGCCAATCCCTGCCAACACAGGGCACAAGGCAGGAAACAAACCCTGGGCAAGGTGCCAGCCCACCGCAGGGCGCACACTCCCACACACAGCCACACACCAGGGACAATTTAGAATCGCCAATGCACCTAACCTGCATGTCTTTGGACCGTGGGAGGAAACCGGAGTACCCGGAGGAAACCCAGACAGACACGGGGAGAACATTCAAACTCCACGCAGGGAAGCGAACCCGGGTGTCCTAACTAGCACCTTTCACTGCGCCACCATGCCGCCCGCATACAAACTTAAAAGGTTTAAATAAAAAAGAAATATATACCTTTATTTTTACTTCCTTAACTTGTGGAAGGTGTATCCTGTAGCAAAGCCCTAAGTTTTTTCATGAAAGCCCCTTTCAGTCAATAAGCCTTAAAAACAGGTGTAAAGCTAAACTTGCAGCACCACTATTCAATTACACTTGCCTAACGCCTCTACTAAGGGGACATACTGTGGCTTCTGGGCATCAGTCAAAGCACCAATCACAGGCCCGATTAGAAAGTGGGAAGCTGTGATTTGTCGTCTCCCTCCCATGTAACAATCACAGCCCGTGTTACAATGCACTATGTATGTATGTATATATGTATATATGAAGAGGATGGATGGATTGATGGATGTATATGTGTGTGTTTATGTATATGTGTATATGTATGTGTATATATATGTTGATATGTGTATATATATATGTATATATATGTTGATATGTGTATATATGTATATATGTATATATATGTTTACATAACCTCTTTAACACACTACGTCTCCGCTGTGAAGCGCAGGTATTTTGCTACATATATATATATATATGTGAATGTATGTATGTATGTATATATGTATGTCTTTATTTATATATATATATATATATATATGTGCATATGTATATATATATATATGTGTATATATATGTAGATATGTATATATTTATATGTATATATATGTACATATGTACAGTATATATATATGTAGATGTGAAAATTTGTATATGTATATATATGTATATGTGGATGTGTATATGTATGTATATATATGTATTTGTAGATATGTGTATATGTAGATATGTATATATATGTATATGTATATATATGTTTACATAACCTCTTTAACACACTACTTCTCCGCTGCGAAGCGCGGGTATTTTGCTAGTAACATAATAAAAATAAATAAGTTTTGCTAGATCAGACACAGTACTGAGTCTTACCAGTTCTACTAATTTTGAAACTAAACAGATTTGCAAAATTTAAAAAATACAATAAAAATTAAATGAATTAAATAAATAAATGTTCAAATTATAATAAAAATTATGGGGCGCGTTGGGCTTCATGGGCATCCTTGAGCTTCATAGGCCCCAGAGCGATGTACCGGCTGCACCCCCCCCTCTCCTCGGGCTTGGGAAATACTATACTCTGGGTGTAAGGAGGAGAGCCCTAGAAGAACTACAGGTATGGGAATTACAGAAGTGTGAACTGGATAGAATCAAGGAGACCTTGACTTTAATTACTGATAAAAGACAGGGTTCAGGGAAATGAGGGACTGCTAGGACGAGCTGTAGCCTAGTATTCCTGTTGCAAATATTGGACCACCTATGGAGGTGATTCTGGGGCATGGGTGAAACTTAACTTAAAGTGATGTATAAAGCCTCCGCTTAGTCAGGCAGTCACAGACAAATGGAGGCGTGAGAACAGAAATCAACAGAAATCGACAAGAACTTGATTTCAGACAAAACAATGTCCAGAGTTTTGAAGAGAGATACAGCATGTAAGAGAGGAATGTTGGTGGAAACAGATAGGTTGGGAAGTGGACATGCCACTCCACCTGACAGAGTGGGTGATTCACCTAGTTGAGGAAGGCAAGAGAGGCACAGAGTTTGTTCTTTTGTTTATTTTCTAGTTTTTGTTCTCCTATTTTCTGTATAGCTCCAACTGAAAATATTTTTTGTAATGCAATTTTTATTTTAGTATGATCTGGCCTCTTTAGATTTATTCTGGATTGAGATAATCTACAATCTGTTTAAATTAAAAACTAGACTAAAGAAGAAAAATTGAGCGGTGGAAATTGTATAGTATGTTAACTACAATATTTCTGAAATTAGAAAGAAGTCATTTTGTTTTCTAACCTGCTTAATCCAGACCAGGGTCATGGGAGGGGGGGCTGGAGCCTATCCTAGCTAACATAGGGCACAAGACAGGAACAAACCTTGGAGGGGACACCAGACTATTGCAGAGAAAACACACACAACCACCATCATCAGTTCACCTAACCTACATATCTTTGGACAATGGGAGGAAACTCACAAAGACAAGGGGAGAGCATGCAAACTCCACATAGGGAATGCCTGGGATTAGATCCCTGGTCCCCTTACTGCAATGCAGCAGTACTACCACTGTGCCACTATGCTGCCCTAAATAGAAAGAAGAGAAAAATGTAATTAGTCTACAACACACTGTATGTCAGGCACCTTTGTTGTGCCAAGTGATCTATATGGCTTTAGGTATGTTTATGCTATCCAACTCTGGAAGCAAGACAGCTGAACAGTCACAAAGAAGAAGACAAATGCTAAAAAAATGTTTTCTGCAAATGTAGATACAATGGGAATAACTGCAGCTCAAAAAAGAAAAATGTAATTAACTCCTATCAGCATTACTAATTTGCATTAAATCGATGGCTTGGTAATGCCAATAGGTGTTATGTAATAAGAGCTGCCCAGTCTTTAAGCAGGTTGGCCCTTTTTAAACCTCGGCATGCTTACTAACTTTCCCTGCCTAAAACACACTGTAATGTTTTGTTATACTCCCCCTTAACCAGTGAGCATTTATCCAAAATAAACTCACCATTTACTCTTCAGATAGTCAAAGCATTGAAAAACCTAGGTAAAATGAACATTTCATGCACACCACCTTGCTGTGGATCAATGACTATACACAAAGCATTCCCACTAACCCCATCATAATACCAAATATCAAGAACACACACATTATCACTGTACAGACAAAGCTACAAATGATGTATTCTAACACTCCCTACAACCTCTCTGCATATTGTTCCTCCCCATACTTATTATACACATTTCTCAGAATGAATCACTGAAGCATTGCCAGTAATACATGTGTGCCAGTCTCACTATTTCACAGTATGTTTAACATAATAATTAATGTACATAACTTCTCCATAGTCAGGCTACTGAAATTCAGTTTTGTCACCTTTCTTCATTACTCTTGCATAGAATGTATGCTCTCCTATAGAATTTAAGACTTTATTTGTAATCTTTTTATACAGTCTAATATGTGGATAAACATTGGATAATTGAAAATAATTAGCTTCATTGAACATACCTGGTTATATTGAAAATACCTGGCTTCATTGAAAAAATGAGGAAAGTGTTGATTTTGCATTTAAATACGTGGTTCTCATGCTCCCTGCATTGTGCATGTACCCTGAGAAATATTAGCCTTTTCAGTTACATGTATAAGCTTATGTATAGCTTGATAAGGTTTTGCCACATTAGGTGACTTTTCCAGCAATTTTCAGTTGTAGCCATCATTTATGTAATCTTAGTGAGCTGGAGACAGTGAGCAGCATTGAATCCGGTCACCTAATGTGACATACTCAATGGCTCACTTCAACTAGTCTGCAGCTTGCTCTGATTTGATTTTGTCTTTAGTAATAGGGGTGGGCACTGTGAGTATGAACGTTGATATCCAATGAAGGTTCTTTTGGAAATACAAGGAATACTGTATAATGCAGCAACAAGAAATAAGGAACACACATGTTTTGAACCTTGGAAACAGAAGAAATGCTTGTCTTTATGATGTCTCGTGTTTTACATTCTAATACAGAGAAAAAAAAAAGAAATAAAAAGGACAGAGACAATGGCTGAACTCACCACACATGCTAACCTATTAACCATTTGTACAGCACCAGCTACATCAGACAGCAAGTTACTGGGTGTAAAACAGGGGCAAACACTGCTGTGCTGGAAAGTTTTCAAGGAGTCAGTAATTGTGACATGTGTGAGATTTGCAGTCATAGAAACTGACATAGTCCGGCAGAGTTATTTGGAAAACAAGCAGCAGGTCTTACAAGTTGTCATTTCTTTAGCAAGTGAAAACCCATTTGGATCAGCCAGATTCAATGACATTGTTATCACTGATGCACTGTGATGCTAAGTCAGTGCAGTATCAGCCAACTCAGCAACTTAGAGGCAAGATCCAATTTTACAGATTATTTTACATGTGTAATTTTACAGATGATTGTTTTGCCTAAACATTTTAAAATTAATACACTGAATACTGCAGATTTGCATTGCTTTACCAACACTAATCTATGCTAAAACAATCATATAAACTGTTAGTTGACATACAATTAAACATGCCCATGTTATCCAAGTGTAATTTGACAAGTCAAAGAATAAAACAGATGTTAATAGCAATTTTTTAGTAAAGGGATTCAAATATGTCCTTATGTATAGAGAAACCATGGGCATCAGTCACTTCAGGCTATGACTTTTGATGCGACGACTGAACTCTTTTATGAAGACATTAAGAAAGTGAATGAAAAAATTACTAATGACAGTGGCCAAATGTATCAGCTTTACAATGACAATGTTCAATACATTTTTAAAGAGAGTTGGTCAGTAGTGCAAGTTGTGGTCATATATGATCAGAGATCTATATCATTTATAGTCAAATTTTTAAGGAAAAATGTTTTTCCTTAAATAAAAATGCTTAATAATGAATTTTGTAAAGATAATCCAGACAGGCTGCATTACATTGTTAGAATGTTCTAGATCTTTTTTTATTTGCTAAAGCAATATTGTACTTGTAAAATGGAAATTTTTAAGTGTTTAAAACGTAAATTACAGACAAAGCAAATATGTTGTGTGTTTAAGTTTAAATAAGTGAAAATAATACAAATGTCATTATTAGTGAACTATGGTGTAACGATGATCAATATTTCATTTTTATACTATTTGTATATCCCCATTCAAGGTGTCTTAAATCTTTATTGCTTAACCTTTTTTAAGTAAAATGAACTAACCTGTAGTAGAACTGATACATTTAATACTTATGTTTTGAAAATAGACACCTTTATTAAGACTTTGAAACATATTATTTTATACCTAAATTTCCAGTGTATATTTCTGTCTTTTTAATCTTTTCTGGGATAAAACATTGGAAACAATTTTTTAATGTTATTATATTTATGAGATACAATAATAGCTTTTCCAGTGCAATAATATTTTTTAAATGATGGAACACTGAACATAAAGTTTGAATCATTTATGAAGTTGCTTCTTGAATAATTTCTTTTAAAATAGCTTTCACTACATTTAACTGAGCTATAACTACAACTGCTGCCCCATGTTGATCCAGAACGATGAATTCCTTGAGCAGGGCTGGTGCTGGATCCCATTATATCTGCACTCTCCTGAAAATGAATGGTGGTCCAATACACTTTTAAATCACATTTTGCTGGGGTTTTCACTTGAGGCAGGCTTGTATTTTTGTGTAATGTAAGTAAGCTTTCTAAGCATATTTGATCAAAATATAAAAAGTAACGATTATCATATAACTTTTTAACCAATACATTTTAAAGATTTGTTTTGTTATATTGTGTATTGGGTACATTGAAAGATTTCCCACAGACTAATAAGTAAGACATACTAACCCAGCTGTAACCCTGGTCCACGCCTAATTCATTCTTTTTTGTGTCAACCTGTGGCACTTTCACTGAGTTGGCTGAAAACTGCACATTAATTTATATTGCAGTTTTAAGATTGCAAATCCTGAGGTAATCCTAACATGCACTCTGTTCTCCAACAACATGATCTTCTGCCTAGTTTTATGAGACTTTTAAATATATTTTTCAATGCTTAAACACTGTTTTAATTATTTACCTTGTATACCTTTTCTGTATCCATGTTTTAGAACTAGCAAGATAGAAACAAAAAAAGAGAACATACTCAAATCAATTTTCCCTTCTCCATACCTGATAAACTTTGTAGCCTCTAGAACAGAAGCTATCCATCGTGATTCACCTGTGCAAATACATTTGAAACACTAAATACCACCAAAATCTCTACCTAACTCTCCCAGGATTCCTGCTGGCTTTGATTTCAGGGCGGGGTGGAATTCCGCCCAGCTGAACAAACCAAGCTGCCTGTCTCCCATCTCACCTGCAATTTCAGCGTCTGTTTTCTTCCTTATTTTTTTGTCTCTGAAAGGTCACTTAGAGTGAATACCTCCCTCCGTGTATGGTTGAGTGAAGCTCGTGAGCTTAGTAAAGCTTAGGAGACCCATTGAATAAGTAACACTACCCTTTCTCTCTCCCTCCACTTCACCTGCCTCTGAACTTCCCACGATTCCAACTAAGTTTAAATATCACACAAAAAGCAGCATGCTTGTTACAAGCATTTTAACAATACTAATTCCTTTTTTTACTCTTAATGGGGCTTTGCATAGTCTGACACAATCTGACCAAAAAACACCTGAGCATCTTGAAGAGCATGACAGTCAAAGTAAAATGTGAAAGAGTGAATTCTATACATCAGGAGCTCTGGTTAAATATTACATTTGAAAATGCAAGTTTTAAATGTCTATTACTGTTTTATAATTATATGCTGATCACTCCACACAGACAGTCATATGGCACAGGATTCAAACCCAGAACGCTGGCTTTATAAGGTACCAGCACTGAACAATGACTGCATCAGCCACAGAACTAAAGTACTGACCAAACTGTAAACTTCATTTTTCAAACATCCGCTAATCCAATTTCTTATTTACTGTATGTTTACCAGTTCATGATCACATGGAACCAGAACTGATTTTGACAGTATCCGGTTGCAACACAGAGATCTTTACAAAACAGTGACACCAAGGTGTTGCATATTGTATTTCATTGAAGGTCAATAAATTCAATATATGATATATACAGAACATCTTCTTCAATAAGAGGCTAAAGTGCTCCTTTTCCAAAATTCACCTCCAGTCATGGTCAGAAGGTCACTTTTTTCTTTTACGAAGGCAAGTTTTCTTTTTTTGGCCTCCTTGTTTCAAAATTGCCAAAGCAACAAAAGTTAAAAATCAGTCTCACCAAGCCTTGCAATCAAAGCTGGCCCAAGACATATGAAAACTAATTAGTTGCATATGGCCCCACAAACATCAAGGGGCCACTATCTGCTCAGGTTGTCACAGAAAATAGGAAAGATGGGGAATGGAAAGTTTACAACTGCAGAGTAGTCAGTGAGCATGTGGGTACACCAGCCCAATGTACAGATTAGGCACCAATACCCCTCTCTGCAATCGTGTTCAAAACTTTAAAGGGACACGCATTTTCCGACCATACGAGAAATGCAATTTGATCGCTTTCAATACTCCAAAGGAGACCCCTACCCCAACTCTTCATTTGAGCTGATTATTCCAAGAGGAAACTCTACCTTTGTAGTCTAAATTTTAATCAAAGGGCCTCTAAACTTTATTTAGCTTAGGGCCTCAACAAGCATAAAATCAGCACTGTTTGCAATTATCATGGTTGCTGCACTAATTGGAATTTATTGGTGCTTTTGGCAGATTTTCTATTTTTATACGCACTCCCTATAAAGAGGCACTAAAGCTGCTCATTTGCACGATAGAATGCCAGCTCATACTGTTGGTGATTCATCCACAGGCTGCTGTAGCTTGTCAGCACCATTACATAGCCCTCCATTCAATGCTGCTGTCGCCAGCGACTACTTCCAAGTCCTTAGAACATAGACATCTTAAAATGGCGGCGGTCTTCATTTCTGCTGAGGTCATAAGTCTTATAAAAAAAGACACATCATCAGGGGACTTGAGGGCTGATCTGGCATGTAATGCAGCAGGCGTGTGAAATGCTGAACTTCCATGCAGTGATTTATCCTTCATATGTGGGCAGGCAAACCTCCTTTCGTGGAACTGCAGATGTACAGGTCTGTTGGCCGTAGTCCTTTATTGAAATGATGCTGCAAACAATGTTTCAGTTGTGAATCTCAGCTATGAGAGTCTGATTCAGCAGTTGCTCTGTAACACTTCTATGATCTTCTTCATCCTTTGCCTGTGCAAGTGCACTGTCAGCCCTGCTTCACACTGCTCACCTGGGGTTAGTGGCAACTTGATCAGTCAGTCATACAACTTTTTCAGCTCCATGAGCCCCAAGCTCCACCAGCAACAATACACCCAATCCAATGGAACTTAGCAGAAGGAAAAGTGGTTTTGGAGCTACAGATGTAGCAGTTTTTCAGTTCCTGTACTTTTTTCTTGTAATGTGGCTATAAATGGCATTCCAGGTCTTGGATCTCAGCCTTGGAACTCTCCAGCAACTGCTCAAAAGAGCCCAGCAAGTCCATTTTAAGTCTCTGAAGCACGCATAGCTTTGCTAAGCTGGGCTGTAGGCCTTCTTATACCACTTCTAACACCAATGTACACCAGCACAGAGTGCCCACAGATTCTTGCTCTTTACATTGCTGTTTTAGGTAGCTGATCCTCTTACAAGGATTGCTGACTGTTGTCAAACTAGCTGAACATTTTTTGGGACTTCAGAAGGCTTGCCATTTTTATAGGAACCCTCTGCAGCTGGTATTAAAGCTGCTCATTTGTGTGGTGGGATGCCATCTCATTTTGTTAGCGACTCACCCCAAGGCTGATGCAACTTGTCAGCACTATTGCAATAAACTGAATATCATTAACATTGTGCTATACAAATACATAAGCCGATTTTTAAGATGATGAACTTAAAAAAAGCCTGATGTATTGTACACAATTTAATAAATACAATAAACTATATAAGTTAAACATTACTTAAAGTCTCAAATTTTCCTTCATGGCTCATCATGATTAAATCTGTTTCATTTAAACTATAATGGCCATTTAAATATGTCCCAACAAGCCATCTGCTTCCATTTCTACTTAATACAACCCTCAGATGTAGCTTGGCTGTCACAAAGCCTTATTATTTTCATTATCGACACTTACTAAAAAAGGCTGTTTACATTTTATAAGACAAGACTACTTATTTAAAAATAGTTATATTTAATAAATTAGGTCAGTTGGGTTATCCACAAAAACTAAACTGAAACGTCTGGTCCCTGACTACAGCCTCTTGAGCTCAGATTTGGAAGTGAATTTGGACAGAGGCTATGGCATTTTGGAAAGTTTGATCCAAGAGTAAAGCATGTAAAAGAGGGAGTTGTAGGACTTGCACCACTGCGGGACTTTGATAGTGGGCAAGTGGGTAAGCCTGTACACCTGATAGATGGAGTTTCTATGCTGAAAACACATTACTTTAACATGGCCTTCTCATAACTTCACTTTAATTTAATCCTGATACTCTGTATATTCAATTCATTATAATAACTATTCATGGTGGCTCTAAAATCCGTACTAACCCCTACTCTCTCTTCTGTTTCTTTTCCCGTTTTTTTATGGTGACGACCTGCGCCACCACCACCTAATCAAAGCATCATGATGTTCCTACATTGATGGATTAAAAGTCAGAAGTCTACATCACCATCATCATCAAGTCCTTCCATGAGAACCCTAAATACAAAGAGGACTGTTCATTTATGTTAGGTAGAATGCCCAGAGGGGGCTGGGTGGTCAAATGGTCTGGAACCCCTGCAGATTTTATTTTTTTTCTCTCCAGCTGTCTGGAGTTTTTTTTGCTTTTCTGTCCTTCCTGGCCATCGGACCTTACTCTTATTCTATGTTAATTAATGTTGTTTTATTTTAATTCTTACTTTGTCTTTTATTTTTCTTTTCTTCATCATGTAAAGCACTTTGAGCTACATTATTTGTATGAAAATGTTCTATATAAATAAATGTTGTTGTTGTTGTTGTATCTGAACCTGTAGCTTTCAGATGTACTCAAATAATGCTCCATTTCGGTTCTTAAGCATTCATTGATATATTATTTATGCATTTTAGTATTTGTTTAACTATTTTTACAGTTATTGCAGTGATGCCATTCTGACACCATTTCCTGCATTTATTTCCATGTGTGTACCAATTCTCTGTGTTTTTTCTTCATGGGCTCTACTATTTTGTGCATTTATGTAAGTGCCATCATTACACTAGTGATCAAACATTTGGAATCACCCAGAAATAATTGTGTTTTTGATAGAAATTGATACTTTGTGTTGTGGTACCATTAAATTAATTAAAAAATATAGCCATAATATTATTAATGTTGAAAATGGCTATTGCTGCTTGAAATGAGTAAATTATAATTTATTATTAACATTAACCTGTGTTAATCCAGTGTCTTCATGGTAAATTGTAGTACAGTATAAATGGTAAACCCATCATGCGTAAATGCTAATGTTCAATAATGCAGGTAAATTGGCTTTCCTTGGTTTGCCAGATACTGCCATTTGTAAAGTTCAATTCTGGGCTCTTAAATCCAAATTTAGAAAACTTGATAATTGGGCTACTGATAAACAATATTTGGACCTTGGCTATGATTAACCTTGTTTTTGTAACATTTCTTTAATTTCTGACACTCAATGCTATTAGAAATGAGGAGTATTTGAAGTATTTTAAAACTTGTTTCTGTAAATAAAAAATGTTTCTGTTGTCACAAAAACGAGACATAAACTGATAAAGGTTTGGGGCAGCCACCCGTATAATATGGTATCCTGGCTGCAAAGTTGTTTTTTATCAAATAACAGCACTGATGTGTATACAATTGAGTCCAGAACAAGACTGACAAATAGGGGAAAGGGGAAGGCTTTTAAATGGGAAGACAGGAAGTGAGGTCATAAGGATCGGGCCCATGTTCTTTAGCCATTGGTTCCTACCCGGATGTGACATCACAGGGGCCGGAGCCAGTAAGGTCTCCTTCCATTGGCTCGGTCCTGGAAGTGACGTCAAGAGAGGCAGATGGAATCTCCCGGGAATGGTCTACAGGGAAGAGAGAAAAAGAGTCAGTGCACTCTGCCACCTCCCGGCCTGTCTCAGAACTGCCATCACTCAAGCCCTTTAGCTGCCTCCCATGCGCACGTGTGTAACACTGTTTAATATTTTAGAAAAGCTTCAACTTAATTGAAGATGCATGATAATGCATAATGAAGAGAACCCAATCAAAATGAATTTGCAGGCTACATTGTTTTAATGAGTAGCATTTCTATTGTTTGCTCTATTGCATCACTCTAATTTTGGGTTGTGAATCCTTGAAAAGTACAAACACATAGTTTGCTATTAAAGATTATCCTTAAAAGCTCAAGATGTATGCTAAGAACCATCTACTAAACTAGTTTCATTAAATTGTTGCACACATTATTGCATAATACATTCATGATAAAAAAAAAGATTATAGAACAAATCAGTAAAATGGGCAAGAACTAAGGCTGTGCACTTGTAATCTTGCAAGCCATACTGCAGTGGTAATAAGATACTTGTCTTTCCTAAAGCTACTTGCATCAGTTAAAGTTGTCTAAAAACGTTTTAATTTGTAATATAGAATGTTTTAGTCTATTTTAGCATCATAGTGGGATCACAGCCTGTCTTGGTAGCATGAAATGCTAGACAGTAACACCCTATAGACAAGACATCAGTACATCACAGTTCACACCCATATACACACTAACAGTTTAAGGTTATCAATTAGGCATGATTATGATTATGTATGATTTTGTGATGTGAGAGGGAAAACAGAGTACTGTACTTAGAGAAAACATCACACAGACATTGAAAACCCAGTTTACAGGAACAGTGATAAAATGCTGAAACAACTTTCACACCTTTTTAGGCAGATGTCATACTTAAATGCAGAAATCAGTGTGTGTGGATGTGTATGTGTTCACCCTGCAATTGACTAGCGCCATGCTCAGGGGATTTTTTCAGCCTTGCACTCTGTGCTTGCTGAGATAGGCACAATCCCCCCACAACTTAGCATGGTTTATTATATGCACATTTTACAAAAAATGTAATTCAGAAAAACTTACATTAAGATAAGCAAGTATGTTGTCACTCACACACAAAATGAAATGCTCGTGACACTGAATGAAAAACTAAACAAGAATTGTTAACGCTGAATGCCACTTCATCCATGCACACATGAACAGTAAAATAGATTCAGTCTGTACACTTTTCACAGGCACTTTCTTTGCCTGGGTTCACAGACTCACTGAGAAAACTAGTAAGTGATAAGTATTATTTTTTTTAAAGATAGGGTGAACTTTCCTGGAATCAATATAATTAGTAATTGGTCAAAAGAATGAGTGCATAAGGCAGTGAGTTCAGGTGGCAGTATTTTTCTAATGTGGATTTCCTGGCACTATGGCATTTGATATGGTTTAAGTTCCATAGTTAATAAAATATTTACATTTATATTACTTTTTTTTAATGTTGTTATATGATTTAAACATTCCTGTAAGATGGCAGTTCTGTTCTGACATATATGCCTTGTAGGGAACAGCCCGGACACAGACAGGTAGACATGATGGTTTCACCACACACACGTTTATTATACAATATTTACAAGCTCAAGGTGAGCACAAACCCAGTGCCGCACCACCAATCACCCGTTAAGTCCTGGCCACAAAACACAATGCCTTCTCAGTCCCCGGATCCACCTCCACTCCTCTCCACCGAGCTTTGTCCTCTTCCACCCGACTCTTGCCATTGAATGGAGGGAGGCGGCCCCTTTTATACACCCCCGGATGGACTTCAGGTGCTTCCCGAGGAGCCTCCGTTGACACACCCCTGTGTGGCGGAAGCTCTGGCTGTGTACCCGGAAGTCCTCCGGGTGTCCCCAATCCTCTTCCCCCCAGCGCTTCCGGGTGTGGCGGAAGTGCTGAGGTCCAGGGCTCCCAAGGCATCGGGGCACCCTCTGGCGGTGACCACGGGCCCCTACAGGGTTGAGCTTCCAAGCTCTGTACCCGTGGCCCCCAATAGAACCAGGGCGGTCGCCCCCTCGTGTTCTGGAGGAGGCACAAGCCCTCCTCCGGTCCTCCTGGGCATCCCGGCCGGGCATGAACCCCAGCCGGGTGCCACAGCCTTAAAAGTAATTTTAAAATGAAAAGTAACTTTGCTTGTAAGGACAAATAACGTGTTATCCTGAACAATAGCCTATCAGTTGTAGGGGTTGAGTTACTTGTACAAACTCAAAGCATGTGAAGTATGAAATTATTCAATCTGTATGTAGGTTGTTTGATATCACCCAGTCCAAAAGCACAACACTGGTTTATACCATACTTAAATAATTCAAAAATACTTTCATGTAATTGTATTTTTGATTCTTCAGTCCTTCTCCAATTTACATGTTTTAATAAATACACATTGAGAACAAAACAGAAAAATCTTTTTGATGGAGATGTTCCATTACTGCTCACTTTTCTGGCGTTTCTATCATTACTTTTTATATTTTCTTTATTGTATTGCATTTTGTGTTAAAGAATATTGATCTCCTTGAAAAAAGTTGAATAAAATAAAGCTTATCTGAATTATTGATGACAATATATACAACAATGTTAAGTCGGTCACATACTTAAGCAGGTATGCTGTTCTAGATTTAACACTGTAGCAGACACTCAATCACACTTTTCCATACTCCCAGGTCAAATACTGTAAATGCACTGTTGTATCATCCACCCCCATACAACAGCCTATTGTGCTCGCAACATGTAGACTTTTCAGCACACACACACAGGCATGCTCTCTAACTCACTCTCTTATGTACATCCTGAACTGGTCTGTCTCCTTAAATGCAGGTTGGGACTTGACCAGCGTGCCAGACTAAACTTGGCTACACCCTCCCCACAAGGTACATATTTCTATTAGAACTCACTGCGTCACCTCGATCTCACATCACCTGTGTAAATGTCAGATTCGTTGGATATTCAGAGGTCTATGTCAGTGACTTAAATGATTATCTATCAAGAGGAGAATTGTTTATGCATTTAAAATATGTATGACCATTTGCCATTATGTTATTATTAAAAAATTGTTTCAACTCTTTGACAGCAAAAATAATATTCTTTTTAGGTGTTCTTAAAAGAATCATTTTTGTTTTTTTCAAAAATTATATAAGCTCTTCTTGGATAAAAGTAGTACTTGAGTCATCACTCATAGACTATAATTAAATATGCAGTGACGACTATAACATTCATTGCTTAGGTATGATAATTACGTGATGTTTGCCTGTCATTGACATGTCAATCTGAATTTGTGCAGCAAGGATGGTAATGCGTGTAAAAATAAATAGTCATCTGTGATATTCTGTGTGGCTTCACAAAAAAGTATTAAGTGATAAGCAATTATGTAACAAAGCATACTAGATTTAATTGGTGAGTTGCAATGTAGATTGATGCCTTATATCAAAAATTAAGGTAGATACAGCTTGTTATTGGTCCTTTAAGCTGAGTATTAGTTTATTAATTTATCCTGATCAAAAATCAGATCAAACTTTACCATTATCAAATAGGATATTCAATTGGTCATGTATGTTACAAAGGAATAAGAAACAATATCAAAAATAGGAGAAAGAGTGCATAGCTAAAGTATTCACATTTTATTGTTATACATTGAATTAGAGTGGATATAGTTTGGCTTTTTAGACACTGATAAACATGACTCTTTAATGTCAAAGTAAAAACAGATCTCTGCAAAGCAGTGTAAATTAATTGCAATATTACAACATAATTGGTCACATAAGTAATCGCTGCCTTTAATATGACACAAGTAAATCCTCACTGGTGCAGCCAATTGGTTTTAGGTATCACCTGATAAATTCAGTTGTCTGCAGTTGAGGGATTTCAATTGATTGTAGTATAAATGCACCTTATTTGAATGGTCCAACTTGTGGAGAGTCAGTACTGTGGTCAACCTACACAATGAAAACACAAAGAACACTCCAAGCAACTCCTGATGAAAACCTGATTGAAAGGTACAAGTCAGAGGATGGATAAAAGAAAATATCCAAATCAATGAATATCCCTTGGATTCTAGTTAAATCAGTCATTAAGAAATGGAAAAAGTATATCATAGCTGTAAATCTGCTCAGAGCAGGCCATCTGCAAAAAAATGTTTTAATGTTATTAACTTTATTACATATTGTTTATGTATAATTCTTTGCCTAATTTTTGGTTAGTACTTTGGTTTTGCATTATTTATAATATTTTATGTTATGAAGGTTGACACCATTTGTGTTACTGTTTCCTGATATTTCTGTGGGCAGTGTCCATGTTTACCTGTCGCTTGGCCAGTTGCCATCATGTTACTGTTATCAGTGTGATGCATGTCATCATCACCAACCAACTACATGGTATGCTTGCTATGCTAGTTTTGGAATAATTAAAAAAAATTTGTGTAACTTTGTGTTGTCTTTGGTTAGGCCTCAGTTCTAGTTACCATGGCTTCTAAAACTCAGATGGTTTAGGATTTTAATTCTCTAATGTTCCCAAAAATGCTTGCTAGCTTCATTTCTTGGGTTCCTGACCCTAGGACATTTTTGATGCTTAGATTGCCAAGCTTTTTAAAGTTTCTTTTCTTTTTCAGGGCCTCATGTATTAAATGTGCTTACACTTAGAAACATGTATAAGCCATTTAAGATTAAGATTTATAAAACATGAAATTGATGTGAAAATTGACTTAATGTTACACAAAAAAAATTCAATCGTTTCTAATTCTTTTGCAAAATTTTTTGGTATTGGTATTTTAGCGACTCCAGGTAGCAGGAAAATGAAGTGCACAGATCTGATGTTCTTGAACTAATTATATCATAGTTAAATGACACATCCTCGCATTGCAGCTGTCTTCAGTACTGGTAATAATGCATATGCTTAATCTTAATCCTTGGTGTGTTGTCTATAAAAGTAGTGTGCTGTGTGTTGTATGACATAACTGGCAATGGCAGTGTTAGCTGGAGGATATTGCCAATGGCAGACTATGCAAGGAGTGAATTGTCAGGGATTACAATAATTTTTGGCTCATGATGATGACTGGGCTTATAAAATGGTATTGACTTCTTAGAGCCAACCTATTGGAAATATGTGTTGAATTGAAGCCTACATTATAGAACCCTTCATGCAGTCCCTATTCTGTTGCAAGTTTAAATAACCTTAGGGTATTTAGCAATGGTCCCTTTCCAGTGTAAACTGGATGACCAGTCAGGAACCTTGCAGTTATCCCTGAGCAATGTCATGCCATCTGTATGGGATGGTATAATTAAGATGCTACATAGATACATCCCATTTATTTACTGTCAGGGTGAGCAAGACAAGCTCAAAAGGTAATTTGAAGGGATTGTTAATTTTTTAATGTAATCAATGCATTGACTGACATACGTTCTGTGATCAAAAGCACCATCACATAATGAATTTGCTAAACAGACAGCACTTTCATTTAACTAACATACAACTAATATATGATGTCCCAAATGTGTCTGATTAATATTGTTGTGTGGTGACCTGGCTCAACCAATGACTTCTTTGTTTGTTAAAATAGTTGTGTGGGAAACAGACTTCAGGATCATGCTGTGTGTGATGTTTGGCTTCTTGGTAAGAAAAATTGCAATTAAGTTTAGTACATTACAGTCAACCTGTATAATCTTTTTTTCAGATGATAGTCGATACACCATAAGAGGGGACGTATAATGAAAGGCACTACCACCCACAATCGGTGTGAAAATCCATTATTGTTCATTAAATGGTAGATCAGAGTGTTTGGACTCATCGGGCACCACACTGGGGTTTGCAACATTCTGTTGGCCTGTGCCATACTGCACAACATAGTACAGAAACTGCCTCTTCCACCTGAGATAGGCCAAGATGACCACATTGATGACCCAGACCCTGTCTCTCAGAGCAGTTGTTACAAATATCTGTTGTATGGCAAGCTCTGGGTTCCTCACCCTGCTCACACCTGCTTTAGCAGGATGCTGGAGAAATAAAGTAATGGAACCAAGAGTCAGCATGACAATAAGCGAGGCAGACACAACAAGTAACAAGATGGCTTGTATTATAAAAAAAAAAATTCAATAAACTCAGTATCAAAAACATGTAAACAAACACTTCAGTAGATAAGTAAGATGAATACAAAGCTACTCTTAAAGGTATTCTTAAACCCAATGGCCACGCAGAAAAAACACTGGGATGAAGGACAATGGACAGAAGCCATGTGTCTCCACTTGAGGGCCCTTCAGATGAAAATATGTGCTACACTGTCCACTTCAAGCTTATCAACATGCGGCTATTTATTGTGTGCACTCGGAGAACAATCAGTTAAGAAAACAAATGCTTTTCATCTTTTTATTGTAATGATTGTGCCTGCAAAGAACTAAATGAAAACAGGGTAAAGTGCTTTAGAATTCCATATTTTGAGGAATTTCCTTGCAATAAAGAGAATTGTATGTACTGTGACATTTACATTTATTCATAAAAATTATTTTTTTTTTACAAGTTCACTAAGAATGTTCTTAATATCTTTTCTTAATATCTCGCAGTTCTACGCATACAGCCTGCATCAATTACTGCTTTGTACTGGTGGTGGTCTGGGCACATTGCTCTTGTCCTTTCCACTAAGTTGCTATCATTTGCTTCCACTCTTGTTTTTCTTTAATTTGTGAATCCAGCAGAAAGACCAGCAAAAGAATGTTTTTTGCAGTTCACCACTTTAGTTGGTAATACTTCAAGTACACATCCACTAAAGTTTCATTTTCTCTGTTCTTCCATGGTTTGCAGTAAAGGCGTCACTCAGGAACATGGCCAACATTATGTGGTGGTAAAATAATGAATATTCAGAAAAGGCATTTTTCAAGTCATAAGTGGTTACTGATAGCTAACAGTGTGCATGCGTGCATGGTTTTGAGTTTATGGTTTTATAAACGGTGTACACCATTTTTGCATTTTAAGTGTGGAATCCAAGCAATGGTTTTTAAATGAGGGTCCTGGTTTTTAGCAACTAAGTGTAAACCTCAGTTCAGACCAATCTAACAGTCAACATTTAGCATTTGATTTATGAGAAAAATGCAAATGTCACAATTCTCATTTTTATAACATAAAGTATTTTAAATTAAAAAAGTACTATACTATTATTTTAGGAATGCAAACATTTTCACAAGAACATGTCATTCAGCCTTATATAACTTATCTATATCTGTTTATTTACCATTTGTAAAATATACTCAAGTTAAGATCTGAAAGTCCCCAAAGTATTAAAATCTACTAGTATTTTACAACTTATTCCATTTATATCTTGTTCTCTTTTTGACATAAAAAATCTTTCAAACATTTATGAGAAATTTACACTTAAATAACTTTCATCTGTTTTCCTGTGTTTTTGTGGGTTCGCTTCCCAGTTCCTCCCTGTGTGGATAGCGCTTTGAGTACTGAGAAAAGCGCTATATAAATGTAATTATTATTATTATTATACTTTTAAACTCTTCTATTATGTCTTAATCAATTTCTGCTAAAACTGAAAAGACACAAATTCCACATCTCTCCTTTTAACTCACTCCCCACAGTCCTGGATTAAGTCTTATAGCTTTTCTTCAGGGTTCTTCTGGTGCTGTTATACTATATCTTTTTTTTGCAATAATGGGATCAAAAGTGTAACCAGTATTTAAGATGAAGCTTCACACATCTATTGTGATTGAAAAGAGATTGTAGCTGAATAAATTTGGCGTTGATTTGGATCAGAAGAAAAAACTATTAAAAGGAGTTGTCTAATGCAATATGTAGTCTAAGAAGGAGCCACAAAGTCAAAATATCAGAAAGTCAAAAGATGAGCTATACTTCAAGCTGAGTACATTAATCAGAAGTCAAAGTCAAAATAAACATATCATAAGCTCAAAAACCTGTTTGTGAGCCTTTCCTTATCTATCTGTAAACAAAACTGAAGTTTTTTTAAGGCTTTAGTATGTAAACATGGATTTTAGTAATACTGCAGAACAGTGATCCAACATGCAGTGTTATAATAGACAATGGACCTAATAACAAAAACAATATGGCCACAGCCATCAAAAACAATCCCTAAATGTTGACGAGCCACAGAAACGCAAACAAAATGACTTCATAATGGTTTCAAAATATTGTCATGAAATTGTTTATTCATTAGAAATACTGTACATAACCTCTTATATCTAAAACTGCTGCAGTAATTTCACAATTTAGTAAGGATCATATTTTTTTCTGAACCACAGGGATTTCAATATCCAAGTTTGTAAGAATACTCTTTACTTTCATCAATGCATTAAACTTACTCAAGAACTAATTTTTTAATTAATAATCACTTACTACCCTCTATTCAATCTAGTAGATATGAAGCTATTGTCATCTAAGATCATGCTTCTCAGAACACAAACACAGGAATTAAAATGTGGCTGGGAATAAATCAGGGAGGACATAAAAATAACTAACACATAGAAGGAATGCTTTGAATCCTTATATTCTTCAAAGTGTAAAGAAAGTAATGTTCAAGCCAAAGACTTTCTTGATAAAATATAAATATCATAGTTCAATAATCTTTTCATAAAGAAGCTTGATACATCTTTGAGATTCTCAGGAATTTGAGGTGCTATAAACTTATTGCAAGGAGGAAAGCTGCTAATGGTTAATTAGTGGAATTTTGTATAAAAGTTTAACTTAGTTTACAGCATTATTATTAGCAATGGATATTGAGAACAGAAAAAAATCTAATTTTATCAAAACTATTACACCAAACACTAAATCATGCATCACTGTCTTCACAAAAAGAAAAAAGGAATTCCTAAAGTGTGAAAATGGTTCCACTTGTTGAGTAGTGATTTTAAGATCCTAATGAAAGTTTTAGTTAGGGAATATGTTCACCTCTATAATATCACAAAACAGAACTTTTTATAGACAGTTAATATCCAATCTTTGGCATTTGTTGAATGTTTTTAAATTTTCCCATACAGAATCTGATTTTGTAGAGGTCTTATTATCTTTGGAATAAGAATTAGTCTTTCATAGTATGGAAAAAGGATATATTGAGCAAATTTGGGGGTGATTCCATTATTTGTATCAATTAAAATGCTTTTTATTAGTGCAGAAGTCTCAGTCTGTATAAGTAGTAGAAATTTAGATTATTTCAAATTAGAACATGGATGCTTTTTGTGATTGCTATTGAAACCTTATTGAGGGTGTAAGATGTGATTGAACCACTAGGGTCAAGTGACCATGCTATAATACAGTTCTCAGTGCAGCTGCAAAGACTAAAGTTTAACTTTGGTAGGGCAAATTTTGAGCAGATGCAGTAAAGTCTAAGGAGGATAGACTGGGATAAGCTTTTAAGTGTGGAGACAGTCAAGGAGTAGTGGAACAGGTTTTAAAGTGTTTACATGTAATGTAGGACTGGTATATACCTAAATTTGGGATTAAAAGGAAACCAGCTGTATAAGACATATAAGACTAATAGCTCCAGAGTGAATCATAGGGCATATGAGAACATGAGGGCAACCTTTAAGAAGGATATTAGGGAGGCTAAAAGACAGTTGGAGAGGAATACAGCAAATAAGGTGAAAGATGACCCTATGAGATTCTTTCAGTATTTTAGTAGTAAAAGAACAGTCAAGGAAGAGGTGAAGTGAATCAGGAAGAGTAAAGGCAAATTAAAAAATACAGTCAGTGAAATAGCGGATACTCTAAACTTGCATTTTTCTGAAGTCTTCACAATTGAGGAAGTGGATAACCTCCCAGTGGTAAATGGGACTACTAAGGATTTGGAAATTGTAGGGAACAAACAGAGGTTCTTAAGGAACAATGTTAGGTAACATAGCACAAGGTGTTGAGTACAAGTCCAAGGAGGTTATGCTCAAATTTTATAATACACTGCAGTTTTGGTCTCCATGCTGCAAAAAGGAAATAGCAGCACTAGAAAAGGTCCAGAGAAGAGTGACCTGGCTAATTCCAGGGCTAAAGGGGATGAATTATGAAGAAAAGTTAAAAGAGCTGAGTCTTTTCAGTTTAAGCAAAAGAAGATTAAGAGGTGACATGATTGAAGTGTTTAAAATTATGAATGGAATTAGTACGGTGGATCAAGACTGTTATTTTAAAATGAGTTCATCAAAACACAGGGACACATTTGGAAACTTAAGGGTAAATTTCACACATACATTAGGATGTTTTTCTTTACACCGAGAGCCATAGACACTTGGAATAACCTACCAAGTAGCGTGGTAGACAGTAAGACTTTAGGGACTTTCAAAACTAGACTTGATGTTTTTTTAGAAGAATTAAGTAGATATGACTGGCGAGCTTTATTGGGCTGAATGACCTGTTCTTGTCTAGATTGTTCTAATGTTCTAATGTTCTAAGCATTTATTATCCATTTTCAGAAGCAGACAGATGTGAAGAAAATCAATAGGGAATGCATTGGACAGAAAATATATCTTTATGGCGAGGATATGGTGCTCAATATTTCAGACCTGTACTTATCTTTAACATTGGCAAAGATCCTAAGGTCTTTAGACTCAAAATTCATTTGAATAAGCACATGTTTTTTTCTAATAAATTTTCTCAACTGCCAGACAAAGGCTAAATTAGTTTTTGCTCATTATATCAGAGTTTCTTGGAACTTATTACAAAAAAATAAAAAGCTCCTTAAACATAAATTCATTACTATATAAAAATGTTAAACAACACAATAATATATAGTCTTCCATTCATTTTACTTTAGCTGATAGAATTATATCATCAGAACTGATATCAAAACTCCCACTGTAATTATTTTGTTTTATACTTGTAATTAATTTAGACCACATTGCAGAGATGTTTTCTCTTTGACTTTACAGAGTTTTTTTTCTGTTGATCATTATCAAATAAGAGTGGCATTTAGGGATGGCAAGTGGGGCAACCGACCCAGGCCCTGCGCCTAAGGGGGCCCCACTTTTTGAGGTCAGTGTGTCCCATTCGAACAGATTTGTCAAGTTATATTCTCCAGTTATATTTTGATATAGTCTGTGTATTATCTTGCAAAAATTTAGCTGAATACTGTAATGAGAAATGAAATTCAATTTGGTTCCATGTTGTTAAAGACCTGAAGCTAAACATGTTTGGGTCCAGCCAGTTCTACGATGGGAGACCAACCAGGAAATCTTGGCTTTTATTGGTGAGGCCAGCACGAAGCACTTACCCCGTGATCTGTGTGTGGATCATAATGACACAGTACAGTGACAGGAATGAGATTTAAAACCATGGTCCTGACTCTCTGTGGTCATAAAAATTGCTGGACATCCTTTGAGAAGTGCAGGATGTATCCCAATGTCCTAAAGAAACTGCGCCCCACAGCCAGCCCCACATCCATTGTTGCCCCCTAATCATCCCCAGTTACTATCTCTCTCACCCCTTCTCCACCTAATAGCTAATGTGTGGTGAGTGTACTGGCACAAATTTAGTGTGGATGCTACACATTGGTGGTTGTTGAAGTGGCTCCCCACTCTCAATGTAAAATGCTTTGAGTAATGAGAAATGCACCATATAAAGGTAACTATTACATTATTATCAATATAGAATATTTTTATATTTAGCTTTTTTTTAAAAAACAGACGAAAAATGTGACAACTGAAAAGCTAATAGGAGTCAGCGTAGTGTAGTGAAAGAAAGTATTTAGTTTTGTAGGCAGTATTTCAGGTGGATGAGTGCAGTAACAGTGTGGGAGGAGGCAATGTAACCTTGGTTGGGAGGAGCAGAAATTCAGGTGACAGATGAATGTCATGGCAACTCTGTGGGTGGGGTCAGTGGGTGGTTGCTTGAAAGACAGGAGAATCATTGTAATTATTGTAATTGAGTAGAAAAGAAGTCAGGAGCAGTGGGACATTTTTGAGATCAGGTGAGGTAAAATAGGATTCCCCTTAAGCCTTGAACTACTCCCTCTTCATTGTTACTATACTACAATTTTTTTCTCTTCTTCATCCCCTTTTCATTCAGAGTACTGTATCTCTTGATTTGTTTTCATTTCTTATCATTTTTATTTTTATGTTTTTTTAGTACAATGAAACCCATTTTGGCTGAACACTTGACTAGCATTTTCTGTAAAACATAGTTAATTGTAAAAAAGGGGTTGTCAAAGTGATTAAGATGTTAAATATTTTAAAAATGATTGATTAAACTGATTTTGACTAATGTGAATACATTTTGAATATTGTATATTTATACATAACTACATTTATAATTATTGTATATATATATTTATATATATCCATCCATCCATTTTCCAACCCACTGAATCCGAACACAGGGTCACGGGGGTCTGCTGGAGCCAATCCCAGCCAACAGAGGGCACAAGGCAGGAACCAATCCCGGGCAGGGTGCCAACCCACCACAGGACACACACAAACACACCCACACACCAAGCACACACTAGGGCCATTTTAGAATCGCCAATCCACCTAACCTGCATGTTTTTGGACTGTGGGAGGAAACTGGAGCGCCCAGAGGAAACTCACGCAGACACTGGGAGAACATGCAAACTCCATGCAGGGAGGACCCGGGAAGCGAACCCAGGTCTCCCAACTGCGAGGCAGCAGCGCTACCCACTGCGCCACCGTGCCGTCTATTTATCTATATATTTATATATATATATATACAGTATATATATATATATATATATATATATATATATATATATATATATATATATATATATATATATATATATATATATATATATACATATACAATAATCCCTCCTCCATCGCGGGGGTTGCGTTCCAGAGCCATCCACGAAATAAGAAAATCCGCGAAGTAGAAACCATATGTTTATATGGTTATTTTTATATTGTCATGCTTGGGTCACAGATTTGCGCAGAAACACAGGAGGTTGTAGAGAGACATGAACGTTATTCAAACACTGCAAACAAACATTTGTCTCTTTTTCAAAAGTTTAAACTGTGCTCCATGACAAGACAGAGATGACAGTTCCGTCTCACAATTAAAAGAATGCAAACATATCTTCCTCTTCAAAGGAGTGCTTGTCAGGAGCAGTGACTGTCACAGAGATAGAGAGAAAAGCAAACAGATCAATAGGGCTGTTTTTCTTTTAAGTATGTGAAGCACCGTGGCACAAAGCTGTTGAAGGCGGCAGCTCACACCCCCTCCGTCAGGAGCAGACAAAGTGAGACAGAGTTTGTTTTTCAATCAAAAATCAATACGTGCCCTTCGAGCTTTTAAGTATGCGAAGCTCCATGCAGCATGTCGTTTCAGGAAGCAGCTGCACAAAAGATCACAACGTGAAGATAATCTTTCAGCATTTTTAGACGAGCGTCCGTATCGTCTAGGTGTGCGAACAGCCCCCCTGCTCAATCCCCCTACGTCAGGATCAGAGAAAGTCAGCGCAAAAGAAAGAGAAAAGTAAGCCGGGTAGCTTCTCAGCCATCTGCCAATAGCGTCCCTTGTATGAAATCAACTGGGCAAACCAACTGAGGAAGCATGTACCAGAAATTAAAAGACCCATTGTCCGCAGAAACCCGCGAAGCAGCGAAAAATCCGCGATATATATTTAAATATGCTTACATATAAAATCCGCGATGGAGTGAAGCCGCGAAAGGCAAAGTGCGATATAGCGAGGGATTACTGTATATATATATATATATATATATATATATATGTGTAGGTAAACGAATAGATAGTAATGAATTGAAATAAATAAATGCATAAATAATAAAAATAACAGCAGTAACAAATGTACTGCATATAAAATAAACTACTATGAACAGATCTAAGAGGAGAGTTCAGAGTTTTGGACGGCCAAGGGGTAGAACCTGTTGCAAAACTTTCTGCCAGATCGAAGTGGGACAAAGAGATTGTGAAAGGGGTGGAAGTGGTCCTACACAATGCTATAGGCATTCCAGATGCAACACTTGATAAAGATGTTTTTATTGGAGGGCAGAGAGGCCCCAATGATCTTTTCTGCTGTGTTCACTATAGTAGACATTACAGTTCCCTAATCAGACAATGGTATAACTGGTTAAAACTCCCTTGATGGTGCATCTGTACCTGTACTCTAACCATTCCGAATGTGGTGAAAATGGGAGTAGTTAGATTTGCCTTTCTTAGACACTGAAGGAAGCGAGAGATAATGCTTTGCTGTGGAGGTGGTGTTAATTCAACAAGTAAGGTTCAGCTATTAAGTGCACAACAAGGCATTTGGTGTTCTTGATCAATTCCACCACAGAACCCTTGACATACAGTTGGGTGTAGAATACATGGGACTTCCTGAAGTCAACTATCATGTCTTTCATATTACCCATGTTAAGATTATTGCATTTGCACAAGTCTGCCAATCACTGTATCTCCATTCTGTAAAGTGATTCATCCCCATTGTTGATGAAAGCCACAACTGTTGTGTGGTCAGCAAACTTAATGATGATTTTACAGTTGTATTCAGCTGTATAGTCATGTGTCAGCAGAGTAAACAGAAGCAGGCTGAATATACAGCCCTGTTGGGCACTAGTGCTCAGCATGATGGTGCTGGATATGGTATTTCCAATGCCGACTGCTTGGGGTATCTTTGTCAGGACGTCCAAGATCTATTTGCATAGAGAACTGTTGTAGACTAGTTGCATAGGGAACTGTTGTAGCCTAGCAGACTCAACTTCCCTATAAGGATGTGAGAGGTGATGGTGCTGAATGCTGAACTGTTTTTTTTTGAGCAGTATGATAAAAAAACAGAATATCCAAAATGTAACAAGATAATAACAACTTTTAGCCACGATATAAGACAACGTATCACTGGATTTGTCAAGTACTGTATGTTGAAATGGCAGGTTGTACACCAGCAAACGTTCACTTTAATTAATGTACAGTTCAAAGAGCTATACATAAATGTAATCATATAAAATACAGTTACCATAAAACACCCATGAAATAGACACATATGATATTATACTTGGTTGTGTTTAAAGTGTGCTCTGCTGTTGAATTATAGCCTATCCCTGTTCCCATTTTTTGCTCATTGTTGGACAGGTAAAGGCTCCTCATGTCACTGGTTTAAATAAGTGGGTTAGAAGATTGATGGAGGGATGCTTACAAGTTGCTGTATATTTTTCAGAATCATCTTAACATGCTTATTGTATTTTGTAAAGTAATAAATTGTTAAAGTTTTGGTCATATGAATTAAGTCTGTAAAGATACAATCATAATTATTTAAATATTTTATGTCTGCTTTTATTTCATTGCTTCTGAACATTTACATGGCATAGTAATGCATTGGTTAGAGCTGTTTCAGATTCATGGGGTCAAATTCCAGTCTGTACATGGCCTAATAGTGTTGACATGTTCTCCCGTGTCTGCTTAGGGTTTTCTTAGATACTCTGGTTTTAGTTTCAAAGGCATTCATGATATATCAAATTTAAAAAAAAAACTATAAAATGGCTTAGTGTGGGTGTGTATTTGAGTGTGTACAAAGATGGACTGGTGCCTTGTCTAGGGTAATTTCCTGCTTTGCACACAGTGATGCCAACATAGGCTCTGGTGCCTCACAAATTTGAAATTAATAAGCAGGTATCAAATTGATTAATGTTTTTTTTTGTGTTTCTGACAGGAAGAAAAAATATATTCAGTTTTGAAGAAAGACAGAAATTTTAAGAGCAAATATTTTTTACATAAAATTATTATATATCCTGTATGCCAGATTTGTTGGTTGTGTCCCACAGAATTTTTTCTTTAGTTTTTTTTTCTATTCTGTGCTACTGTGTAGAATAAGTTGGTTCTGTGAAACATCTTTTGCCTGGCTAGGAAATCCTTGACTATTAACTAACAAAGAATGTGAAGTAAAATGAATATCTATGAGCCTAAAGGCTATTGTTCCAAAGGTGAATAACAAGTAATTTAGGCCATTTCCATCTCCTGGAATATTTTGGTTCAGTCTCTCAATAAATATCATAGATTTTTTTCACATATTTGGATATACAATTTATATAAACCTTGCTGGGCTTCTAGCACATGCTTTAATTTGACAACAGGCAGAGTTGGTTGTCAGTACTTTAATTTTCTTAATCTTTTGCTGATATTTTTCATGTCACTCTGTATAGAAGGTTTCTGGGAAAAAAACACATACTTTTATTGTTTGAAAGGAAATTTAAAAAGAGGTAGAGTTCAGCCCTTTTAAACTGAGCATTGTTCTCTTTTGACAGGGGTTATTGATAACCAGGTAATTACCTGAAAGTGATAGCACTGCCTAGTGGCACACCGGATAGAAGATGGGTAGGCTTACCTACTCTGTTTTACAGGAGATCAGGTATTTCAAAGGTGAACTATACTCACCTGTGTCACACCTCTACCTAACAGCACAGCTCTGTTGCCGGGAGCAGCTTCACATTATCTGAAATGGTAAAAATAAATTAAATGTTTTATAATGTTGTATACACAATAGCCATTTACATGATGTTTATTTACATGTTTCAAGAAATTGTATTTGACTGTGAAAGAGGTTGTTGAAACTAATGACAACATTAGCAAAAATGGAACAAAAAATTGCTTCTTACACTTTATAACATAATGTCCAGATCTAATTGTTCCAGATAACAGTTGATGAAAGAAAAATAGCCTCATCTTTCCACACAAAGACATGCAACCAACAACAGTTTTTATTTTGCTTTGAAAGTGATGTCACTGTGAATAGAAGGTAATATTTTCTATTATGATGTTTCAAGAATTAATTTAGTAATTCACTTTAAGAACCTGTTAATATATACCATAGTGCCACAGTATAGATAGATAGATAGATAGATAGATAGATAGATAGATAGATAGATAGATAGATAGATAGATAGATAGATAGATAGATAGATAGATAGATAGATAGATAGATCATCCAAGTATGTGTCATTCACATCTTAGTAGTAAAACACATTTCATTTTACAGGAAAAATAAATATTGCTAACATAAAAATCTTTTTTGATTTTTTCTACTTTTGAGAATAACTGTCTTCACTCCTCTACTTAGTTGTGAGTTTGTGCGCTTTGAATAAAAATAAATAACACTTAAATGTCATTTTGAAACATTTTTATACTCCCAGCACATTCATGTTCTTTCTAAATTCATTGGATGCTGAAGCTAAGAATGTCTTTATCACTATAAATTATATTGATAAAGCATTAAGGAAGCGTACAAACTATTGTAATGCTGTAACATTTGGGTTGGTTTATAGCCAGTCAAAATTAACTCTGTTAGCATTGTAATACCTTTTTATCTCTATCATAAAAATAAATTGGAGTAAAAATAGTGCTTTAATTACAATAAGTTCACCTCTGTATGAGTCTGCTTTAGCAGATATGAAAGCATTACCAATACAAGTCTCATACAAAATGTCTATCTAACCAAAAGTAAGCACAAAACATGGAACAGCCCATGACAGTATCGCAGTCCATTGCAGAGGACATTCATATTCATATGCATGGCTAATTTAGTTCCTGGGTCATTCTGAGCTGCATATCTTTTCAGAGTACACAAAAAGAACCCCATAGATGCAGAGCACATCAAGAAACTCAACACAAATCATGCTACTACTGAGATTTGTACTCATAACTGTGTGACCATGAGGCAGTGCTGCTGATCACTGCCTTATGTGACAGCTTAAAACAACTGGCTAAATACAGTTTCTTTATTTCCATATAAATAAAAATTCCTAGTTTGTAGAACATGTGACTATGTTATGGATGTATTATTAAGCAATGCATTTTTTCAAACATGGGTCTCTGTGTATTTATAATTTAGTAGTTTGATGAGCAACAATATTGATTTGAGGGTGTGTAACTGGATTGGACTGCAATTAAAATTTGCTCTAAAGCAGTAGTTCTCAAATTCAGACCCTTATGACTGTGGGTTTTTGTTCAAACTAACTTTTTTTAACTGTACTCCTAGAATAAGTAAGTAGGCTGTTGTTTCCCAGTTTCTATGTGTTGAGATTAATGTAGAAATTGTAGAACTAAGTTTGATAATTCTTTGTTAGAATGTAATACGCCTTTATGTATGTTACATGGAGATAATTTAGTCATTTTTCAACTTGGCTTTTAAGGTTTTCATCATCTTTATGATTTTCATTCTGCTTTTCCAGGTAACAAATAATGGGGTCTAATGCGGACGTAGGTGCAGGATTTCAGCATTCTGTGTTGTTTGCCTTGGTGTCTACTTTAATGATTGTTAATTTTTATTATTAGGTTATAATCAAATAGAGCAAACTATGCAGAAAAAATGCAATTAATAGGAGAACAACAAAAGAAAGTTAGCTTATCATTTAAAGCTATAGAAAAATTATAAATATTTCTAAATGTCTTATAAAATTAAAAATCATACTAATGTGCTTTTCTGAATGCAGAGAAGGAGAATAGAAAAAGACTAGGTAAATAAATAAGATTATTTAGAGGTAAAATGACTCACTAATTGTGAAATTTTAAGGAACAAAAACCCATGGCTCTCCAGGAATGAATTTGAGAGTCCCTGATATGGATGATAGTTGTGGATGTTAGAATAAATGGCATGTGACTGAGGTTCTTACTTCTCCATTTATCCATTTCCTGTATTCACTTATCCAATGCAGGATCACAGGGAGTCAGAGTGTGTCCTGGAAACATTGAATATAAATCAAGAGCGTACCCTTGATGGGATTCCAGTCAACTTAGACACCCACCATCACTTACACTGGGCCATTTTAGAATTTCCTAATCATTCCATCTTTAGAATGTGGAAAGAAAAAATATGCATAAGCTGGATTTGTCTAGGGTAGCACAACAGGTAGTGTTGCTGCTTCATAGCTCATCATCCCTGCCACAGCTCCCATCTAGGGTGCTTCCAATGTGACATTTGGAAGTTCTTCCTTTGTACACATGGACTTTCATTAGACACACTGATTTTCTCCAATACTCAGTTTCTAATCACTGCAAGTATTGACTCCAGTTCCTCCACCTACATGATGGAAAATCAGATTTAGAAATGAATTAATGGATGTATTTATGTCTGATGTGAGCAGTGTTTGCTGGATTGGAAGAAATAATGGACTTTGTGGTATTTCATTAGTCAAATTACTTTGTAAGGTTATTGTGCAAGAAATATTCTACAGTAAACAGATTACAATGAACATAAAGATTCTTCAAGTCCATAAAGTTCATCCTTTTCTACAGTATCTTAATTTTCTTTCATAGAGCTTCTCTTTAAACTTCATGCTAACTCTTTTCTTATACTTTTCTCTTTGATATAAACCATGGAATTTGTTATGATAACCCAAAGTAAATTAATGAGGATTTTACAGCAATATATTTGAAGTCATGAACATTTTGAGTAGATTTTACACATTTAAATATTTGAATACAATTAACAGTGGCAGAATTGTTAGTGCTGCTGCTTCATAGCACGAGTTTGCTGGACTTGAATCTTAATCTGGGCAATTTGCTTATGGACTCTGTGTCAGGTTAAATGGCTCTGAACTAGCTCCATACAAATAAGTGTGGGTGTAATTGTGGCTTGTGGAGGTCTGTTACCACTTTCAAGAATACTGCAGTTGTGAAATGGATGGGCAAATAGATTCTTAATTTAAAGATTGTTGCAAAACATGTACGAAAAAGTGCTTAGTATGAAGCAAGCTAAATCATATTTGAGAATATGTGGCAAATTCTAATTAAAAAAAAATCTGTCACTCACTTAGTGAAGTACAGTTTGAATAAGGAGTACAAAGGTCATTAAGGTACATATCTCCATATAAGTAACAGAAGACATCACTGAATTTCTTAATGTGGAGGTTACATTTGAAACACAGTATAGAGGTAAACATTCCCTGTTACAGTACAGACAGTTTAAATATTTGTTTAACATGTCAGGTTCTGCTACAACAAAGTCTTCTAGCTTCTGAATAAAAGCAGTTGCTTTTTTCTACGGGCTAGTTGAAGAAACTATTTTGAAGAAAGGAAAGTGACAATTCATACTGATCTGTGTAATTTACTTTTTATTATCCATTTGACTAAGATTTTATTCAGTAAAGAGAAGTTTACTTTTTTTCATTTCATATTTTACAATTGCTTCTAATAAAACAATGCAACATTTTAAGAATTGTAGGGAAGGAACCCCTGCTGAATCAACTACTTTATTGACAAATAATTTGCTTTGCAGCATTACCAGTATGATTTTCTTTTTTCCTACAGTTGAGTGATATTTATTAAGAGGGAGGGGTAGAAGGGGAATTAATAATAAAAAGCATTTAAATATCTTCATTTATTATTAATTTTAAACGAGGCTTTCCTTTAAGCTAATGGGCAGCCTTTTAAAGCATTTGACTAACTGCCGGGGTGATAAAAGGCCAGTAATTTATCCTGATGTAATGCGCAAGATAAAAAAAAGTCTTTTGTGTGAAGCGTTATAAATTAGCGCCGAAATGTGAGCGCATTTGAAAAAAAAATGAAGTGGTGCCGCATGAATCCCAGTGTTGTTTGAGCTTCATACCTTTCAGCTTCATTAAACCAATTTCACGCAGAGGTGAGCCGAAAGAGGAAGCCGTGAGGCTCAGGGTCTGCAACAATGGCTTATTGAAGGGGACGGGGCGAAAGTAAATTAGGTACCACTTCAGAAACAGCAAATTAAAATTTGAAAGTTAGAAATGAAAAGTTCTGAGAAGATGATTATGTCATTATGGTGCCCCCTCGCAAACTCCCCCCTTTGTCAAAAAAAAATAATAATCTTTTTGAGGCCCGGTAATTGATTTTTACAATGCTCTTACAAATAACTGCATATTAAAAACTCCTTTAAAGAGCTGCATGGCAATCATTTAGCAAAGTTTCCTTCAGCCACCAAATGAAATGCTGTTGCTGGACTGTAACACTGTGGTCATTCTAATTGGCAGCCACTCTGAGCTCCCTATGTTAGCATACCATGATAGTTATTATGATTCTTATAGAAGACCTCCTGGAGTTGGATCACTTAGTATGCATTTTAAAGCTTTTGCTTAAATATTATAGAAAATACTACCACTTGGTTTCTGCACAATATATATACTTATTTATAATATTGATGGAGTAAATAGTAAAACAGGAAAATCATTATCAAAAGAAGTCAGCACAGCTCTGTTTGTTTTCTTATTAATATGATAAGTACACAGATGTTCACTATAATTGCTTAGTAAATTGTACCATGTTTATAAATAAAGCAATCTATAGTAGAAGTACCTTTTTACTTATATGTGTTATACTGCATGTAAAATATGGGGCCTAAGACGAATGTGTTTCCTGTTGCCCATTATGTTACCACATTTTTTCCAAATTCCTATGCTATAAGCTCAGTGTTTTTGTCAAATTTTTTCTAGAACTCAGAAATAAATGAAACTGTAAAAAATTAATGCTATAACCTTTTTTCTTTCAGACACATTTTAATAGAATTGTCAATTTTAGATATAATCACAAGACTTTGATATCTGATACATTTATTTAACAGTCATCTATGAAAGTACCTGGAATCTGACTGTAAGATACCAGTGTATGTGACTAATGGGATGCTTCTCGGATCACTGCCTTTGCTTTCTGGCTCACTGGTTAGATGGGCCACTGACATGACGAACAGTGAGTGCTGGCCTGGGGATGTGGACTTAAGACATCTGTATTACCTACTGTATATTCAAGAAAAAATACTTAAAGTTACTTCAATTCAATTATATTTTCCTCAAATTAACTTTTCTCTTCTTTATAAGCACTTTTTCAGACATAGCATTTCTTTAAATTAATAAGTCAATTGTGTATGAAAAATGTAACATTCTGAAACCTGCTTAATCCAATTCAGGGTTTTATCCTATAGTCATGGGCAAAAAGCAGGAAGCAGCCCTGGACAAGATGCCATTCCATCGCATGGCTCACTCACACACACAACCACATTCACAAGAGGCCTGATTGGAATTATAAATTTACTTAACCTCTGTGTCTTTAAAGATATGGGATGATAACCAAAGCAGCCACAGAAAACTCTACACAAACATTAGGAGAACATTCTAACACCATAAAGGCAATATTCAGGTACCGGGTTCAAATCTAGAATCCAGGATCACTAAAAAATTAGAAATGGTCACTTCCTATTACCATAAATGTGGGTCAGTATAACTTAATGTCTTCTTATCCTACCTTAATGATTATAACAATAAATAAAAGTATGTGTTCTAATTAGCAATTAGAATATGCAATTAGAAAAATGAAAGATTACAGAAATAAATAAGTAATCTATTCAAACATACAGTATTAGAATCACATTTATTTATAAGCATCTATTGCATTTCCAAACTACCCTTCCTCATTTAAATATGGGAAACTTAACTCTGATCTTTTATCCTTGCTCTTTTGGTGCTCTGTGCCTTTTGAATGCACAGGCCTTTTCCAGACGTTCATTCTAGACCTCATTCTGGCAGTACTGGGCATGTGCGAGGAACCAGCTCTGGACAAGAAATCTGCTGAATGTAATTCACTGATTTAATATTCACTGAAATCCTTGTACTTGCTTGTAAACTGCTCTTCAGTATTAAAGTAGCCAGACAAAAAAAACAAAAAACAACAATTTATCAATGGATAGGTCTTAGCCACAGTTTTTTGTGACCCCTACAATATGTTAGGTCTATTTATTTAATTTCCTCCCAAACTGAACAGGTATTGTTAGTTATCTCTGCTTTGCATGGGATACACTAGACCGACAGAACAAGCAACAAAAGGAAAATAATGTGGCATGTAGTTACCCATCAGGATGCCAGTACTGGAGGTGAAATTGGAAGCTACATAGCAACACTGGGTGTGTAGAGTTGTGTTGCTTCTTGAAGAATTTCAAAAGCAGTGCAATAATTTTCATTAATAAAAAACTTTCAAAAAAATTAATGCTTAATGGTGAAATCAAATAATCCAAACTCAGTGCTAAAATCAAACGCTTGAAGACTACAGGGGCTGCAGGTTTTCATTCCAACTACATTCTTAATTAGAATCCAATCAATGCTGCTAATGAAGCATACTTATTTTGTTTTAATTTTACCTGAATGGCTTTTTAGGATTCAGAATATTTTATTTCTTTCCTTAACCAGCAGTCACACTATAATGACAGGCCAATTCTGGGTTCAAAAAGTCTGCTCCTGGAGTGCCACTATTTTAACTATAACAATTTTCTTAATGAGAAGCCAACTCTTGCTGTTAATCATAAACATAATTTAATTCTGATTCTTGTTATTGCTCTCATTCTGCCACACCAGACATTTCCAAAGCTGTTGATTTTCTTTTTTCAGCAATTACTATCCAATTTTTCAACAAATCAGTATTTCGTAGACCATCATTTTCGTGTTTTTTGAATATTTTATTGAAGCACAAATTACAGGTATTTGATGGAGATAAAGTTATAAATGGGATCAAGTTTGTGTGTCATCTGTTAGCTCATTTTGCATCTCATTATTTATATGGCAGATGGTTAAGGTGAAAAGAAACATAAGTTCAGAATTTTAAAAAGAAAGTTTCTTAAAGGTAAAGCAAAGGAAATTGTAGTGGTATTGTAACTTGGCAGAGTACAGTGAAAGTTTCACTTGCAAGTCCAACCAATGTCCCATTAATAGCAGCTAACTGGTTATTAATAAGAAAAGTGGCTGTAACAAAAACCTAAAGCTACTGCAACCCCCCCAGGATCAAAGTATGACACCCCTACCATGTATCAATGTTGTCAGTATCTTGTTGACAATAAGGTTATTTTGATTGTTATGGCTTTCATACTTAAGAAAGCTGAGAAAGCTTCTCTCATGTACTTCAAGAGGGCAGGTTTGAAATGCGGTGTCTTATGGTTTTACACTCTCTTTACATGGTTTAGCACAGATGGTTTATGACTTACCTTTATCCTGGAAAATGTTTTTTCTAAAATACTGTATTAGCAAACTTCATAATGCTCCAATAATACAACTTTATGGGGTATATCGTAATGGATTTCAGCATTCTCATTTGACAGAACGATGCATACAGCCATTAAGGAGTCTGACTGAAGAATAAAATGACTAAGTACTCAAGGCTTGGAAAATCCTCTGACTAAGAACAGGACAAAAAAAACAAGTTATCAAAAAAGTGCAATTGTGGGTTTGCAGTCTGGCAGGGCAACTCGTTACATGTCCCAGGAACACGGAGAGAAGTACCTGGTGTCAAATGTAAATGTTTGCACTTTACAGACGGGCACATAATCATTTCTGTAAGGTGGCAGCAGACATGGTGGAGCTGTACTCTTCAATCAGGAGCAGCGGTTTGAAGTGTGTATTTCCCTCCGGGGGCAATAGTTTCTGCACTCCTGCCGCATCAGGGTCCACAGTCATAAATGCGTTATTTTAATTGAAAATTAACAAAACAAAACAAAACATGGGCTCAAAGCGGGAGTGGGGGGGCGGTGACGTCCCTTTACTGGGCCCCTTGGCTTGGTGCGTGCTGCTGTGGCGCTGAATAATGCATGTGGGAGAAAGCAAACAGCAGCAGCGGGTCTGTGCGAAAAGCGGAACAATGGGCAGCGTACAGCTCGGCAAAGGGCGTCTTCGTTTATCACCCGCCTGTCAATCCCCCAGCTAGGGAATCGTGGGACCAGGGCCAGGCGGCAGCTGCTGACCGCTTGGGCTGGAGCCGCCGAGCCGGGCGCGGTAAACAGGCATGAAACCCAAGCCACCTAATTTACAACAACAACAACATAATCATAATAATAATAAGAAGAGTAGTATTTATGTGTTATTATATAATGATAACTGATAACAGAAAACACTGTGCAGCGGGAGCGCGCACAAACCGACACGCGAGCTCGCAGAAACGCAGAGATAGGCGCACTCAACGCGCGCCAAAAGTGTCAACGCCCGCGGACTGTCCGCAGTAGGCAAAAGAACACATTTTGTGCACGAGGAATCAAAGTAAGACATGTCCGCTTTTATGACACCTGTTTGACATGAGTGGCCACGCAGTCCATAAATGATATATTCTGCGCATTATTATTTGCGTGCTTCTAGCTTTGGAGTAATTGGTATCGGTTGTGTTCCTGCAGTATTGGTTTGCTTATATATGGAATTGGTTTGTTCAGACATTGCTTTGTAGTCATATATCAAGGAACTGGATGTGATCTGTATAATGAATACATTATAACGCATATTATTGCCTGGTGATTTTATACAGCAAGATTTTTTTTCGGAGCCATTTAGGGCATCTGTCGCAGTTTCATTGGTGGTGGTACGCATAACTATAGTATTGAGTATTCTGACATTAGAGTTTTTTAATACCGTACTTATGTGATTGTGTTTCACCAACACGTAAAAAGGGGAGCGTCGTGAAAGTTGCTAAGCTGCAGAGCATCAATGCTCTGCGCGATCAGCTACTTCACTCCATTTCTAACGGTGCTTTCTGCAAACATTTCACGTTGAGTTTTTTTACAGCCTCCAAAGTAATTCCAGTTAAGCTTTAAGTTTTCTTTCGGATGTGCCTGCACATTGAGGCGGTTATACACGCTTTTACCTATATTACAAATAGCGATGCTCCTCCGCTACATCTATGATTTTTTTTTTTTTTTTGCAAAATCACATTGGCTGTTACCGTGCGTTCTTACCTGCCTTAAACATGGGAATGCTTTTGAAGATAACCTGCTTGATCCAAGTGAAGTACATCACTTGTTTATTGTAACTTTTTGTGTTTATAAGTAACACACGTCGCATCATAATTAACAATCCATCGAATAATTATAAAGAAACAAGTAAACAATAAAGAAACACTTTTAAAACATAGATATCTGTAGTAAAATGGACAGTTAGAGTCGTACCGCCAGAATAGATTGCTAAGGAGATGACGGAACTGTCATGGAATGGAAGTATGCGGCTTGAACTGTTTACCGACTACCCATTTCCTAGGAGCAGAAATAACTAAATTTCATTAAAATGTATTTTGTTAAAAAGGATGTTTTTCTCAAATGTGTAAAAGTTGTAAATTTTGTAGAAGGTGGTTTTTACTATACCACCATAATTCACCAATTATCAAAAATATCATATGCTATTTCTGTAATGTAATAGTTTACTATGTTCTTACGCAAACTATGAAATTCAGTTTTAGTTCAAGAATACTTACACCATACTACTATATATTATTATTACATATCTAAATTGTTACTTTATTGTATTTTGTTTCCTTCAACCAAAGCGACTCACATTAAATCCATACTTTACTATGAATATCATATTATTAACAACTGTTCTATTATAAGTCTTTGATTTCTGTCATCTGGATCATTTGAACTGTATGGTGTATTGTCACTGCTTGTTCAATGCTTCTGCACCAGCTTGACTAGAAACGTTTACTTTTAACTGTATGTTAAGGGATAATAATCAATTTAATTTCATTAAACACAATACTTTTGAATGATTGAGAAAACAATGCAAGTAAGAATATAAACTTGAGAGTACACAAAATTAATGCAAGAAGTTCAATTGAAGTATTTTCATTGTCAGTTCTCCCTTTTAAAGAATAAAGTGAAAGTCTCATGATCCATTTTTATTTAAGACATAATTCAAATGCAGCTACAGGTGTTGAGGAAAATATGAATGACAGTGAAGGTGTTTATGCTGATAAGTGTTCTAGGAATAGCTGCAAGCACTGGCTACCAAGCTTTCAAATAAATTAAATATTAAAATTCAAACCGTGCCTGAAATTTGAGAAAGGATTATGATAAAAGTATGTGATAAAAAAATACTATAGTATCAGAGTGTATGCACATGTTTTTGCACTTGATTAGAGTGTTATCATAGCTTTTTTAAAACACTGCCTACTGATTTCATCTTAATATACAGTTCCTAAATGCACAAAAACTAAACTCCATCCTAGTGGAAAGTTCACTGGATACAAGATTAAGTGTTACAGTACTTGTAGCTTCTTAAAATACAGAGAATCACTGTGGAAGAAACCTTTACAAATATAATTTTTATGGTTTGTAGTGTTTAAAAATACATAAATAAAATATATTTTATGCCACAATTTTTTTTTATTTTTAATGGTTGAAATTTGCAAATCCTCCATCAGGCTACTGTCAATAATATTTCTAACTATCTGAAAATATTTTCACCAGGCTCCTTTTTTGGATCTGGAATGGCTTTCCTTTAGTTTTAAATATTAAGATTCAAGTCCTGCTGCTTCTCCACAACCTGTTCGGGTTGCCATGCCGACCCATAAATTGTCTACAGAAAGGAGTGATTGCATGATTTTTTTTTTCTGTCAGGTCCTTTTCAAAGGCTTTAGTACAGTTGCCCCTTTTTTGTAATGCAGTGTTGCGATGAAAGCTCACCAGATGTTAAGCTCCTTGTATCCAAACATATCCTTCTTTTCCATAGGTCACAGTGCAGAGAAACTGGAGGAAAAGAAGGGGAAAAAATCAATGAGGAGTGCAATACAGATTTTAATTATGGTCTCTAACTCATGTTTTAAGTATGCAAATTCAATCTGGTAATGGGTTGCCTTTTTAGAAGTAGATATACTTTTTTGTTTGTGTCTTGATATGTATTCTTCATTAACTGTATATATTTAAGGAGTATATCTATAAAGTCATTTAGCTATGTAACTGTCCTTATATCTATGATCTGTCTCTTCCCTTTGCAAAATGGACCTCCTCAGCCTTTTCATTGCCACCTGTGACCTACAGTGTTTGGGGTCCTGCGGGGACTTCCTGAACGCTTCACTTCATTTGCCCAAGTCTTCACTGAGATATTTGCCTTTTAAAGCTAAGAAATGCAAATTTCCGGCCTCCTCCTGCTGTTTTACTGGGATCTGATTCTATGCTTTGTGAAGGCTTTATTTTAACTTGTTTGCTTTTTAATTTCCTCTAGAAAGGTAAAAACTAGTCAAATTCTATATATTCTACACCATAAATGATTTAGTTTTCTAAGAGATCATATTTGTAGTACAAAATATGCACATACTGTAATATGTTCTACAAATAAAAGTTAATAAAAAATATAATTTTTAAATATTATACATATATAGAATTTAATGATGTGAAGAAGTTTTTGAGTATGTTGTCTAAGGTTTCAGCCGTAATTCTTCATTTTAAAAGGGGTATAGATTTAAAAAAAATAAATAAATAAACATATATATATATATATCTATATATATATATATATATATATGCTTTTAGCAACTTGAAATCACAGTGATAAACACTCTGAGAATAAAACTGTTTTTTAAATGAAACCCTGAGACAAAATATTATCAATATTTTGCAACTTAATAAGATTTAAGTGTTATAGTAATACACTTAGTAATAAGTGATTACTAAGAGTCTATCTTTTTAATTACTTTTTCACCAAAATTTAAAATTGAAATTGTATGATTATAATGCCATGAAGCAGTAGAGTTTTTACATACTGAGTGACTAAGATATAATTTCAGAACTCATTGTTCATTTTTGTGTTTTGACAACTTCTCCTATTGATATTTGCTTTAGTGTTCACTTGTTTCAACATTTACTTCATATACTCTTCTGTGCAATGATATGTAATCTATATTAAAACCATGTTTCAAATTAAAAAACAATTCAAAACTTGAGATCACATAATACATATAACTTTCTGAAAAGAATAACAAGAAGACAAATAGATATCATCCATAAAGGAGTTTTGTGAGTATGATTTTTATTGAAAAGAGTAAGAAAGATCAACACTGAAACTCTAGCCCAGATCTTATAGACAGGTACTGATGAAATACTAGAACGCGATGAAATGAAACATCACTATAAAAATATAACAGAAAGAAAAGGAACACTATCGATGAGGTGATGTTTCTGTCATAGTGTGTGTTGATTTTAAAAAGTAGCCCAAGCCAGTCAACTATATGAATTGATTTTGACAATGTCTACTTTAAAGTTCCACATGTGTGCTGACTGCTAAAGATTACAGCTACAGTATATGAGAAGTGAGCTGTGGGAGCAGTAATTTAAAATAGCCAGCAACAAGTGGCTTTGATTGACAAAACAGGATGTTTAAATGTTTAATTTACTTTAACAACATCCTCTGGCTGACACAGTTGTATATAGATGTGTGAGAGATAGGAAGCACCAGAGAGCTTGTTCTGCACTTTGCCATTGTTTTCCTTATCTGGCAAAATGGCTGATCAAAAACTGAGGTCTAATTAAGAACTACTAGGCTACTGTTCAACAGTGATAATAAACCTATCTTTCTTAATTTTAGAACGATAGAATGAAACCTGGAATGGCTCCTCATTTATTACCTTCATGAAACTTATAAGAGTTATAGTAGCAATGGCAGTCTTTAGTGCTTTGCAGATCTTTCAGCCTAAAGATATCAATCTTGACTGGAAGCTCACTCTTGCATGCAAACAGATGCTATGCAGGTATCAAACTTATCCGGGTGATGTGACTCAAAAGGAAACGTTGTCTGCTCTGACATTTCTTGTCATCAGGTACACAAAAAACTTAGTGATACAGAGTGGTTCACAATGTGTAGCATTAGCAACAACAAGGTTCACTATGTAAATTGTTTTTATGAAGCATCTCATGATTCAAGATAGTTATATAATGATTTGGAAAATGACATGTAACAAAGGGTGTCATTTTGATCTGTTTGTAGGGGTAGATTTTAAAACAAAATCCAAATGTGCTTCTCACAATTAAGGAAAAAAGCATTGCCTATTTTTTTTATTTTATTTAATTAGATATCAGTGCAATGTAAACTTTAATGACAGAAAATCAATTAAAACATTTAGGATAGTAATCGTGAAAAAACTGCTTTGATCACAGTAGCCCTGAGTGAAACAGTCACTCATTTGTTTACAAGTACAAAGCAAATAAATCTATACATTTCTTAATGTGTTTATTTATCTGTGTTTATTATACTCTTGTTTTTTTTTTCATTTTCAACCTTTGTTCTTTATTCTTAACCTTAATAACTGTCCTGTGATTTACAGTAAACTGCAGCAGGTTATAAACCTGTTCTCTTTGTGTTCATGTGAGTTTCTTGGGGTAGTACTGTTTGCTCGCATATCCCAAGTTAGGCTGAGTAAGTAACTTCAAAGTTCTGTCATTTGTCTTTTATCATTGTTTTATTCTTTCCTCATAAAACCTATGATTAAATATAATTTTTGTCTGTGTCTGCTCTTCTGCCCAATTGCAGAAGTGTTTTGCATCAATTTAACTCATTGCAGAAGAATGTTCAAAGCAAAAGCAGTGTTATACTCTTCTCCTAGTAACAGTGTTATACTCTTCTCCCCAGACAACAGTGCTCCCTTCAGGCAGTTAGAGTGGAGAACTGCTATGGACTGTGTAGGTTATCTGTCCAGAATCTAATTTCTTTCCCTTAGGGTAAAGTCTCAGATGTGCTTTGGGAAGAAGATTTATCAAACACACTGACTGCTTTTTATCCCAGCTCAGGTATCGACTGTGGGGAGGGGTATAAGTAATCTGCCAGTTGCCTCCTCTCTGACTGAAGGCAGCCCTTTGGGTGGGAAAGGGACCAAAGATGTCTTCATAACGCTCAGAGTACACTTAGAAAAGGAGAATTGTTCAAAAGAGCTTGAGTACACATTGAGAATACTTGCTGTATTTTAATGCCAATCACATCCTATGTGTGAAGAGTTCAGGAATGTGGATGAAACAAACCACCACCCTTAGTGTAACTGATGTCTGCAGTCTCACTTACATCAAATTAGCTGTTGCACTTTAGATGTCAGGCAGGCACCCATACACATTCTTGGGGAGATTATGTTAATATTTATTATCACGTAAACTATTGTTTATACACTATTGTTATGCCAACCTATCTCTCATTTATCATTGGACACAATTTGAAAATTAAATTCATTAATGTTTAAGAAGTAACACCAGTAGTATAAATTATTATTAAATGAAATAACCAGAATGTAAATACATTATTGTTTTTAACCAATTTACTTAAAAGTATTATTCTCAAATTTAAATCGGTAATTCAGAACACTTTCCTCATGTGACCTCTGAATGTAAAACCATGTAAAACCATGTAACCATGAATCTAAAACCTACTTCATATTTATTTTATAAATTATTTTCAGCAGAGTAGAAATATATTATTATTTTTTTTTATTAATTTTCCATAAGAATATCAAAACTTTCAAAATATATTATTCAATGCTCATGAATTTTAAGCATATATTAATCTGCATTATTCTTAAACATTTTAAATGATCTTAGTACTGTTTAGTTCTTGGTGACTGGTAAATTAAAAAACAAACTTTCTTCTCTTTGCTTTTTCTGAGATACTTTTATAGAAAATTGTCAAAATAATGAGAAAGTATATTTATTGCCTCAGATGTAATTCATGTAATATAAGTTATATACAAAATTGATACCTTGCAATGTATATTTACATAGAAATTAGAGCGGCAGTAAATAAGTATGTGTGTGCTAGCTCTTTTTGGAATGGTGGTGATGTCTGAAGAAGCTGGGGTAGGTTGTGGGGTCATGTTTACCTATGGCAGGTATTTCCTTTGCTCACTGATAAGGCAGGAGGAAGGGAAGTGTTCAGTTCCAGGTGAGCGGAGAGAGCGCAGGAAACTGTGCTGTGCAAAACACCTGCAGGTCTGAGCTTATCACTGCCCACATCACTGATACAGGCAGACACATCTGTATGACAGGGCTATCGACTTGAAGAAGTACAAAACTTTGAACTCTGAATAATTTATTCAGACATAATTTCCATGAATTGTGGAATTTATCTGATCAATGCTGACAAAAATTAATTTAATTTAATTCAATATGCAGTGTTACATACTGTAGACTACAAAATCATATAACTTATAACTCACATGCTTTCCATTTATTTATAGTGATTTCTGTCTTTGAATATTAACTGTTTTCCTGTTTTCACTGTAAAGTGCATATTTGAATATACTATAATTGGATTTAGCTTCTGTGTCAGGGGTTTGTATCATCTCACAGGTAAAAAATGATCTTGTAATTGTTCCAGTTTGACATATTGGCTCAGTGGCATTTCTCTGTTAAGCAGAGTGGCTGAACATTAATAAGAACATTAATAAGCTTCTAAACATCTTTTGTGCTGAAAGGGTAATCCTAACTTATTTAGGAATATCTGCAGGTGCAGAAGGTTCTAGGATCAGCAACATTAAAAAAGTATTGTGAACTGTCAATTCTGTAATTTCGCCAGCATTAGCATGTTTCACACTTTCATAGGTTTCTTCTTTGACCTCCAAATCATTCCTAAACCTTAACTTAAATTAAATTCATGAAATATTTAGATTTATGAGCTTTTGTCCAGCTCAATTTTAACACAAAATGTTATGCTCATAGCACATTCCACCATTTTGTGATCAATTCAGTCTATTTCAGGATCTTTAGGAACTGTATTATATGGGTAAGATATAAATGAAACGTCAGTTCAATGAACATTTATAACATGAAATTTATGACACAATTGAGCAATAGGTAAAATACAAATTAATATAATATTATGTAATATTTTGCATACATTATATCTGCTGTTTCAGTGTGGAGTATGAACATATACAGTATAAGAATATACATATTACACGGTAATGTGAAATTAGGTTTCCCTTTGTACTAAAAGTGTACTGTTTTTGTTAAAACCTTGGTTTGCGCTTTATAAATTAAAAAATGGCAGCACCTCTCAATAGCATTTTTCCTATTTACCTTAATTTCTTTAGTAATAATAAATATCATCAATCCATATTCACTTATTTAAACTTTCCTCATAGGTTATAGCCCATGGTCCCTCCCTCAATGAACCTAGTAGATAGGGAAAAAGCTGCTCACAGTATCACAAATGTGGCTATAATTCAAGTGCTTTTTACACCTTAGGATACGCTTGCCACTCAAACACCTTTGTACATTAAGCTAACCCTACCAAAACCAAGTCTTTCTCATAGGATGCACTTTCCTGTTTCAGAGTCTTCAATGTATCATTTTTAATAATTATGTTTCTTGTCTGGTACCTTATCAGAGGAGTTTTGCAAATCAAGATAAATAGTTTAATAAGCTCCACATAGACCAACTTATTTTCTTGATTGCTGAAAAAAATCTAGCATATTAGCAAAACATGATCTCACCTATCACAAACAATGTTCATTGTTTGTTAATACTTCCATGTTTGAAATGTGCTGCTAAGTCTTACATTTACTAATTGCTTCCAATAATTGCCCTAGAATATAAATGAAGTTCTTGTGTATATTAAGAGTATACAGTGCAATGAAAAATAATTTGCCTTCTCCCTGATTTCCTTTATTATTGCAAAATCTTGACAATGAATGCATATCTTTTTTACATGTCATTTAATTATTGAATGTAATAACTTTACATTGTGAACTCCTGTTCCAGTGTTTGACTGTTTGTGTGATTTTTCAGACTTGTTTATTACACTTCCCATTTCTATAAGGTCCCCTGCTAAATGTGTTTCTTATTATAGCCAAAACATATTCCTTTAACGATATTATCTGTTTTTCAGAGTTAATAACATAAACCTTCCGTGTACATTTTTGTTTAAATCCAAATGTTCTCTTTAAGACAAGGGCATCTCTCATTTTGAGGCAAATTCATTTCTGTTATGTAAAAGGCAACCCTCTTACATTTCTGACTGGGCCTGTTTTTTTGTTTTTTTTAAATAAATCTAAATCTACATTCATAATTTGCACTGGATGCCAGGATTGTTCTTCTAATATCCATCAACTTTGTAAATGTATTGAACTGTTAATTTTGATAAGCAAATATTACCATGTCCATAAAACTTGGTGCTGAATTGGTTTTAATTTTTTCAGCACCTGAAAACTTGAAGCCAGTATAACAGTTGACTATAACCGTATCTTCAGCAAGAAAGTCTCCTTATTTTGAGGGTAGACGTTTGAATTAATCATCTCCAAAACCAAACTGAAGTAATTGTAGTGTAGTCAAAAATGAACCACCTTTAGACTTTGCCTTCTGAAAAATGGTTGGCTTTACCCTCAATGAAATGCTTCAGCAGTGTATAACTCCATTTTTACAGAAGCTCTGTTAAAATATCAGTCAAGACTGTTAGGGTCCTTTGATATTTACAGTGTTGTAATTTATTTATAGCGGTAATTAGAAAGTATGTCATTATCTTTAGTAGTCTTTGTGATTGTTGGTGCACATGATAACTTCAACATATACTCTTTACCAGTGTTAATTGATGACTCAGGCTTGGTCTTAGTCTGAATAATTATTTGGGTGTGAGCATCTGTGTCCCCTGAAATGAGCTGGTGGCCTGTCCAGTGTCGTTCCCCATCTTGTGTCCAGTGTTCCCAATGATCCTGAATTGGATTAAGTAGGTTTAATAATGTATATAAATATGTAATCCATTACCAGTGTCATTTAATTCAAATTCTAATATATCCTTAAATTTAATAGAACTTAATTAACTCATGATGGACAAAATCTGTACTTGTGAAATGTGCCCCATTAGCTTTAAAATATAGTTGGCACATCTGACAATATAAATATAATATTACTGTGAAAAAGTAATCATTTTTGTTCAATGCAACCATTAGGGCACACATGATCCATCTAATAAAGTTTGGTTGAAAGATTCAGGGCACAAGCTCAGTTTTCATTTTTGTATTCTTAATCATTATAACAATTTCTGTCAGGAGAAATAATTGTAGATACCTTGTAGTTCAATGCATGTCTCTATTGTGTAGCCTTAATTGAAAAAAGTCCATTTGAAAACAATACATGCACAGGTTTTGAGAAGGTGTTGATATTCTTTGTGCCACCGGAAATATAGTGGATAGCGACCTTTCATTTTTGTATGCATACTGGTTTCTGCGTTTTATATTGGGCCCAAAGCCTACTACTACTACTTAGGAGCAATAGTGCTTATGGGAGGAAACAATTCGCCAACCAGCTCCAAAAAAACAGAGCCAATTGTTTTTATTATTATTATTATTCAGTAGTCTGTTTGCTCATATATATAAAATATTTAGATAGATAGATAGATAGATAGATAGATAGATAGATAGATAGATAGATAGATAGATAGATAGATAGATAGATAGATAGATAGATAGATAGATAGATACTTTATTAATCAAAAGGGGAAATTCACATACTCCAGCAGCAGCATACTGATGCAAAAAACAATATTAAATTAAAGAGTAATAAAAATGCAGGTAAAAACAGACAATAACTTTGAATAATGTTACCTTTTACCCCCCCACCACCCCCCCGGGTGGAATTGAAGAGTTGCATAGTTTGGGGGAGGAACGATCTCCTCAGTCTGTCAGTGGAGCAGGATAGTGACAGCAGTCTGTTGCTGAAGTTGCTCCTCTGTCTGGAGATGACACTGTTTAGTGGATGCAGTGGATTCTTCATAATTGATAGGAGCCTACTGAACGCCCATCGCTCTGCCACGGATGTCAAACTGTCCAGCTCTATGCCTTCAATAGAGCCTGTTTTCCTCACCAGTTTGTCCAGGCGTGAGGCGTCCTTCTTCTTAATGCTGCCTCCCCAGCACACCACCGCGTAGAAGAGGGCGCTCACCACAACCGTCTGATAGAACATCTGCAGCATCTTATTGCAGATGTTGAAGGATGCCAGTCTTCTAAGGAAGTATAGTCGGCTCTGTCCCCTCTTGCACAGAGAATCAGTATTGGCAGTCCAGTCCAATTTATCATCCAGCTGCACTCCAAGGTATTTATAGGTCTGTACCCTCTGCACACAGTCACCTCTGACGATCACGGGGTCCATGAGGGGCCTGGGCCTCCTAAAATCCACCACCAGCTCCTTGGTTTTGCTGGTGTTCAGGTGTAGGTGGTTTGAGTCGCACCATTTAACAAAGTCCTTGATGAGGTTCCTATACTCCTCCTCCTGCCCACTCCTGATGCAGCCCACGATAGCAGTGTCGTCAGCGAACTTTTGCACATGGCAGGACTCCGAGTTGTATTGGAAGTCCGATGTATATAGGCTGAACAGGACCGGAGAAAGTACAGTCCCCTGTGGCGCTCCTGTGTTGCTGACCACAATGTCAGACCTGCAGTTCCCGAGATGCACATACTGAGGTCTTTTTGTAAGATAGTCCACAATCCATACCACTAGGTATGAATCTACTCCCATCTCTGTCAGCTTGTCCCTAAGGAGCAGAGGTTGGATGGTGTTGAAGGCACTAGAGAAGTCTAGAAACAGAATTCTTACAGCACCACTGCCTCTGTCCAAGTGGGAGAGTATGTACAGTACTTATACAGTACTTATAAATTCAGTATTTATGCTGATTATTAATTGGGTGGATGGATGGATGGATGGTTATAAGATTAATGCTGAATATCTGAACATTTATCTGTACATTTTCTGAAACTGTTGTCTCAATTTCAATGCCACTGTGGGGGTGGAGCTATCAGGCAAAAATCAAAAACTATCCTGGCAGGAACACATCATAGAGTGCAGTCATGTCCATGCCTTTAAGATGTAGAAAGAAATTGGATCCCCTACACAGCAAACTCATCCCAAGTTTAAAATATTAATTTCAAATAAGTTCTAATTGAAAATCTCATAAATTAGTACTGTATACTTATCATACTCCATATAAAATCTATCTATCTATCTATCTATCTATCTATCTATCTATCTATCTATCTATCTATCTATAAAATGTATATGTTACATTAACACTAAATATACAGAAAATGACTGGTATTCTATCCAGGATCAGTTTCTGTCTCATGCTTAATGATACCGAGACTGGCTCTCTAAAACCCATTGGTGGGAGTCATCTGTTTATTAAAAAGGAAGAAGAAAATATAGATATGAACTTTATATACATGTTATGTTTAACTATAAATAGCAAATGTTGCTTTTTATTTATATTTAGTGCCTGTATTTGCAATTACCAGAGAGATTAAGCATGTAATATAAGACCTGCATACCTCAGAGAACTAAGGCAAGCAGTTATATGTAACAGTACTAGCAGAAACCTTGGCAGATATTTGTTGATGGCTTATTCAGTGACATTAACAGTGTACTCAACGGTTAGAACATACTGATTTATAATGTTTACTGTATGCAACTGAAATATATTATAATAAAATATGTAACAGTTGAGATTTGTAATTAGAATTTATCCTGAGACGCTAAAAGGGAACATATGAGTTAGCAGCCATCAAAGTGTATATACATTTATTGACAGTCCTTATAGAGAATTTGACTATACATAGTACATATATATACTGTAGAATTTGATTCCATATATATCAGGATTTCCTATAATTGTGTCTTCTGCAGTTATATGTTAGAGCAATAATTATTCACTGATGAAGGCCAATTACTAATCTTAAAAGAATCAAATATTTTCAGAAAGTTACAGTTTTAGTTTCACTGCAGAAGGTAGTGTGGCCTGTTGAATATGGAGCTCAGCTGAAAAAAATTTTTATGCGAGTATAGTCACCACCACTGATTAACTGCAACTTAAGCCTTCAAGACTACAGTTGTAAAAATATGTACATTATAATTGTTCTATACTGGTAATTTGATAAAAGTTACAGCTTTATGCATATATGGTAATGGACAGAATAATAGAGAGGAAGATGACTCTTGGCGGCACGGTGGCGCAGTGGGTAGTGCTGCTGCCTCGCAGTTGGCAGACCTGGGGACCTGGGTTCGATTCCCGGGTCCTCCCTGCGTGGAGTTTGCATGTTCTCCCCGTGTCTGCGTGGGTTTCCTCCGGGCGCTCCGGTTTCCTCCCACAGTCCAAAGACATGCAGGTTAGGTGGATTGGCGATTCTAAATTGGCCCTAGTGTGTGCTTGGTGTGTGGGTGTGGGTGTGTTTGTGTGTGTCCTGCGGTGGGTTGGCACCCTGCCCGGGATTGGTTCCTGCCTTGTGCCCTGTGTTGGCTGGGATTGGCTCCAGCAGACCCCCGTGACCCTGTGTTCGGATTCAGCGGGTTGGAAAATGGATGGATGGATGGAAGATGACTCTTGTTATTTTATTTTCAGGAAAATATGAAAAAGAAATTATTGAAGATAAAAGTATTTGGTGTCTATTTCAGTCTATTCTCATATTCATTGGCGAAAATGTAGATATTGGACTATATTCGGTAAGTAGCCATTACCAAACTTTGAGGCATTTCATAAATATAGAGGATGTTTTAATTGTCCTTCATTTATTTGTAAAATGACCAGCTATTTTCTTCTGTTTATGATTTTAATAGTGAAGTCAAAATTGATGATCATTATACTAATAGGAAAACACCAGGAATTTATGTGTAATATCTAAGCACAAAGTAATGCTGAAATAACAAATTATTGACAGCTATTTTGCTCCTCTTCAAGTTTTGCTCTTCTGCTCAGGGTATGCAAATTGAGGTACTGAAGCTCCCTTTGTCACAGGCTCAATATGAATGTAACGACTTACAAATGAAAACACTTCCAAGAAACACAATGCTAGAAAATTAAAGGAGCTGAAGTGGGTGGTTGTTTTTATGATGAGCTGATCATTCCCACACACTGACTTGCCACAGTTTGAAAACAGCAAAGTTCCCTCTTATTTGTATGCCTAATGACAACTCGGCCTGAACATACTTCCCCCATTAGAAGTGTGGCTGTTATGCATCTAGCAGAAACTAACTCCCGCTAATCGTGTTTGTTTGCTGTCACATCCTTCCTGTTTTTTTTTTTTTCCTTTTTTTGAGTGAGTGAATACAGATAGTCTCTTCAGAAGTGCTTTACAGATTCAATGAGCTAGAACATGTTAAGCCTCACTGGAAGCCAGAGTACTGCAGAGAACAATGAGCAAATCAGAAAAATGTTACTGTGCCCTTATCAAGGCAGTTTTCAGTTAACAATTATAAAGTATCTATCTATCTATCTATCTATCTATCTATCTATCTATCTATCTATCTATCTATCTATCTATCTATCTATCTATCTATCTATCTATCTATCTATCTATGACTAGTAACAGAAGAAGAATCCCTCAGGACATCTCTTTACACCCAAAATAATCCAACAGAGTCAAAAAATATAAAATTACAAGAGTGAGATGAATTATTGAAAATATGTAACATGTAAAAATAGATCAATGAAAAACAAAACCTTTCAGACCTGCTGGAGCAATATATACATGTTTTGAACCACTGTTTGCCAACTTGTTTTTCTGTCTATCAAGAACCTCAAGACATTCCCTTTCTCACCTTTCATCGTTCCCGTTCTGCTTCACAAGATTTGCTACCTTCTCATATCAGTTATCTTCCTGACTATATAAAAATACATCTTTGACTAGAGGTTTTTTAACACTACCCAAAGAACACACCCACCCAGGTCACTTTTACAGCAGAGAATGACCTTTTGTGCCACAGAAAAACCATACTAGAGTCTTATGGACCTTGGTGTCCCTGAACTACCAATTTCTTTGTAGCCCAGGACTAAGGCCATTTTGTCATGCAGCCACAAAGCTGGTTGTCTTAATAGGAAAAATTGACTCCACTCATTCATTGAGGACAATGTGCTGCCATCTAATGGGCTGAAAGGTTATGATTGTCCTTCTACCACCTTTCACTATAAAAAGGATACATGGTTCCAGCTTTGATGGCTAGTGACCAAGTCCTGCCACTTCTCGGCCAGGTGGTATTCTGACCTCCTCTATGTTAACATTCTAGATTTTTGGTATGCTTTGAATCCAATTTTTGTATTTTTTTTGAAAGAGTAATTTTAGAGTTATAATAATTTATATCACTATTATTATTAATGTTTTCACACTTCCATTTTGTTTACAGTTTTTGTCCATTTGGCCCACCATTTCATGGTTTTGTTTTGTAATGGCCACAACCATCTTGTTGTTAGGAATAGCACTCCGTTGCTACCACATGCCAAGCAGTAAAATGTCCAATTTTGTTAATGAAATTTTTAAATAATTTTGTTCTAGTTAGTATAATTCAGTTTGTGGATTTATGTTTTTTCAGTAATCATTTGACTTTGATTTTTGGGTTTTGATATATCAGTCTTATTTACCTTTTTGGCTTATGACACTGATCTGTTACCAGAAAATGATTTTTTGTTTTCTCATGTCCTGGTCCCAGCCTCATTTGACATCTGGCCTGCTATTTCTTCTACCTTGACAGAACAAAAACCCTAGGCCATTTAAAACAAATTGGCCCAAGATGAAAAGGGCTTTTGGGGAGATAAACAGGCCCAGACGAAATTTAAAAAGGCTGCAAAAGAAAGTAAATGACTTGATGGCCTTATTTCTGCAAATAGTGTTGGAATTTAGTCATATGTAACAAAGGCTGGATTCGCTATTGCAAATGCAGCACAGGCTAGTGGATGTAGCAGTAGTAGTAGGGATCTGCTGTTTCCTATCCCAGTAGACTTTCCAGGAATCAAAGGAAAGGATTTTTAAATCAGAGAAGATTGATCTTTGATCAACAGCCCCAAACATATTCAACTGACAGGTCAAGAATTATTTTTATAATTATCACTTACTGATGATAACTGGAATAGGCCTATGATTTACACATTGGAAATCCCCTGAGTTGTTATTTCTTGGAGGTTTTTCTAAAAGAATTTAAAATCATATTTGTCCAGCCTGAAAAAAAAGATTCAGGAATAAATTTCTTATTAATAGAGATGAGCTACATGATTTGTTTGAAATTGAATTCACTTTATAATTTGTAAAATGAATTGTCTTCACTTTAAGTGAAATTAATGACATCGAAATTAAAAAAACAAGTTTTTAAATTTTGCCTGGAATCATTTACATGCTTTAAGTTGGTCCTCCCTGTCATTTTGTATATAAATAAAGATTTCTAGTAAAAAAAAAACATATATATAATATACAGCATATATCACCAGAATTATTTCCTGTCATGTAATGACATTTTTGAGCAGCTACATATGTTCTAGTAATACAAACTCAACTTTGCCATTTTATGATGACAATTTTGTCAGCTGCAATCCTAAAGATAAATCAGATACAGAAAAGAAACTTGAAACTCAGTGGTTCTTGGAGAGTACATATTCTCAACTTTTCTGCAGATATCAAGAAACAGGAAAGGATGGTAGTGAGATTTTCCTGTGGAAAAAGACCAGTAATGTGCACAATGGGGCATTTGGTGTGTCTTTGTGTGAAATATGCAGCATGTCATATTTTAAAAAAATGCACCCTGTTCCTTTACAGTGATGCATAAATGAAATTGGTTTTGCTGGACAGATTAAATGCATTGCACAGCTGCAGAAAAGAACATTGGTGAACATGGAACTGTGACAGAGTCTTTAAGGAGCAATATTGCATTTTTTCCATACCAAAAAATTTTGAAACATTCCAAAAACTCTTTTTAGTGAAGTCTGTGTTTTGAAATTGTAAAATCACTGATTAAAATAATTTGTGAAACTGTAGGCAAATAGAAATTTCTTTATTTTGTTCATCACTCCTAATTAAATTCTAAACATAGGAATAAAATCATTATTGATTACAATTTCACATATAAGACAGTTAAATGTTGAGTGGAATTAACATTAATATTATTGTTTAAAAAGGATTTATCTGATTAGCTTCACAGTCATGATGTTTTGAAATACTCTCTATTATTTTAGCTGTAGAAGTGAACACTAATCTTAAAAAGCCAGGATGTAGTGCAGAACAAGTCAACCATCTATTGTTAAACCAGCTAAAGAAGCCAATCGTTCATCTGTTCCTGTGAAAATGAGAAGCATCAATTTTAGTTTTAAAGAACACAAGAACATTTTATTGTGATGACCCAAGACATATAATTACCTTATGTCCTAAGTGTCAGGAAAACTGAAAAGCCTATCCTATATTAGGGTTGGTGAGGTGGGCCATTAGATCCAGATGCAAAAAGATGATTGCTTTTTAGTGCCAGTGAAAATTAAGCACTAATAGAACAGCACTGATTGATTTGTATTACAACCAAAGAATCATTAAAAATTTATGTAAGTAATACAGTTTTTATAAGTTCCCCACTTATATTTTTATTTATAAGTCTTAAACGTCATAGATTTTTTTGAATCATTATTTCATTTCTGTTATGTACCTACAATTATATTTATTCATTTGTTTTTAGTATTGCCATTTATGGTGCCACTATTTTGTTTTGAGATTAGGAAGTCGTACATTTTGACGTCACTGGCACAACCCTTGATAAGCTAACTCAATGGACGTATATTGTACCGATAAGAAATCTGTGAGAATTATTCTAGTGCATTCTGGTGCAGAAAACATTGACAAACCTTTTTTGATTTTGATTTTGGTTAGCTCTTGGGCTTTGGTGACAGTTATTTTGATTTTCTGGCTTTTGCTTATTTTGCGCTGGTGGTATATTTCAACAACAGTAGAGCATTTTATTAGCTTGGCACTTCTGATTCAATTACAAATCAAACAAAATTCCTTTAAAATGTAAATTCTGTATTCGTTTTGTTTATACTAGCCTTATTGTTATGAGGGTTATGAGAGTTTATGATCCCCAGTACCATAGTCTGCAAGATGGCAACCTTTGTTTCAAAACAACACTTTTTTTTGAAGATAAGGATTGGCTCTAAGGGCTGGGTCAGTCTGGCTGGCGTGCGAAGCAGGACTCTGCGCAATCTGTGACTGGATGAGGCACTGGCACTCACACCCCGCCCCCCGGAGGTGACTATGGATGTGCTCCAGGCCCTACCTGTGGATCACCCCAGCACGTATTGGCCTGCCTCTGATGGACTACCCTACTAAATGGATGAACGAGATTCCCACTATACCTACCTACTATCTAGCGAAACCACAACCAAGAGAACGGGGTTGGCAGAATCAGCGAGGACAAAGACCCTATTGACTCAAGTATGGCACTGTGAAGTAACATGAGAGGTGCTGAATAAGTGGGAGATCCCCAGCTCCACTCAGGGCCATGGGCTGTAGCTGGTGAAATACCACTATTCTTATCGTTGTTTCACTTACCCAGTGAGGTGGGAGGCGGAGCCCTGTGGAGCTCTCGCTTCTGGTGTCAAGCAACCGAGCCACCCTCAGGCAAACCCACTCTGGGGACAGTGTTTAAGGGGGTACTTTGATTGGGGCAGTACACCTGTCACACTTTGATGCAGGTATCTTAAGGAGAGTTCAGGAAGGCCAGAAACCTCTCATGGAGCAGAAGGACAAAAGCTTGCTTGATCTTGATCTTTTCATTATGAGTACAGACAGTGTAAGTGGGCCTTCATGATCCTTCTGGCTTTTCGGGTATCAAGCAGGAGTTGTCAGAAAGGTTACCACAGGGATAACTGGCTTGTTGCAGCCAAGCATTCATAGTGACGTTGCTTTTTGATCCTTCAATGTCAACTCTTCCTGTCATTGTGTAGCAGAATTCACCAAGTGTTGGATTGTTCACCCACTAATAGGAAATGTGAGCTGGGTTTAGACCGTCATGAGACAGGTTAGTTTTACCCTACTGATGACTATGTTGTCGCAATAGTAATCCTGCTCAGTACAAGAGGAACCACAGGTTCAGACATTCTGTGTATGTGCTTTGTTCTGCATTTATATTTTAGTTTTTGTTTGACAGAATACTTTTTTTGGTAACTTTATAATTTTAGGACTTGGAAAAAGCAAGAAATCTGTTTTATTTTGATTGTTCATTTTCACACTGATTCTGAACAGTCTGATTTGTTTCATCCTTTTGCTTATAGTACAGTATATTACCGTCACACCGTTCTAGGTGGGTCAGAGATCATCATGACTCGTGATGTCACTTTCTTACCAGTATAAATGTGGAAGAATTTGACATGTTCAGAATCCCTTGGGAGATAAAACTACATTCACAACAATTATTAGTGATAGTCAATTGTGAAGGTGTTTTTGGTGCCAGTACCTGTATCAACTTGAATTACTCCAAGGATGTAAATATATTTCAAGGACAGTGGGGAGTGATCAATAAAAGAGTACACATTCCCCAGCCTGTGGTAACTCTTGGCAGCAGGAGGCTGCTATTGAAGTCTCTGCAGCCTTGTTAGGCCCTTTGGTTGGAAATGAGCCAGCAGTCTGGTAGGGACATCTGGGGTCACCAGCGGAAGCTCTAGGAAGACAAACCCAAGGGTGTTTCGGGGCTATGCCTGAAAGTGATCACAGAAATGACCGATGGATGGGCATAAAAGAGGTTAGTGCTTGCTGCTTTGGTGAACTTGGAATTGGGTGGAGTGTGGATGGGAGTTCAGTTTGGAGGAGGAAGGAAAAGACAAAAGATCAAAAAGAGAGAAAAGTAGAAGTTATAGACACAAGGAGATGTGAATAGTCTTTTCATTTTTTCTTTGCTACTTCATTTGCTAGGTTTTGCCTCCAAAGCCCTGTTGCCTTCTTTATTCAGTTGTATTAAAACCTTCCTTCCCTTATTTTTTTATCCTTTGGCATTTTTTTTGGTTTAGGAACTTTAAGAGTGCCCCCAAAGACCATACAATGTTTCTAACAAAACTCTAATATAGTTTAGTATCAGGTTTTGCTTTGGTTTTGACCCTCCTTTTGTGTTGATTTTTTTACAAAGATATTTTGGAGCTGGCACTATGTTTGGCTCTGACCAACACATTCCTTTAGCCATTTTTACCTAGGCCTTTGGTTAGTATACTTTGGTTAGTATATGATTGTGCAACTGATTGTACTACCGGGGCACCATTGCCAAAAGGAATAATGCATGCTTTATCTAAATATTTCTCAGATAATGGCATATTATATTTAAGAAAGTTGTCAAAATTGATTTATTAGGCCCTCCAGTTAGGTGCCATGCTGAGGAGCAGAACTGATAAGGAGGTCTTCTATGAAGTTCTGCCTGTGCCACGCACCAGTCCAGGCAAGACTAAGGAGATTAGAAGGCTTAACACGTGGCTCAGTTCTTGGTGTAGGGCAAAAGGGTATATGTTTTTGGGCATTGGCACTCCCTTTGGAACACTCCTGTTTGGCCACGATGGGGCATCAATGTGTTAGGGAGGTGTATGAGTAGGTTAGTTGAGCATTTTTTTAAACTAGGGTATGGAGTTGGGTGGCAGGGAGTTTAGGACAGGCCAGGTTTAGAATTGTACACGGAGGAACATACAATAGTGTAAAAGTAAAAACTAATAGTAATGTAAATTCTAACCCAACATTTAAATGTAAAAGTAGAATGAGCAACACATTAAAAATAGCTTGCCTTAATGCTAGAAGTATCAAAAATGAAACAAGTGAGTTGGAGTTGAATGTAGAGGAACATAGTTATGATATTATAGAAATAACAGAAATCTGGCTAAATAACATTTGGATGAGTATAACATAGAGGCATACACATTTTTATGTAGGATAGAAAGAAGAGAAATGCAGGTGGGGTTGCTGTTTATGTCAAACAGAATTTAAACACAAGTCCTATTCAGTTAGATGATGATTAAGATTAGTCCATCTTAATGAGGACATGCAAAGCATTAGGATAAGAGGTCTTATTTTAGGTGTGTTATAGACTGCCCAATGCAGACAGTAATTTCAACTTACATCTTTTTAGTAAAATTTAAAAAGGCAAGTTTATAGGGGGTTACTATAATAATGGGGGACTTATATATCTGAATATTAACTCGGACAACTCCGTAAATAGTGGAGTAGGAGTTTTTTAGAAGTAATCAGTGACTGTTTTTAACACAATATGTTAAAGCACCAATGCAGAGTGAAGCTTATCTGGATATAGTATTTTGTAATAATCAGGGTAGACTTAAAGGTGTACAGGTGATTGAACCACTAGGGTCAAGTAACCATAATATGGTACAGTTCTCAGTGTTTTGGAAGAATGTGGATGCAAAGACTAAAGCTGTTAAGTTTAACTTTGGTAGGGCAAATTTTGAACAGATGCAGGAAAGTCTAAGGAGGATAGACTGTGATAATCTTATAAGTGTAGAGACAGTCGAGAAGCAGTTGAACAGGTTTTAAAAATATTTTACATGTAATACATGACATGTACATCCCTAAATTTGGTAGACCTATCAATAGGAAATTAAACAAAAAAAAACTCTGCAGGGGGTTAATAAAGAGATAAAAAAAGCTGCAAAGTGAAAAAAACAGCTATACAAGGCATATAAGAATGATAACTCTAATGTGAATCGTAGGGTGTATTAGAACATGAGGGCCACCATTAAGATGGATATTGGGGAGGCTGAAAGACAGTTAGAGAGGAATATAGTAGATAAGGCAAAATATAACCCTAACAGATCTTTTCAGTATTTTAGTAGTAAAAGAACAGTGCATATGACTGTCGAGCTTTGTTAGGCTAATGTTTTGGTAGGAAAACACAAAGGTACCATAATGCACTGCAGACACTAAGGCACAATTAGTAATCTCTTTGTGGATATTTGTTTGCTATCTCTCTTTCATACACTTTATAAGACTAAACTAATTTGAACTTTAGTTAAATATTGATTCAGTAGAAGAGTATTGGAAAGACTTATTTTGGAAATTCCTGAGGACACAGCTAACACAACTGGACCAGTTAAAGCTTTTTTTAAAGAAAAATGGACAAACATCCCCCAAAACACATATAAGAGAATAAAAAAGTGTGGGTCCTGTCACACTTGCTAAAAATGTGCCATCTCTTATCAAATTAAAAAAAAAATCATTTTACACACTGGTGTCATTGGTTTTCTGCTGAATCAATGTTTATTAAAAATGCAAAAATATATCATCTTTATCTTGTACGTATGTTCAGTATTTATGTTATCTAATCGGAGTGCAGGTAATATTTTTGTATCTGAAATTAAATAAAAAGAGGAAGATAATTTACTTATTTTGAAGATGGAAGGGATGCAAGGGGCATAAAATAAGAGAACATACAGCATTGTACTTTTTCATTTGCAAGGAGATTGTGTAGTTCTACAAATCTTTCAGGCATTACAAACATCCTTCCACAATATTCCCCTGCGCATACACACACACACACACACACACACACACTAAGGTGGTTGAGAGCAGTAAATTATATACCTAACATTGTAAGAAGTAGCCAACAGCAGGAACAGACATTAGTTGCTGCTGGAAATCAATTTTTGAAGCCAGGGACCTATACTTATCTCTATAACTTGCACACCACAGTTCATAAGATTTTTTTCCAAACCCTGCATCAAACGGACAGAACTGCTATTTTTCGTTATTTGTCTATTGTAGATTATATTTCATGACATCTTTTGTAGTAGTGCTGACTGATGTGTATGATTTGAATATCTTTTTTGACCATAAAAGATTTAAGGAATTTGTTAATTCAATTGAAACCCAGGTTGACAAATAAAACCACAAATGGAAATCTAATGAGACTGAACAAGTATTAAAAGTTTGATATATAAAAGTAACTGCTAGCATAGCAGCCTATGTTCTAGTTTGTAAGGAGTTTTCCGTAATGCTCCTTTTTTAGTAACAAACAACAATGATATTGTTTTAGCTAGCTGGAGAGTTTTAATTATTTATTTTATAAAATGCACATTGTTCAGATAAGTAACCTTTTGTGTTAATATAACATGAAGCATTTTATGATTTGTTGTATTTCCCACCTTTCAATTGTTTAAACCAATTATGTGTCACCTTCAGCTTCTGGAGACCTCTGTTAAATTCCTGGCCGCATCCACAAGTACAGTTTGCGTGTCAAAACACTCTAAAATTGTTAATTTGAATCCCAGCAGTCCCAGCAGCCAATTCTATCAAGGGAGCCAATAGAATGCAATGTACTTGCCTCTGAGCTCAGACATGCTGAGAAGGAGCATCATCTGTGTTGCATTCACTTCAGCTCACCGTGGCCAAGTCTACTTAGCAGGCGCTGGGACCAGTTCTAATGCTATAACTATTCAACAACAAAACCGGTAATTGTGCCATGAAGTGCTTCTCTCCTTACATCCTAGGTGAGACTTTCACTGTCGATTGCAATCAGAAAGTCCCAGCTGGATGGGACTGGGAGGGAATTCAGTACTGAGCAATTTTGGTCTTTGCTGTGTTTGTATGTACCTCCTGCTGCATGCCATTAAAAAGGGACTTGCTGTATTTTAAAAAGCCCTTCTTTCTTTCTTTCTTTCTTTCTTTCTTTCTTTCTTTCTTTCTTTCTTTCTTTCTTTCTTTCTTTCTTTCTTTCTTTCTTTCTTTCTTTCTTTCTTTCTTGCATAATAGCTTATGCACATAATAACATGATATCAATTACACTCTCATTGTACTCTTCTAATGGAATCATGTATGATGGAACTGCACATTAATACATTATGAAAATAAATCATATATGATGAGAAGAAAATATGTAAAAAGAACAAATAAAAACATGAGATATGGATAGTGTACAAATTATCTACTTAAGCAATAACACCATCAGTTCAAATTTAATGTTAAGCACAGGTAATGTTGGCTAGTTTTACAGTCATTTTACATCTTTACTGTAAAATTTTGCTTGTAAATAAGAATGCTTGCATTGTTACTATTTATTATTCTGTTTTCCTATACTTACTGGACTGACTGGAAGAGTGGTGCAGCATTTAGTTTTGCTGCTTACAGCTCTAGGGATAAAGAGTGAGATTTTGTCTGCATGGAGTTCTGTCTGGTGTTTCAGCTTCAGCCCAAAATATGCCTGCTACGTTAATTAGCATCTTTGCATTGGCCTTGTGGTGACTGTGTCAATGTGCCCTGCATCCCACACAGGGCTGTTATATACCTTGTACATGATGCTGCCTGAATAGTCTTTAGCTCCCAACAATCCTGTAGTGGAAAAAGAAAGCATGAGCCCTTTGCATTTAATTAAAATACAGATGGCGTGGCATTTTAGAAAAGAAATGAAAATTAAACTTCCTGGCTTTTATGCAGAAACCTTTGTCTGGTCCTCCTCTCTCTCTCATATATATCGAATCTCGGATGTCAGCGGCAAAGCCTCTTTACGTTGCGCCACGGCATGTGGTTCGTTTATTTGACAGCATGTAGATTGGGGTAATTACATTCATGACATTTGTAGTCTGAATCACAATCTGATTGTATGGGTGGTTACCTACCAGGTATATATATATATATATATATATATATATATATATATATATATATATATATATATATATATATATATATATATATATATATATATACAGTAATCCCTCCTCCATCGCGGGGGTTGCGTTCCAGAGCCACCCGCGAAATAAGAAAATCTGCGAAGTAGAAACCATATGTTTATATGGTTATTTTTATATTGTCATGCTTGGGTCACAGATTTGCGCAGAAACACAGGAGGTTGTAGAGAGACAGGAACGTTATTCAAACACTGCAAACAAACATTTGTCTCTTTTTCAAAAGTTTAAACTGTGCTCCATGACAAGACAGAGATGACAGTTCCATCTCACAATTAAAAGAATGCAAACATATCTTCCTCTTCAAAGGAGTGCTTGTCAGGAGCACAGAATGTCACATAGATAGAGAAAAGCAAACAAATCAATAGGGCTGTTTGCTTTTAAGTATGCGAAGCACCGCGGCACAAAGCTGTTGAAGGCGGCAGCTCACACCCCCTCCATCAGGAGCAGACAAAGAGAGAGAGAGACAGAGTTTGTTTTCAATTAAAAATCAATACGTGCCCTTCGAGCTTTTAAGTATGCGAAGCACTGTGCAGCATGTCGTTTCAGGAAGCAGCTGCACAAAAGATAGCAACGTGAAGATAAACTTTCAGCATTTTTAGACGAGCGTCCGTATCGTCTAGGTGTGCGAACAGCCCCCCTGCTCACACCCCCTACGTCAGGATCACAGATAGTCAGCGCAAGAGAGAGAGAAAAGTAAGTTGGGTAGCTTCTCAGCCATCTGCCAATAGCGTCCCTTGTATTGAATCAACTGGGCAAACCAACTGAGGAAGCATGTACCAGAAATTAAAAGACCCATTGTCCGCAGAAATCCGCGAACCAGCAAAAAAATCCGCGATACATATTTAAATATGGTTACATATAAAATCCTCGATGGAGTGAAGCCGCGAAAGGCGAAGTGCGATATAGCGAGGGATCACTGTATATATATATCTATACTAATAAAAGGCAAAGCCCTCACTGACTCACTCACTCACTGACTGACTGACTGACTGACTCATCACTAAGTCTCCAACTTCCCGTGTAGGTGGAAGGCTGAAATTTGGCAGGCTCATTCCTTACAGCTTACTTACAAAAGTTAGGCAGGTTTCATTTAGAAATTCAAAGCGTAATGGTCATAACTGGAACCTCTTTTTTGTCCATATACTGTAATGGACTGCAGCTTGCTGGCCGTGGAAGGCGGAGTTGCGTATCGCGTCATCACGCCTCCCACATAATCACGTGAACTGACTGTGAACGCAGTATGTACAAAACAAGGAAGAGCCCCAAAGAGCGCTGAAGAAAACATTCATTACACAATTGAGAAGGCAGCGAAACAATAAGAAGCGAAGCACTGTGTAAACCGTAAGTTTAAATTAAGTTTATAGAAACGCTCCCGCTGCCGTTTGCAATACCATATTCGCGAGATACAAATTTAATGAGAAGACACGAGGTATAAACGACATTTGGATCACTTTGTAACGGAGTTAAAATTGCTGTAGCGAGAAACTTTGAAGTGCCGGGTCTTAGCTAACATTAAATAAAGCCATGGACATCGCAACATCACACAAGAGAGCAGCTCACGTGAACTGACTGAACGCAGCAGGAGTGATCACTTCGCTACTGCGGAAAATAAGCACGGTGTAAACCGTAAGTTTAAATTAAGTTTATAGAAACGCTCCCGCTGCCGTTTGCAATACCATATTCGCGAGATACAAGTTTAATGAGAAGACACGAGGTATAAACGAGGCTTTGGATGACTTTGTAACAGAGTTAAAATTGCTGTAGCGAGAAACTTTTAAGTGCCGGGTCTTAGCTAACATTAAATAAAGCCGTGGACATCGCAACATCACACAAGAGAGCAGCTTACGTGAACTGACTGAACGCAGCACGTCGGAAACAAAGCACCGTGTAAACCTAAAGTTTAAATTAAGTTCATAGACCTACAAAAGGTTGCCATTGATTTGAGGCAAGATTGCTTTTCTCCTGTACAACTATACGTTGCATTCTCAAGAGTGTGCTTGCATGGCTTGGTCATATTACAACTGGAGTGCTGAACTGACAACGTGGTATACAAAGAGAACTATAACAATCGTAATATGTATATATATATATATATATATATATATATATATATATATATATATATATATATATATATATATATATATATATATATATATATGTAGATATGTATATATATGTGTATATATATATATAGATATGTATATATATGTGTATATACAGTATATATATATAGATATGTAAATATATATATGTATATATATGTGTCTGTGTGTGTATATATATATATATATATGTGTGTATGTATGTATGTATGTATGTGTGTATATATATATATGTATGTGTATGTATGTGTGTATATGTATGTGTATATATATGTTGAGATGTGTATATATATATTTATATATGTGGATGTGTATATCTATAATAATAAAAGGCAAAGCCCTCACTGACTGACTGACTCACTCACTGACTCACTCATCACTAATTCTCCAACTTCCCGTGTAGGTGGAAGGCTGAAATTTGGCAGGCTCATTCCTTACAGCTTACTTACAAAAGTTAGGCAGGTTTCATTTCGAAATTCAAAGCGTAATGGTCATAACTGGAACATATTTTTTGTCCATACACTGTAATGGAGGAGGCGGAGTCACGTATCGCGTCATCACGCCTCCTACGTAATCACGTGAACTAAAAACAAGGAAGACATTTACAGCACGAGTCACACGCGGGAACGAAGGTAAGTTACGTTAATTTTTGACTGTCTTTTAATACTAAGCATACAAGCGTGTTCATAAGGGAAACAAAGCACGGTGTAAAACGTAAGTTTAAATTAAGTTAATAGAAACGCTCCCGCTGCGGATTGCAATAACATATTCGCGAGATAAAAGTTTAATGAGAAGACACGAGGTATAAACGAAGCACACGCCGTGGCGCAACGTTAGGGGCAACAGTTTCAACCATTCTATGATCTGCTTCTCGCAACTGAAAGACGGCACATGGCGGATGTTAGCCGACTTGCTGACCGCAACGTTAGGGGCTTCAACTATGGCGCTGACGCAACATCTCAGTGCCAACACTTTGCAGACTGTACTTAAAAGACACGCCCTCCTCACTGGACAGTTAAAAACACCAATCAAACTAACGATGACATCAAGTATTACCCAATCAAAAGTAGGAAAGGAGGCATCTTCATAAAATGCGTGTGGGATGATTTGCATGAGACGCTGCTTTAAAAAAAAAATGATAAAAAAAATACGGGATAAATCCCGTCCAGTATTGATTCAAAACGGGACGCGCAATTTCATTCTCAAACGCGGAACGATTCCGTATTTTAAAGGACGGGTGGCAACCCTACAGTGCCAGGTAACCACCCATACAATCACATTGTGATTTAGACTAGGAATGCAATGAATGTAATTACCCCGATCTACATACAAGGCGAAAGTCTTGCAACATTCAAAGATGATGGTTTGGGATAATTAGTACTTATTAAGTACAACATTGAACATAAAAGAGCTTATGAAGCCTTGAACCGAAAAAAGCAAGATCTCAGAGATCGTAAAAAAAAAAAAAGGAGGTAATGTCGTTTTACTCGCTGTAGATTTTACTCAAACATTACCAGTTATTCCACGAGGGAGACCAGCAGATGAACTCAACGCGTGTTTAAAATCCATGCTTCTCCCACGGTCGGTTATATGTCGCGTGTTCTCGGGTAGGTACACCAAAAAATGTATACATTTAAGCATGTAATGGGCAAAGAAAAAATGAGGTATACCCGAAGGCACTGCAGTAGTACTCAATGTAACTTTACTTCTTAAATGTTAATGTTTTACTGTTTAATAATTTATACGCTTCTTATATATTGTTCAAATTCTTTTATGAAAATACCAGTGACAGCGCAATGCACGATAACATGGAGTGAATACACCATACGCATCTGCCCACGGCCGCCCTGGTGTGCGCAGATAGGAGTTGATTCTAAAATAAAATAAACATAAAAAGAGTAATACATTCATCACCCATAAAGCGGATAGCAGACGTGACGTATTATATGTGTACCACATTTCAAGTCAATACGTGAAACGGTTTGCAAGCTACATGTGATTTAAAATCCTGGACAGACCAACGAAAAGCCACGGTAGCAAATTATTGAAGAAGATTTTACTGTTTAATAATTTATATTTATATGAAATGTGCTTCTTATATATTACTTCATATTCTCATATGATAATGATGTTAATGTTGTTTATATTGATTTCTATGTTATTGTAAGTGCATCTATGTGTGTATATGTATGTATGTATGTGTATATATTTATATATATATATATATATATATATATATATATATATATATATATATATATATATATATATATATATACATATATATATATATATATATATATATATATAAAAAATATATATATAAAAAATATATGTGTATATGTATATATAATATATCTGTATATGTGTGTATATGTGTGTGTATATGTGTATATGTATATATATATATGACAGCAACACTCATAACAATGACAACACAATTACATTGACAATCATGTTACGTTATTTTTAAAATGTTTCCTTTACTTTTTCATAACCTCTTTAACACACTACTTCTCCGCTGCGAAGCGCGGGTATTTTGCTAGTGTGTATATATATATATATATATATATATATATATATATATATATGTGTATATGTAGATATGTATATATATGTATATATGTATATGTATATATATGTTTATGTGTGTCTGTGTGTGTATATATATATATATGACAGCAACACTCATAACAATGACAACACAATTACATTGACAATCATGTTACGTTATTTTTAAAATGTTTCCTTTTCTTATTCATAACCTCTTTAACACACTACTTCTCCGCTGCGAAGCCCGGGTATTTTGCTAGTGTATATATATATATAGTGATGGGTGGCCGGGGCCCATGCCCGGCTAGGATGCCCCTGCAGCATATGTTCCAGGGGAGCAAGCATGTGAAGCCTGTATCTCCTCCTGGACGCTAGATGGCAGCCTCCCTGAGTTGCAGTGGTGCCTCAGACTCCTGCAGGGCTTCATGGGAGTTGGAGTTTGGTGCAGCCCTGTTGGGTTCCGCAGGTGCCGCCAGGGGGTGCTGCAGCAGGAGCTGCTAGCCCCTTTTGGACACTAGTTTCGCTTTTGGACACTAGTTTTGGACACAGCCGAATGTCAGCAATCAAGCACCTGGAGCACTTCTGGGTGCCTAATAAAAGGAGCCAGCAACCACCACTCATTGGCCAGAGTCAGGAGGAGGAGGACAAAGCTTGGAGGAGGGGTGGAGGTGGAAGAAAGAGAGGAGTGCGGTGTTTTGGTGTGTTTATTTTACACTTGGGACTGTGTTGTACCTGTGGGGATCACGAGGAAGACATGCCCGACAGGTGAAGAAAAATAAAAGTCTTTTTATTCTATACATGCCTCCAGTGTGAATCTGTGTTGGGTGGGGCGCTTATATCGTACCTTGTTAAAATAAATATATATAGTCATATGAAAAAGTTTGGGAAGCCCTCTCAGCCTGCATAATAATTTACTCCTCTTTCAACAAAAAAGATAACAGTGGTATGTCTTTCATTTCCTAGGAACATCTGAGTACTGGGGTGTTTTCCAAACAAAGATTTTATAGTGAAGCAGTATTTAGTTGTATGAAATTAAATCAAATGTGAAAAACTGGCTGTGCACAAATTTGGGTATGCTTGTAATTTGGCTGATTTGAATGCATATAACTGCTCAATACTGATTACTTACAACACGAAATTGGTTGGATTAGCTCGTTAAGCCTTGAACTTCATAGACAGGTGTGTCCAATCATGAGAAATGGTATTTAAGGTGGTCAATTGCAAGTTGTGCTTCCCTTTGATTCTCCTCTGAAGAGTGACAGCATGGGATCCTCAAAGCAACTCTCAAAAAATCTGAAAACAAAGATTCTTCAGTACAGTGATCCCTCGCTATATCGCGCTTCGCCTTTCGCTGCTTCACTCCATCGCGGATTTTATATGTAAGCATATTTAAATATATATCGCGGATTTTTTGCTGGTTCGCGGATTTCTGCGGACAATGGGTCTTTTAATTTCTGGTACATGCTTCCTCAGTTGGTTTGCCCAGTTGATTTCATACAAGGGACGCTATTGGCAGATGGCTGAGAAGCTAGATTGCTTACTCTTCTCTTTCTCTTGCGCTGACTTTCTCTGATACTGACGTATGGGGATTGAGGAGGGGGGCTGTTCGCACACCTAGACGATACGGACGCTCGTCTAAAAATGCTGAAAGATTATCTTCACGTTGCTATCTTTTGTGCAGCTGCTTCCTGAAACGACATGCTGCACGGTGCTTCGCATACTTAAAAGCTGGAAGGGCACGTATTGATTTTTGACTGAAAAACAAACTCTGTCTCTCTCTCTCTCTCTCTCTCTCTCTCTCTCTCTCTCTCTCCCTGCTCCTGACGGAGGGGGTGTGAGCTGCCACCTTCAACAGCTTTGTGCCGTGGTGCTTCGCATACTTAAAAGCCAAACAGCCCTATTGATTTGTTTGCTAGAGATTGTTTTCTCTATCTATGTGACATTCTGTGCTCCTGACACGCACTCCTTTGAAGAGGAAGATATGTTTGCATTCTTTTAATTGTGAGACAGAACTGTCATCTCTGTCTTGTCATGGAGCACAGTTTAAACTTTTGAAAAAGAGACAAATGTTTGTTTGCAGTGTTTGAATAATGTTCCTGTCTCTCTACAACCTCCTGTGTTTCTGCGCAAATCTGTGACCCAAGCATGACAATATAAAAATAACCATATAAACATATGGTTTCTACTTCGCGGATTTTCTTATTTCGCGGGTGGCTCTGGAACGCAACCCCCGCGATGGAGGAGGGATTACTGTATCATGGTTTAGGGGAAGGCTACAAAAAGCTATCTCAGAGGTTTAAAGTGTCAGTTTCAACTGTAAGGAATTTAATCAGGAAATGGAAGGCCACAGGCACAGTTGCTGTTAAACCCAAGTCTGGCAAGCCAAGAAAAATACAGGAACAGCATATGCACAGGATTGTGAGAATGGTTACAGACAACCCACAGATCATCTCCAAAGACCTGCAAGATCATCTTTATGCAGATGGTGTATCAGTACATCATTCTACAATTCAGCGCAATTTGCACAAAGAACATCTGTATGGCAGGGTGATGAGAGAGAAGCCCTTTCTGCACTCACGCCACAAACAGAGTCACTTGTTGTATGCAAATGCTCATTTAGACAAGCCAGATTCATTTTGGAACAAAGTGCTTTGGACTGATGAGACAAAAATTGAGTTATTTGGTCATAACAAAAATCGCTTTGCATGGTGGAAGAAGAATACCGCATTCCAAGAAAAACACCTACTACCTACTGTCAAATTTGGTGGAGGTTCCATCATGCTGTGGGGCTGTGTGGCTAGTTCAGGGACTGGGGCCCTTGTTAAAGTTGAGGGTCAGATGAATTCAACCCAATATCAACAAATTCTTCAGGATAATGTTTAAGCATCAGTCACAAAGTTGAAGTTACGCAGGAGTTGGATATTCCAACAAGACAATGACCCAAAACACAGTTTGAAATCTACAAAGGCATTCATGCAGAGGGAGAAGTACAATGTTCTGGAATGGCTGTCACAATCCCCTGACTTGAATATCATTGAAAATCTATGGGATGATTTGAAGCAGGCTGTCCATGCTCGGCAGCCATCAAATTTAACTGAACTGGAGAGATGTTGTATGGAAGAATGGTCAAAAATACCTCCATCCAGAATTCAGAAACTCATCAAAGTCTGTAGGAGGCGTCTAGAGGCTGTTATATTTGCAAAAGGTGGCTCACCTAAGTATTGATGTTGGGGTATCTATGTTGGGGTGCCCAAATTTATGCACCTGTCTAATTTTGTTATGATGCATATTGCATATTTTTTGTTAATCCAAAAAACTTAATGTCACTGCTGAAATACTACTGTTTCCATAAGGCATGTCATATATTAAAAGGAAGTTGCTACTTTGAAAGCTCAGCGAATGATAAACAAAAATCCAAAGAATTAAGAGGGGTTCCAAAACTTTTTCATATGACTGTATATGTATATATATATATATATATGTATATATATATATATATATATATATATATATATATATATATATATATATATATATATATATATATGTATGTATGTATATATATATATATATATATATATATATATATATATGTGTGTATATATATATATATATAATTGTCACACACGTGTGCATGGGAGGCAGCTAAAGGGCTTGAGTAAGGGCAATTCCGAATCAGACCAGGATGTGGCAGAGTGCACTGATTTTTTTTCTCCCTTTCCTGCAGACCATTCACGAGAGATTCCACCTTGTACCTCTTGACATCACTTCTGGGTCCGAGCCTATGGAAGAAGACTTTGTTGGCTCCGGCCCCTGTGATGTCATGTCCAGGCTTGAGCCTATGGTTGAAGACCCTCATGAGCCCGACCACTTTGACCTCACTTCCTGTCTTCCCCTTTAAAGGCCTCCACCTTTTCCCTATTCCCTCAGTTCTGATTTGGACTTGGTTTTGTGCACAGCAGTGCTATCATTTAAACCTCAATTTGCAGCCAGGAAACCAAATATATGGGTGGCTGCCCCAAACCTTGCTATGGCTCTTTGTGGAGTTTGTGACAATATATACTAGGGAGGCAAGCCCCCCTGGTGCCTTTGGCGCCCTACCCCCAGATGTGGCCAGTCTGCCACTCGCGTTATGAAGAGGGGGGCTGGGGAGGCTGAACGCACCTCAAGGAGATGCGGTCGCTCCTCCGAAACCCCCTCTTAAACGGTGATACAATGCTAAACAAATACAGTGTTTTTTTTACCTTGTCTTTGCTCGATAAGCTGCTGTCTTGCTGTTGCTGCCATGCCGCATGATCTGCATCTTGCGTGGTGCTTCGAACATTTAAAAGACTGTACAACTGCTGTCCTACTCTTTTTCTTTTATTTCCGGCCCTGGGCGTGGTTAAATCTCTTGGTTAAGTCTCGTCTTGTGGAACGTAAGTTCTTGATATTTTTTAGTTTATAATTTAAAAACGCAATAAGAATCTGAAAATCAAACAACATCATATTAAAGTTTGATAAATTGTGAAAAGAATGATACCAAACATATACTGTATATGTAGGTTTTAAAATAAGCCCAATTTAAAGCGTGACAAAAAACATGACATAAAAAGTCACATAAAATCGTTGCACAAAATCGCTGCACTTTTAGGCTTAGGATTTTATATATATATATATATATATATATATATATATATATATATATATATATATATATATATTGTGACAGTTTGAGGTCCTCTCGACCCCTTGAACCCTCTGACCACTCTTCAGACACTAGGTAAAAGTCCAATTTTTATTTATTTGGACGATATTAAAATGCACAAAGCACCTACACTCCACAATACTCATATAATAAATCAATAATCAATAATACAATAAACAATCTTCCAATCCCAGACGCGTTGCCACCCTTCCACCCAGCTCAGCTCAACGCTCTGGTGTTTCATTGTCCTTTTTATAGTCCTTGACCCGGAAGCATTTCACCCTCTCTGTCCATGTGACCTGGAACACTTCCGGGTCAGATAAAAAAATCCTTCATTTCTTCACCCAGGAAGCACATCATTCCCTTTGTCCACGTGACTCTGACGTACTTCCTGGGCGTAAGGCAAATAGTCTCTGTGCCTCCCTGCAGCATCCTCTAGCGGGCCCCAAGGTATCCAACAGGGCTGAGAATAAAAACTACATTGTCCAGTATTCCCTGCTGGCATTGGGGGCACCTCCATGCTGCAGGAAGGGCTCCACCTGGCGGCCTGGGGATATTGGCCGGGATGAAAGGCCGGCCACATATCACAATATATATTATATGAATTCATGCTGAATATCTATACTGATATGGACTGGGTAATGTGTTAGGAATGAAAGGATGCCACATTGTTTGATGGAAATGCAAAGTTGGAACAGGCTGTGTTACTACACCCTCTGAAGTACTACTTCAACAGTTTTCCATTGATAATGGCAAGAAAATGGCAATTAACAAATTAAATGAGAGAGAGCATTATGATCCTTAGAAGTGTAAGCCTTTCATTTAGAGAAACTGCTAAAAAAATTAAAGTGCCAGTGATTACGGTGTCCTACACAATCCAAAGGCAATTGGAAACTGGAAGAAACTCTGATAGGAAGAGATCTGGGAGACCTAAAGTCAAGTTTCTGAGTGTCACCAACTTGCATTATATGCATCTCACAGCACAACACCTTCAGGCTCAGGTATTTTAACACACTGAAGATCATCACCAGTCACCAGGCTGAAACACTTAACCTTTAACTACTCGCACCATTTTTCATCTCATATTTACTCATACGGTGAACTTTATGCACCAGTGTTAAAATGGCTATCTATATGCACGCTGTGAGGTTGTAATAAAACATTGCAATAATTTTAAATTGTACATGTTTTTAATGTAATTTAATACCATATTACTAAATATTATGACACAGTCTGGGACTATCTGGAAATAAACCTGATCCACTTCCCCAGTGCTCCACTGCATGATTTGCACATGTATCACATTTCACTTCAGTTGTTGAATGTTCTTTGCAGACAAAGTAATTGCAAAAAGAACATCTCATCGTTGTCATACATATGTAAGTACTCGCACGTTGTACCAAATGCATCATATGGAACCTGTGACTTAGCATCCATTCATAAAACCGGCTGGGGAAACACTGGAGGAAAACCATTGTGACACTGTACTTGTATTGAATCAAGCTGAGGATAGATGGTGGATGCTAGCGGTAGGTTCAACTAAAAGGATGTTGGAAAAAAAATAAATGAAATTGGTGTACAAAATACACCAGAGTGAGTAGTTAAATGAAATGAAAATGAGCTTCACAGAATAATATGTCACAACCACCAGGCACAAAAATAAATTTAATTTGTGCAAAAAATGTAGCTGATAACATAGTAGTAATACTGATGTCTTGCAGATCCAGTGACCTAGGATCAAATCTTGTGCTTTGTAATTGTATGTGTGGAGTTTGCCTATTTTCCCTGTGTCTGTGTGGGTATTCCTATCATAGCTGTACTGTATGTGTTAGTGATCCCAATTGTCCGAATTTGGGTGTGTACATGAATAGTCCGTGTCATATCTTGGTGCAGGATTATTTTCTGCATTATGCACAGTGTTTTTGGGGTAGACTCTTGTTCATCTTTAACCCAGATTGAAATTAAGTGGATCTGAGAAAATAATATTTTATGTTAGAAAATGTGCTGTCAGTTCAGCTCATTTAGGCATCCACAGAGAAACAAAAACAGAAAAATGGCACAGAGTGGTAGAAAATCAAACAGGCTCTAACATTAGCCTAAAATTGAGCATAAAGGAAGTCCCAGGTAGAGCTCACAAAAGACTGACTCACTCACCTTACTATTTTAACTATTCACTAATGGCTACAGTCATTTCAGGGCTAAAAATATTCAAAGAAAAAAAGCACAATGAATGTATCCATCAATGGCAAAACAACATGCAAAAGCACAATCATAGGAAAGTGCAAAAAATAGATATAAGTACCTGTCATTATGTCAAAAAATTATGTCTGTCCTTCTGGAACAGAAAATTTCTCTATATGCAGATGATATGGTACTCTTTATATCAGACCCACAAAATTCTGTGCCTGCAGTTTTAACAGCACTTACAGAATTTCAAAAGATCTCTGGTCTCAGAATTAATCTGAATAAAAGTGTACTCTTTCCAGTGAATTCTCAAGCATATCCATATTACTAACCGAAGGTTGTAAACCGGATATGGACGCAGGGCGCTGGGTGCAGGGCGCATCAAGGCGCACGTGCACTGCAGCGCATCGAGATGCACGCGCACTGCCACACTGCAATGAGCCCGCCACAGAGAAAACAAAAAAGGTTGTAAATCGGATATGGACGCAGGGCGCTGGGTGCAGGGCGCATCGAGGCGGACGCGCTCCGCCGCACTGCATGAGCCCACCACAGAGAAAACAAAAACAAGAGGATTCAGCGCATATGTGAATCACATTACAGTATTACAGTACGGAATCCCCAGACGTCCAAATTACACGGCGTAAACCGGATATGGACGCAGGGCTGAACTTGCTGTGCTCCACTCTGCCAGCAGTTGGTGTCAGCAAAAGCAATGGAATCACGTCTCCACAGAACGAGACCGCTTTACTACAGATATGCGTATGTAATTAAATGACATTTCCCCAGACGCACCCACCCTCCATGATATGTCATCCATCCAGATATCGGACGGAAGAGAAACTGATTGTCATTCTTGGATATCCGATTCGCTAGCGAATCGCGGGCTTACTTGTAATATTAGATTAGACACCCTACCTTTTATCATTGCAGATCAGTTTAAATACCAAGGGGTAAACATCACAAGTAAACACAAAGCTCTTTATCAACAAAATTTTGACGTCTGTATGGAAAAAATTAAGCAAGACTTGCATAGATGGTCAACCCTTCATCTCACTCTAGCTGGAAGAATTAACGTTGTTAAGATGAATATTCTTCCTAAGCTTCTTTTTTATTTCAAAACATTCCAATATACATCAATAAATAATTTTTTAAGCAATTAGATTCAACAATAACCTCATTTATTTGGAACTCAAAACATCCACATATCCAAAGAGCGACCCTACAAAGACCTAAGGCAGAAGGTGGCATGGCTCTACCTAACTTTCAGTTTTATTACTGGGCAGCAAACATACAAGCTATAAAAACCTGGACACAAATAGATGAACATACACAGGCCTGGTCCGCAATAGAAGTAAAATCCTGCAGTACTTCTTTATATTCCCTGCTTTGTGCCCCAATAAATGCAAGGTATCGGCAATATACTAATAACCCAATTGTGCTTCACTCACTCAGAATATGGAACCAATGTAGAAAGCATTTTAAGATGGAGAAGCTTTTATCTGTGGCACCTCTGCAAGAGAACCAACTCTTTCAACCCTCGCAAACATATGCAGTTTTTAATATCTGGAAAAAATTTGGGATTAAATTGCTCAGAGATCTTTGTATAGACAACATCTTTGCATCCTACGAACAATTACATTCCAAATTTAACTTTCCAGCTACACATTTCTTTCACTATCTTCAAATTAGGAACTTTGTTAAACAGAACCTGCCCGATTTTCCTCATCTTGTACCCTCATCCATGCTGGAAAAAATATTGCTCAATTTCAAGGACTTAGACACCACCTCTGCAATATATAAAATTATTTTACAGTCCCTCCCTTTCAAAGATCCAAGAGGACAATGGGAAAAAAGATCTCTTAATCAATATATCAGAAAGGGAGTAGAAAGTAGCAATGCAGAGACTTCACTCGAGCTCCATATGTGCAATGCATACAGTTATTCAACTCAAAATTATATATCGAGCACATCTGTCTCGCCTAAAACTGCCCAAAAAGTTTCCAGGACAAGATCCAACCTGCAAACGCTGCAATCAAGTCCCAGCCTCACTGGGTCACATGTTTTGGGCCTGCTCCAAATTAACATCATTTTGGACCAAAATTTTTAAGTGCCTTTCAGACAGCCTTGGTGTCACAATCCCTTCTAACCCATTAACAGCTGTGTTTGGTGCACTTCCAGATGGGCTTAAAGTGGAGAAGGACAAACAAACTGTGATTGCATTTGCTACACTTTTGGCACACTGACTTATTTTGCTAAACTGGAAGAATCCTAACTCTCCTCTTTTAAGTCAGTGGGTAACCAATGTTTTATATTATTTGAAATTGGAAAAAATCAAATATTCAGTTAGAGGATCTGTACAAATTTTTTTTAAAACCTGGCAGGATATAATCAATAAAATTTTAGAATAAGCTCTTAAAGCACCGAGGAAGCAATTATCTCCACATTTCTTTTTCTTCTCCATTCATCTCTACTTGCCTATTAAATTCATCAATTTAGGTATGTTTATAAGTCTTAAGTTTTACCCCGTTGGCCATGCTGTCTCTCTCAGGGGTGGGGGTCGACTTGTTTTTCAATCCTATTTTTTGTAAAAATTGATCGATTTGTATGAATGATTACAATAAAATTATAAAAAAAAATATTATGTCTGATAAGATTAGAAGATCTGAGGAACGTACAGGTACAGTTGTGAAAAAAAAACGGTTATCATGCCTGCTATGAAAATGAGCAATGAAAGAGGGCTACCCAAAGGTGCAATGTAGGAAGCATGAATCTATTAAATGAGGACAAACTTATGAATATTAAAGAGATCAAGCTAACAGGGCCACTTCTCAATGAAGGAGTAACATTAATAGTAAAATAATAATACATTTTATTTATACATCTCAACAGAATCCAAAGTCATTTAGAATAAATAAATTGATCATTTTTGGCTGAAGCAATTCACTACAAGAATGCATATATTTATATTTTTGATTTTAAATGGTAATTTAAGTAAGTGAGCAGATGTGAATTGGATAAATGAAAACTTCAAACTACAGTGTGAACAGGCATATTAGTCACAAATATTTCATAGGCACTTCTACAGGAGCATTTTCAGTGCAACCCATTTATTACAGGTGGCATTGTTTCTGAATACAGTCATACAAGTAATGGAGTAGTGGTAATATTGGTATAATAATGGTATAATAATTGCTTGCAGTTTGTCTGACATCAAGTGTAGGATGAATACATCACCAATATTCTCAGTAGTTGTTCTGCAGGGCACATACAAGATACTTGTAGCCTGTTTTTGATATGTTGCATGGCTAGACATGCCATGAAAGGCATGGCTACTAAGTGTGACAGCATGTTAGCTGACACTCCTTGATCCAAGTTAGCAAGGGAGACTGGACCTCTGGTGGAGAAAAATTAACTTGAACACAGCAAAACTCACAAGCCTTCACAGAACTTGTTTTTTTAATAAAAATTCCTCATGACTTTATTTAAATGGGAAAAATGGAATGACAAATCTCAAAAAAGATATAATAAATCCATCCATTACATAAGGGTCTCACTTTGTGCTAGAAAATAATTTTCTATATTGGGTCACAATTTCCCAGTCAATACTGTCATAAGATTTGCAACTTGTCACATGCTCACATGCTTGGGTGGACATTCAGGAGCTGACGAAACACTGGAGCAACTAAAACTAAAGTTTTTTGGCACAGTTATAGGCAAAGAAATGAGAAGCATACCCTTCAAGTGTGTTAGTGCGGATATTGTGGAACCAATTTGTTTGCATGAGATCACAAATATATTCTAGTCTTGGCTGACAAAGAAGGACGTAAGATACAGTCCGGCTCACAAACAAACGGTCACCTAGGTCAACACGTCTGTTTTGAACAATCGCAGCCTCTATTGGGAAAACACATGTAGGCTCAGGTATATAATCATGGTACAAATTTCCACAAGTCACACTCACAACATTGATTATAGGGGAAATTTTAATAAGCTAACAAAGATAAAGGGAAAAGGCAACTTGCAGTCAAGAAACTTGCAGTAGTCTTTAGCGAGGAAATTCAACAACAAAACACACTAGAAATTCTTTTCTCTATCCACAAATTTGGATAGCATCACATTCAAAACAGTGATTACTTACAGTATCATGGAATTTACAACAATAGCAACTTCCAGATTGAGGCCCCTAGCAAACTAGAGCTTGCAGGTAGCAATGAAGTCTGACAATGTCCATCAGAAACAAAGATGGCATTGTGTTAAATTATAATTGTAATTTAATGAATCTATTACCTTTTAAACATAACTTCATAGGCATGAATATAGCACTCTGTTATGTTCTCAATGTTTTCCGTAGAAAGTCTAATAAATTGCTAGAAAAAAGTATAACTTTTAAAAAAAAATTAACTTCTGGATACATAATATGATGGTCCTCCTAGGGTGTGGGTTCTGAATGAACCCATCAAGCTTTCCTGGGAACCTTGTTATAAGAGCGGAGCAATTGAATAGCTTGAAGTTACTGAAATGAAACCCAAGATCTCTCTTCAGGTCCATACCCTAGCCAATGTACTCCACTTTGGACCCCTTATAGTAGAAATTTAAGACATGATACACTTCAAATTTCACATCTTCATCTACCTGTAGGGGTACTGATTTGATCGCAGTCTGTTGAAGTGGATAAGAATATACCAGTTAAAAAAGGGCACATGGACAAATAGGTGAATTTAAAAATGACTAGGCAGGGTCAATGAATGAACCAGAGGACCAGTTGTTTTAGCAATTGAATAAGGGTCAGTAGACCTTAGCACCAATTTTCTTAAAGGGACTTTTAATTGTATATCTCTCACAGCTAGTCACACTTGTGCCCAGCTCTAAGTTCAGGGTGCTTCTTCCACTTAAGGTTAGCAAACCATGCTGCAGAAACTCCTGCACTGTGAAAATTCTTATGTACCTTATGTAAATTCTTATGATACCCTTTTCAAACCCCAGCAAGGTACTCTGACAGACTAGGAATTGCTGAATTGGGAAAAGAAATATTGAACAGAACAGGTTTATACCCATACAAACATTCATTCTAATAATTTATATCATTATAGGTGAACTTCATAAACAACTGCTAAATGTAGTAACAATTTCGAGTTGTCTTATAACAAATTAATAGAGCAACATAATAACTTCTCCAGGTCCTGATTGGTACACTCTGTCTATCTGTTAGTCTTGGGGTGGTAGCCAGATGAGAGAAGAAGAGAACACCCTATTGTGGCACAAAAATATTGCCACAACCTAGAAATAAGTCTTGGACCCCGTCTGATACAATGGATTATGGAAATCCATGTAAGGGATATATTTTTGGGATAAAATCTTCTGCCATACTGCAAGCAGTGGGAATCTTTTTAAGAAACAGTATGATCTTGAGGAAGGAGGAGATCAGTAATAAAATCTATATATATAGATTCCTAACAATATTCCTTAACCACACCATTAATGAATCTTATGGGGCTTTGGCATGTGCACACACAGGACACACTAAAATAAAATCAAGAATGTCTCAAGACTTATTACTGTACCAAAAATATCTATTAATTAAGTCTGTTCTATGTAACATACCTGGGTGACCAAAGATTTTAGAATCATGTACCCACCAAAGAACAACACTATGAAAAGGTACTGATATATACTGCCTATAATAAGGTTTATATATTAATAAGCTTAGGTGTATTAGTATCTTCCTCTTTTCAGAAATATAAGAAAGAGCATCTATCTGCTTTACCATTCTTGTTCCCTGGTCAACATCAAAAACAATTTACAGCAACAATTGAACAATAATATGAAATCACAAAGTCAAAGTGGGTAAAAAAATAAGGACCAGTGAGTTTGCCTTGCATTCAATCTTTCAGGCGTCTTCAAATACACAAAAGTTTTAATATGGTCATTAAAAAGAGTAAATGGGAATTTTAAACTTTCCATCCAGTGACACCATATCTCCAATGTGAGTTTAATAGCAAGCAATTCTCAATTACCAATGTCATAATTTTCTTCCCCTGAGATCAATTTTTGTGTCTGGAAATTCTTCAGAAAGGATAGCATCCATCACAACATTACCACTAAAAACTGGTATATGGATAATGCAAAATGGGAACTTGTGTATATATCCTATTAAGTTGGTCAAAGGCTAACTGAGTCACTGGTGTCCATTTAAGTGTCTTATTAGATTTCTGAATCACAGATGTAATAGGAGAGATAATTTTACTAAACTTCCTAATAAAACAATGATAAATATTAGGAAACCCCACAAATCTTTGTACTTGCTTCAAGTTCTCTGGAATTTTCCATTCCTAGACTGCAGAGACCTGAGTAAGATCCATACTGATATCTGAAATTGAAATTTCATACCCAAAAAAAAGAACAGAGGTTTTACAAAATTCACATTTCTCTAACTTTGTCCAACGCTCATTGAGACTAAACCTAGTCAATACTTCACCTACATGTTTAATATGCTCTTCCACACTCTTTGAAAAAAATAAATATATAATCTATTTTTGCTTGATCATCTTCCTCTGCTTCCCGGGTCCTCCCTGCGTGGAGTTTGCATGTTCTCCCCGTGTCTGCGTGGGTTTCCTCCGGGCGCTCCGGTTTCCTCCCACAGTCCAAAGACATGCTGGTTAGGTGGATTGGAGATTCTAAATTGGCCCTAGTGTGTGCATGGTGTGTGGGTGTGTTTGTGTGTGTCCTGCGGTGGGTTGGCACCCTGCCCAGGATTGTTTCCTGCCTTGTGCCCTGTGTTGGCTGGGATTGGCTCCAGCAGACCCCCGTGACCCTGTGTTCGGATTCAGCGGGTTGGAAAATGGATGGATGGATGGATCTTCCTCTGCTGTCAGAGGAGCTTTGTAAACTGGACGTTTCAGTGGAGGCACTCTCTGTGGTGTGCAGACCTGGGACTTATCTCTGTAGGTGGGTTCACCTTTTATTGGTCTAATCACTCTGATGGCTGTCATACTCAGGGAGTAGTTATTGCTGTGGCAGATTGGCTCCTTCCAATGGTGTCCAATGTCACTTTTTTCAACAAGTGTATTATGAGACTCAGATTAAGGAACTCTCTGGGTGTCTTGTCTGTTGTCTCAGTGTATGCTCCAACTGCGGTGAGTGATGTCTCGGTGAGGGAGATATTTTATTCGCAACTTCACTTGGTGGTTGATGGGTGCCTGCAAGGTGACATTCCTCTGGTTATGGATGATTTCAATGCAACCACTGGCACTGACAGGGCTAGCTATGAGGATTGTGTTGTTATTCATGGTTCTGGCAAATTTGGTGAAAGTGACTCCATATTTTTTAACTTTGCAAAAGGTTATGGTTTGGTGGGTACCCTGCATATCATCGAGTGGAGTCGCAGTGCACGAGTTGATGGCAACTCCGGTCTGTACCAGGAACTGTGAAGAATGGTTGCATGGGCTCTGAGGGAAGATAGGGAGGCATTTGTTAGAGGAATCTGTGAGCAGGTGACATCCATCTATGGTCTAGTAACCCACGTCCTGCTTACAGAGGAATTGAAGCATTACTCACATCTGAATTTGTTCCTCGGAGAGTCACAGTCAGGGCAGATGATGGAACGGCCATTATGGCTTACGCTGCAATTGTGACCCATTGGGCTGGCTACTTTGAATTTAAAGCTGATCCTTCAGCTAAGACATTGGATATCTCTGGGTCAACAGTTCTTGAGGCTGATCCCCCAATTAGCTGTGAACCACTCAGTCTCTCTGAGATTACACAAGTGGTGAACCAGTTGAGGGTAGGGAAGGCTGCAGGGATTTGTGGTATCCAAGGTGAACTTCTCCAGGCTGGTGGTAAGGCTGTCCTCCTGACATTGCAAGCAATCTTTGCTTCCATTTGTGAGACTGGCATCATCCCAATTAACTGGAAAAAGGGACTTGTCATCCCTATCTGGAAAGGGAAGGGTGATCACCTGTATTGCAGCAACTAAATGGGGATAACACTGCTCTCTGTGCCAGGTATGGTCCTTGCTAGGGTCATCCTCAATAGGATCCGTAATCACTTGCTCACCTACCAGTAACAGGAGCAGTCTTGTTTTATGCCTAAGAAGTCCACCATCGAACATATCCTGGCACTGAAGGTTCTCATGGAGTGCAAGTGTGAATAGTAACAGAGTTTCTTTGCAGCCTTTGTCGATTTTCGTAAAGCGTTCAACTCAGTTGATCGAGCTGACCTGTGGGACATCCTGAGACTTCATGGGATCTCCTCAAAATTGCTGGATATCATGGCTGGCCTGTACACTGGTACTGTGCAGAGTGGAAGCAGAACCTCTGCATTTTTCCCAGTTGATTCTGGGGTTCATCAGGGGTGTTTTCTTGCTCCTACTCTGTTAAATACTTGAATGGACTGGGTGTTGGGCAGGGTCGTGGTGTCTAGCAGCTGTGGTGAATCTGGTGGTGAAGAGAGATTCACTGATCTTTGTAATTAATTTAGCTATTCTTATTTTTATTTCTTATTGGTTTGTTCTCTTGTGTACATTTTACTTTAGTACTTTCTTTATTTTATCTTTATTTCTGCCATATTCCTTCTAATTACCTGTTATGTTTAGGCAATATTGGTAACTCCCCTGTATTTGCTCTTTGATACCTTAGCTGATTGCACTGTATGTACAAATCATTGACATATTAATAGTATATTATATTCTTCACACGCCTATAATGAATTATCTTAAACTATTTCTTGTTATTATAAATGTGTTTTGAATAACATTGATTGTTTCTTGCTGTAGCCTGAAAGCATGGTAGCACAGATACTGTATATCATCCTGTGTTCAAATCCCATGCATGGATGTTGTCCATGTTAGATTGTACATTTTCCCAAATTCTGTGTGAGTTTTTCCTTCCTCATCCCTAAAGATGTGCAGGTTAGTTTGAATTGCAATACCAAGTTGATCCAAAATGATTAGGTGTGTGAGTAGACCCTGTGGTGGACTGGGTCCCTGCACAGGATTGCAAAGCCATTTCCATTGGCAGAACAATCACCTGCCCATCCCATTCTTCTGAAAAAATTCTGCGTTCATTGTATTTTATATGTTCAATTTTTAAAAATGGACTCTCTTCACTAATGTTGTTTTTGGAGGTCATCTGTACAGTCCCAACTGTTATGCAACATTTCCAATATAGACTGAAAGTATTTTCTTACAGTTTCTATTTCTGCTGTCTAAATATTGCTTCAGAACAGTACTGTTTGTGTTGTTGCGGCAAGTACCACAGTACATTTATGTTTATTTTCTTGGCAGATGCTTTTATCCAAGGCAACTTACAAAACAGGCAAACATAATCAAGTAACATTAGGCTTGGACCTGTGTGTTCAGTAAGTGTTGTAGAACAGGCAACAAAAGTTGATTGACACAAGTAAAAAGAAGTAGTAACTAACAAATTTACAATCATAGATTATAATCGATAAAGCAATTAAACTTAATCTAACAACAAATTAACCAACAAAATAAAATATCACAAACGCAAAGGCTTTTTTTTCTTCTTCTATCATTTGGACTGATATTTATAGAATAGATGGGTTTTCAGTTATTTCTTGAATACAATGAAGAAGTCAGCAGTATGGATGGAGGTGTGGGTAGCCTGTCCCACCAACTAGGAACTACACAGGAAAAGAGTCTGGTTTAAGAATTGATACCACACTGAGGCGGCTTTACCAGACAGAGCAGGAGAGAAGGAGTATAGGACTTGATCAGTGCCTCCATATACTGAGGTGCTGACCCTCTGATTTCTCTGTAGGCAAGCATCAGGGATTTGAACTTAATGCGTGTTGCTACAGGGAGTCAATGTACGATCTGAAGAGAAGAGTGGCATGTGCCCGTCTCAGCTGGTTAAATACAAGGTGGGCCACTGCATTCTGGACCATTTGCAGTGGCTTAATAACACATGTGGGTATCCTGCCAGAAGTGATTTGCAGTAATCCAGACGCAACAAAATCAAAGCCTGGACTAGAAGTTGTGTGGCATACTCTGTCAGATAAGGTCTGATCTTATGGATGTTGTACAGCATGGACCTGCTTGAACGAGAAACACTAGAAATGTGGTCAGAAAAAGACAGCTGCTCATCAGTCCCCACCCCAAGGTTATGGAATAGCTTGGTAGGTGTTAGCAACAGTGAGCTGTGCGGAGATGGGGTGTTGAACTGGCTGGCTGTCCAGGATCATAAGAAGCAAAGTTTTTTCCAGGTTGACCTGTAGATGGTGGTCCTTCATGCAGGTTTAGATATCAGTAAGACTTGCATAGACTCTAACTGATGCCATATTGTCTTTCAGAGGGAACGACAGGTACAGCTGTGTATCATCATAGCACTGATAAGAGAACCCATGGGATGAATCCCAGAGAGATTGTGTATAGAGGGAAAATTAGAGGATCCAGCACTGATCCCTGGGGTACACCTGTTCCTGTCTGGTGCGCCCTTGAGAACTATTGTGGAATATGGCCGGCAGCTTATACCAAGCCAATACCCCCAAGCAGCCAGATGGAGCCCTCCCTGCAACATGGAGGGGCCCCGAATTCCAGCAGGGCATCATGGACCTTGGAGTTTTCCTACACAGCCCTGCTGGATACCATGGGGGCCGCTAGAGGATGCTGCAGGGAGGCATAAGGATTTATATTTGCATTATAACCTGGAAGTACGTCCTAGTCACAGGGACAGAGGAAATGACGTACTTCCGGGCTGAAGAAAAAGAGGAGTTTCACCTGACCCAGAATTGCTGGGGAATCACATGGACTGGGGAATCAGAAGCACTTCCGGGTTAAGATATATAAAAGGACTCTGGGAAATCCCAACAGCGAGCCGAGTTGGGAGGAAGGGTGACTGAGTTGCTGGGAGTGGAGGATTGAGTATTGTAGTATTGATTATTGATTGTTTATTAAGTATTGTGGAGTGGAGGGTGCTTTGTGCACTTATTTATAAAAATAAATTCAATTATTGGACTTTTATCTGGTGTCTGATGAGTGGTCGTAAGGGTTCAAGGGGATGACAGCGCCCCCTATCTGTCACACTATCCATGCCAGGATACACTGTAGAATCTGTCTGAGATGTAGGACTCGAACCATTTGAGAGCAGTCCCAATGATGTCAAAGTCAGAGAGGGTGGCAAGAAGGATGTCATGGTTGTCTGTGTCAAAGGCAGAGGAGAGATCTAGCAGGATCAGCACCAATAATATGTAATTAGCTCTAGCAAGTCATAGCTGGTCGACCATATTCAATAGAGCCATGTCAACTGAGTGGTTCCACTTGAAGCCAGACTAGTTGGTATCGAGCAATCTACTCTGTACAAGGGAGGAAAAGACCTGGTTAGAAACAGCATGTTCAAGTGTTTTGGAAAGGAGCAAGACAGGCCTGTAATTGTTAACTTGGGATGGATACTAGCTGTTCCCCAAAATATATGGCATTTTTGGTCAAAAATAAAATATGGGAACCATTTTAGTCTCAAAGCTAGGGAAAGTAGTATATACAGAAATATTTGTTTATGCTGTAGTCTATTCATAAACATGCTGTAGACTTTTGATTTGCATTACCATGTGTACATATTTTAATATTGTTATCACTTTGCTGTTTCTCAAATTTTGACAGGCATAAAGGTGCCTAAAATAAATTTACTTTAAAAATACTTTAAAAACCAGACAGAGCAATTAAAATAATTTTATGTATTATCAGACCAAATAAAGATGACATGCAGGGGCTAATTGTCTAATGTATAAGTGACAAAAGCTGTAAATACAGTATGTGCGTTTTGCTTTAATCAAACTGAACATAATAGTCGTAACCAGTCTAGGATTAGCAAATGTATAACTAAATGTTCAAGAAAAAAAGAGACAGCAGTTGCTTGATTCTGTGTGCTACTGAATTTGTTTATTCTAAGAGGCAACCTTTATCTTATTAGGCCTAAGATCCAGTGCTGCACCACACGCCCGCCTTTGTGCCCAACCCAGACGCAACTCCCATTCAGGGAAAAAAGGAAATGCAACACTACTTCAAGTCAAAATCCCATTGCAGAGCCCACAGCTGCCGGTTTCATGAGAGCACTTAGGGATGCCATTCTATCCGGCTCTCCACTTCGCCAGACAGGCCTCTGATAAAACTCCAGAAATGGAAATGAGGCTGTGTGTCTTCATTATGAGAGGCAGGTGTCCATGGAGTTGGCCCAGGTGAAAGAGCCCGATACCAGCCATAGAGCTATGAGGCTATCTGTCTGCCTCCACATGGGTGCTATGTACTCTTTAAGCCCTCGTCCCTTTAATTGGCTAAGTAATGAGCTGTCTCTGAATGGATTTACCTCTATGAAGGCACTTGTAATTAGGAAATGTCTCCTTTTTTAATCCCATGGGAACATAATGAAGGTGCTGTGTGTTTATTGCATGGCCTGAGTTGCTAGAATAATGCTTTTAAAGAGAAATGATTTGGTAATGTTGCAAAATATTTGTCATCTGAAATCAAATTAATCAAAAAACTTCAGGTTTTGTTATAATATTTTGTAAGGAAATTGATCCATTATGGTTTTAGTAATTATTATTCACTGAAGATTTCCAATGTAAAGTTAATTAATTTATTATTATAAGAAGGTACCCCCCCCCCCCCCCCCCCCATGACTTTCTTAATATAGCATAATGCAAAAAGATATTAAGCATGGTGTGTATAATATCAGCAACACAAAAAAGGCAATAGTACTTAAAAAAAAAAACTGAACTGGTATTTGCTCTTTTGCCATCAATGTTTGCCTCATCTTTACGCCTTCCCTCCCCATCTTCTGTTTTTCTCTATCTTCTGTCTGACTTTTATCTCTTGATCACAGTCTCTATTTCTTCTGTCAGTGAGACTTTATCCCAAATCATGACTAAACTCTAGACATGTCCTCTGTCTTGTTTAGCCTGGCTTTTATGCTCCATACCAGATATATATGGACACATTAAAATACCCAGAGATCATTGTAAGCCCTGAAATGATAAGAAGATTAAAGAAGTGGTCAGGCAGAGACCAGCTTAGAGTTGCTACTTACTGCTAACATGCACATCTTTTGGATATGAGAGAGAAAACCATCCAAATATGTTAGAATAGGCACCAGCTCCACACAACATACAGAAAAATGAATTCATAAAATGGTTTGTTCATGTATGACTGTAAAAGATCACAAGATAGAGTAGGTCCACTTCACTGCGTACCTGTTACAAATGAAATATTTCTTTACATTTTAGTAAGAGTATTTTTAGTATGTACAGAATTTTTACTGTAGATAATATCTGCACACAAGGAAAAAACAAACACTAAAGCCAATTTTTCAACATAAGCATATTTCTATATTTTTTTCTTTCTTTCACCATCAGCTGTAATCAATGGTTCCCAAACTCAGTTCTGCAGGTTTTTGTTACAACCAGTTTAACAATTATTAAGTCATTTTAACTTTAATCAATCTCATTTAATTATCTGTTTTTTTCACTTCTGTTATTCTGCATTCAGAAATGCACAGCAGTGGCAGTGTGATTTTTACATTTTTAAGACTTTTAGAAATATTTGTATTTTTGCTATAGCTTTAAATACTCAATTGTCTTCTAAAGATTTCCTATTAAATTTCCCATTTTTTGTAGCTTCTTCCCTTAATTGTACCCTAATAATTACAATAGCAAGCAGACCAGACACCCTGGAAAACAACACAGATTGCTGAAAGGTATCAAATACTTTAGCATCAAATCTACCAATACGCTCATTACTAAATAATGACTTAAATAAGCAGAACACCAGTAAAAACAGGATGAAAATCATGGTAATGATAAACATGTGACAAACCAAGTTAATAAAACACTGATGTAACCCATGTAACAAACATAAATGCTTTGTATATTCTAATACAAATTTACCAGAACTGAGTTTGGGAATCACTGACCTGCACCAATGTTGGCAACACCTAATTTCTCATATGAATTCCCAGTTGTTCATGAATCACCCTGTGATGCTTTATTTTTATACAAAATATACTTCAAAATTTTTGATTGTTCAACACTCAATTTCTAAGACCACTTTAAGTTTGTTTCCTAACCTATATAGGGCCTACATGGATTTATTTTCTACATACAGGAGTTTGCTTCTAAGCGTGTAAAGATGGAGCCTTTATCCCTCCATCCATCCATCAATTCATCTATCTATTTCCTGAGACCATCTATTCCAACTAAGTATCGTAGGGTACCAGAACAAGGCCTGACAGGATCAGCTGAAATCAGGATCTGACCCTGAACAAAAAAAAAAGCAAAAAAAAAAAAAACAGTCCATTACAGAGCACACCCAGTCTCAACTTTTGCTTATTTTAAATTATGCAGTGAGTGTAGAAGCTAAGAAGAGCTAGCATTCCTAATAATCTCACATTAACTATGGAGCCACACTTCAGATAAAAGTAACAGCCGTAAATTTATCATATAAGAATGAGAAATATAATGCTGGGAAATGGAAATAAGACAGGTGACCAGAGCATTTTATCACTAACTTGGCATTTTGTCCGTCAGTACTGAAAAGCTGAAAAGAAGAACATAAACAACTTGTAGAATTAAAAATCATTAAAGAGAAAACTATGTGAAAACTTTATTCTTTCCTGTGGAAGCCTCATAAAATATACTGTTGCTTAAACAGCTTAATGTGACATCAGACTAGTGGCAGATGGTTACCACCATAACAGTATGGGGCCATGGCAGCTGCCTGCAATGGGGCAATAATTAAGAGCAGTAGGTCTGGGCATCCAGCTGTTCCACTAAGCATGAGAACCTACATGTTTACCAAACTATGTCTCACTTATTATTGTTTATCACCAAAAGCAGTATACTTTAATTCCTTTCTTCTACTGTTAGTTGTTGACCATTTTTAATGTTCTTTTGCATCATTCAATGAATACTCCTTTATGTCATTAGAAACCTTCAAGCTGAAATATTCTACCACTTCTTCTGCTGCTATCATAATGAACAAAAAATCAACCAAATGATAATAGTAGGTCTCTTGATTTTTTTCATACTTTTATACCATCTGTGCATTTCACTAAACTGAATTAATGCAAATAAAGCCAGACCAGTTCATTCAAGAATGCAAGTGACAGTTATTTATTAATTTAAGATTATCTCACAGGGAAATGGCTGACTGTTTTGTTTCAGTTTGGATTTCTTATAATCCAGCCTAGAAAGAGCAAAGTACTGACAGACTACCAAAAGAGGAGTCCGCACTCTGATCTCTGGCTCCCACTACCAGCTGATCCTAGATCCCAATTTAACATAGTTATATCATACTGGTAGAGAGCAGAGGAGCAAACACAGGGACAGTGGTCTGGTTTATCCTTTAGGATGCTACATCATACTATCTATTTTCCCTACGCTTTGTACATTCTATAAAATCTTTCATTCCAAATGGGGTACCCTGATAGTGTTTCTCAGACCTGGAATAAGGTTCCTTTTAATCATTTTTCTTAATTTGCCCAATGAGCCCTCCTGTTACATGCTGTCCAACTTTGATACTTACAACCTCCTGATGATGCTTAGTTATATCAGTTGTAAGGCATTCACATGATTAAATAGGTGGATGATTAAACAAGGAGCATAGCCACTTTAGGATATTCCAGTACTGTGTTTCAAGAATATGAGAAAACCTTTCAATTTTAATACAGTATTTTTCAAATTTTGATCAATGTGTTTTGGATTTTGTTTCAAATTTTCTGGCATTCTTTTCATTTGTAGGTCAAGCTTGGTATTACTTTTTTGATGTTTTCCCTATTACTTACTGTGATTTTTGCCATGTTGACCATGAAAAGACTGTTTTTATGTGCATTCTATTGTTCAACTTCCTTGTAAAAGTTTTCTTCTCAGCTGCTACCCATATGGCTCAAATGAAAAGATTCATTACACACTGTAAAGACAAAACACAATCATAAACAGTCTGGAGCACCTTGAAGGAGCAAAAGGCACAAAAAAAAAGCGTGTTAAATGCAGTCCTGTGCTGTTGTGTCCCTGCCTCACTTATGTCATCAGACTGCGACGTAGATGCGATTACCCCCGGCATGGGAACAACTTGTGATGAGTTCTCTCCATCAATATCTAGGTCCAGCTTCTTCCTCATGTTGATGGTCATACTTTCACTTATACTATTCGACCAGTCCCGCCCAAGGTAAGGTGGGCTGTGCATCACACCAGGAGTTTCTTTTATAAGTGAAAATACATCAGGTGGACATATACAAATGGGTTTGCCCATGAATACAGGTTAAACATGTCCCACTCTCTCAATGTCGCAAAAGTATATAATGGATATGTTGTTCAAGGAATCAATTAAACCTGAGACCTTGTAACTGTTAACTACAACCACCTCATCCCAAGGCAGAGATAATGATAAGGAAAAAAAATACCTCGCTCCCTTCGCCCAACTGCAGCCAATAGGTTCACCGAAATGGGGACAGTTAGGGAAGATATTGCTAAATTCCCTGCATTTGTAGCAGCAGGGTGGTGTCAAGGGCCTCTCTTTGGGTCACGCCACACGTTCTGTATCTCATCGAGTGGGCTCCGAATGGCCGGCATGGCCCTGATGAGGCTTGTGACTTTCCATATGCCTATTAGCCCTCTCTACTTGGGGGATGATGTGGTAATGTTAGATGGCCGCGATCAGGCTGTCAGAGCTCTTATATTCCTGTCTCCAGACTGGACGTGCCAGGTGTTTAGGAAGGACCTGCACCAAAAAGTTGCAGGCAACCAACTCCATAATTTGTTTGGAGTAGCTGGTTTCTGGTTTTAGCCTCCCCAGCTCTCGTAATCTTGACACCTAGCTGATGTGTTGGGGTCGAAAGCCCAGTCATGGCTGGCCCTTGCCTATTGGTCCAGAGTGATCCCATACCTGAGTAGCACCTTGAATTTTAATTTATCTTAGTCACCCGTATTGGTATCCTCACGGTCATAGTAAGCCTGTTGTTGCAGACCTCATAAGAGTGGTGTCTGTATGTGTGCCCACTCAGCGTGATCCCAATGGGGATGGGTAGTGGTTCTCTCAAAAATATGAAAATAAGATGATGAGTCCATCTGTAGGTCTTTCTAGAGAGTGACCCGGGCTTGGCTATGTACCTCCGCCTTGGCTAGTTGGGTTTGTTGTTGACCCACCTGGACTTTTAGCGACTGGACTTCTGCCGCCATCCTCTGCAGCAAATTGGTGATGTCCTGGAGTTCCATCATTTCCATGATGAATCCTGCCAACCACACCACTGTAAAGACAAGACAGACAATCATTAAGGGTCTGGAGCACTTTGAAGGCAAACCCCATATATTGAAAGACACAAATGATGCAAAAAACGCATGTTAAGATTGCTATGTTTCTGTTTTTGATGGTTTCTGGGAGGAAGAGGCAGATCCAGGTGGAGTAAACCCAGAAGTGACGTCATGGTTGAGGGCACGTCAGTTTTTGTTTCTGCAGAGGGGAAAGGAGGAAAGAAATCATTATTGCTTAGCACTCTTGTGTGTTCCGGGAGAGTAACGTAATTATCCAAGCTCTTGGATGTGACAACACATATATACATTTACATGTATACTCCTTGATCACAGAACTACTTTTATTATTGTAATAACTCACTCTAAGAGAGTGACAAATCAAAATTAAGTTGCCTCCCCTGCCTATCTATCTTTCTGTCTCTCAAAATGCTGGCCTGTCTTCCTCTTCTTCCCCAGCCCATATTTCAGATCTAAACTCAATGTCTCAACTGACAGGAGGGTGGTCTTTAATCTTCATCCCGAGTTTACTTTTTGGACCAAGCCACAGAATCACTTTAGGGGACCAGAATGACCCTCCAAAGTAATGGGACAGCCAGGTCAGAACAATCTCTGACAGCCCTGTGTCTTCAGAAAGGCCAAGCAAGGTTGCAGGATTTTAACGGTTCTAGACACATTTTTGCTAGCACACTCAGGCATTCTGACATCTACACTATATAGCCAAAAGTTTTTGGACATTTGACCATCACAACTATATTAGCTTCTTAGAAATCCCATTCCAAAACCATCGTCAACAGAATTGCAAACACCCCCTCCACCTTTGTGTCTATAATACCCTCCACTCTTCTGGGAAGGCTTTCCATAGGACTTTGCAGTGTTTCTATGGGAATGTCCGCCCATTCAGCCAAAGGAGAATTTGTGAGGTCAGTTGCTGATGTTGGACAAGAACACCTGACTCATAATTGGTATTATTATTCATCCCAAATATATGAAATAAGGTTGAGATGAGGACTCTCAAGTTCTTTCATACCACACTTGTCAAGCCTTGTCTTTACAGAGCTGGTTTTGTACACAGGAGAACACCTATGCCAGAACAGAAAAGAGCCTTTCGCAAACTGTTGCCACAAATTTGGAATTGAATAAAATGTCCTAGTGTGCTGTAACATTAACAGTACCCTTGGATAGAGTATTGTCTTTCCTCTACCAAACTTTACAGTAGACATTATGCAGTTACTGTTTTCGTTACATCCACCATGCCTAATTTGTCCATCAGACTGCTAGGTAGTGAAGTGTGATTTATCACTTCATAGAACATGTTTCCTTTGCTCCTGAGACCAGTTATGGCATGTCTTACACCACTCCAGTGAATGTCTGACATTGTGAATAGGTGATCTTAGCCTGTTGAGTAGCTGCTCAGCCAGGGAAGCCCATTTCGTTAAACTCCAGATTAATGGTTCTGGTGCTGATGTTGGTTCCAGATGCACTTTGGAACTCTTTGGTTAGTGATACAACAAAGGATAGGCAATATTTCTGTGCTATGCGTTTCGGTGCTTGGTGGTCTTTGTGTTTGTGTACTCTACCACTTTGTTGCTAATCTGTTCTTGTTACCCAGGTGCTTCCATTTCATGATAATAGAACTTACAGTTGACAAGTGCATGTCCATCCATCCATCCATTATCCAACCCGCTGAATCTGAACACAGGGTCACGGGGGTCTGCTGGAGCCTATACCAGCCAACACAGGGCACAAGGTAAGCGCATATCCAACAGAGTAAAAATGTACTGACTTTTGGCAAAAGTGGAATCCTATGAAAAGTCCTACATTTAAAGTTCCTGAGCTCTTTAATATGACCCATTCTACTGCCAGCGTTTGTCAATGGAAATTACATGGTTATGTGCTTGATTATATGCACCTGTTAACAATAGGTGCGGCTAAAACACCTAAATTCAATTATTTGGAGGGGTGTCCACTTACTTTTGGCCATGTAGTGGGCAACAAGATCTATTTTATTTGAACAACATATTTTTTACTATTATTTAGTAGCCAGTGGTGACTTTCACAAAATTGTGTTTGCAATGAAACTGAAGTGTTTCGCTACAGAACAAAATGAATAAAATAAATTGCTTTCATTTTCCATGGAAATTCATGTCATTCATACAAAAGGACTGGTATTTACTTCCTGTCTGGGAGTTTTTTCATGCATTAATTCTGCACATATCTGCCTGTCACTTAATTTTTAAATAAAGACTTCTAGTTGAAAAAAAAGTCACCATAAGTGTATGAGGTATGAATGAGAGGCATGAAGAGAATTTCATCCATCCATCCATTATCCAACCCGCTATATCCTAACTACAGGGTCACAGGGGTCTGCTGGAGCCAATCCCAGCCAACACAGGGCGCAAGGCAGGAAACAAACCCCGGGCAGGGCGCCAGCCCACCGCAGCATGAAGAGAATTGATTTTACATAATGATAAAATTTTACACACTTTCAGAAAAGTAAGCAGGTAAAAACAGAGGTGTGAACAATACTTTCATGTATAGAATTCCTTGTTTTCCACCCCCACAGAAACTTTAAAACCCCCAAACTCCTTAGTGTGTTTCATAATTGCAAAGTCACCTGAAAAACAAATTTTTTCTGTCAGTTTCTCAGAGCTGTAAGCAAATCGAAACTTGCTTGTTTTGTTCATCACTAGTAGTTAGTTGCTTTCTGACTGTCTTTATGATATTTCTCTTTTCCTCCCAACATTTGCAATGACAAAGCATACTGCCCCCAATGGACCCTCTCCATCCACAATTCTATGCAGATAAGTTTTTCTTTCTCTTGTCTTTGTTACCCTGCCTAATTCCAATCTGATGTCTCATTTGTCTCATGTATGCCATGTGGACAATCCCTTAAATTTTATATATGCGAAGCTTTCCCTCTTTCCCTTTTCTTTCACCTGTCCTCCTACTTTCTAAATTCAAATATTCCATGACTGGGCCATAGATAGCTAGAGCCTATTTTAACAGTAATTAGGGGTAAGGCAGACATTAGGGCAATATGAAACACCAGTTAATTGTAGGCCTCACTGAAACACGCATCCACGCAGAGACAATTTAGAAATTCCAGTTATTATAGCATGTACACTATTGCATATGTATAGTATAGGTCCACATATGAGATTTTTTTAAATGTAGTTCTACAATAAATCTATTGCATTCATCCCTATATTTCTTATCCTGATTTTTGCAAGATAGAGACGAAGGCAGGACTGGTCCACTTTTCATATTTATCCTTATACCAGTAACGTTATCGTGTAGTGAATACACTTGGCTTGAGCATTCATAGTTTTCATACTCTTCCTCTGTACGTTTAGCATTCGTTTGCTCAGAGGCTGATGTGCTTGCTGCTTCCTGAGCTTTTCTTATTTTCTCTACCCTAGTGGCCCGCTTCTTCTCTTCTTTCATCAGCATCTTTTCGCATGAGAACGGCGCCCGTACGCATGCTCTGCACGGCCGCTCTGCTGGCCGCTGCTGAGAGTTGATTCTACAATAAAATAAAATAAAATAAAAATAAAAAGAGGAATAACCTTGGAGGTCAATCATAACCCCGAAAGCAGATAGTAGACGTCATGTAGTATATGTATACCAAATTTCAGGTCAATAGTTCAAACAGTTTGCGAGCCACAGGTGATTTAAAATCCTGGACAGACAAACAGACAGCCACGGTAGCATATTATATAAGAAGAAAATAAACTAAATAAACCTTCAAGACAGCTCTTTATAAAAATGTCACTTCTTCAGAATGATTTTGTTGTCTTCTTCTTCATAAACGCAGTCTTCGACCTTATTTTTTTTAAGACTGTTGTGTAATATAACTAATTCTGGGTATTTTAATGCAAATTGAGTTACAGATTACAGTGCAGTTATTTCTTTAAATATTATATTATAAATTAAGTGAGTTACTCAAAATTACATAGTACTCAAAAGTGAAGATGGAATTTGCATTACCAAGATTACACACAGCTTGTTCCACAGCTACAAGTCTACACTGCTGGAACCACATGTTGTACAGTAGTATGAAGAGAAATCCTACAAACCTTTTTATGCAGTATAAATGTTTCACATCTATTATATGTGCAAAGAAACACAGATTTTGAGTTGTTTTGGTTGAATTTAAACTTTATTTTCACTACTTCCATCCATCCATTATCCAACCCGCTATATCCTAACTACAGGGTCACGGAGGTCTGCTGGAGCCAATCCCAGCCAACACAGGGCGCAAGGCAGGAAACAAACCCTGGGCAGGGCACCAGCCCACCGCAGGGCACGCACACACACACACCCACACACCAACCACACACTAGGGACAATTTACAATCGCCAATGCACCTAACCTGCATGTCTTTGGACTGTGGGAGGAAACCCACACAGACACTGGGAGAACATGCAAACTCCATGCAGGGAGGAGTCCTAACTGTGAGGCAGCAGCACTACCCGCTGTGCCACCATGCCACCCATTTTCACTAAATAATAGTTCTTATTATCCATCCATCCATTTTCCAACCTACTGAATCCGAACACAGGGTCATGGGGGTCTGCTGGAGCCAATCCCAGCCAACACAGGGCACAAGGCAGGAACCAATCCCGGGCAGGGTGCCAACCCACCACAGGACACACACAAACACACCCACACACCAAGCACACAATAGGGCCAGTTTAGAATCGCCAATCCACCTAACCTGCATGTCTTTGGACTGTGGGAGGAAACCCACGTAGACACTGGGAGAACATGCAAACTCCACGCAGGGAGGAGTCCTAACTGCGAGGTAGCAGCGCTACCCACTGTGCCACCGTGCCGCCCATTTTCACTAAATAATAGTTCTTATTATGCTGAATAAAAATACATTTACCATAGTTTAAATAAACACTACAGTATTGAATGTGGCTACTTTGATTCAGTTTGCAATGTCAATCCACACACCATCAATTTCTTTTGTAGGAATAATTGTTGTGTTTTAATTTAAAGGTAATGAAGCTGATAATTAAAACTTGCAAATTGGAAATGAACAACTCCAAATAAAAATAAAGCCGTTCTTATAAATTATAACCTTTAATATATGATATGAATTTAGCAGTGATTGGCTGAGTAAATAATATAGATGCCACATACTAGGGATACTGGACAATAAAAATATTTATGCACTTTACAAAGCTAATATGATGGAAACAAGTATTAGACAACATTAATGCTCCTTAAGATTTATGGTTTAATAAGAATAAGTGATTGTCATTAATGTACATATTCCTCTTGTAGAATACAAATATTGCAGTTTGGGAAACCAAAACAATCATGCAAATTTTATTCCATAACAAATTATCTGTTCCAATGGGACATAATGTGCAAGAGAAGTGCAATTAGCCTTTGTGGTATGCAGATATTTGATTCGGTGCATCTTTTTTGTAAAATACTGATTCAATCAAAAAAGTCAAATAATGTGATGCTAAGTCTAAGATGAAGTCACAATGATGTTTGAAAGGTATTATAGAGTTATGTTGGAAACAAACTAATACTAAAGTTGCTATGTGGGCTTGATGTCAGCCACACTTTGTAGGGACAGCACATAAATGAGAGTTGGTAAACTGCTTTTGTTGTACTGTTTCCCACACAAATATATTCTCTGTTTAGAATTTTGAAAGCTTGGTAAGCCACCCTTCTCACGCTGTTTGCAGTAAAATATTAGCCCTCAATCTCTCAGCGGGATGACTGACAAATAGGCCCTTGTTGTCGTACTTTCTCTTGGGCTGAGGTTAATGATTAGGAGTTCAGGAGGTTAATTCCTGCAGATAGTGCTTTCTTTAGCCTGAACAGATGTTGGTGGGGCTTTAATGTGGTTATCAAACTTGCCTGCCCTCCAAGCTGTGCTCTCCACAGACCAAGCCATTGTGTTCTCTAGAATTCCTGGCCTTGTTCTATGGAGATCAGCAGGAGAAGGACATACCACAGCAGCACTGAGCTCCTGCTGGGGTCACACTGGATGGTAGAAAACAGCCAAGCAAAAGATGAGTGTATGGGATGTGTGTTTATGTGTGGGGGTGTGAGTGGGTGTGTGTGAAGAGAAGAGAAGGGAGTGGGGGAGGTAAACTATTATTCTTACTTTTCTTAGATCAACAGAGAAAGGGTAGCAGAAACAGTGGCACTGCCTTTATATTTTAGCTCAAGACACCCCTTATAAAAGGCTACATGCAGTATGCCCTACTTAAACAGCATAGAGTATGTGTTATGCATTTTGCAGAGGCTGAGTGTTCAAGTAATACAGAGGTGCCATACTTCTAGACCATTGTTCCATTTACATATTGAATTATTCACAAGTGTCTAACAGGTGCTTTATTTGTCCAAAGGAGTCATTTAAGGCAAGAATGAGTAAAGAGTTTTAAACTTCATAGAGTTTTTGTATTCTACAAAGTCAATAAAAGCAATATTGTTTGTGGTAATATGCTGGCATGAAAAATTACCATATGTATAGTCAATGAGAATGTTTATGACTACTCCTAAGTGCTTTTTTAGTGAACAGTGCTTTACTAATGATTCTTCATTATTGGCAACTTTAATTTTTTATGCAGTACCTTTTTTTGTTACTCCAAATTTAAAAATGTCCAACAACTTCAGGCATGCTGTAAAAAAATCAGGCAACAGAACCACATATTTTTACATAAGTTGAAACACAAGACTGAAAGAATCTCACATTTAGACACTACTGCGAATAATGACTATAGGTGGAATGGGGACAGGAAATTAGGAAATAGTATTTTGCTGCACACTACTGAAAAATGTCTGCAGCTATAATCAGAGATCATATTATTATGGAGGGTTTCTTGGTATTGTCATGTCAGACTCATCTCTAAGAAAAGCATTATCAACTTGATCTGAGCATTTAGCATAATGATATGCCTCCCTTCTTTAATCTTTTTTTCGTGCTTGCCAACACACCTCAATATGCATTGTACTGCCTTGAAGGCCTAAATTGTGCCCCTTTATCTTTTCTATCCTCCAGGCTAATAAGGTCCAGCTGCAGGTTTTAGAAGCAACTACAAAGCTTTACCTGATCAAGCAATGGGCTGAAAGTGAGCAAGTTGAAGACAATAACTTGAGTTAGACACATGCTCATCTGACTAGTATTGGCAGGATGTGTTGTGAGGTGTGGCGTGAGGTGTGGTGTGAGACCTGATAAACTCAATATTGTATTTCAAAATCTAACCTTGGGCAGTTTGTTCTGCACAGCCTTTTATCCATGATTCCAAAATGAACCTTTTCTCTGGATGAGCTCCTTGACTTTTGGCAACATTATTTCTTTCTGCAGATAGATCATTCACTCAAAGAATCCCAAAGCCAGCTCAACAGTGACTTGTCCAAACACATTTCAGGAGGCATGATTCATCCCTATGCTTCTTCTCGGCCTCCTTTTAAAAATTAAAGCGTGGATTTGTGAGCATAGTTCTGCTTTTTAAATAAGCCCCTACTAGCTTGCGGATTCTACATCGGTCATGATCTTTTACCTTGTTTTTTCCTATAATGCTTAAAGGGATTTTGATTATGTGATATCAGGTTACTTGCCATTTCTAAAAGCTCAAGATGAGTCACTCACTCTTACTTTGATCTGAAACCAAATCATTCATTCATGAAAACAACAGATAAATATTGTGTAATTCCATCAAATAAACAACAACAAAACAGAATAATATTTTTCTATAACAGTAGTAAAAGAAAAAAGATAGCTCCACAAATTCTTAAAGCAATGAGATGTGACAGTTTACAATCAAGATTAATGGTCTTTGGTTTTGCCCCTCTTCTAGAATTCATAGCATTTCTTAGAATTTTAAGTGAAAGTGTTTGGTTTTTCTATCATTGGCCAATACTTTTTTTCTTTCTGTTTCCCCCCCTACAGTTCAGATTTGGTCAATGAAGTTCCCTGATGAGTGTACATTGACACGTTGTGGTTAAGCCCTGTCATTGACTAGTGTTGTCTTTAGTGCTGATTCCAGTATTACATCTTTTAATTTTTTATAAATTAATTTAGTGTTTATTTCATGTTCTTTGTGTCTCTGAAAAGGATATAGAATATGGAGAATCCATATTTTAGGTTTTTTTTATGTGGAAAAAAATCTTTAAAAATGTTCAAATATTTAAACATGCTATTGCAATGTCATTTAGTATTTAATTTCTCATTCATATCCCCTAGTGGGGGTATAGGTGTTATTCCAAAGGATATATGCCAATTTTACATGTGTACTATTCTGTTTTACCATATACTTACTCTGAAAAAAATAGAATTTCAAAAAAAGGTAGCTAAATAAAGCCTTTCCAGATTCTAGTTCACATATGAATTGCCTAAGATGGCCAAAGTTCAGGTCTTATGCCCTTCTGGCAGGAAAGGGTGGGTCCAGCAGGCCAGAAACCAGAAGTGATATCAGAGATGGTATGACCTTCAAGAAAGAGAGAAAGCATTAGTACACAGTGCCAACCCCTGGTTCAGCAGGTAATTACCATCAACTGAGCCCTTAATCTGTCTCTCAAATGTACACAGGTGACAATATATATATATATATATATATATATATATATATATATATATATATATATATATATATATATATATATATGGAAGAGAAGGTCTGTGATACAGTCACTATCTTTGATCTATGCACATACTAAATCGACAGGACACACATTCAACTGGGACAATGTAAAAGTAAAATTTAAGGCCAGTACTAAAAGTGCCAGAAAGTTGGCCGAGTCTTGGCTATCAGATGAAAACGCCATCAACAGACACTTGGACATAAATCCAGCATATGCCAACTTAAGAAGAACATGTACATAATAAGTAAACTATACAAACCCCCCCCCCCCTTGATCATACGGACTTAGTCACCTCCCCCCCCCCCCCTTAATGTGTTACTATATATTGCCTTTGATTCTTGTAAGTCTAAGCATTATCCTCTGATAAAGACCCCTGATAAGGGTTGAAAACTCAGGAATAAAAACTATTTTATGATACGTGATTCTTTTTTCTCTCTTCGTGGATCTCCAGCTGCAAATTTATATATATATATATATATATATATATATATATATATATATATACTGTATATATACAGTATTTATATATATATATATATATATATATGTATATATGTCTATATATATATATATATATATGTATGTATATATATATATATATATATATATATATATATATATATATATATATATATATATATATATATAGTATATATATATATATATATATACTATATATATATTATATATATATATATATCTGCGGTGGGTTGGCACCCTGCCCAGGATTGTTTCCTGCCTTGTGCCCTGTGTTGGCTGGGATTGGCTCCAGCAGACCCCCGTGACCCTGTGTTCGAATTCAGCAGGTTGGAAAATGGATGGATGGATGAATTATATATATATATATATATATATATATATATATATATATATATATATATATATATATATATATATATAATACTATATATATATATATATATATATATATATATATATATATATATATATATATATATGTATATGTGTGTCAGAGGAAGGAGCTAAATGTCATTGCTTGGCACAGGATATCATTTACTTAAACTTTGAACAGAAGGACTGTCAAACTCAAATCCTGGAAGTTTACAATGGCTATTGGCTAACATTCCTGCTACTTTCTTAATTTGTATCCAATTATTGATGCTAATGCAACATACTTCTTTTGTCTGAATTATAAATAATTTTCTTATTCCAGATCCTTAATTGTTTTGTTTTTTCCTGACATAACAGCCAGTAATTTAATTTAATTCAGAGTGCAGAGTGCTATGACAAGTTCTCAGGTAAAATGTAAGTATAAATTTCATAATACAGAATTAGTACACTTAAAGACAAAGATTTGTTTAAATATACAGAAAACAAATATAAACTGAATAACAAGTGGAAACCAACAATATCTGTACATTAATTAATTATCGAACCATAGCCAGTTGACAATGGAGGAGAGGAAAACAAAAGTTCCAGTCATTAGCATCCCTGGAGAAAATATATCTCTGGATGGTCCAATTATAACACACAAAAAACAAATCAAAGTCAGACAGTCATAGTGCTGGAGACCTTCGCCAACTAGCCGTCCAACCACTCCAGGGTATTCTGCAGAGTTTGTGCAGGGCACATTCAATATGACAACAGAATCTTTCTATCCGTTGATTTAATTGCTCCCAGTACCTGAATGAGTATGGCCAAGAGAACAGTATGGCAGCAGAGAAGTGGCACCAAGCGACACATCAATATACTAAGAAGAGAAACAGAATAGAGGTAGGTCATTAACAGTTCATAGTTATTGAAATACTTACTGTATATTGTTGTACAAATGACTAACAAGGAAAGATGCAATATGCACAGTTAATCAGCAGCCCAAGTGAGGGTATGGTCTACTAAAGTAGTGAGTCTTCAGCTTGGATTTAAAACCTGAGACTGGGGGATGCCTTACATAAGTAGGCAGATTATTCTACAGCTTTCAGGCCATGTAACTAAGAGCTTGTCCTCCCACTGTTATTTAATTAATCCTTAAAATCTTAAGTTGCCATCATCTTGAGATCTTAATGTGTACTCTGGTTTGTAAGTAATGATAAGTTCAGATAAGTAAAGAAGACCTTGGCCATTTAAAGCTTTATATGGTAAATTGGAAGATTTTGAACTCAGACCTGAACTTAACCGGAAACCACTGTAAGGATTTGAGAACTGAAGTTATGTGTTTGTATTTTGTAGTTCTTATAATGATTTACAGCAGCATTTTGAATTAACTAAAAGTTACATAAAGAGTGATTTGAACAGCCAGTAAATAATGCACTGTTGTAGTCAATCCTACTAAAATTAAATGCGCAAATTAATTTCTCAGTATCCTGCATATTCAGAAAAGTCTTAATATTCCAGCATATTTAAAATGAAAAAACATGGTTTGGACAGTTTTATAATGTGTGCTTCAAACTGCATGCTAGTATCAAAAATAATACCTAAATTGTGTGCTGATTCACTATAACTAACAGTAATTCCAGCAGAGTTAAAAAGTGACAGAATGCTGTTGCAGTCAGCATCATTCCCCCCAATAAATAACATTTTGTTTTCTTATGTATTCAGAATAGTTTTCATCTGTTCACTCCTTTAACTCACTGACACAATTACTTAAGGATGCTATTGGAGAAATGTCATTTTCTCTAAAAGCAAGGTATAATTGGGTGTCATCTAGATCTGAAAATAAATGTTATTTTTCTAATTAAATTTCCCTATGGAAGCATGTAAAGTGAAAAAAGTGAACTGCCAAATACTGAGCTCTGCAGGACACCATATTTAGCGTCTGAGTATAATGGCAGAGTCTGAATTTGATTTAATAAGTATGAGAATACAAAGTCAGATGACAAGCTAACTTGATCCCATTGCACGAATGTGTCTATCATGCAAGTTCTGTTTCAAAAGAATATTTGAATATCAACAGTTTTGGAAGTGTCCAGTGTGGCAGAATGAGGGAACTACAGTATCAAAAAACTTAAATTGTGTGTTTCATTAAAAGCAAGAATGGACTTTTAATCAAGAAACTTTTAGAGACAAAATGCTCCACTTTACGAATGGTGTCTGAGACTTCCTGGGTTAACTGGTCACCTGTTGGACTATTTTGTATCTTATTATTGTTTGGCTCTTGGTTAAGGATTAAAAGAAACAATAGTTCGGAATCTAATAAAGGATGTTGATTAAATTAAAACATAAGTAGCATGTTTAATTACTGGCAGTAACTGGTTACTAATTTAGAAAGTGTCGTGAATAAAATCTACTGCCACTGCAGTAGGTTTGAGTCACCCTAATATATTCTTTAATCATCATAATGATCTGAAATCATGTTACTTAATTTTCAAACCTCCCCCCCTTTGTTATTGAATATTACTTCAATAAATATTAATTAATATTAATATTACTTATTAATATTATAATTTACTGTATAATGTCCTTAATTTCAGGTCTTCACTTTCTCTGATGAATAGTTATATGTCTCATAGCTTTGGGTTTAGTGTAGCTACACCTTGTAAGCAATATATGTAACAATTTTCTTTTTCTTGTTTTAATCTTTAGATGGGTATATGACATTTTATGATAGTTATACATCAAAAAAATTATGGCCCATATTAACATTATTAAGTAAAAAGATATATATTCTGATGTTTAACTGGTTTAATCGTCTTAATACAGATTGCATCTTAATACAGATTATCACTTCCTGTTTAAAAATGTTTCCAAAATATTATTAACACTTTATAAAATGTTATCTTCAATTTCCACATCTGTGTCCCTATGATCATGTTAAAGAAATTATTTTAAAGTAATAGCTAGAATCTATACTTCTGTTATATTAACTCTTAATATCTGCTTGCATAAAATGAAGAAAATCAATTTTTTTAATCTTTCATAATAGGTCATATACTACAATCAGTCTAATATGTTTGTTCTGGGATTTCAATAATGCTGCTGTTTTATTTTTGTAATATGAACACTTGAACGGCTTGTGATATTCCATACATGGCCTGACAAATGTATTACATAGCTTAATTGTATTACATAGCTTAATTATTATCTTTGTTGACTTGTACTTCACACAGCATGCTATGCAACCCAGCATCCTATTAACCTTTTAATTGCTTCTGTACACCATCTGGATGTTGATAATGATTCCACTAGGACTTTGAAGTTGAAAGCTTTATCTGTGTTTTACTTATTCCTCCAAATAATATTTTTTAGCAATTAAACTTTACTACTTTTTGGATTAATAAAGTTTGTTGAAATTATTTTAACTTCAAAAGCATCCTTCTGCTATTTTTATTATTTTGTATAAACTGGAGCATTTACATGTAAATTTAAAGTATATACCTTAATGGGTTCCTTGAGGTTGGAGGGGTACCAAGATAGTAGAAAAAAAAAAACTCTGTAGTGATTGTAGGTCTACTCCATATGCTAGTATAGGCATACCAATGCCATCAGACAACATTCAGCTTTGCTATTGCCAAGGATGCCCCATTCAAAGATTTCCTGAGTGTATCACATTTAGCTAGGGGGAATAGCAGGAAGGTTTAATTGTTCCAGTAAACTGTTGTCTGAAACAGAAGTTATGAGACTCATAACACTTTAATCAATAAAAGAAGACTATTATAAACATATGCCCTTTTAATTATAAACCTAAGCCGATACCAATTTAAGACTGCAACATTTTGCTGTTTGATGCAGTCATAAGCATTCTTGATTGTCTGAACATGATTGCAGAGAATCAGGATTTGAGGAGTTTGTATATTCAGGTAGAATACAGTTAAAGATCTCTAAATGTTGAGACTTCCAGGATGGATACTACCCTTGTCAGGATCACATGATGCTGTTGCTAGCCACAATCAGTATTCATTGTTATTAGCAATTTAGATTATTAAGAATTCCACCTGGATCAGTAAGAAAGAAGGAATTGGCTATTGGTGGTTCCCATGTGTTTCACCCTGGTGAGCATCAGTTCAGACACTGTGCTAATTTAGGCTTCTATGTGTTACACTCCAGTCAGCATCAATGGGGAAAAGAGACTGCTTCAGGTTTAGTGGTTTACAAACATGAACAACCTGTGGTTATAGCACCAAGGTCACACTGCTGAATAATGGTGCCTAGATACATTGTCAAAACTAAAAGGACCAAATATACTGAGGAAGTTTTATATTCAATCCCAGGGCTCCATCTAGGGCAATCCTCAGAACTGCTTCTGGGATTAGGTTATCCTCAGAATGGCCTGATGCCATCTCCCCAGACCTCCATTTGATAACTCAGATATCCCTGCAACCCTGGGTCCCAATACCTATTTAAAGATTCAGAAAAGCAGCTGTCTAATTTCTGATTCTCTTACAGGGACTGTATAATTCCATATTTTCCATCTTGGCCCATGTGTCATGAAGAGGTTGCATCCCCATTATTCACTTCATTGACTCAGTCTTTATTCCCAACTGTATGATCAGAGAGCTATGTATCCCAATTAACTTCTGGGTTGCCTTCCTGTTAGCATCCCTGGGAGCGTTGCTTGACTCTACCTAGGCCACAGTGCTGCCTCTTTCAGTGCACCCTGCACACATGCAAGGAATACTGTCCCCTCAGCGTGTTTACATGCACTGGCACTGGAGAAACTCCCATCATCAGGTTGTACTTCTAATATCTAAAGAACACCTTGCCTCACTCATCTCCCATTCTACACTTGCCATATGCCCTTTCATGTTCCAGGCACTTTGTTGCTAACCTGACAGTCTCAAAACAGTTTTTCAATGCATCAATGCAAAAAGTAATGGCCTGCAAGGAATATAAATAATTAATTAAGTGCATGCTAATCATATGAGTCATATGTGCACACATCTTTAATCACAGTTGTTGTTACCAGTCATGAGATGTGCATGATGTGTCTAGTCATCATTAAGGACAGTCATTCTTTAGCTCAGAACCTTTTTCACTTGATAGAATGTTCATTCATTTACTTTACATATGTTTTGTTACTTTTGATGTTAACTGGTTAACAGCTTTTAAATTGTGTTGATGTGCTCAATAACAGTAATTTTTCAGTTACACTACACTTCAAATTTTTGGTGAGAAACCTGAAACAAAACTGAATGCTTAGTAATTTAAAAGTGACACGTGTTAGCATGGACAGCACTTTAGCACATTGGTTAGTGCAGCTTCCTTCATGCATCCAGTGTCCAGTGTTCAGTGTTCAACTCCTATGCTCAGTTTTTGCGAATTTTGAATGTTCTCCCCATGTCATTGTTGATACTCCCCTCACATACCCAAAGCCATGCAGGTTGGATTAACTGCCAACTCTAAATTGTCCAAATATGGGTGTGTGCTTGAATGGGCCCTGTAACAGACTGATACCCTGTCCAGGATTGGTTCCTGCCTTGTGCCCAGTGTACACTCTGTCCCATGACCCTGAATTACATTATGGAGGTAAGGAGCTATGGTATGGAGCTCAGTGCTTCCCCAAAACTGAAATCATGTTACTTACATTGGGTCACTTTAGATTTAGCAATGTACCTATAATCGGCGTATCTCTAGAATATGGAAAGATAGCCAGAGAAACTGAGAAATTGTACAAATGTCACACAGACCAGGTCTGTGCAGAAATGTTTATCTAAGATTTCTGAGCTATGACGAAGCAGTGCTACTTGCTCTGCCAAACAAATTTTTTACAGTTTTTGCCCTCTTTGAGCTTAAAGCAAAGTAAATATACTTTTTTTTAAAGGTAAACTTTATATATTTTTTATTTCTGTTCAGCTGACATCTTCTAATGCACAGTCAAATTCTACTACTTGAATGGTTTTAAAGGAGAAGGTGACTTGCACAAGAACCAGTAAGAAAGCATTTTGTTCAGAGTTGTATAAATTTGCCTGTGAAGAATAAGTTAAAAAATCAAATAGGCACCTGAATGACAAATATTATCTGATTGAAATGATTTTGTCAATATGCTTTAAATCCACAAATATTTCAACAAAACTATCAACTTTTATATCAAAAACTATTTTGTGTCAAGAGTTTTTCTCCCGTTACACAGGTATACACTAAAAAAAATTGAATTATTTCATGTGAATTTTATATATTTTTGGATAATAAATTCAAAAATGAAACAGAGTTTTCTTCATCGTGTAACATTTTTTCTCAAACCACACTTGTTAGCTGTCAAATACAGTTTGTGTATTGTTTTCAATCTATAATTAATTAAATATCAATATACAGTATTACTTTAATGGTAATATGAATTTTATAGTTTCTAATATTAAAATCTATGTTTAAAGCAAAACAGTTATTTTATTTGATAATAAGATCAGAATATGATATACACGAATAAATGGTTTAATTTATTAAATTTTATGTAAATTTCTTTTCAGATTTGTATTTAATTTGACATAATGGAATCATTCTTACTACAATTTTTATTGCATTCATGAATGCAAATAAAATAAGTATTCACAATTAGGACAATTTAATTAATTAATTTTGAAGCCCTGTGAATTGTTCTGGCTGAATAATAACTACAATTTGTATAAGTAAAGTACTATATGGTCTTTAGAAAATTACTTGAAAGTAAAATTTTAAGATTTATAAATAAAAAGTGTCTGATCAAAAAGCACCCTGCTTCTTCCACCAAGACATACACACAAAGACTTGTATATTAGAATAATTTGAACTGTAAATCACCTGTGTGGGGGAGTGCATGAGTGTAGCTCAGGATAGATTGGCATCTCACACGGAGTTGGCTCAGAGTTGGTTCTTGTGTCTGCTTGAACCAAAACCCCTAAAGATGAAGGGTCCAGTAAATCTTTACCCTCCAAAACCCCACCTTCTCTGTCATAATGCTTGATACTTATGGAAGAGGATCAAGCATGCTGCCACAATATAATGGAATAAGTATGTTCAGAATTGATGGATGAATACATGATGCAATGAAAAATATTGCACAGTTTGCAGATTAATTGTTTATTATTGGTTTTAAGTGTTCAATTCATGTTTGTTTTTCTCTTTGAAATGCAAAATTTAAAGCAAAATAATAGTCACATATTATTAGTTTCCATATGAATTACTTTTACATTTTAAATATATTTTGAATTGTGCTTCCAAGCTGCATGGCCCCTGTTCAAAGCTGCTGGCAAACTTTGGTTCATATTTATATTCCCTACTTTATCTGAAGAAAATATAATTATTTATGCTTCTTTATCTGTATGTATATGTATTTTTTGTCATTATAACCAAAGGTAGAGTATGTTGGTGCAATGAAAACACTGCATGAAATCAAATAACATTAAAGCAATTTATATTAAATCATTAGTTACAGGTTGACAGATGAGATTAGACAGGAGTCCCCATGGACTATGATGTTTGCAGATGACATTGTGGTCTGTAGCGATAATAGGGAGCAGGTTGAGGAGAACCTGAAGAGGTGGAGATATGCTTTAGAGAGGAGAGGAATGAAGATCAGTAGGAACAAGACAGAATACATGTGTGTAAATGAGAGGGAGGTCAGTGGAATGGTGAGGATGCAGGGAATAGAGTTGGCGAAGGTGGATGAGTTTAAATAATTAGGATCAATAGTACAGAGTAATGGGGATTGTGGAAGAGAGGTGAAAAAGAGAGTATAGGCAGGGTGGAATGGATGGAGGAGAGTGTCAGAACTAATTTGTGACAGACAGGTATCAGCAAGAATTAAAGGGAAGGTCTACAGAATGGTAGTGAGACCAGCTATGTTATATGGGTTGGAGACGGTGGCACTGACCAAAGAACAGGAGACAGAGCTGGAGGTGGCGGAGATAAGGATACTAAGATTTGCATTGGGTGTGACGAGGATGGATAGGTTTTAAGAATGCGTACCTTAGAGGGTCAGCTCAGGTTGGACATCTTGGAGACAAAGTCAGAGAGGCGACATTGCATTTGTTTGGACATGTGCAGAGGAGAGATGCTGGGTATATTGGGAACAGCTTGCTAAGGATGGAGCTGCTAGGCAAGAGGAAAAGAGGAAGGCCTAAGAGAAGGTTTATGGATGCGGTGAGAAAGGACATGCAGGTGATGGGTGTAACAGAGATGTGTGTGTTTTGTTAATAACTACAGCAAAGGGTACTTGAGGAGTCCAGGGAACAATAAGCTAAAGAAGGGTGTATATTGCTGGTAATAGTTCTGATGTAGTTTCTGAGACATGTTATACTCTCAATGTGTAAAATATATTGTATGAAAATGTACATATCTTGAAAATACCCCAAACACCCCACAATCAACATTTAAAGGGTCATTTCAGAAGGAAATGACAAACAAATAAAATCCAAACTAAGAAATCCATCCCGGAGCCCGGGATTCCCGGACATTTTTCATTCCCGCATTCCTGGGAATTAAACTGCTGTATTTCCCGGGAAAACGGGAGTGGCCAAGCTTGCATATATAGCATGTAAAAGTGTAAAAAGTTAATCAAGAAATAACAGAGTTATAGCTGAAAATAATTAAGGTGGCGCCATTGCTGCAGCTTGCACTTCATCGGGCAACAGCTTTGAACAGCAACTTGAAATTGCAATGCGTCAGTTTGTTGCATCCGCATTATCTGTGCCAAGAAACTTGCCACCACAGAATGATGACAAGAAACTGGATGCATCAGTAAAAGCTGAAATGGTGGTGTTTTCAGAGCAACAGCAAGTGCAGGCGTTGTTTAGAACAAGTCTATCAGTATCTGTTGACTATGCCGCCTACTTCAGTGAAGGCAGAGCGTGCTTTCTCAGCGGCTGGTGTACTCTGCATGGAGGTGCGCTCTCGCATGGATGACTGCACGCTGGACACGTTGTGCTTTCTACGCTCTTATTACCATAACTAAAGATACATGTACTTACAGTATATGACAGCATGAACTGCTTGTAGATAAGGTTAGTCTTTTATTTGTGTCAATATATTGCAGTAGTTTTATTAAAAATAAGTGTCAGTCATTCTAAAACTCTTCACATGTGAGATGCCCATGCACTGTGTCATCCCCGGGAGCCCGGGATTCCCGGGAATGACATGCGGGATTCCTGAGCTCCCGGGAATGGATAAACCCGTCCGGGAGTGGATTCCCTAATCCAAACTGCATTTGATGCATTATCTAAAACAAAACATTGTCAAATTGTCATTTAATGTCATTTTAAAATTATTTAATTAAGGTATGTAAATCGTTGTGTCTGGTGGCTTACTGGCATCCAGTCTTGGGTGCATTCCTGCTTAAATAGATTCTTTCTTTTGGCAGTCCTGTACTAGACAAATTGTGTTAACAAAACAGATCAGTTGTTGAATGTAAAAGTATAAGTAATCTTTAAAACACATTCTTAATGCAAGCTAGCATATGAAGTAGAACTATACTATACCTATGTAAGTGCTAGTTATATTTATTCTCAAATTTCTTTTCTAGTCTCAGCTCTAGGAAAAAAAACTTCTTCCATAAACTACACAAATAATTGTTCATGTAGCCACAATAAAAACTGTAAACCTGTGCTTGAGGCTAATTTTTCACTCTGTAACTATCTGAATGTCAGATGAATGTTCTACCCCATTTATGTGTGGTTTCACTAACATGTGAAACACAAGCAGACTAGCATGACTGCCCATTCTAAATTGGCTATGAATGAGCAAGTGTGGGTTTTATTGTGCCCTGGCTTCCTTTCTAGGACTTTCTGTGATCCCATGTTTGAAAATGGATATATTCTTTATTTTCTGTTATTACATTTTTATTGTAGCCATAAAAAATATAAAGAGGAGGTAAAATTCGTAAGAAGCTACAAATTCCATCTTCTTAAAAACAATTAAGCGACTGCAAAAATATTAAAAGTGCAGGAAAGAACAAAGAAAAAAAAATACAAAGAAATCCAGAACCCCTGATCCCTGTGCCAAGGAGCCAAAGGATTTGGTAGAGCATTGAGGGCAGTATGGATCATGCTTGAATTCCATTGCAGGGCATTTATGGAATTTATAGGAGAGAAAATTGAAAATTGGTATGCTGTAGATTGTATTTTTATATGAAATTGTTATAATTTTAAATACATGTTTCCAGAAAATGGATAGATGTTATTCCTCTGTCCTTGTGTTTTTTATGCAAATTCAGTTATGTTGTTGTCTGACTCTGAAATAAAACAAAAAAACAGTAACCAATAGCATTAGTCACTCTAATAATAAAATTATAATTATTTCTGTTGAACCATATAGGAACTGCTGCTTTATTTCTGTCTGCAGATACCATTCATCCATAGACCGCTGACTTTGCCTGCTTTAATCTATGTGGTGCCATCTCAGGGCTGGCTGTAAGAATGACAAGTAGGGGGCAACTTTTTTTTCTTAACTTTGTAATAATATGTGTTTCCAGTTTCTGGATACCCAAAACAGAGCAATGTCAGCAAAGATGTTTTCATTCACTAAATTTAATTGAGTGCCTGAGGAACATTTTGAAAGAAAGAAAGAAAGAAAGAAAGAAAGAAAGAAAGAAAGAAAGAAAGAAAGAAAGAAAGAAAGAAAGAAAGAAAGAAAGAAAGAAAGAAAGAAAGAAAGAAAGAGAAAGAAAGAAAGAAAGGTCTGAATACCTTGGTTAGCACGTTTAAAACATGAGCCAAATTGATGTATGGTTTAACATGTTTAATCTGCTGATAGAAGTCATTGACTGCTCCATCTTTTTTGGGAGAACACAGGAGATAAAAGTATCTGGAAGTAGATGAAATGGACTTAATTACAGAGCCTGGTGCACTAAGCCTCCTTATTTCCTTTCATACACAGTGAGGTGAGAAATTCATTAAAAGACTGATTTTTTTGTCAGTCTCTTTTACTCACCATCTAGTACTAAACTAAAGAACTGCTGACAATTAAATAAATTAAAAATCTATATGGAATGTAATTTATTTGAAATTAAAGTCCTCCCGAATACTGCATTAATTATTAGGCTCTGCTTGTTTTGTTAAGAAGTGGTGAAAGAAGCACATTATAGCTTTGAATACTTATAGAAGTGTATTATATAGAAAATCAATATTTACATTAAAATGTTTTCAATTTATTTTACGCAAGATGTCATTCTGAAAACAATAGGCATTAAGTCAAGAAGTAAGAAAAAACAAATTTATTTCTTTATAATGACTGTAATTAAAGATGAACATTTTGAAAATAAAAAACTCTGCATAATAAATGAAAATTAATTAAATATCTGATCACAGTAAACTTAGCTGTACTTAGAGAAATATCAGTAAAACAATAACAAGCTGTAAATTATGGAGTCGGCACCTCAAAAATCTTGCCATTATTCATGCCCATTTACTTTAGCTTGTTAGCACTTGTACAGAGCAATAGCAATTATATTAAAGTAAAACAAAATTTGAAATACACAATAATGTATCTATCTATTGTGAAAGAATCAGTCTCAACACACAAAAAAAGGTTTGGGGCAGCCACCCCTATATTGCCCCTGGCTGCAAAAGGGTATTGAAATAAGCAATGAAGTGATCTGTTTGACTTCCAAAACTGAACTGCTAGAGTAGTGAAAAGATGGCGGGTTTAAAAACCAAAACCGGAAGTAATGTCATCTAGGGCCAGAACTGGAAGTGATGTTGTTCTGTGTGCCAAAACCGGAAGTGACGTCAGTCTTGGTGCCGGAGCCTGAAGTGACTTCGCTGATATTGAATCAGGCGGGTTGTCCCATATTTGGCCTGCAGAGACAACAGAAGTAGGTTTAGCACACCCCGCCACCCTCTGGCCTGGAGGGTAATTACCTCCACTTGGTCCATTCAGCTTCCTCCTAATCATACTGGTGTGACACTATCTATCTATCTATCTATCTATCTATCTATCTATCTATCTATCTATCTATCTATCTATCTATCTATCTATCTATCTATCTATCTATCTATCTATTTTATAGATTATAATGGTGTATATTGTTAATAGTAAAATACAAAATAAAAATTTATGTATTTATCTATATTGATATCTATATCAGCACAGCCATCTCATCTATCATATCCTGGAATCAAATTGCATTAACTAAGTTTGAACATTCTTTCCATGTTTTCATCTTTTTTTCCCCAGAGAGTTTGATTTTCTTTCCGTCTCCCAAAAGATTTGCATGTTAGGTTTATTTTCTCTTGGGATATATCTGTGAGTGGGCCCTGTGATGGACTGGCCACCTGTCCAGCACTGTTTCCAGACTTTCAAATTACTTCTGTCCAGCAGGGTATCAGCGGAAACTATGCTACTGCTGGGCCAAGAAGGTGAAGAAGAATAAGAAGGGGAAAGTGGGTTCAAAGAAAATGGGAGAGGAGGAAGAGAGAGTGTGGAGTTCAGAGTCGGAATGTTGAATGTTGGCACTATGACTTGTAAAGGGAGAGAGCTACTTGATATGGTACAGCGGAAAAAGGTAGATGTATTGTGTGTACAGGAGACCAAGTTGAAAGGAAGTCAGGCCAGAAGCATCAGAGGTGGGTGCTAACTGTTCTTCCATGCTGTGGACGGGAATTGAAATAGAGTGACAGTAATTGTAAATGAAGAGTATGTTAAGAGTGTTTTAGAGTTAAAGTAACGTCTGTCAGAGTGATGATCATAAAGTTGGAAATCAAAGGGGTAATGTTAAATGTAAAGTGAAAGATATTAGGGACTGTAAGGTGGTGGCAAGTAAAAGAATAGCTAGACAGCATCTATTGATGGCATGCATGTTGAATTTTATAGGTGAAAATAAGATGAGAGTGAGAATGTAAAGAAGAATTAGCTGGTGAAAGCTGAAAGAGGAAGACTATTTTTTGAAATTCAGAGAGAAAGTTAGACAGGCTCTGGGTGGTGGTGAAGACATAATAGATGATTGGAACACCACAGCTTTAGTGGTAAGGGACACAGCTAGGAAGATGTTTGGTGTAAAATCTGGAGGAAGTGGAAGGAAGAGGAAGGAAGACAAATAAACTCATTGGTGAAATGAGGAAGTGCAGGAAAGCATAAGAGGAAGATGTTAGCAAAAAGAAATGGTATAACCAGAGAGATGAGGAAAGCAAACAGATATACAAAGAGATGTGGCATAAGGTCAAGAGAGAGGTGGTGAAGGCTAAGGAAAAGGTGTATGCCGAGCTATATGAGAAGCTGGACACAAAAGAAGGAGAAAAGCACTTGTACCTACAGGCCAAACAGAGGGAATGAGCATGGAAGAATGTGCTGCAGGTCAGGGTGATAAAGGATGCAGATGGAAATTTGCTGACAAGCTGGGGGAGTGTGTTGAAAAGGTGAAAAGGTGAAAGAAGTACTTTGAAGGACTTATGAATTTTAGAAAATGAGAGAGAACGTAGGTTGGATGAAGTGGAGACAGTAAATCACCAAGGGATCAGTAAGGCTAAAGTGAGGGAAGCTTTGAAGGCATAGAGATGTTTAGGTGAGATGGCAATAGATTTTCTAACTAGATTGTTTAGCAAAATCTTGAAAAGCGAGCAGATGCCTGAGGACTGGAGAAGAAGTATATTACTACCAATTTTCAAGAATAAGGGAGATGTGCAGAGCTGCAGTAACTACAGTGATATAAAGTTGATCAGCCATACCATGAAATTATGGGAAAGAGTACTACAGATGTGATGTCTGCTTTAAGAGTGTTGGAGAAGTACAGAGAAGGTCAGAAGGAATTGCATTGTGTGTTTGTGTTTGGGGGGGTTGGTTAGAGAAAGCATATGACAGGGCGCCAAGAGAGGAGTAATGGTACAGTACAAGGAACCCGGGAGTAGCAGAAAAGTATGTGAGAGAGATACAGGATATGTATGAGGATATTGTGACTGTGGTGAGGTGTGTGGTTGGAATGATAACCTGGTTCAGGGTTAGAGTGGTGAGGTGTGTGGTTGGAATGATAACCTGGTTCCTGTTTGCAATGGTGATGAACAGCTTGACAGATGAGAAGACAGGAGTCTCTGTGGAGTACTGAATGCTGTTCATGGATGACATTGTAATCTGTGGTGAGAATAGACAGCAGATTAGGTGAACCTGGAGAGGTAGAGGTACGCACTACAGAGAAGAGGACTTAGGGTCAATAGGAGTAAGATAATACATGTGTGCAAATGAGAGGGAAGGTGGAGGAAGGGTGCGACTGCAAGGAGCAGAGGTGACGAAGGTAGACAAAATTAAATACTTGGGTACAACAGTCCAAAGCAATGGAGACTGCAGCAGAGAAGTGAAAAAGACTATGCAGGAAGGTTGGACAGGGTGGAGAAGAGTGACAGGAGTGATTCGTGAGAGCAAAGTAACTGCAAGAGTGAAAGGGTAATGAGATCAGCTATGTTGTATGGTTTGGAGATGTTGGCACTGATGAGAAAAGAAAGTGGCAGAGTTGAAGATGTTTTGATTTTCGCTCAGAATAACAAGGTTAGGCAGAATTAGAAATGAGCATATCAGAGAGACAAAACAGGTACGACAGTTTGGTGACCGAATAGGTTAGACTAGATTGAGATGGTTTGGATATGTGCAGAGGGTAGAGAGATGAGAGGTACATTGGAAAAAGAATGTTGAGGATGGAACCGTCAGGCAAGAGGAAAAGAGAAGGCCCGAATAGGAGGTTTAATGATGTTGTGAGGGAGGACATGAAGGCAGTAGATGTTTCAGAAAAATAATGTAAAAACAGGGATAGATGGAGATGGATGAATCTCTATAGTGACCCCTAAATGGAAGCAGAAGAAGATGACATTACACTGTAAGGACAGGCTCTGAACCCAAAGGACTCTGAATTGGATTAACAAAGTATGAGAATGCTTCAATACCTATTTATCATTCTGTCTATATGTTACTAGTGTGTATGTAATGTGTATCAAAACAAGTTCAGCCTCGTTGTTCTTGACTGTCTGGTTTACTATTAATTCATTTGCCCAATTTTTTTTTTACCTAATAATCTGGGTAATTTTCAGTCTTAAATATCTAAAACATCATTTATTCAAACCTTAACACCATTATCAAAGTATAAATTTCCCCTTGGGATTAATAAAGTATCTATCTATCTATCTATCTATCTATCTATCTATCTATCTATCTATCTATCTATCTATCTATCTATCTATCTATCTATCTATCTATCTATCTATCTATCTATCTATCTAAAACAAATTCTCATAAACAGTAAAGGTATATGGCTATGCTTTTCTTATAGCTTTAAATTAACTACAAAACCACACTGTCTTTTGACACTTCATGTTTTTATTGTCTCCTTTGCTTGCTTGCAGGAGTCTCTTGTTTGCCTTAGTGAGATGTCTTTAGTATGAAATGTGTTTTGTCTATTCAGTGCACTGTTGGATATGTTTGAATTGTAATATTGTTGATTGTCCAGTAAAGTGTTTGGTGGTTATGGCCATTATGAAAGGTGTAGTACTATATAAAAATGTAAGAAAGAAATATACTGCACTTGTCCTTACTTAATGGACTTAAAATCTTACTTAATGGAGTTAAAATCTTGAAAAAGTGTTTCATGTTAGAAGTGCACTTTGTCCAGGGTTAGTTCCTGTCTTGCATTCTACGCTTGCTGGAATAGACTCCAGCTTCCACAAGACCCTGCTCAAGATAAAGTGGGCTTGGAAAAAGGAGGGACAAATGGATGTTAGAGATGCTGTGTCAGAACTGAGCAAAGAAGGGCAATTCAGTCCATCATTTCATTTTGTGAAACATCTCCTTCCAAATAGCGTTGCATAGACTTAAAACCTAAAATTAAATTGCAATGCAAAGACATTTTCTGTAAGAAGTATTTTATTTTTTTTACATTTGCCATTGAAATATACCATAATGTGCCTTTTAAATTGTAATCAATACTATATGGTTTTTACTTATAGAGGTCTGCAGTATGGTGTAGAAGCAAAGGCCCCATGTTAATTGCTGATTCAGTCTCTCGTTCCATCTTACTGAGTAAACCTGAGAGAATCACTTAATCTGCCTGTGCAATAAATGAAAAAAACAAGAAAAAACATTGCCATTATTGATCCACACTTTTTCTTGGGATGGCATTCACTATACAAGGCGCTGTATAACATAAAATGCATTTATTTATTTTTTCATATGATTCTTAAGTCCTCAATTTTTAAATTTTGTGGTTATAGAGCCATCTTTGTGTATTATTACTTACTACCACTTACTACAAGGCAACATGCTCACATCCTAAGTGGCCAACTTGTCTGTACACAAAATACTTCATTTCATAAAACACATTGTTTTTATTTTTATGTTTTGTTGTGTTTATAATGTTACATCTTTCCTATTAACACAGCCTCACAACCTACACCCCCAATCCCCCCCCCAACCCCCACCCCCCCCAATTTGTTGCCGGGCAATACATCTGCCCGCCTAGAACAATGACGGCTCACAATGGAAATGTTCAATTAACTGTATAACACCGTCATCAGTTAAGTAATCATTTAGAAGACTGATTGATGAGCCCAGATGATTCAATTCAATTTATCCACAAAGCGGAAAAACAATTGGGCCTTCAAGATGGAAACCTGCTGATGAATGTTTTAAAAAGTCTGTGTAGTTGTAGCACTTGGTAAAATGTACTGTTTGCTCTGCTTTCTTTTCACATTTTTGTATAGGTATGTTTAATTCCTAGAAGACCTCCATTATTTAAAAAAAAACATCAAGTTAAGTCTGGCATATTCTGTAGTTAATATTTGATACATTTTGACTTTCCAGATGTTATAACTGCTGAAAGCGTGGTGTATAAAAAATATCTTTTTTAAATACCTTACATTCTGTATATGCTTTGTCTGCTTTTGAATATATTAGGTGTTTATGTAGACAAGATACATTTTTATACATTTCTCAGCAGTCTTGTGCAAAAGCCAGCAAGCAACCCTATACAGGGTCAGTTAAAAAGTGCCATTTCACTTATCTGCACTTCTTTGGGGAGTTCACAGAAAAGCACCTACAGATACAGAAAGAATGTGAAAACTTTACATGAACAACAGTCAGGGCATGAGTATGAATTGAGTACCCATGACATGGAAGTACATACAGCTGTGTTACTGTGCTAAAACAATCAGAACTAAATTAGTTCCATCATTTTCTTTTACATTAATTTTCTTTTAGCTCAGAACATTATAAATTATTGTCTTTCAGTTTTGAGCAGTGTAGTACTACTTGCTGCATATAAGAGAATAATAATTTTTAGAAACTGAAGAGCATATCAGTGGGCTCGATGCTTGAGATTTACCATAAACTAATGTTGCAAGAGAGTAATGCAGTGAAGAAGAAAGGTCAGACTCCACTTTAGATACTGTTTGTGTTGAGTTTGTAAGTACTCCTTGTTTATTTTCACCAGATAATTCCAATTACCCCCTAAAAACATGTTAGGTTCATTTGTGACAGTAAATTGTTGTACTGTTAGTGTTAGTTTGCAAATGATTGAGAAGGCATTGTGACAGCCTGTGTAGTAATAGTTCCTGCTCTATAGACCCAGGTTCTCCATGTCCATGGATAAGAATAAAAGAGCCTGGAGAAACAAATTGAAGAATAAATGAATGTTATTGTAAGCCAATGTTTTCCAATAGATGGCTGCATTTTTAAATGGTAGCAAACATATTTAGGGTATATTTGAAATATTAACATATGGCTTCCTGTAAAATATCCAATAATGTCTTTCTCATCAAGACGTTTGCCTTCCATGCTATGTGCTGCTGCTGACATACAATTTTAACCCTGATATAAGTCGGTTTTAAAATAACATTGTATCTTTGTAAATAGGCATCATTGTGAAACATTTCATTAAGTACACAGGAATACAACACAAATTGTATCCTTTAATAAGCTGCCCTCCATAAAGCTTCTTCTATAGGTCCTCACTGGGAGATTCCTACGTGGAGCAAGCAGGCTTTGTATGCAACATTTACCAATACAAATAGTGGGGATGATGAAGTTGTATACAAACCCAGCCCTTTAATCAGGATTTTTCTTGATCTCTTAAGAAATTACAAGCATTACTAGTATTCCCTCATAGTCAGAAAAGGTAGCAATTAGATTTTATTGTAAAGTGCAACTTTATTTGCTGTTTTATAGACTGGCCACTAATCAATACTGCGTGTTTTCTTTTTTTCTGGTACTCAGTGGTGGTACTATGTGCCACTGCCCCCTAATCTAAGTATTTAGGGAAGATGAAGAGAGTTACACATGACTTTCCTGTTAATGGTGACATATTTACATACTGTGAATTCCCATAGGGAGCTGGGTGGTCTTTTGGCACTGCGACCCCTGGAGGTTTATTTTCTCCAGCATCTAGCCAGCGGCAGTTTTTACTTTCCTCTCCTCCAGCTGACCATAGAATTTTCTATTATGCTAGACTTTCCTTTTCTTATTACAAGTAGTCGTCAACTTAAAATCACATTTGATTCTGACGAACCGGTCATAAGTAGATCTGGACGTAAGATGGACTGGTATATGTATTCAAACCTGACCATATTTATAGTACTGTATAATAAGTCCCTTAAGTCATATTGTTTTATATCCCATTTTATCATCATTCTTAGCACATTGTGTAGATTTTTTTTGTAATTTTTTAAAATTTTATTATTTTGTTTTGTTATTACTGTTGCTTGCATGATTGTTATGTTATGTCATCAGTGTGAGCCTCTCCCAATGCTAAGAGGAGTTGTACCGGAAGAGTTTGAGCACTCATATGTTTTCTGTTTTAATGTTTCAGACTTTTAATAATAAATATTATCAGATTACGGAGTTCAGTGTGGTTGCATTACCCCTTCATGGTGGTTTGTATGAACAAGCACATTATGAGTCACAACGTAAAAACTTTGGAGGTTAACCGGATTCAAAGCCAGAGTGCAGCAGTACAGCGCTGCAGTGAACACCAGTTACAATGACATAACTTAAAGTAACATGCAATTGCATTTGCTTTCTTTCCTCCCTCATACTGTTTGATCACCTTCATTTTTGTGTCCAGATCAGTTGCCTTTCTTCCTGTAATTGTAAGACAAATGTAACTGAACATAATTGAAACTGCTACAGATAATAAACTGAGTTTGTGATGAATGAGTCACGACATGTTGAGCTGGCGTGGCGAAAACCTGTCATTTGCCCATGAGAAACAGTACCAGCCGTAAGTCAAATGGTCATAAGACGCATAGGTTATAAGTCAATGACTATATGTATTACTATTTTACATAATAACTGATTAGTCATTTGTCCAGAAATAATGTGCCTGATAATATTGGGATAAGCTCTGCCTTCCTGTAGCTCTAAAATTGAACCAAGCCAGTTATGCAAAGAGGTGGATAGTTGAAATTAATTGTTGTAACTTACATAAGTAGTCCTTTCACTTGTTTGGTGTAGAGCTTGTATTTTATCTAAGTCTTTCTTCAGTACTGGCAGGATATCTACTTTATCCACTTCTCTAAACATGTATTTCCACATCCTTGTTAGGAGGTTTATAGGTGAAGGTCATTCAGTAATTTGGTTTTCCTCTTCCTCTGCCAAGGTTGAGCAGCTTGTTCATTGAAAGGCAGTGTTTCATCTTTTGCATCTTGAAGACACCAGTGTCTTTGGTGTAGATTTTACCCTTTCCATTTGTCTTACACTTTGAAGAGTCTGAATACCTCAGATTCTTTAAAGGTATGACATTTCCTCTGCTAACCATCAATGAGTCTAAGATTCTGTAGCCTGTTGCACAACATTATCAGATGTTTAGGAAAGCACCTTATAGTTTTGATTCAAGCAAATTTCTTTTGGATAACCAGAGCCCAGAACCGCTCAAAAAATTCAAAATTAATCCATCTCCTGCCCTGAGTGTTACAGAATACTTCCACCAGCAAAAAGGATTGGGAAATGTCAACACACAAGAAGTGGACGCCAAGGTGAGAATTTTAAACCATTAAGATCAAATGTGATAGTTGCTTAAGATAACTCTTGCCTGGCAGGAGCCCAAAAATGCTTTTCCCGACACTTGTTTTTTGTTTTTTTTTTAAGAGAAAGATAACTAAGTACATGAAAGCATGTTCAGTTCATTGTTTGTTTTTTGTGGTGAGTGAGTTGAACAGCTATATACAAATCTGTGTCTAGAGATACATTCTGCACAAAAACTGCAGTTTTCCATTATAGCTGGGCACTTCAGACTGACAAGAGACAAGCTGACAAAACAGAAAAACTGCTCGACATCCTTATGCTTCCTTATCTGCTCTGTTGTAAAGTGCATTTGTCAATGTGGAAGGAGTGGAATCTTTTTCAGTTTTTCTTCTTTTACTCTTGAGTTCATTTCCAAGAGAATTGATCCTGTTGTCTTTAGTAAAGTACCATATGAGAGGATGCCCAGCAGCAATTTTCAAGTGAAGCTCGTTGTTTCGCTCAAAACAAGCACATAATAAACACCCTAAATAAACATTAGACCAAAGCAGAAGATCTTTTGACTTTATAAATCCTTTTACCATAATAGAATTATCATTATTAAGACCAGGCTTATGTACTTTGTTATTATTGTTACAATAAAGCTGACAAGCTTCTTAACCTTTCAGAAATATTGTAATTTTTTCACAGCTGTTTTTTTCAAAACTAAAAACAAAAATATATTATTAATTTAATGTATTAATAGTAAATTGCTTCAAATGAAGCTTTAGCTGTGACCTTAACTCCTGCATTATGCACTAGCCATTTTCTCTCAACCCACGTCATTCACATTGTTGTTCACATTATCTACCGTGGATTTGATTTCAGAGTTTCCTTTCTTATATTGCATATTCAACATGTGTATTGTGGCAACCACCTTCTCAACTGCATTTTTCAGTTCCTTAGTATTTAGAAAGGCAAGTCTTTCACTTAGTACAGTCTGCCACAGGATCACAGAGGTAAAGTAAGGTAATCTTAATATAGCATGACTCTTCAGAATGGGCCCATGGCCACTCTATTATTCATTCAATTTGTGTTTTAAAGAATTTAGGGATTCACTCAAGTGGAGACTGGCTCGGACACAGACAGGCAGACACACTCATGTCACCCAACACATGTTTATTTACAATACTTTTTACAATTACGGTGCCACAAACCCCAATCTTCCCCAAAGTCCAGGCCAACCACTCTGCCTCTTCGGACTGCCTCCTTCTCTCTTTCTATCACCTTGTCCTGCTTCCACCCAACTCCAGCCTCGAATGAAGGGAGGTGGCCCCTTTTATCTGTACCCGGATATGTTCCAGGTGTACACTGGCAATACTGCAGACACGCCCCAGTGTGGCGGAAATGCCGGCTGTCCTCCCGGAAGCACTCCGGGTGTTCCCTCTCTTCTTCCCCCCAGCACTTCCTGGTGTGGCGGAAGTACTGGGGTCCAGGGTCCTTCAGGCAGGGGGACGCCCCCTGCCGGTGACCACGGGCCCCTACAGTGTTGGGCTTCCAAGCCCTGTACCCGTGGCCCCCAATAAAACCAGGGCGGACGCCCCCTCGCGGTCTGGAGGAGGAATGAGCCCTCTTCCTGTCTTCCTGGGCGTCCCGGACGGGGCTCGCCTCACTTATTTAGTCTTAATTACTTTATTTGAATGGGTGAACATGCGCCATTGAGGTATAGTACTTTTGTAATGATCAATATAAAAGAAAAACTAAATTTTATTAAAACCTAAATATGCACATGTACATTTATACATTATATTAATGTGTATATTCTTCATGGCAGTTAGAGAATGGCTATCCATGTTGTGCACTAAACTTATATATGTATATCTGCATTTATGCATTTATATATTATAGGAATATAAACATACATTAACAACAACATGTTCATATTTTAGAATGGGAAATAAGTATAATTCATTTTGGTGTAAATGGAGAAAAGTTAGATTTGTAGGTAGTCGGTTCAGAATATATAAAGACAAATGTAATATATATGGAGGAAGTTCTATAATATATATTAGTTCAATTTTATATATACTGTAAATACCAATTCCATTTCCAGTTTATTAAGTTAATTTTGGATATATAAAATCAAATCTGATATAAGTAAGATCAAACTTTATATAATGAATTCAAAGTCAGATGTGATATTTGTTTATGTTTCCATTTTCTTATTTGGCTGACACTTTTATCCAAGGCAACTTACATCATTTATGATATAATTGGGTACATTTCTTTTGGTTTTGTAATTGGAGCACAGGCAGGTCTAGTGACCTGCTCATGGTCTCACTGTGTCAGTAGCAGGATTTGAATCCACAAACTCAGGGACTGAAGTCAGAAGTCTTAACCACAACACCACACCACCTTTTAGAGGATCCTGAAGCAAAAATGTTATACTAAAAACAAGGGCCACTAAACAGGAAGAATCCTTACATAGTATGCTCTTTATCTCTGTGCTTGTTGCATTTATTATATTTGTAGTGTGTAGACTTAATCAAGTTATAGGTCTTCAGGAGGCAAGGCCCTAACTTTGCAGCACTATAAACACAGAAATTAATCACAGTTTAGGCATGAATATATTGTATTGTAAAGTAAAAAAGAACACCATGAGGAGTCATTTTTAGAATATTGAAATATAATTTGGTAAAGATAGAGTGAAGATAATGTTGTAATCAAAGTTCCAAGGCTATTTGAGAGCTCCATGGCAATACAGAATACAGTGAAGGGAACACCTCTCCCATCTATTAGTAATGCTAACAGCACTACAATAATATATGTCTGAGTTATCACAGGCTGTATGTCCTATAGTCTGTGAATCATTCGTCATGCCTGGCACACATCACCATTCATTGTTCATGCAATTAAGAGCTTGATTGAGGCCATTTGATGGGCCTTCATGATGCAGGATCATCAGATTGCAAAATGAACTGGACAGGAGCTGTCTGTAGTGAATCAGTGTTTGCATCAATGGGATTAGGAGGATTTCCACAGCTGGCTTGCAAGAAATAAGGCTGTGACAGACTAAGAAGTCATAGTAGCATGCTTTAGAACCATTGTTGCACCAGATGTGTCCACCTGGATTATTTCCAATTATCTTCTAGAAATTGGACTTAAGTCAAGTGTTCCCCTGGCATGACGGCAGAGTAGGAATAGCAGCCTGATTTCTTTAGTAATAAAATCAGATTTTTGCCTGGGAATAATAATCATTCACATGTCCAGTGTAGTCCTGGTTACTTGTTATGTCTATAATGTGTATGCCTCCGACACACAAGGCTGACACCAGGCATGATAGTGTGGCATAATATTACCTGCTCTGCTCCTTCACAGCTGGTGTTTTATGAAGGACACATTGACCATCTTTCCCTATTTCAGGAACATTGTCCAGCTGGTCTTGATACTGGTTTTGCATTAAAAAAGAGACATGCACTTTCAACAAGACCACACCTACCCATATTTCACCCATGCAGTTCAATGTACTCTCCTGGCCAGCATACTCACTGGACCTCTACCCAGTCAAGCAACGTATGGAAATGGATTGGATGGCATCTCTCCCACACTCAGCCACAGGTGATGAACCTCAGCCATTTGCAATTCCAGGTCAAAATGTTGTGGTCTGACTTTCAATAGGAGGATATTCACCATTTCTAGAATAATTTGTATGCCATGGTGCTGGCCTGTATTTCAACATATGAAGGTTACTCATAATATAATTTGAGTATGCAGTAGCACTTGACACCCTGTGTGCTGAATAAAACACATCACTGTATGAAACACATTCAAATGATTTACCTACCCAAACTTTAGTTCCAATGTATGATGTCTACAGGGTGTTCTTTTGAAGTTTCCATAACTGTAAATTTGCAGCTTGTATGTATTTATCTGACTCTTATTTGTGCCAGAGTATTGCTTACTATGTAAATTTAACCTACCATGTTTTTTGAGCAGCACAGTGGTGCAACATTTAATTCTGCTGCCCCATGGCTCTAGGAAGCCCAAGTATGAATTCAGCCCAGATGCTGTTTGCATTGAGTTTTCATGCTCTCCTCATGCCAGCATTAGCTTTTCTCTTGGTACAAAAGGTGTATTTGTGTTTGGCTGATTAGTCCAATTTGAGTGAGTGTATGCATGTGTGTGCCCTTTGATAGAATGGTACCCCATCCAGGGTTGGTTTCTGCTTCACTCCTGGATGCTGCAAGGATCAGTCCTGGCTTCCTGGAACCCTCAATTGAATTAAACAAGTTCAGGAACATGTCTTATTGTATTGTATTGTCCTTTTATCATAACATCTTGATATTTTTAAAGCTGTGAACAAGATTATATGTGAAATATAATATAGTCAGTTTCAGAAAAAAATGTATTTCATATTCAAAAGCAATTCAAATACATCACAAGAAAGTGGTGTTATGAGATGAGGTTGAATCTGGAGGAACTGAATTCTGCTAGGAGTTTACAGGACATTGTCACATTATCAGAAGCTAAACTCTGATAAACATACACACACACAGCGTTAAAATAAAGTGTTCATAAGAAAATTAACATTAATTTTATTACCTTCTTTGGTCCAAAAAACCTGTAAAAGGTTTAATACTGAAATCATTTATTCACTGAAACTGATTTTCCCAATACAAGGTGTTGGAAGCTAAAAATCATACCAGATTCAAAATGATAAATTAAAATGTGTAAAATTATATTTATTCACTAATTATTTATAATGGAAAATGTATTACTCTTTAGAAAGTGTACAGTAGCTGAACATAATCAACAATTTGACAATAACCTCTTTATTAATCTAAATGTACTTTTTTTTCTATAATTTTCAAAGAAATTATTTATTTACTTTATTTTACAATTTTATTGTTATCATAAAAATCTCTCTGGCATGTTTAGTCTGAATTGATGTTGTCTGTCTTGCAGAAAACTGTAAACCATCTTTTTTCTCTTAATTTTCTTTAATCACATTCTACCCTTTTTAGCTAATCAACACATTGGTATAAGCTCTGTTTTAGATTCTCTACAGTTTTTCAAATAAAAAATGAGCCATTTGTACAGAATGTGAGTTCTCATTCTAGAAGGGAATTCATTTAATTGTATGCAGCAATATCGTAAATTAAGGGGCTATAATTAGATTTCATCCAATGACTTCATTTCTGCTTGATATTTAATTTCCTCTAATTCTAGCTGCCAAAGTTCTCCCAGAATTACATCAATTCTTTACTATTTTTTCCCATCAACAATTTGACAACTCCCCCCCCCCCCACACACACACACACACTCTTTTTTTTTTACACCCCGTTTCCTTCTGCTTGACTTTCCCTCACTTTGAATTCAGTTATTGATTGCCTGGCTTGCTTCAGTTGGAAAAGGTTGATAAAAGGAGGTTTTCACTTTCTCAATTCGATGTGACAGCTCTGCGACATGAATAATGGAAACCTTCCATTCACAGGCAAATCAACCTAATTCAGCATACCCCTGCGCTTTCAATAGAAAAGTCACAGAGCTTCCCGGCCCATTCCATCACATTCTCCGCATTTAAAAATCTTCAAAGTTAGATGAACACTTTTACGAAACAATATTCTTATTGTCAGCCACTTGCTTGGTATTTAGAAATCAAAATTTATAGAAGAAAAACAATGAAAAATCCTCTTAAGTGAAACAAAAAAATAGAATGAATTATCCAATCAAATTCCAAAAGCCATATAAGAAAGTAAGATAAAGAAATTCATTCAATTACCCCATTTTTTTCTGCTCACTATAGATAACTTAGAGAACTGAACTGTTCATTTATTTCTTACCATAAACTTATTTTTATTAACTATATATTCTTCTCCTGTGCATGTCCATGCTCTTACTTTACACATGGGCATTTTATTGTGACCAAAGTGAGTGGCCTTGGAAAGTGATGGAATATCTGCATGCATATTTCTTAAAAATGTGAATGAATGGATTTTAAAGTATTTGAATGCTACATGCCGAAAAAAAGAAAATAATTCACAGAATTATGAAAATCACCAACACAAGGGAAGATGTTTACAGCAGTTCAATTTATGAAACAAATGGGTTTAATGCTATTTGCACCACAATATGGACTTTTAACCTATAAGACTATCTTTTAGATTAATGCTATGGTGCACATCAAGCAGCCTATTGGTATAAATACTTTTACAGGCAGTGAGACCCAGCTTGAGTACAGGGAGTGAGTCCAGCTTTAGCACACACTGTAGTTTTTCCCACAGTCCATATTTTTGTTGTTAGAATAAATGGTTACTTTAAGTTGATTTGGCATGACTTCATCATGTTTTGGACTGGCATTCACATCAGTGCTGGTTCCTACTTTATGTCTGCTTTCTCAGAGATTTATACCAGATCCTAGTGACCCCAGCCAGGAAAAGATTACAGAAAATTAATAGAATTCATATATAACTATAAGCATTAGCTTCACTGTTTTAATTAGTTTGTATCAGTGGAGTCATGGGAGAATCTTGTTTATAGGGTAGTGACTGCACTGGGTAACAGCAGTTTTAAATAGAAGTGAATCAAGAGAGGTTGTGAAGTCAAAATAACCAACCAAAGGTCATAAATGTGAAGACATTAAATAAATAAAGCTGAAGATTTGAACCAAGAATTGAATTTGGAAACAGTTCCAAATTTCATAGCCAAAATGAAACACCTAACTAGAGCAAAATGAAAAGATGTTAATCGTAGTTAAGGGACAAAACAAATATTCATAACCCGAAAATATTAGCAAGAATGATACCTAAAGTTTTTTCTTTGAAGGAATTAGGAATTAGATTATTAGAAAATGCACAATGCAGTCTTTTATACAGTCACATTGATAATTTCACATGTCCAATGCTCCCAGTTCATCTTGCCTAGTAACAGCATATGAACTGTCAAAAGAAACGGTATCATCCATAAGAAAACACGGCATCCTGCGGGAATATAATTCACCATTAAAACAATAAAAATTAAATGTAATCAAAAGATATTTTGGTCTTCAAAACTCTGGAAACAATTTTTGAAAAAATTTAAAAGGCTAAGGAACAGTCAGAAAAAAGTTAAGTCGCCATCCAAATCACAACAATTAGTAGGTATGTGTTTTTAACTCTTTGAGGACTAATTTTTTTTTCTGTTTTGGCTCAAGACTGAATATTTTTTCCAAAAAAACTTAGTTTTCTGAAAAGCACACAAAGTAGCGATTTCACATATAAACCAACATAAAATATGTATTTATAATAAATGTCACTCTGTTTTATGTTCCATGAGCCTCTACATATCTGTTTGTTTCATCACTCAGAAGCTGAAAGGCACTTTTTGGAAAAAACAGTTTGAAGTAGTTGTGTGGCTGGTAATCCGTGTTTGCAGTACGTTGACATTCAACCTCAGTCATCTGCTACTGATGAGAATCAGCCGTCAACATCTCCAGCACCCTCAGCATCTTCAATGTAACCTCCTTCTCCTCCATCTTCAACATCATCCCCTGCAAGCAACATCGACATCACTCATATAAATTTTTTTTTTGTTTTTTCTTTAATTTAGCATTAATACAGTTTATACATTTAGGGGAAATGCTTATCAGGTGTTTATAAGGGCTCTAAATAATTTATTAGGGGTTTTTTCGACTTGTGCCTTTTGGAACCAATTACTGATGTACAGTAAGGTATTACTGTATTGGCAATTAAATACATCTTAAATATACATGTAATTGCACTTATAGGTTTTAATAATTTTTAATCATTAATTGCACTATAGCTTTTTTTACTGTCAAAACTCAAATATTATCCTTTTTAATTGAAGGAAAAAATTAAAAAGTCTGAATTTATTAAAGTAGCTTTTCTTGCCGTTTGCTTAACTGCAGAGGACAACTTCTCTAGTTCCTTTCTCTCAGTTTATTACTTTCTTTAACATGCAACATCTGCAATATTAGACCTTATCTGACAGAGTATGCTGCACAACTTCTGGTCCAGGCTTTGGTCTTGTCACATCTTGACTTCTGCAACTAGCTTCTGGCAGGAGTACCTGCATGTGCTATCAAGCCACTACTTGACTCTTTTCCTCTGTAGGTCCTATTTGGTGGATCTGGCTACCCACCTCCATTCATACTACTGACTCCCTCAGTGTATTTAAGAATCAATTGAAGACCCATCTGTTCTGTGAATATCTGTCTAATTGATATAAGAAAAATAAGCTATGCTATGTGATCTTTTATGTTGTTGGTTAATTTGTTAATCTTAATTGCTTTATCTATTATAATATAAGATTGTAAATTATTAGTTATTACACCTTCTCATTTGTGGCAATCAACTTTTGTTACCTGTCCAATTACACTTGATAAACAAACAGGCCCTCGCCTAATGTTACTCGATTATGTTTACCTCTGTTGTAAGTCACTTTCGATAAAAGCATCTACCAAGTATATAAATGTAAATGTATGATCTTCATGACAAATAACTGGCATTTCATCCAGAGATTATTCTTTTCAGAATTGGCACATGCTACCTTTGTCTTTAAGTGGACTAGATGAAAGTATTCTGGCAGTCAGGTTTAAAGCCCATTGGAGTGTCTCAATGCTTTATGGGTAAATATCTCTAAAATGAGTGCTATAAGAGATACAATAATTCACTACCATATATATGTGCAAGATACAGTGAAAATCTAGGAGATTCATTAATATAAATGGGATGTCATCCAATTTAATAATATCAAAGGGATCAAAAAGTACCTTTCTGCCTGACAAGAAGTTTGTCATTTTGATCAAACATACCATTAGCGCAATTGATAGAAATCATTTCATGTGCTTTATCTGAAAGTCAACTAGCCATGGCACACTGTGAAGGATCTTGTCTTACTTACTTCTGATTGTTTGATGCACGACTTCTGTTTGCTAATATAATCTTCTTATTCATCACCAACAGAGAACTGTATATGTGAGTTACTTTGACAATTATGATGTTGATTGCAGCATTGACAAAGTATTATGAAATGTCCTGCTAATGTTCTTGTAGGAAAAGCCTCCAAGACCCATTGTTCCTGACCTGAATGGATAAATATGAAGGTACATTGTCCAGTTAAAGGAACTAAAATTGCGTATAGTTGATATATTTAAGCTAAAATTAATATACATTAGCTGCCATCTTCTTATCATGCTTTCAGAAGAATGCTGACATCAGGATTTAATCATTGTTAAAGCCTAACATCAAAAAATCAAATTAACAAGAGTCCAGTTTAAAGCAAAAGAGTGAATTGTCTCCCCTATGTGTAACAGATAACTCATTTACCTAATGCATGAAAAGACATGCTTTGCCCTTTGCACTTTCACACACACACACACTGAGTACAGCTTCTATCTGTATTCTTTCTCAGCTCAGAAACATTATGCTGTTTTGCCCCAATTCTAATGTCAGTTGTAAACAATATGAAGGATTAATTTTATCACCCTCAGATTGCCTTGAAGGTGTTGTTTACAGTGTGCCTGATGCGTAAAGCTGGGCAGCCCTTGGTGGGCTGACAAAACTTTTCTTTCTTTCTTTCTTTCTTTCTTTCTTTCTTTCTTTCTTTCTTTCTTTCTTCACCATTAAAGGTTAACCATCCTGCTTTACTTGGAGCCAATACCCTCTTCTTGTTCCCAAACCAGGGGGCATAAAGGCTTACCAACTTTTAGCATATGTATGTATTCATCTTTCCCAGGTATATATTCATAATAATATGGCTGATCATTCCAAACAAAAACAACAGTGAACAGGTTCTTTTAGAGACCAGTATATTGCATTTCTTTAGTAAATATCTTTTTAAAAGTACATATACAAGATTATTAATCAAAGTATTTTCCAAGACTAGAAAAAACTAAACTTCAGCCAATGTGGTGTAGTGGTTAAGGCCTCGCTCTTCACAACCTTTGGTTGTGGGTTCAAATCACACTACTGACACTGTGTGACCATGAGCGAGTCACTTGATGTGCCTGTGCTCCAATTGGAAAAACAAAAAAGTGTAACCGATTGTATCATAAATGTTGTAAATCTCCTTGGATAAAGACATAAGCCAAAAAAGTAAATGCAAACTAAATGAGGTAACCATATAAATTCACATTCAATTGTATATGTAAATTGGCCAAGTTTGTGAACATCTTTTAAGTAACATTTTGTGCTTTATTTAAACGATTTCAGGGTCACTTCTTTATTCACATATCTAATTTTGCAGACATTTTCTTTTTACTTTGAACTTCTAAACTCTGCTGTCCATGCTGATACACTTCTAAATATATTTGCATAAAATGTGTTAAGTCTTTTTTCTGTAAGAAACATCATTCCAGATGGTAACAGAGTCGAATTTGTGACCTCAGTGTGCTCAGACCTCAGTTCAGTACTTTACTGTAGAGCCTTCCATGTGGAGGTGTCATGTCATTCTCTGTGACTTTGAGGTGCCTGGCAACCAGTGCTCATGGGCCATCGGATTGGGATCTGATGAGGTTCACAAAAGCATCATGCTGAGCTGGGCTGAACAGAATGCCCTATCCTCGGCAACTTCTTCCAGCATCTCCTGAGGAATTTTTACAATGCTCCCACACCAGCTCTGAGATATAATCCCTCTAGCCTATCCATGGTATTCCCCTGGGTTTTCTCCTATTGGGCTGAGCTTTGTACACTTCTCTTAGAAGCTGGGAAAGATGTGTTCTAAATACATGTAAACATCGCCCCATCTTAACTCCTCTCAGTCCAGAGAGCATTTCTTTTCAAAAGTCCTCCCACATTATGGAGCTTCTCACGCTATCATGGATAGTGAGCCCAGCAACTCTGTGCTGAAACAGCTTGTACTTATTTTGTTCTTTCATTGGTAGTGACCATAGGTGAGGATGGAGATGTATACTGACTGATAAATTGAAAGCTTCATCCATAACTTTAACCACAGCCCAGTACAAAATATGAAAAACTGCTGTAGTTGCACACATTCTTTAGTCAATCTCATGGCCACCTCTTCCCTTATTCATGTGAGCAATGTACTAAGACACTAAATCTCTGCCACTTGGTTAAACTGCTCAACTTTTACCTGAAAAGAACAAGCAATTCTTTTCTAGGAATTAATCATTAGCTCAGGTTTGGAGGTGCTGCTTCACATCCCAGCCACATTACACTCAGCAATGAAACTGTTTGGGTGTTTACTGAGATCACAGTATGATGAAGCCAAAAGGACTGCCACCCAGTTCCATGGACCTGGAATAAATTTCTAGCCCAGTCAATACCTGTGCTTAATTGACAAGTTTTCCCTGTGTTCATATGACTTTTCTTCAGATGCTCCAAAGGTAAAGCATTTACAATAGCTACCCTGTTTGTGTCTATGTGTGTGTGCCCAGTACAGGACAGAGATCTGTCTTGCACTCATTGCTACCAAAATCTGCTTAGGCTCATCACCCCTCAGCAATGGTATAAGTCACTATGGAAGACAAATAGATGGGTGATCAAGTATGAAAGACTGTTTGGCTATTAACAATTAGGTCTGGTGAAATCTAATTATAGTTTTAATGTGCATTTTATCCAATTTTGCACTAATTCTTCATATTATTTAAATATATTTTAATAGGTTTACTAGGTAGACAAAGGGTTTCAAGGAACCAAAGGAGAATAATTCTAATGAGCTATATATGACAGTCCTAAAAAGTTCAGAATTTAAACAGAAACCCACATTGTTTAGTGGAGAAACCCCCATAGTGCCACTATCTACAGAGAAGCTGCTACAAGTTGCTATTGCTTACACAGGAAATTATAAGAGTGGTCACATGGGACTGAAGGAAGGCCAGAAAACTCCTTTAGAACAAAAGCTGACAGCAAAGATATCTGCGTATATGGTATGAGCTAGAACATGCTGCATTTTTTTTAAATCAGGCTGCATTTTTTTTAAGAGCTATCAAGAATACCTGGCTTTTTAGTTACAAACAGGGATTCAGAAACCTTTGTATTCTCGGGACTGGCAATTGGATGGTGAAATGGCTTAACAAGGGTGCTATTGAACTCAAAAGTGGTTTAATGCATTGCTCTTTGAGTATGGTTTAAAGCTCAGAAATGGCATGCGAGTTGGGGAAAAGGAAAAAGTAGAAGAAGAGAGATTGAAAGGGTGAGTAGATTAATATTTTGGCACCTGGGTGTTTTGGACAGCGAGAAAGTGAGTTAGTCCCATCAGTTTGTCAGAAATCAGACCTTACAGAGTCAGGAAGAGTGAGGCAACTAGAGTTACTATACCTTTCTGTTCCATTTGTTTGAAACTTCATTGTCTCCATATACTCATATGTGTTTTTTCATATATCTTGTTAATTTGCATCACCTGACTGACACTAGATGTTATTTTAGTAAAGTACTTTAGTAAGTGACTTTGCTGGATAACTATACCCACTATATTACAGCTCCTTATTTATAACATGCTCACATGCAGAAAAGTTTTACCAATAGCCTGCTTAGCTTCTAGCTTTTAGATTGAAACAGGAGCCTGCTGTTAGAATGATAATTATTTGAGCTATTAAACCATTTTAGCCTCACAAAAAGTGCAAAGAGCGCACTGAAAACTCAGCTCTAGACTCACATGCACTTAAGCACAAAGCATTTATTATTCGAGTAAGCTCTGAAGGAACAACTGAAGACACCCTCACCTAATGAAGCTCATTTAACTCTCCAAATCTCTTTCTCCTTGCCAGTTTATCTGGTTTTCCTATTGCCATACATTTTTCCTTAAGCTTCTCTGTATTCACAAATGAATTATTTTTTGTTTTTGAACTACACCTGTATTTAGTAGGATATAAAATATTACCCAATATCTGTAGTTTAATAAAAGTAGTAATTAGTATGTCATTTTAATTTACGCTTATGAATGACATACTGTCCAAGTTAATGTTTTAGCTATTTGTACAGTGCCTTCAAAAAGTATCCAGACTTGCAGATTTGGCATCTTCTTGAATCTGGGTTAGAGAGTCATGAGCAAGACAGACTATTACAATGAGGATGCATAAAACAACAAGATTAATGCAATAAAAGTGCATTGTGCCTTTTATCCAAACAGGTAGTGTCCAAATAAACAGTGCAGTGCAGTTCTTCAATTAAAGAAGTAAGCCATGAAAACAAGTGCTCTTCATGCAAGTCAAAAAATATATATATATCAAAAAATAAAATAGGTTTAAAAATCATCTAAAAGCAATCCTCCATCCAAAAATTGTGCAAACAACTTGACACAAACCCACACAAGAACCACAATTGGGAAAGCCAGCAAGGTTTTCAGCAACCTTTCTCAGCCAGGGGCCCGTTGCCACAATGCCATTCCAAGGGAAAAATCCTAGCAACTTCCCTCTCTTTCTGGCTTTCACACTCCTTCTTACACCTCATCTTGTTCTGCTTGTAGCAGACGTGACTTCCTTGTTCCTACAGCAACCCAATCCCAGCCGTTGGTCCTGCAACAGTCAGCAGGACCAAAACTACCCTTTCTATTCTCCCGGTAAGTCATCACACTTAACTACACAGACCCTATCAACCTCTTATTCATTTCTAATTCTTCATTCATTTCTTTTCTTCCAGTTTCAATTCTCCCCCTTCTTTGTCGTAATTAGGCTCTTTATACTTTGTGCAGGTACTTTGCTTAACAACCTGCATAATGTCGACGAGAAACAGCTGAGCCAATCACACCTGCACGCTAACAAGCAATCAACTAGTTTCCCCATTGAACACCCCATGACCACATTCAGCATCACTCACCCACAACCAAGAGCCTCAGTCACAGTGTTTTTATTTTAAATCTCTCCACTGCCACGGACCTATAACATGCTTTACCACATAGACACTTTTAATTTTTACACATTTTGTTAGGTTAAAGCCTTATGCCAAAATTGTTTAAATTCCTTCATTTTATAATCAAACCATGCCTAATACCTCAGAATAGCAAATCAAAAACAGAATTTTAGAAATTCTTACAAATTTATTTTAAGTAAAAAACTAAACTATCACATTGATGCAGTTATTCAAGTCCACCTATGGTCAATTCAACTGATTGAATCAAAATGGATTTTGAAAGGCAAACACAGTTGAAGTAGATTTCACATTTGACAATGTGTATGAGAGCAAAAACCAAGCCATGAGGTTAAAGAAATTGCTTGCAGAGTTTAGAGACACAGTTGAGTCGAGGCACAGATGTAAGGAAGACTACAGAAAATCTATGCAGCACTGAAGGTTCCTAACAGTCCCAACTCAGCTCCCAAGGAATTGGTTCTTTTGAAACTTAGAAACTTGGTTAAGAAAGGTCAGTTTTCATTGTGATATCTTGAATAGAGCACATTGTGAAAAATTTCAAAATTTCAAAAACTCCTAATCAAAAGCATTGGTGAATTTTCAAATTCATCTGTCTTTAAACAAAAAAATATTTTGTGTGACTTCAAATTACAGATTAGTTTACTGTATCAAATTTATCTTGACTCAGTGGTAGCACTGTTGCCTCTCAGTAAAGAGACCAGGGTTCGTGTCCCAGGCCTGGAGTTTGAATGTTTTCCTTGTGTCTGCATGGGTTTCCTCTGGGTGTTCCGGTATCCTCCCACAGTCCAAAGACATGCAAGTTAGGTGAATTAGCGATACTAAATTGTTTCTGAGTGTAGGGTGTGTGTATGTTTGTGTGTGGGGGGGGGGTGTGGGTGTGTGTGTGTTCACCCTGCAATGGACTTGTACATTGTCCAGAATTTGCTCCTGCCTTGCACCCTTTGCTGGCTTTGATAGGCTCCAGCACGCCCCCGTAACCCCATTCAGGACAAAGTGGATTAGACAATGACTGTCTGACTAAATTTATCTTTAGAGAGGTTGCTTCAGCTTGTATATTATATATATTTTCATCTTTTACTCATTCAACAGACAACAAGTGAAACACTTGCAGAGTCACATGCGATTCAAGAGTGTCTATTTGATATGCTGCCTGTAAAAGTGGCTTCATCATTTTTACAATGATGGCAGTTAACCAACTAAATTTTTCACTACTGGCCAACCATTAGAAAGGAGATATGCACCTATCAATTATCATTCCAAGTCACATATTCCTTTTCCTCTAAAATTGAATGATAGGAAAAAGAAAATGAATGACGCTTTAAACATCAAGGATGTTAAGGTCAATATTTAACACTTTCAATCATTTATGATTTGCAAAAAGCAGGTTATAAAAATGCAGATTAAAATAATATTAAATAAGCAAAATGACAAAAGATATAATGAATAATCTATGTACAACCTCGGTTCACGAACGTCTCGGAACACGTACAAATCGGTTTACGACCAAAAAGTTTGCCAAACTTTTGCATCTGTTCACAACCACACACTCGGTATACAAACAAGCCAGTTTCCCTTTCGGTTTGTACGTGTTCAGTCTCTCCCTGTGCATTTCCTGTGCAGAGAGCGAGAGAGCGCGACACACACATGAGAGAGAGACACACACACACACAGGCATGCGAGAGAGAGAGAGACACACACACAGGCAGCGCGAGAGAGAGAGACACACACACAGGCAGCGCGAGAGAGAGACACACACACACACACAGGCAGCGCGAGAGAGAGAGACACACACACACACAGGCAGCGCGAGAGAGAGAAAGACACACACACACAGGCAGCGCGAGAGAGAGAGCTGGACGCATAAGGTAGGAAGGCAGTTAAAGAATGCACTGGGCTTGTTTTTGTTTTCACTTCTGTTTACAGCGATCGGTTCGTAACGTGCATTGTTGCAATGTTACTTTTCTTGGTGGTTTGTTAAATTACGGATTTTTTCAAATGTTCTTTTTTTCCCTGTGCTTAAAACTCATTCAAAAAAAGTGTTTTTAGCCAGCGGTTGGTAGCGCGAACTATTGCAGTGTTAGTTTTCTCTGTTGTTCAAGGTTTTCTCAGTGTTATTCAATGTTTTTACATTTAGTTTACTATTAGGCTGTGCATTCTATGGTTTTATTAACTATATTTGTGCTTAAAAACTTAAAAATATATACATATATTTATATACAGTTCGTATGGTCTGGAACGGATTAATTGTATTTACATATAATCCTATGGGGGAAATTACTTCGATTCATGACCAAATCGGGTTACGACCAGAGTTTTGGAACGAATTATGGTAGTGAACCGAGGTTCCACTGTATATGCTTAATTAAACTGCAGGGGTAAAGGCCAACATGCAGTCTTCTTTGTTAGTTGGAAAAATGTAGCAAGCAGTGTATGGAATGGCAGAATATCAGAGTGGCACTGCAAAGAGGGTGAAGAAGGAGATAGTGGGTTCAATGCTCTGAAGGACCAGCTACCTCCAACATTATCAGAGCTCCTTTATTCTACTTTTCGGTAGTAAATGGTTGCATACTGGCACTTTCTGCTCATACCTTCAAGGGCCTCCCACCCCTGCTCTCCATTGTAATTTACAAATATCGACCCTGTTGATCATATTCCTCAGCTTTAGAGATTAACACATTGGGTGACACTCAGATCAAGGTAGAATGCACTAGGCCACCTTCTTCTAACATTTGGTCCACCCACTCTTTGATGACCTTCCTTTCATTGGAGACATTTTGCATGATCTTCAACCGACATGGTCTTGACCTACAGAATGGATATGATGTCATACTACAATGACATACTACATCTGTTCATTTAGGTATGTGTATTCATATAGCTTGACATCTCCAAACTAAAGTTTGGAAGTCATTACAAGTGTGAGCCTTAGGTAAAAATAAAGATAGAAACAAACAAGAGAATTATTTGAAGGTGAAACACAATGTTCGAATGCAGCTCCTTGTGATTGCTGACCAGCAGATTTGCAACCTTCAAATGAGTTTTATTATAATGGAGCCATTCGTTAAAAGCATTGTCTCAAACCTTTACAATACTATTATATTATCATAGGACTGCTGTTTCTTTGGCGTTTGCACATTCCCGCTTTTTCATGTGATTTTTCACTAGGTACTGTGATTTGGTTTTGTCTGGGTGATGGTGTGTATTGAACTGGTATAATGTTCAGAGCTAAATGATAGCTACAGCACAACATAAAATGTCAATAGAAAAAACAGGTCCCAAAAGTGACTGGATGTGTTGTGTGATGGTGGGCAATGTAGGAAGGATTAAACAAGGGACAGACCTGAAAGGTCCTTAGAAAGGAATGAAAACACACACTGGCACTGGCAAGACATTTTGTCTTACCAGTGTGAAAGAAAGGGCACTACTAGAGGGTATTAAGCTATATCAATGTATTAGGCATCTTAAAACAGAGGATCCTAAATTCCCCAGAACTGACATCACAGTAAGGATTGTGGCAGACGGCTGGGTGCCACCCCCAGCCGGGACGCCCAGGAAGACAGGAGGAGGGTTCATGCCTCCTCCAGAACACGAGAGGGCGACCGCCCTGGTTCCATTAGGGGCCACGGGTGCAGGGCTTGGAAGCCCCACCCTGTAGGGGCCTGTGGTCTCCGCCAGGGGACACCCCCATACCTGAAGAACCCGGAACCCCAACACTTCCGCCACACCAGGAAGTGCTGGGGGGAAGAAGACTGGGAACACCCGGAGTGCTTCCAGGAACACAGCCGGCACTTCTGCCACACAGGGGAGTGTCTAGGAAGTGTCGGGGATCACCTGGAGCCCATCCGGGCACTTATAAAAGGGGCCGCCTCCCTGCAAAGAAGGACTGGAGTCGGGTGAGGAGTGGACAAGGTTTTGGAGGCAGGAGAGAGGAGGCGACCTGACGAGCAGGCAGAGAGAGTGAGAGCCTGGACTTTGGGGGAGATTGGTGCTGGAGGCACTGGGTTTGTGCACAGTAATTGTACAAATTATGTATAATAAACGTGTGGTGGACTGTACAATGGTGTCCGTCTGTCTGTGTCCGGGCAGCTTATCACAGGATACATATTACTTCTTAGAAAGAAAAAGAAATTAAGAGAGAGTTGTCAAATAAACTGGAAAGAAGCTGCAAGACCTTTAGGCCATTAGGTGGCATCGCATGGTTACTTCACTTAACTGGAAAAAATGGGGCTAGGTAGCCCCAATTTGTAAGACAGGGAGACAGTGCTTGAAGGAAGAGAGATGAGGAATATGAGTTTAAAAAGAGAAAGATAGAATTCATATGTTAGAGAAGGGCATGCTTTAGTAATTCTTTAGTTAGGTGAACCAATGCACAAGACATCTCTGTAATTAAACAGAGGCACAGTCCCCTGTTAGTTAAATCCTAAATAGCTACAGGGTTTGTCTCATTTACTTTGATTTTTGTTCTCGCCATGTTTCTCCATCTCATGTTTACTTCAGCAATAAAAGAACATTTTTGTACCTCTTATTCTTCTTGGGATAGTTCTGGAGGATGAGAACAACCCCACTTATTATAATACCACCAAACAACATACAATATTGCAATTCAAAAGAGCACAAAAATCATCTCAAAATTGAATCACAGAGAATTTAATGTGGCATTCATGAGACTTGAGAATAAAAAAGAAAGGTTAGTGCTTTTATGTCACAAGTCCAAAGACGTTAGTTAAATTACCCTCTCAATCACTTGCTTAATTAAATTTGCAAGTTCTCCCTCGATTAATTTTTTCTTTGGGTACTTTCCTACTTTTGCACAAGTCTCTAATAAGGCCTATTTACACAATCTTTCCAGTATAAGAGAAAACTCACATGGGCATACATGTAAATTCCTCATGGACACTGCTCAGGCAGTGATTTGAGGCCAGTTTGAGGATGAAGTGCAAACCACTGTTGCACTATGTCACCAATGAACCATCTATTGCCTTGAAAATTACTAGAATGGAGTCAACAGCCAAAAAAGCAAAGTCAAAAACTCAGGACATTGAAACGAGCAAGATGCGATTTATACTGCAGGTGAAAATGAGGTGTTTCAGGGTTAAAGGGAGATTTCAGGATTTCCCTGATTAGCTGCAGTTCTAGAGTAGCTTTCCTTTGCTTTGAGTGTAAAGGAATCTGTGGCTGGAAAGCATCAGTAGAAAACTAAATCTTAAGCTTGTTCAGCGTTTTTTTTTTTCAAAGTTTTCTGTGAGCAATGTCCTCTTTATAAGGAGCCGCCATCTGCATTCAGCATCATAGTGGCATGTTGAGCCTATTGAGTGCCACCTGGAGGTCAAGCTGTTGGCCTTTGCCATAGAGCTGACCGGGGAACAATTTTATTACCGTCCAATGCTAAGATAGTGGCTTTGTCTACTGGTACTGATTCAGACAGCATTGCATCATAGGTTGCAATTCAGAGTATACTTTAGCCTTAAATCAGAGCAGGTGTGGGTCCAGCTTGACTAAAACACAGAGAATGGTGAAGAAAGCACAAGTGTCTTTTTTCCCACAATAGTTATACCAACAGGTGACTGGGACCTGACTGGAACTACGATATTGGAAAATATATATGATAACTTTATTCCCTATGAACTGACTCTATGTCTTGCCCATATGTCCCTAAAACTATTTATATATTTATTTCACATAAAATTCCTAGTTTCCTTGTACAGCCAATTCTGACTATGACAAAGAGAGAGAGATAATGAGAATCACAATATGGCCCTTTAATTATCACACTCATCTCTCTGTTTCTTTGGAGACACCTCTGTACCCCCCTATCTGGACCTTTATGAATCTGCACTTGTTTCAAGGCCCTATTCACTATTCAGAGTGCTTGCAGAAGACAAGTCTCCATCACAATATTGTCAAGGCTCTGTTGGTTTTCTGGTTCAAATCCTTGTTCATGCTGTTTGCAGAGTACTTGTCTGCTGTGACAGCTTTCAGGCAAACAGAGCGCCCTGAAAGAGGCCTTCCAAAACCAGATCTTTCCTGCTGGGCAGCCGCTGAAACAGTCCTTTCAGGCTTAGCAAGTGAGCCCCCGCTATTGTGCCTTCCCCCTGGACGCATCTATTCAGGCTAGCTTTCCGCTAGCATCAGTGCTGCGAAGCCAAGCAGTGGCACAACCTTTCCTCTCCCATCAAGGTCAGGGCCACCCGAGTTGGAGGGTTCGTTAGAAACCTTCTTTAAAGAAAGATGTCCAATGTTAAGAACAAAACTGCAGAACACAATAAGGCAACAACACCTATGGTATGTCTGGAAGGATTCTGGGGCCTTAATAATGTGCTCCCACCAGCATTGTGCGTCAAGTCCTTGACGAAGAGCACTTGGTGCAAAAAAGTATGCCGACTATTAAACACAAGAAATATGGAAGGCATTGTTCTATGACACAGAAATTGAGTTCTTTGTTGATTTTTCAACCACAACATCAAACAAAACTGGAAGAATTTAAAAGATATTGTATCATTCAAGTAGACATTCCCAAAAAAAATGACATTCCATTGTATTCATGCTGTACATTTCCCAATTCTTACTAATGATTTGGTTTACTTTCAGTTTTGCACTCCCAAATTAATTTGTAAGAGTTGACACTAACAAGCCGTTGCTTCTGTTCCCTATTTTCTTTCTTCCTGCTACTACTTTTTTGTTATTTCTTTAGTAACTGAGGCATCAAAACCAGAAATTTCTATATAAGAAGAGAAATACTTGCTAATTCAGCTGAAAATGGACTCAACTACAACATGAAGTAATAATGACATTCTAAATGGGTGACTCACAGACTGGCAAAACTGCCTTTACCAATTTAAATATTAAGTAATAAAATTAATATTTCTGTTATTAGGTCTTTCTTAGGTCATAACAAATTCTAATGGTCAATCTTTCTTTAAAGCCATTTCCCAATCCAAAAAACTCCCAGCATATGTGTATCATTTGTCATTTTAGGATTTTGAAGAAAATGACTGGCAAGTGTAGTACATTTAAGTACGTACTTGCCTTACTGCTGTTGCCTTTGGGATAAACAGTGGAAGAAGGAGCCAAGAAGAACTCAAAAATCAATAGAATGGATGGGTGAATATCACATAGATAATCAATAAGTCCAAATTTATAAAAGTGGTTGTTCCTTGTTGATTAATTAAGAAATTTGCAAGAACAAAAACTGGCAGTATTGCTGGCCTCCCATGAACTGAGTTTAAGACCCTCTGATTTTGACTTAAAACTTCAAAGCAGAACAGAATGAACATGCCAGGCATCCCCACATCCTCAAGCACATGCCTGTCCATGGCTATGTATCCAGTGAACTGCAGGAACTGCTCAGACTCTTCTCTTCATTGCTGCTCAAAACAAATGGAAATTAATGGTACTAATAGCTAAATCACTGTGTCAAATTGCACTGTAGGGGAAAAATAGAATTATAACGTACCCACATTCCACTTTAGCTATCATTACAGAAGGTGTCATGTATTGCAGAATTGTCTGTCATTTTTGACAAGAAAAACTTTAAACGGACCTGTGGACTACAGGATTGTCGTATCAGATTCTATACACTGTATGTATCATTTTGTCACTTCAGAGGGTTATGTCAATCTGTTTGTATTTTATATAGTGCTTTAAATAGTGAAAATTTCATAAGTGTATTTTATGCTGCATACATTATGGCTAATGTTATAAATGTGGAAAAACCAAGTTCTTTGAGATGGTGTTCAACATATAACCTAACAGAAAGACTAACCAGATCAGCTGATGCAATCTCTGTGTTTCATTATCATTATGTGTATTTCTTTAAGCTTTTTTTTCTATTATGTGATCAAACTTCACTGCATCTGGCACCAAGACAGAAAACAAACTTTGACAGTATTCCAGTGTATAGCAGGTCACACTTTCACAGAATCATCCACACCAAACCAATTAAAGTAAAATCCTAGAGAAAACCTAAATGGTTATAGAGAGAACATGCAAACTCTGTACAGACAACATTGGATTAGAAATTAGGTCCCAAGAGCTGTGACATTGGTGCTATCCTCTGTGCCAGCAAACCACACTGTGGAGGTTTTTGGGCTTGAAATCCACCAGGTGCACTGTGTGACCAGAAAAATGTCACTGAACCAGCTTGTGTTCTAGTTATAGAAAATGAATATAAGCAGCATGGTATGGATTACATAAAGCAATTTGAGCAAGTGATTGCCACTCAATGAATAAAGTGTATTATGTATTGTGAAATGGACGCAGTATAGCGCCTGACCCGGCACAGGCTCACTCAGAGGCACGTGTAAAACATACAAGACTTTTATTTTTTCTTCAGCTGGAGGGCACATCTTCCTCATGAACCCCCCAGCCACAATACAGTCCCAAAAGCACTTAAATCACCAAACAAACACTCTTCTTCTGGCACCACCACTCCTCCCAGGCAACCTCGTCTTCTTCCTCCCGATTCTGGCCCAGAGTGGTGGATGCCGGTCCTTTTTATAGCCCACCCGGAAGTGTTCCAGGAGCTTGACATCCTGTTTCCAATTGCACTTCCGGGAGGAGCTGAAGATTTGTCCAGCTGGGCTGTGGAATCCATGCAGCACCCCGTGGCGGCCACCCCAGCTCCCAACCGGGCTGTTGAGGACTTCATCTCCCATGGAGCCCTGCAGGAGGTTGAAGCATCACCTCCGGCCAGGGAGGCTGCCACCAAGTGTCCCAGGGAAGGTATTGAGCTGCCCATGGTTGCTCCCCCGGAACATATGCAGCAGGGGTTGCCACTGTATAAACAAAATACTGCATGTGCCCTATATACCTAGATACATAGATAGATAAATAGATAGATACTTTATTAATCCCAAGGGGAAATTCACACCTGCGTATATGTGTGTGCAAATCTTCCCTGTAATTTAAATATACTTTAATCAGCCTAATTATTTCTTTCTGCCCTATGCTGTGGTATTCATTGCATTACAAATCACCCTTTGATTATGTTTGTTATGACAGGCACCATAAAAAGTTTTTGTTTTTTTTTAATCTGGGTTGCATAAAGGCCTTAAATACAGAAACCACTTTATTTGTTCTGGTTTTAGAGATTACAGTACACTCCTGGTAAGAACAACACTAATGAACATGTTTTTTCAGATATTGTAGAAATAAAAAATGTAAATTAACATAAAACTACTGATTATTACTGTACAATAAAAATAAATATGCTTTTAGATAAAGATTAAAGGTTATCAATTGCACCCTGAAATACAGTATGTTAGCTTAGAAACCCTCAGCAGAACTGTATCATTTACCTTACTCTATTGATTGTTGTTACCATTTAAATTTCATCTGTAAACTGCCACTTACAGAAGATGAGGCTTAATCACTTCATTGTGGCATGAAAAGAAAAATGAAACAGCTGGATGTGGATCTACGCCAGCATCCCAGACCCACCTGTAAGACATGACTGACTTTTTTATAAAGATATACTCCAGGCAAAGAAAGGCTAGAAGTAAGATATGATAGGCTTGTTGGCTTTAATTAATGCTGTTACTAATTAGGAGAATTCCACCTTCAATCAGGATCCATAGGGGCATGTAGGTACATTAAGGGAAGTAAATGAAGTCATGATGTGGCTATGTGTCTGTTGTAGCTAAATGCTTGGCAACATTATAATGTCTGGCAATAAAAATACAATAATTGAAACCTTAAATTGGTGCTTAACCTTCTGGCATCATCCTGTTATATTAAGTCATTGGTCATCATCCGAGCCTCCTGAAAAGCCTATTTCAAAATTCTTGTGTGTTGTGAATTATTTTTAATTTCAGGAACACTTTTCGCAAAGGAAATTGCCTTTCTGCTAAAATTGCCTGGTGATTATTGAGATTATTGATTAATTAAGCAGGCAGTTGTTGTTTTAGCTAAGGTGCTGGACATTATATCAAAAGATTACAGTTTCAAATCCTGTCTTTATTTCCCTGAGTGATCATGAGCAAATCTTTTAATCTGCCAGTGATCGAACTGTAAAAATAAACAGACATAGAGAGTTCGTGCAAACACACTGGAATCAATTACTCTGAAACTGTGTCACAATGTTCACAATTTCTCCAGCATATCAGGTAATAGAGTAACTGCAGGCCTACTGCAGATTCAGATTTCATTCAGATCCAAGTAAATTCAAATACACTCATTAAATAAGAACAAAATCAAATTAGACATGAGGACGTGAGAAGGACGGGACAAGTCTGGACAGCATGTAACATGTGTGAGGTAAGCATTCATTTAGGAAGTGTTTTTAAAGATTTATGGACACTGAATTATCATTCAAAATTAAATCCAAAAAAACAATATGCAATTTTTGCATATAATGAAATAACTATGAATAGCCACCAGTTCAATATGCCACTCAGAAGGTCAGGCCACCCATTGATACATTTTCAAAATGTCCTTGTCCATCCAAAATTTTAATTTGCATTACCAATTCTGGTGCAATTCCAAAAGAAAAAAATAAAAACTCTGGACAGGATGCCAATCTACTATAGGGATCCTTGTATACCAATATCTAGTTACAGTATATTGGGCCATTATCCTAACACACACACTATTATGATGTGGAGTAAAGTCTGATTCTTCTAGAAATTCTTTATTATCCCCTATCTTCTCTTATCTTATCTTCCTGTAAAAAAAACTGTCCTTCCTCTTTCCTGCTATTTTTAATAAGCACCTGACTTGTGTCCAGTTGTATTCAAAGACAGTTATTATTTTAGTTGAGTGCATTATTAATTCTTTAAAAGCAAAGATTTGGAGAAATTGTTCTTAGCATGGGTGGCATGGTGGCGCAGTGGGTAGCGCTGCTGCCTCGCAGTTGGGAGACCTGGGGACCTGGGTTCGCTTCCCGGGTCCTCCCTGCGTGGAGTTTGTATGTTCTCCCCGTGTCTGCGTGGGTTTCCTCCGGGTGCTCCGGTTTCCTCCCACAGTCCAAAGACATGCAGGTTAAGTGGATTGGCGATTCTAAATTGGCCCTAGTGTGTGCTTGGTGTGTGGGTGTGTTTGTGTGTGTCCTGCGGTGGGTTGGCACCCTGCCCAGGATTGGTTCCTGCCTTGTGCCCTGTGTTAGCTGGGATTGGCTCCAGCAGACCCCCGTGACCCTGTGTTCGGATTCAGAGGGTTGGATAATGGATGGATGGATGTTCTTAGCATTGTGAATTAGGCTAAGTTCTAAGTGCTGTTCTTCTTTAAGTAGATGCTTTGACATCTTTAATCAATTAATCAAACTTTTTTATCCAGCACCACTTGAATAAATTATTCACACAAGATATTTACAAAGAAAACAAAATGAGAATAAAAAGTAACACAGATTGTAATTTAAGAATTCATTTTTATGTTCAAATCTGCCTGTTGAATTTTGCATAATTTTGTACTCTACTGCACCTGTTCCTTCCACTGTCGTTCACAACCTATGCGATTCAGTGGTTCCTACCTGTAGATGTGTTAAATGTTCCCAGTGAATTCAATTAATCAACCAGTTAAGTAATTGGTGTCTTACTTACTGTGAAGACAGTGATTCTCCATGAGCAGCGTTTGGCACTATTGATTCTGATAGCGCTGACAGGACATCCATTCAAATAGGATGCTTGGCTCATTTAGCAAGTCATATATGGATAGCCTTAATTAAATAAATATGACATGAAGCATTACCATATCATTAAAGCAGGATGCAGCAGGGAGGGGAGACAGGGTAAAACATCTAAAGCTCTGTATCAGTGAGCAAAGCTGTGGTTATGTTTAGCTTTGTACAATAAAATATCCAAGTGTATACATCTATAAGAAATCTGTCCGAGCCGATGAGAGAGTTGCCTTTTCACATGAGCTTCAGCTAGAGATCAAGAAAAAGAATGTTACTTGCTTTAATGTATAGTACCTGTGTTGGTTGCACTTCTTTAAAGATCTCTTCCAGGTTCACTTCTGTGAGCAGGATTTGCACACATTTTTTTGTTTTGCTCAGACCCAAGCCACTTGTTCCAGCGCTGTAGCCTACAAAGTAGTCAGATGGTCAGTTCTTCTTTTCAGACTTCTGCTCTGTCGGAAGAGGGCCAGCAGGGGCCAGTTTTTTTCCGCTCAGGTGCTCTTTCATCCTCTTCTATGGAAGGGTTGTCACTTGGCACCAATGCCCCACAAAGCAAAAGAGACCCCTGGCTGCCTTGCAAGCTACAGCAGACATTTGCTCATCCACCATCTGTTGCTTGGGCGGGCTGAGGGGTCATTATGATTGAAAAAGTTGTCAAACATTCCTGGATCAAATGAAGGCAGGCCAGAGCTTAAATTAAGCATACCTACTATCACTAGATGGGGTATGTGATTAAGCTAAAACAACTGACACAAAAATATATATAAAAGATATAAAGTTATACTAGGGAAATATTTCAAAATTGAGTTTTTCCAATTTACTTTAGATTCAGCCGTACCATCTTCATTTTTTCTGTATATTACAAGTACAAAAATTTCCTTCTAAGTGTAAAATAAAAATAATGTGTCAGCCTAAAATTAATAAAATGTCTTATAAAACATGCAATGCAGAGTAACATTTACCCAGCCATCCATTTATCCATTTGTCCATCAATAAATCCATCATTTTATCATTTCCTTACTACTACATTTAGTGTGCCACCATACAGTGTAACAATGCAATATACTGTAAAAGAATGTATAAAATAAAGAGCAAAATGATCATTATTGTTGCTGAACACCTGTAACCCAAGGACCCCAGAGAAATAATCTGAATGAGTGTGTTCCAGCAAGATCAGATAGGTCAGTTCCGGGACAAGGTTTTTCCTTATTTTATTTGAACTATGGGTGAGGTAATGTGTCTGGAAAATTAGTTTTGATTTAGTGCAGTTAAGATTTTTCTGTCTTGCTTATGACTGAAGTTATGCATAGAATGCCTGCTTTTTGATTGATTACTCAGAATAGTTACCTGACTGCCATGATTTTTGATGCTCGTCTCGAATGAAGTGTTCACATTGATCAACCTCATATTGGCTTTGTTTATTTAAGAAAGGTGACTCGTCTCCACACATATCTAAGTCAGACTATTGCAGTAAATGAGTGACAGTGCACGGTTCAAAAAATAACATCTGTCATCTAAAAAGGATCTCCAGAAGTAGGCTGTCTTAGAACAACATGTCATCTCTGGAAGACAATGACCTGCATATCCTATTTTACTCACCACCTGTTCCAAGGTTGGCAGATCCTAGCCAAAGACATGACAGACTGGCAAGAGGCTCAAACATCTTGTTGTCATTTTGTAGTGGACTTAAAATGAAACAAAGCCAAAACATAACACATCCCCACGATTCATCCTTATGCCCAATGTGTGTTTTCTTGAACACCACTATGTTAAATTACTATAAAGTACAGAACTAGATCAAGATCACATTTAGATCAGGAATATGAGCTCTTTACATTCACTAATGAATTTCCCAAACCATTTTTCCCAAATTCAGCATCATGGAGAACTATCAAGTACAAGGCAAGAAACCATCCTATCCATCATGAAGTATAAAATAATGTAACATGCATATCTTTGGGATGTAGGAGGAATACCAGAGTGTTGAGAATACGATCTTTATTTAAATTTTCTGTCTTTCTCTTCACCTTTTTATGAGACCAAGGACTTGTTTTAGAGATTTTTCCATCCAGTCATTAGGACAACTCTGGGTCGTTGGGGGACATGTCCTTGGAGGCCAATAGCCACTGGTAAGGATACAATCAGTTAAAATGTTGCCATTTTGGGTTTTTCCCCATTTGTGGATTGTGAACTAGGATTGGAATAAGGACTCTGGAGCTATACTAATCGCCATACTACTATGTCACAAAAACATTGCATGGAAAAAACGTCATGTCTGTTGTGACTGAAATGCTCTTCTAACTGAGCACACAACACTTACAAAGATTATGCACTAGATGATTTTTCTTTTTCTTAAAAGCATGGCAGAATAATTGAAATGAGTAGGTTTTCTAAACTTTAAATGTTCATTATTCTTGTAAAGTGGTCACAGTGTTTTGGAACCTGTTCTTCCCTTATTAGTCTCTTTAGATAGTGCTCATCACCCTCTGGGGTAACTGTGCAGCTCCTACTCAGTCTACTAGCTAAATCTTTGAGCAAAACTGGTCATTTGGGCATCTACTTTATTTACATGTGTGAGTTGTCCGGCTAGCCAGTTCTCCCCAGTATAATTTTTATGAAAGGGGAAAAAAATGGGCCACTGTTTGAAGCAGTGAGGAGGGGTGTTTGCCCAAAATAAACAAGTGGTAAGTTATTGTTTTAATTCACAGCCGAGTGGGGAAACAGCACTCTAACTTTTGCCCACATGTGAAATGGTACGACAGTCAATGTTTCACGCACGACTCTAGGATGAATTGCCCAAGACCTAAAACCATTGAATAAAGTGATACTGAGGGGTGGAAAAAAAGCAAAGAGAGGTTTGAAACTACACATAAGTAGTTAAGAGACCTTTATAGAGTATACTGCCTTTATCTTTGCTGAATAAAATAGGATTTAGTTGTTTTTCCACTTAATTTAAATCAAAAGACTCACCACCTTACATATTGCACTGCTAATGTAATGGGAAAGAAATCACAAAAAAAGCTTTGTAAAGCTGACACCTCCTATAGCCGGCCTGTGTTGTCTGGCTTACAGAAGCAGAGAAAAGTTTTTTTTTTTTTTTTCTCACTATCTGCTAACACATTCTAATTGATGCCATGCATTCCTCCGCTGAAGGGATTCTGTGAATAACGAGCGCCAAGCTGAATAATGCCCCTGAATTGGTCTGTACGAAACACAGCAGTAAAAGATTCCCCCCGCGCCCTTTACTTACTGCCCATTAATTCAGGGGCATTGTATAGAAATGCAAACCACAAAGCCTGTCAGTCTCCCCTGCCCCCTTAAAAGCCTGAACTCCCAGAGTCTGGAGTGACAGGCAGACCCCTGCCGTTACCCCCTCCTGCCCCACTGCACAAAGCATCAATCTGTCTTTCTCAGGAGCACCCAGAGTCTTTTGTGCAGGATGCAGGTGTCCATCAAAGCACCCACAGATTCCCCCACCCGCCCTCCAACATGCACACAAACACATCACCCTCTGCTCCCCGCACACCATGCCACACCCATGGGAAACAGGAACTCTTAATAATTTAGCAGCAGTCTGTGGGAAGAAGGTGGGCCAGGATGGTGGAATGGGGTGGCTGGTGATTGGGGACAGATGGCTTCAATGATTTTACCAACAAAACGCTGTTTATTTTATTTTACTTTATTTTTCAAGGTCTACGTCATTTGTGTTGTGTGGGTGGGGGTTTAATTGGGGTGGGAAAAAGACCTCAAAAGGAACACAAACATGTCATTTTCAATGGACCCATTTAGTTGGACCTGGCTGTGACGGATGTGATTTCCAAAACATCAGGTCAGTTTTTTACAAAATCAGGATGGATCAGACTCATCAACGGTGAAAAGGTGACTGGTTTAGCACAAAGTCCCAGAAATTCAAGCAGCACATTCTCTGTATGTCTTAAACTGATTTGTTAGCACTTAATTTGTCTCGTATTTACGTATTTTGGAGAACTCTGCCTGAAACTTTCATGGTCAATAACATTAATATTATTCTCTAGGTTGGCAGAAGGAGATGCTTTGCAAAGGCATTAGGGAACTTCTGCTCAACTGCTGCCCTCTTGTCTTTTGAGTTTCTGAAAGTATATTGCCACACTCCCTTGGCATTTTGTGACTTATACCAGTATGGGTTTTTTTGCTCTAAAAAGATGCCACATTGGTATCATATAATAAAGAAAGCATGCTTTACTAGTGTGCCATGGTAGCATAATGCTTACCACTTCTACATCATGAATCTAGCATCCAGAGCTTGAATCCACTGCCTGTTTTTTTTCACTATGGAGTTCTTATCCCCATGTCTTAGTGGGTTGTTTTCCTCCCACATACCCAAAGATGTGCTCTTAAAGGTATACTCCCCCAAAAAATCATATATTTTTTAATATGTTACTTTCCCCATGCAGTTGTAGTGATGGCCGAGGAATATGTTTTCAAGCAGAACAAAAACAAAATGTTTACGAAATAATAGAACCTAATGGTGACAGATGCATTGCATAGCAAATGAAGTGACAAAAAGCCAACATAGAGCTTGTACCTGCAAAGATGATAAACAGCATTAAGTTTAAAACCTCACCCACATTAATACATTTTCATTTAAAAAGGCATTTATTTGCCTCCATTGTCACCTTTTGTCCACAACGCCCCAGCATTTTCATTCCACGTATAGTAAATGAATACTTCTGAAAATGCTCTCCAGAGCTAAAGAATTTTAAAAACACCAGCACAGCATTTCAGTGTGAATGGGTGTAAATAAATATTTCTGAAAACGTTGACTCCATCCCACTCTAGACAGTTTGTGTTTATTATGTGACTCTTTCCTGATTGGATCCTACTCATTACATGTCTCATTGCCTGAATGGTCACTCTTCATGGAAGAAAAACACATTCCAACATAGCAGGTATGATAGAGTTGCTTTCCATGTTACTTGTTGTATTATGTGCCTTTATGCATCCAAATTGCTTTTGTGAAATTTTTAGTAATTCAAAAATTAGCTTGTGAGACAGCTCACACTACAAAAACATTGACTGACATTAATCTGCAATACTGCATGTGAAAAAATGGCAGATAAAGCTGAAATTCAGGATGACTAACAAAATCAGTCAGCGACTGCAAATTAAGCTTAGAATTGTGTAGTGCATGCCCGCTTTAGATGTATGTGCTGCACACATGCCCAGTGTGGGCGGATGATTACATTATATGTATTTTTGGTTGTTTTAATAAAAATAAAAATACATTCATAAATTACATGAAAATTCTAGTGTGGATTGAGATAGTTTTTGTTTAAAAAAAGTAATATTCAAATGAAACATAGTAATGTGGGTGTAGCCTTAGAGTGTAATCCAGGCACTGGAGTGATCGTTACAGTGACATTCATTGCTTCCAAAAAAAATTATTTCAACAAAGCAAATTTTCATCTCAAAGTTAGCCTTCTAAGATTGTATCAGATTGTCAAACAGTTTGGGACATTTCTTACTCTGTGTGGCACCATTTACTGAAATATTCTGATTTCTTCCATGGTTAGCTGTTTGGGAAAATTAAATTGGCCCAGTATAAGTGAGTGTGTCCTGTAGCTTGGCTCATGAGGAACAAAACAACCAATATTCCAAAAAATTGACATTCAAGTCCAGTTTTCAAACTCTGCCTTATTTTTGAATATCCTCCATGTAACCACTATTACAGCCTGATAATCTATCAGGAGAAATGGACAGACTGTCCACTAGCAAGTAAGGGAGATCAGCAAGTTTCCACAGTCACAATCACTTTATACCTTATGCTTATGACATCCTATATTTCAATAGTAATAATCAAGGCAACTAGTATTTTTTTATATTTTATCAGTCGTAACAATATTTTAGCCCCAACTCTCCATTTTACATGACATTTACTTCATTTCACCAAGACATTAAGTGGCTCACACAATTAATCACTAGTGAAAGAATAAACAGGAATCTACAATCTATTACTTTAGCTGCTAAGCCAACTGTCTGCTCATTACTGCATATATAGTATCTTGGCACAAGTGGCCATTTTATCAATCCTGGCACATCTAAGCTCCATTTTCATGACCCAAGTATTTTCTTCTTTGCCAGCTTCATAACTAGGATTGATGGCACAATAAAGATGGGTCAACATCCTATCTACTCTACTGGGAGGAAAAAGTGATAAAAGACATTCTGCCTCCAAGAACAATGCTAGCATGGTTTTTGCATGGTGCACTTGTAGCAAAGGAAGGCTGTCATTTTGCCCTGGAAGCTATAATACGGCACTGTTGTAGACACTGAGCTTGAGCTAGAATGTCATTACGCTTGTGCATACAGGACATATAAACAGCTTGTATATTGAATGTCATGGTGTCAGGTTCTTCTTCATATCCTGCTGAACTAGAGGTGTGACTGAAAACACAGGCATAAATGTCTTACACAATATTTCAAGTGATTTCTAATGCTGCAGGCCATAGCATATAATCAGACTTCCTTTCAGACTGGAAACTTTGCCTAGCCCTTTCACAAATATTCGGAAGTAGGCTTGTCATGCATTGTGATTATCTTTGATAGCAGGCTGCAATCTGATAACTGTAACATTTCAGTGAAAAAGCATCTGTGCCATCGACATTCACTGTGGGGTGACTACAGATCTGTTTCTATTGAGAACGATGGCTGAGCATAAAACAGAAGTCACCAAAGACCAATCCAGGGTAATCTTACATCTTAAGTGCAGGATGAAAAAGTAAAGTGGATTTAAGATTTACCTTAAAGCCCAACGCCAATGAGAAGTAAGCTTGAAGTCCAACAAAACAGAGCTTTAAATACGAGTGCACTCCCAGTCTCAGGCTTCAGTAACGCAGTTCAGAAATGAAGCTCACACAAACACTGTCATTATCTCCACACCCTGAGCTCAGGATTACACTACACATAGCGCCTTCAGCATCTTTAAGACACATACTCACACACACACACACACACACACACACACACACACGCACACACACACACATACACACACACACATTTACAAAGGCCTTCTAGGTAAATTCTGTATGACTTTAATTGCTGGGGGATGGCTTTTCATACATTTGGTTAAACAGTATAAAGTTGTGGTTAAATGTCGGCAGACTTTCAACTTTTCTGCAACCCAAGAAAAGGAAATGAATTGCAATGAAAGAGGCCAAACACCTTTGGGCTCAGCTGGCAGGAGAGGCAAACATCAGATTTCTTGTTTTTGATTGAGAAGCAGTTGTTTTAAAAAGGAACGAGAATCTGTTCTATCAATTAAAAAGGTTTTTTTTTAGTCTGAAAAGATTAATTTTCATTGCCAAGGTCTGCTCAGTCTAGATTTTTCCAGCCCATGCCTGCCACTAAACTGGCATCATACCGATCTATCACCCTTCAACTTGCAGGTGGTGAACCCACAAGACGGCTCCATATCACGTTATGGGCTGATGAGCCCAGCTGGGGTTTGTGGATTGCCTGACTATCAGGCACTCACCTGGCCCCAGGCCTGGCTCCAGAGGTGGGTCCTTGTAACTCCTTCCCATGCAGAGTACACTGTTGTTTATCTTGTACCTTCATGTGGGTCAAGAGCTGCTTGGGGCACATCCCATTTGGTGGAAGCCCTTTGGCAGACCCAGGACACGCTGGTGGGATTACACCTCTTGGCTGATTTGGGAATTCCCCTGGAAGAGCTGGAATATGTAGTTGGAGACAGGGAAATCAGGACTGACCTGCTTGGCCTGCAGCCACAATGAACCTCACCAGAAAAAGCAGTTGAGAAGATGAGATGAGATATTAATAAATTAGTCTGTACATTAGAACATTACAAAGATTTAGACAACAACAGGTCATTCATCCCAACAAAGCTCACCAGTCCTAACCACTTCAATTTTCCAAAATAACATGTCAGGTTTTGAAGATCCCTAAAATCTTACTGTCTACCAAACTACTTGGTAATGTACAACCCAAATCAACTGTCAATCAAGCTTTAGAATGATTTAATTTTTATATATCCCTCTTCAAAATGCTGAACAGACCACCAAATGAAAACATGTCTATCAGAACATGAAGTCACATACAGATATACTGCAGGCACAAAATACTCCACTTGGTAAAGTTTGAACAAAAGGGAAAAGTAAAAACCACAGCAAGATCTAAGTCTTAGTCAGAGCAAACCTCTGTGGACCCGATTACAAGATTAATGTTGGATTGATGCAAGCAAGCTGACTGCTCACTCCTGCCCTGGGCTGTGGAATAATGTGCATGTCCATGCATGTGTGTGACACTGCAGTGGTGACATACAAAGTGACAGAGAAGATCTCACTCTAGAATCAATCAGAACCTGTATCACTGTTGAGAGACCGTGTCACATAGATGCAGGAACATGTTTGACTAAAAGCTCAATTGGCACCCAGGAGATGTAAAAAAAAATTTAAAAATTAAAATGCAGACAAAGACAACTGATGGAAATCCTTATTTTTTTCAAGAAACGGAAGTGAGAAATAGCAAATGAAGCTACAATATATGGATAATATCTAATTTCTGAACTTTCAAAGGTAGGCTTTACTTTTCATGTCAGCACTCCAGCAAACCATACAAGCCAACTGATCAATCAGTCATTCCATATTTTATTAATAGCCTTTCACATATGTCTGTTTTACATGATGCATTGCAAAGTAAACTGGCAAGGCAGCTCAGTGCTTTTGAATGGCACTACTGCTTCAAAGCTCCATGAACTTGGGTTCCAGCCTTATCGTGGACTGGGCATATTCTGCATATTGTTTATATTTGTGTCAGGTGTGACTTTTCATAGTTCCTTCAATACACAATAAATTCCATAAACAAATTAACTCCATTGTTCAAGCATGTTTCTATCAGCTCAGGGTATTAGACTAGTCAAGCCTTTTCTTTCTGCAGCAGATTATGAAAAACTAACTCATGACTTTATCTCTTCTTGGCTACACTATTGCAACTCATTATACACAGGAGTCAACCAGTCATCCTTTGCTCATCTACATTTAGTCCAGAACACTGTGGCCATGCTCCTAACAGGCACCTGAAAAAATGATCACATCACATCAAGTGTAGCCTCTCTTCACTGACTTCCTGTTCACTATATGATTGACTTTAAAATTGTATTGTTTGTTTTTTAAGTTGCTGAGTGATGTTGGCACCTCTTACCCTGCTGAACTCTTACAACCTTTTTGTCCCTTTCGATCACTTAGACCCTTTGACCATAAGTTGCTGGTCATGCTAAGGTCTAGACTTAAGCTAAAAGGGGTCTGTGCTTTTGCACTAACAGTCCATAAGCTTTGGAATAGTCTACCATTTTATTTTAGGTCTCTACCAAATAAGGTCACTTAAGGATCCTTGGCCTTTTAAACTAGCTGTCATATCTCATCAATGGTTCCTCTCCTGGCTGGACTTCAGATTCCTGTTTTGTGTCTCTTTTCTCCATTTTTGATTCTGTAATTTATGTTGATTAAGTAAAGCATTCTTTATTTTTGATTTTGTCTATGTATATCAGTTGTCTTAGCTATGTTATGTGTGTTTTGTGAGTGGTCCCCGAAGATGTAGGGCTACCTTCTAATTACCACCAAGAACTGCCCTCCACCTTATAAATCCTGGGGGTCTTCCATAGTTCCTGGGTGTTCATTATGAATGCACTCTGGAGTCAGTGAGTTCTTGTGCCTTTATCTGTGTTTTTATGTATTACTGGATTTTCCAACTGTTTGTTCTGCTTTTGACTTTGCCCTGGATTTCTGTTTTGGACTTGTTCACCATGTGTTGCCCTTTCTGGCTGTTCCCTTTTGCTTACTGTGTTCTGTGGAGCTTTATGTATATACTGAGTTTTTGTGTGAAATAAACCTTTTTTTGTTTTATAAAGATTCAAAGCTTGCCCTTATTACTGGCAGGGGTTTGATGACAATGTGATTATTGCAACTTACGTGCTTTAGGATTTCAAGTTCACAACACTAGCATAAGAGTTCTTGTTGTTTGTTTTATCTTGTTTATTTGTAACTTTATTTATGTCTATATGTATTTGTATGTTATGGAAACTGGATAGTACTTTGGTCACAGCTGGTATTCTATGTGCTCTATAAATAAAACTGACGGTTGAATTGAAGGAAGGTTTCCTCTTGTATTACATCTATTTGCCTATTAGATAATTGGTGCATCTATATTGGCATTTTGTGCATGAGAGAATAGGTGCACAAACTGACACTCCGTCCGAGGCTGATTATTAACTTTCAGCCAATTTTGCCAGGATTGTGCACTCACACATCATTATTCTGTAAGAAAAACATGATTTCAAAAAGGGATAGAAAAAAGGTTGCATAAAAAGTAAAAGATAAAGGGGGAATTGTAAATTCTTTATTTAACTATCTCTTTGAGAGTGCTGTGTTTTATGTATTGTAAAAGGTGCTATATAGCGCCCGACCTGGCACAGACTGATGCAGAGGCACGGGTAAAATCACGTCTTTTTATTTGTCTTCAGCCATGGGGCACGCCTTCCCCGTGTCCCACAGGCCCAACACAGTCCCACAAGCACTTAAATAGCACAAACAACACTTTTTCTCTCCACCTTGGCACCACCACTCCTCACAGGCAACCTCATCCTCTTCCTCCCGATTATGGCTAGGATGCTGGCCCTTTTTATAGCCCACCCGGAAGTGCTCCAGGTGCTTGATCACCTGTGGCTAATTGCACTTCCGGGCGGGGCTGTAGAGATGTCCATGTGGGCTCCGGGATCCATGCAGCACCCCCTGGTGGCCAACCCAGATCCCGACAGGGTTGTGGAGAACTCCATCTCCCATGAAACCCTGCTGGAAACTGAGGCACCATCGTCAGCCAGGGAGGCTACCACCAAGCATCCCGGGGGAGGTAGTGAGATGTCCATGGCTGCTCCCCTGGAACATATGTAGAAGGGGCATCCCAGCCGTGCATGGGACCCGGCCGCCCGCCACAGTATGTTATTAAAGATGTGGAACATTTCTTCCAGGTACCTTTTTTTGAATTGTAAATGTTGAAGTTTGGTACATGCAGCAAGTGATTCATTTCCTTTACCAGCCTAACACTCTACATACAATAGCTTCCAGTTTCCATCATCACATTAAGAGGAGGCATGACACATCTCACATTCACCCTTTTAGTAGCATTGAATATCTATTGATTATCCTTTGTCCATAATGTCATCCATTAGAGACCCAGATAGTCCAGTTGCTATTAGGTTTTTAATCCAAGTTACAGGGTTCACTTTCTCTATCTGGGTGTGTTAATCTTGAATTTGGTGAAAACAATAAGCAAACCTTGATACTATGCAAACCCAAGACTGAAGCCAAATTATTGAAGCAGAAACTGTGGCAACCTTTAAAAAGTATCTGAATTAGATATTATCTGTTAGCTAAACAAACAAGATTGGTGGACTGAATGCTCTACTCTCATTTCTCAAACTTCTTATATTATTTTTTACAAACCAAATAAAATTAGTATACTGATTTCTTCTATTCTGATTTCTCTGTATCAGAGCACTTAATAAATGTCAACCTGATAGAAAGAAGAATCCAGAGATCTTTCATAAGAAACCTGTTAAAGCATGAGAGGATGATGCAAAACCCACAAAGAACACACCAAGTTGTAAGGTGGAAACAAACTACCTGCTGCTGTGCTGTGCTCCACCAGTTTGATGTCTTTCTACACTCAATATTCAGGTATAATTTTCTTGTATGAAACTGTACTCCTTCTTCAGTTGTAAAGCTTCTTTTTGGCAGCTCGTTCCTCCACAGTATAGAAACTGAGACAGTCTGAAAGGAGCATAGACAGGTAAATGGAGTATATTAATCAGCTGCACAGAGCAGCATCTCTGGTTAGAAAGTTTAAAAGTAGGATGTCATATATTTGTATTTTCATTTTTATCCGTATTGTATATGTGTAGCTTTTTGGAATCATGTTCATGGTAACAGATGGTATATAAGCAACGTTTGAAAACACAATGAACCCGATTGCAGGTGACAGGCAGAAACCAACCTGGCCAATAAAACCGGTTTAGAATCACCAATTAACCAAATGTGTACACCTTTGAAGATGTTGGAAGAAAACTGAAGTAGAGTATGTGAGGAAGACTCGACCAGCATGGAAAGAGCATGTAAGCTCCATACAAAGAGCATATGTGTGAGGATTGTGGATCCATGAAGCACCACCACTGCTCTCTTACACTTTTATCCATTCTGTTTGAATATTAACTGATTTTTGTTTCTTCTTTGAAATCAGAATTCTATTCCTAAGTGAAATACGTTTTATTCCTTACATAGAAATATGTTACACAATAAGGCCATTAACAGGACCTGAATTTTTTTCTCTTTAATATACATTCTACTGTGACAGAAATCTTCAGAGATTGTTCCTTTATTTTTAGAAAATTAACCTTGTCAAATAGAATGAACCATGTTACAAGTATAGGCTTTATGCATTTTTCTATGAAGAAAATATGAGAAGAAAGAAAAATAAAGCAGCTCTGCCTAACCCTCTGTGTTCTTGAGTATACTGAATAGATTCGTCCTTTCTATTGAAGTATTAATTCATAGTTTTCTAAAACTATTTTTTGCAAAAACAAATTTATTGGAAAATATATAATCTGACAAAGAATGGGAAAATAATGATTTTTTAACTTTTTATTCCAAAGGAAAATACTGATGACCAAAATTTTCTAAAATAATGTCACCATTTTTGTATGTTTGAGACATTTTGCTATAGTGATTCTGTTTTAATTCAATAATTTAATCACCACCCTGCTTCTAAATTTACTTAATTTACAGGATAACCTGTATTTGCTTTTTTTTTTTTTTTTTTTTTTTTTTTTTGCTTAATTACATGGCAACTTAGTCAGGGCATTTTCCCATTGTGGTTTAAACCCAAGAAATAATTACATTTAATCTCATTAAATTATTCTAGAGCACTACATTAAGTCACAATAGAGTATTTCCAGTGGGGGTGGAATGAAATGACTGTCAAATTACAGCAGAAAAGATGAAGTGGAATAAAGCAAAAGGGAAGAATTGCGTCTGACAATGAGAACAGTATCAGATGGAGCTGCATTGCGTTAGGCGCACTGCTCACAGAGCACACTGTCGTGAACAAGATCACAGAAAAGCTGATGATACGGAACAGTCAGTGCATCCCTTGTCTGTTGTTACAAAACGTTCTTTGCCTTGGACTCTAAAAAATAATATAATAAAACGCCACAGGAAGGAATCTATAAGTTCCTCCACAACACTGACAACGTCATCTGGAGAAGTGACACATCCTGCCGGTTCATAAAATTAAAGGTTATGTTTGTTGAGTCACTACTAGAAAATCCCTACCCACTTTATCGTTTGCATTAATGTACTTGTGTCGGAGCCATCGTCTCCTAGAAGATTTTGCACGATCATCTATCTTTGTCCAAGGAGCTTTATCCTCCATCCCATCTGCAGTAGAAGTTTTCCCTGTTTCTCTATTAAACCTTTCTTTCGTTCGTCCCGTTTATTCCTCATCCTCTCCACTGTCAAACATTCCCTAAATGTGTTAAATGTCGGACATACTAACAACTCTTTCATAGAAATACTAAGATCAGTCTGCGTAAGCATCAGTTAGACTTGACTCGAGTGGGTATCTGCAGAGCTTTATGGAAAAGTGCGTCATTTCACTAAACTATAAACAGCTTTCAGATGAAAGCAATTGAGTGAGCCTGCAATCGTTCCAAGTTTAAACTCTCGTTACTGAGGCTCCATCTAGCGGGCGCATTCCGTTCAGCCTGTCCTGAAGTTGATTTTTAAAATTACAACCTAGCCTTAACCAAGAAGGAAACTCGTGCACTATAGGACACTCTAAAACAAGTTGGGTGAGTTTAGAGAGGAAAAGTAGCCTAACCTGTTTTGCCTAAAATGCACGGAAGCACCAGAAGAACGAGTATACTCCACGTAGGTAATGCGATTGGGGCTTGAATCCATGTTCTAAAACTGCGCAGAATGCGGAGATATGCACGGTGTAACCAATGAGGAAAAATTACCTTTTAAAATGTATAGTGTTGTGAAAAAATAGTGTAAATGTATGGATTTTTTCCTTTACTCACTATATTGTCAAGATGGACAGACAACCTGAATCTTAAAGGTTAGCAAATAAATGAATATTCGTCATGTGTTATTTTATTTCAAATCGATATAGACTGACACCCTCAATCTTAAAGTTTAGCAAATAAATGGATATTCGTTACATGTTATTTTATTTAAAATCATAAGGATATACGAAGTAAGACATGCAGTATCTATATTGTGTTGAGATATGTAAGTCGTCAAGGAACTGCGCTGACGAAAAACTTGATAAAACATGTCAAATACCAATAAAACATATGTACATATGTATATGTTTATAATAAACTTAATTTACATATCTCATATTACGTACATCTTTCACGTAAACGGTATGAAAGAAAGAAAGAAAGAAAGAAAGAAAGAAAGAAAGAAAGAAAGAGAAAAAGTTGTATTGGCATCTTTAGTGCCTGATGCTGGTGCTTGATCGTACCACGGACACGTAATACATTAAATTAACACACGCCATGTGTTACTTTGCCAAGGAGCATTCTCTCAGTCAGTCTGATGTACCAATTCTGTATAAATACATGAAAACGGCAGGCATGTTCTCGAGAGTGCCCAGAGAATGACCGGTGCGCAGTCGGACCCCCGCGGCGCTGAGATTGCATTACGGGGGCTCGGAAGTCGGATGCATGCTTTATTGTTCTCCGTACTCAGGTAAATACACGCCCACAAAATGAGTGTATTGGGAGAGGGGGCGAAATCTAATCCCTTTGGTTTTCTTTTCAAGATATAAAAAGCGGAAAATTCGTTCTTATGCGTTTTTGTTGTTTAATGATTCTCGTCGACAGCAATGTGTAATGTGTAGTTACAATGAAAATAATGGTAATATACTAACAAAATAAATATTTCATTAATAATACACAAGCGAAGAATGACGTTTCTGATAAATATCCGCGTGCTTGGTCTGTACATTTAAACGATGGCTTTAACACTCTGAAACTGAGAGCCAGGTCGTGTCTGGCGAGTTCCGGTCACACCTTGAATAAAGCTATATTCTGAGTTTTAAATGTTAATGGGAAAAGTCGTTAATTTAACCATTTTGTACCTTCATTCATACCTGTATATATTTGCACACAAGAAGGGCAACGCAAATTCCGCCTGTTTCCGATCGTAAACATCATAGCCTTGAGTGAACCCTTACCGGAACACAAATAACAACAGGTAGAGAGCGACGGTAAATAGAAGAAATATGGCTCCCACAGCAGTTCTTTACCTCGGCAACTTCGGGCACACGGCAGTAGCAACTTCTGGAAGAGTTTACAAAGCCTTCGCACACTTCTCTGAACAGTCATTATGCGCTGTCCAGAGTACTGAATGTGATCCGGCACAATGTAAAACGCGCCTTCAGTGCCACCTACGAGGAGGACGAATATCTGTAGCATAACGTACCGTAACATTCTCAGACCAGATAAATCCAACTCAGGTTGGAGAAATATTACCGCCTAATCCCTGCAGCATCGAGCTCACTGCTGGAATCAACCCTAAAAAGGGTACCAGCCCATCTCATGGCCCACTCTAACACAAGCTAGTCTTTGCATAGGGGATCTCAGTTCCAGCATATCTTTGGGGATGTGGGAGGAAAATCGCCTATACAGACAAAATGTGCAGCTGCTGGATCCATTGAGACAAAGAAAAATTGTCAATTTAAATAAGGGGGAATATCATTGGTTCAATGTCTGCCTTTCATTTCGAGTTTACGTTATTGCTGTTGACGGGAAATCATGTCGAACTATTGGTCTGTATATGGCTGATTCTGTATTTCAATGCTTAGTGATAATTAACAATACGTAACTATACATCGTGTTAGATCTCTGGTGCAGTGTGTCGGAATGGAGGTGGCGGATTGGTGGGGGGTACTTGTGGAAGTTCAGAAGCTTAAGCCCCTGATTTATTGTGCCTAGTCCAACTTTTTTACATTATATATATATATATATATATATATATATATATATATATATATATATACGATGTATAATATAATATATATTATGTATGTGATGATACATACGATGTATTGCGCAAAGCCCCTGATCTTTTTGTCCATTATATATTATCTAAAGCGCTTTACCTCAAATGGAAACTCTTGTATTTTATATACGTGAGAGAACGAGTGCGGAAGTGTTTTAGGTTTGCATGCGTAACTAAAAGACCATTTAGCTAAAATTCAGCTTTGTGTATAATTTCGAGTAAGACTTTGTTTCACCCCAAACACTATTTCTGGAAAAGAGTAAAATAAGTAGAAAAATTTAAACGATACTATTTACTTGAAAAAAAAGTTTAAAATATTGAATATAATCGCCTAATATGAAAACAGCTGTAACTGCTGTTTAGTAGGCTAAATATGCCACATACCAACAATTAACTATTTAGGACAAATTGCTTTATGTGTCTGGAACTGGCGCAATGGTTAGTATTCGTGCGTCTCACTGATTCGTGATCAGGGTTACATTCCCGGCACTGGTACTGGTTCTGTGGAGAACCAGCATTTTTCCCCGTCTGGGTATCTGTCATTTAGTTATATTACTGAACAATGATTATGTCAAACATCAACAATAACTGTTATTTTTAATGATCTTAATTTTTTTTTTATTGTGGCGCATATGCGAATAATACAGTAAAAATAAAATTCTTAAATGAATACCGGCAAGGTTTCTACAATGGAACATTACTTTGAAAATGTAAATGTTTGTACATTTGAAGTACTGTTGCAAATGCGTGTAACATCCGATCCACCTAACAACTTCGGTACCTAGTCTAATTCATTTATTTCTCGTGCATTCAGATACTGCGTCCTCGATTCCAGCCAGACACCTGCTAGTTGTCAGTGTGGGTTTTTGATTCGTTTCCGGTGTCTGTTCTCGCTCTGGTTTCTCCCCACATTCTCTTTGGAGAATTTGTTTTCTACTTGTTCTCAGAGTCTAAAATGTTTTTCGGCGTTTCTAAGTCGGCCCGGCGCTGGAACGACACCTAGAGGTACCCAGGGATGTTCCTGACATGTTGAAGAGTTAGGCTTCGCCAACACGTGCACATAAATTGGATTAAGAGGGTTTGATAATTTGATATCCCTGTATTCTCGTACATCGTACAAGCAGATTAAACTAAATATCCCTTTAGTTTACCATTTGTCTTTAAATATTCAATTTCTCTGATGTAAGAACGAGTTTTGTACAATATCGCCACCTTCTGGTTAAAAAAGTATTCCTCCTTCTACCGACACATGGACACTTTTTCCATACATTAACTACAGCTTTTATTATTCACATTCATAGGTTCCATCTGCCTGGGTGCCCCGGAGCCAGTACCGATGTTAAGATTATTTAGCGTCTTAGGCCAGGCTTATTAGTGTGCCAACCGATTTTTCGATAGCTAACCCGTGCGGCTGGGTTTTCCACACCCTTATGATCAGACGCCTAGGCGAAAGCCCTGCCTGGAGCTCGGGTAAGACCAAAATGTCTAATTAAAAACATTTCAAAAGAGGCTACATACTCAATTATCGTTACAATATACATACTTCAACACTGAAAACGCTTGTTGCTTTCCATGTGAGCACCATTCCAGGAGCAGATCTACTATGAAACTAATAAAGCTTAAGCTCCAGGCCTCTGATCCTGGAGGGGCCCCAGAAGTGAGTCCCTATTGTTTAAGGATTTTGGATGTCTATATTATTATTATTAATAATAATACATTATAATAATAACAATAATAATAATAATTATTATTATTATTATTATTATAATAACTAAATAACTATAATAATAACTATTACTATTATTCATGTATTTATTTTAAATAATAATAATTATTATTATTATTATTATATGGTTTAATTCAATGCAAAATAATAGTTACAGTAAAATAAAAATTTAAAGGCTTTTAAAGTTACATGTAAGCTAACAGTACATTTTAAAAAGTTGAACACGGCTGCAATCAACTGCAACTGACTGGCCCTATCATGAAGGAGTGATGGTGAATTTTTGGCTTGGCAGGGAGCCCAATGCCAGACACAATCAGTGGCACTTCCATGTTAAATGCCAGTGTAGCACAGCCCCACCACATGTTATGTAAAATATAAGCTTCCCTTCAGTAATATAACTTTTTATTAAAATGTTTATACAAACCCTCAACATTGTTTTCTTAAGTAATTCATTGATTTCTAATTTTCCATCATGTGCTCAATGTAATTACTTATTTAGAAAGATTTTGCTTCTTGTAGTATGTGAAATTTCCTGCTGAGTTGCTGGAGCAATTGGCCCTGCAGTGTTCTAAGTTTACTCCATGGGGGTTTGTGCACATGTACAACCTAAAGTTTCCAGTTTAGCGATGGGGCTTGAAGATGATCACCATATTAAAGTGAGAACTGTCTGATCATCTTGTTTTTTATTCAGGAATTTGGTCTTCTGCCTTGAGCTTTTCTTGTTCAATGCCATGCAGCGCACTTCAATGAAAAGGTTCAAAAAAGTCTATCGCCACTTGTTCTCTTAAAGGTAGCCACAATAGTGAATAATAATAATGAAACAAAAGGCGGTCAATGTCAGGAATACATCATCCACAAGACATTACAGTGAATCTTCATTTTCACCCTCCACTGCGGAGGACCACACTAAATTTGCAAAAGCCATCAATGATGCCTACTTGTGCTCCTTCCACTTTTTGAATAAGAAGCCAGTATATTACGATGCTCTCTTTCAAAGAAGAACAGAATCCTCATGCTGAAAGAGCATGTATGTATGTGCTGACCAACAAACACCTTGATGCATCGTAGTTAGCGCTGCTGCTGGATGTGTAGTGTGCAGTTTGAGTCATGAAGTGTGTGTAGTCTGTGTATACTGTCCATGTTATTGTGGCTTGTGATTTTTCACTTCAAAGCTATCCAATTCTCAGCTTGAAGTGCTGCCATTTCAATTAAGGCAAGTGGTTGTGAGGCTCTTCCTTTACTTAACGTTTAAATCTATATGGCTGTATTTAGTCAAATGATAACAATGTCAGAGGATATCAAATGACCTAACGCCAATTGAGACAGACAAGACAGCAACATCCCATTGATTGATTTTTTGTTACACAAAAGGTGCATGAAACTTATTTGTTTTCAACAGCCTTTAGCAAAACAGTGACAGGGACTTCAGCAGAGACACAAAATGCAGTATAAAGTAGACCATGCAGTGTATGCCCAGCTGTATACATGGGACACACATCTAAAACACTCTCAACATGTATACAGGAACATTGCAATGCTGTCAGAAGGAAGGACCCACGATCTCTGATATACGCACATGACAATTCAACCAGACATTTGTTTAACTGGGACACAATGTAAGATTCAGGGACAAATACTAAGAGTGCCAGAGAGCTGGCTGAATCGTGGCTATCAAGCGAAAACACCATTAACAGCCACTTGGACATGAACCCAGCATATGCAGGTTTAAAAATAGAATATCCAAATAATAAAGTAAAGACTCTATGACCAACACTCTCTGAAGCCCACCTTACTAATCCACACCTCCTACACCCACCTACCTCCCCCCCTTCCTCATTTGCTTTACTGTATATTGCCTTTGATTCTTGTATATCTAATCATTTTCCTCTGATGATGACACCTGGTAGGTTGTTGAAAGCTCAGGAATACAAAACATATTTTTAGACATGTGATTCATTTTCTTCCATTAAGTATTTGCATCTATAAATATGCAAACCGTATCACAGACCTCAGCTTCTATTCTTAACTTAATGTTTACATTAGAGTAGTCTACAAACATACACAAAAGCTCTGTTATGGCCCCACCAAAATTTTCATGCCAACAACACCATCATAGGGCAGGAGGTGGTGCTGCCCTATAGTTACTGGGCTCTCCATCTGAATATCATATTAAATATGAAGGAAAATACAGGGCAGCTCCACAAAAGCACCAGAGCAGGCTCTTCTTTTTCAAGATATGTTGTGAACTGGAACCTGGACACAGACAGACACGGACGCCAAATGTCCCAAAACACACACATTTTATTCTTTGAGCACAACACACAGTGCACCATCCAGCCACAATGCTCAGTCCTTTCTTTGACTCCTCTGCCACCTCCACTCCTTACTCGCAAGCTCCCCGAGTGAAGTGAGGCGGCCTTCTTTATACCACACTCGGGTGTGGCGGAAGTGGTGTATGCCAAGGCTCCGGAGCTGTTCAGGTGCCCCCTGGCATTGGCCAAGGGCCCCTGCAGGGTTGGGCTTCTAAGCCCCAAACCTGTGGCCCTGATACAAACCAGGAGGGCTGTCCTCTCGATTCCTGTGGTAAGTAGTGTTGACATGTCCATTCCCCTGGTCTTCTCCTCAACAGGGCATCCCATCTGGGCAAGATCCCTGGCCGTCCATCACAATGTAAAATGGAAAGGATCTGAGACTTTATGTTCTGGAGTACAAATTATTACTGGTTTACAAAACAAACTCTTAAAATCCTCCACTGAAACTCCTGTGTACACTTGTGATGAGAGAGGTTCATGGTGCTGTACATTTTTAAATTTAAATAACTAATCCAGAGCATGCAGGCTCCAGGCAGGCGCAGGTGCATGTGCACGTGCCACTTCAGAGTTAATCAAGGTGCTTGACTGATCATGCGTTCACATGCAGACATGAGCAGGTTAGTCAAGTGCCTCATTCACACATCAGAGTTGGTGATTACGGTACCTGTACCCAGCCACAGTTTAAAAGGAAGCTTGAGCAAGAGACGGTGGGAAAACCGTGAGAATGAGAATGCATCAGGGATGTTCAAGCCAGTGTGATGGAGAGGAGACAGTGAAGTTAGTAGCCCCATGGAGGAGCGAACGATAAGTGCTCCAGGGGTGGATTGTCCCCCACTAAATAATTATGGAGGTGTGGGGAATGATGGAGGTAGCTGGGACAAGAGCTTGAAGTTGGAATTGCAGCTGCTGGAATCTCTGGCTAGTTGCAAGACCCTAAAGGGGCAACCAGGGAGATGTAATGAAAAAAACACACTGGGCCCGAGAAAGAGACAGAGAAAAAGGATCCATTGTTGGAATATTTATTGGATTTTAACTTATGGAAGAACACCTGCTTTTAAGGATTATTTATTAGGTAGCAATGCACTGTTTGAACATTTTTTGTTGAAAAGAAAAAGCACTGCACCTAACTCTTGACTGTGTGTGTCCTCACTTGCATGGCTCATCTTCAGTTATGACTAATGACAGTTCTGGGTTCAAGCTAACAAGGGTTTGGAGCCAACCTGGAAAATCACAACACTGGGACCAGGGTGTAACACAAAAATTACACTGATAAGAAATGTAATTAAGAGACCAATGGTAAAAAGTGAACAATCTAAGACATTTTTGTTTAGTCCTTACGAGGAATGAAAAAAATCCAAGAGCCAACAGTCCCAACTGCTCAGCAAAACTGGCCTACATGCTAGAAAGGCTGGAAGGAAGTAGATAATAAAATAATACCAAAAAATCTTGTTGTCTGACAAAAAAAAAAAACAGATTGTTTTGGTTTCACTTTAAAAACTTCCATATAGCCCATATATAACACAATTTATACCCAAGTCTACGATAGTGGCAGGGAACTGCAGTTGTGAGCGTTGAGCCCTTTTGAATCATTGTTCATATGGAGCCTGCATTGACTGCCAGTGCACTGGTGCTTTTGGCATGAAAATTCTAATGGAGCCATACCAGAACGCATCTCCATATGTTCAGACTTCTCTAATGTTAACGTTAAATTACCTAATAATATCAGTCACTCTTTTGTTCATGTATCAGTCACGTCTCAAAAAATCAGTAAAACAATGGCATGCTTGTGTTTGCACTGTCTCTTGCATATTATGAAATTATTTTAGTGCCCTCTATGTTATGCTAATTTGCACATATTTATTATGTGCAATGTGCAATGTGTTATACATTTGTCTCTGTCACCCAATAATTTTTCATAGTAGTTTTGAATCATAGGAAATTTAGTTTTATTTCCTTTCACAACTTGTCATTAATCTTACATTCTGGACATGGTCTATGATTTTAACACATTATTTCTGAATAAGTTTCCTCCCACAGTCCAAAGACATGCAGGTTAGGTGTATTGGCGATTCTAAATTGTCCTAGTGTGTGCTTGGTGTGTGCGTGTGTGTGTGTGTGTGTGTGTGTGTGTGTGCACACGCCCTGCGGTAGGCTGGCACCCTGCCCGGGGTTTGTTTCATGCCTTGCGCCCTGTGTTGGCTGGGATTGGCTCCAGCAGACCCCCATGACCCTGTAGTTGGGATATGGTGGGTTGGATAATGGATGGATGGATTTCTGAATAATATTTGTTTATCTTTATGACTATGATGGTAATTTTATCTTGCTATCATTGTAAGGCATGAATTCTTCACAATATTTTTAGATCACATAAGAATTTACGGCATTAATGGATTAGGAGTGATTGTGACGCCAAAGCTGTCTGATAAGCATTTAAAAAGGTTTGTCCAGAGTAAAGTTCATTCGGAACACGCTCAAAACATGTGGCCTAGTGAAGCTGGAGCTTGATTGCAACATTCACAGGTTGGATCTTGCCCTGGAAACATTTTGGACAATTTTAAGTGAGACAGATGTGCTTGATAAAAGATTTTAAGTTAAATAATTGAATACTTTGCACATATGGAGCTAGAGTGAATTCTGTAAATTGGCTGCCTTCCACTCCTTTTCTGAAATGTTGAGTAGGAGATCCTTTTCCCACTGAACTTTGGGATATTTAAAAGCAAGGGACTTTAAAAGGGTTTTATATATTATAGAAATTCTGTCTGAGTCTTCAAGACTGATCAGTATTTCTTCTGGAATAAAAGTAGGTGGGAGGTGAGGAAAATTGAGCAGATTTTGTTTAGCAAAGTTTCTAATTTGGAGATAGTGGAAAAATTGGGTTGTTGTGAAACTACATTTACAGTGTAATTGTTTATAGGATGCAAAGACATTGCTTATATACATACAGTATCTCTAAGTGATTTTATCCCATACATTTTCCAAACATTAAAAACTGTGTAAGTTTGAGAGGGTGGAAAAAGGTGGTTATCAAGTAGAGGTGCCACAGATAAAATATTCTCTATCTTGAAGAGCTTCCTACATTAGTTTCATATTCTGAGTCAATGAAGGGCAATTGGGTTATTAGTATATTGACAATATATTGTATTTACTGGTTTACAAAGCAAGTAATATAAAGAAGTACTGCAGGATTTCATTTCTATTGTAGATCAGGCTAGTGTGTTTTCATCTATTTGTGACAATGTCCAGGTTTTTATAGCTTGTATGTTTGCCACCCAGTAATAAAACTGAAAATTAGGTAGAGCCATGCCGCCTTCTGATTTATAGTAGGTCATTGTAGGGTTGCCTATTGGATGCGTGGCTATTTCGAATTCCAAGTAAATGAGGTTATGATTAAATCTAATTTCTTAAAAAAATATTTGTTAATGTATATGGGAATGTTTTAAAATAGAAACAGAAGCTTAGGGAGGATATTCATCTTGATAGTGTTAATTCTCCCTGCTAAAGTAAGATGGAGGGAAGACCATCTATACACGTCTTGTTTTGTCCATGCAAACAGCAAAATATTTGCTAATATCGTTATGTTTCTTTATGATTTAGCATTTAAGTTCTTCAAACTATTCTTTGTGTTTTATGGGTGGAACGTTAACAGACAGAGCTACCATGATGTCAGTACTGTGGGACCCCCTCTTAGCCCTTAATCTGAGGTTGAGGAGATAGTCCCAGCAGAGTGTCATTGAGATTAATGGAGAAAAAAGATCAGTTGAGAGCACTGTATTGCTTTTTCTCTCATTTTGTTTATGTAACGCCTTTTTATATTTAAAGAACATTGTTTTGTTGTTGTCCTCCATGCTAGAAGATTTATGGTCATCCTCTCCATTGAAGTACATTCTTGTGTTTTTGAGACATTTAAAAGTATCATTTAAAGCCAGTGCCCCATTTCAGGCCTATGCAGGCTTGAATACCCACCTCTTGAATTTGTGTCCTATTTAAACATGCCCCCAATGAATCTCTGTGAAATGCTTCACAAAACACAATGACCTACTGATTGATTACACTTTGAGCCAGTAGTTAGTCTTATTTGTTAGTCTCATCTTCACCCATTCACATTTTCTTGTCTGTTGTGTTCCTAATTCTCGTTTTTGTTTCTCTGACAGCAATTTGATATTGTTCTTTAAATTAGCTTTGAAGTTAAATTATTTTTAGCCAATCTACTGTTTTGAACACATCTGAGTTTTTACCCGAATTGCCTTTCTTTTACTTTCCTATTAACCCTTGTCACAAGAATGAGTCAGAGACATCATAAAGAGTTGGGGCAGCCACCCGTATAATATGCTCGGCTGCAAAATTGCTTTTTTTTTTTGTACACGATGTGTATAGTTCAGAGTCCAGAACAGAACTGCCTGTACTGAGGCAAGATGGCAGTTTTAAAGGCCTCGAAAGGAAATGATGTCAACGTTGCAGGAACTGGGAGTGGTGTCCTCGTGTCCGGAAGTGACATCATCCTTGGGGCCAGCAAGAGGCGGGATTTCCCGGGAAAGGTCTGCAACGGAGCTGAGAGAGATAGTCAGTACACTCCGCCGCCCCCTGGCCTGGCGTAGAATTACTAGTGTTTAGGCCCTTCAGCTGTTTCCCATGCGCACATTTGTGACAAGGCCCTTGGCCCAGACCCATCGGGTCGGGCGGACCTGTCCGAGAGGTCGTGGACTCGAGAGAGAGCATCCGCATTGGCATGGAGAGAACCCTTACAGTGAACAAGCGAGAACTTATATGGTTGGAGGTCAAGAAACCACCTAGTGACCCGTGGATTTGACTCTTTGTGAAGGGCCATCCACTGGAGGGGTGCATGGTCCGTCACCAGAGTAAATTCATGGCCCAAGAGGTAGTACCTCAACTGCGTAATCGCCCATTTTATCGCAAGAGCCTCCTGTTCCACTGCCGCATCCCTGGTCTCCCGATCCAGCAGTTTCCGGCTCAGGTACATGATGGGGTGTTCAACACCATTGACACTTTGGCTCAGCACGGCCCCCCCAGGCCTGTGTCCGAAGCATCCGTCTGGAGTATGAAAGGAAGTGCAAAGTTGGGTGCTTTCAATATGGGTGCTGACGTAAGGGCCTGTTTTAGGTCACAAAATGCAGCGTCAGTCTTGTCAGTCCATACCACGTGGTTTGGGGCCCTCTTCTTTGTTAGGTCTGTCAAGGGTGCTGCTCTCTCGGAGAAGCGGGGTACAAACCGGCGGTAGTACCCAGCTAACCCGGGAAAAGCCTGCACTTGTCGCTTGGTATTCAGACAGGGCCAGTTTAATATGACATTAACTTTGGAGCACTGTGGCTTCACGGCGCCACAACCCACCAGGTAGCCCAAATACTTAGCTTCTTTTAATCCAAAGAAACACTTCTTTGGGTTAATTCGAAGCCCGGCTTCACCCAGTGTCCGCAATACCGTTTCCACCTGCCGCATGTGATCCTTCCATGTGCTGGAATAGATGACAACGTCATCCAAATAAGCAGCACTAAATGCATTATGAGGCCGGAGCACTCTGTCCACCAGATGCTGAAAAGTTGCTGGAGCCCCATGTAACCCGAATGGGAGGACCCTGTACTGCCAGTGCCCACTAGGGGTGCTAAACGCGGTCTTAGCCTTCACAGAGTCCGTTAAAGGAACCTGCCAGTACCCCTTTGTCATGTCAAGTGTGGTCAAAAACTTCGCTTGTCCAAGCCTCTCGAGGAGGTCGTCCACGCGAGGCATTGGATAGGCGTCAAACTAGGAGACTTGATTCAGTCGACGGAAGTCGTTGCAAAACCTCCAACTCCCGTCGGGCTTACTGACCAAGACAATTGGACTAGAACAGGGACTATAACTTTCCTCAATCACACCTAGCTCCAGCATGCGCTGGATCTCAAGCTCCACTTCTGCCTTCTTTGCTTTGGGAAGACGATATGGGCGTTCTCGTACGACAACTCCAGGTTCTGTCACTATGTCGTGTGCAATCAGAGAGGTCCTTCCGGCTCACTCACTACCTCTGGAACGGACAAAATCGCTGTCTCGAGTTCCCGTCTCTCTTTAGCATTCAAGTCGGGACCGAAGTTAAGGCTGTCAGTCTGAGCAAAGAAAGAGCGGGGCTGAGAGGAGGAGGGGTCGGGATCCCTCTCCTTCCACGGCTTCAGCAAGTTGACATGATATACCCGCTCGCTCGGCCGACGATTGGGTTGTTTCACCAAATAATCGACGAGCCCTTTCCTCTCCTTAACTTCATATGGGCCTTGCCAATGGGCAAGCAACTTAGAATGCGAGGTAGGGACCAACACCATGACCCGATCCCACGGTTGGAACTCCCGGAGAGCCGTGCCACGATCATAATAGTGGGTCTGTGCTGCTTGCGCTTCTTCCGTGTGACTTTTTAAAATAGGTCGGATCTTTCCAAATCGATCGCGTAACTGCGCGATATACTCTAATATATTGACAGAGGGAAGAGCCTCTCCTTCCCATCCTTCTTTTAAAACATCCAATAATACTCGGGGTTGTCATCCATACAACAGTTCAAAAGGAGAGAACCCCATAGAGGCTTGTGGGACTTCCTGATAAGCAAAGAGCACGAGGGGGAGGAGCTGATCCCAGTTCCTCCCGTCCGCGCTGACCACCTTGCACAGCATTTGCTTGAGAGTCTGATTGAACTTCTCGACAAGACCATCGGTTTGAGGATGATACACCGCGGTCCTTAAGTGCTTTATTTTGAGTAACTCGGCTGTTTCCTTGAATGTCGCCGAGGTATAGGGCATCCCTTGATCTGTAAGGACTTCTTTAGGGGCCCCGACACATGCAAATATACCCACTAGTTCCCGTGTAATAGCATTAGTAGTGGCAGAGCGCAGCGGAACTGCCTCTGGATATCGGGTAGCATAATCTACAAGGACTAATATATATTTATGTCCTCGGGCTGAGGGCTCCAGAGGTCCTACTATGTCGACCTCAATATGCTCAAAGGGAACATCAATCAGGGGGAGGGTAACGAGAGGAGCGCAGTCCCTCCTAGGAATTTGCCGTAATTGACATTCTGGACAAGAAATGCAAAAACGGCGAACCTCCTCATTTATTCCTGGCCAATAAAATCTGAGCTTAATCCACTCTAATGTCTTTTCGGTGCCTAAATGGCCTCCCAGGAGGTGGACATGCGCCAACTCGCAAACCTGCCGCCGGTAGGTTCGTGGGATTAGCAGCAACTTCCGCACTTCCCTCATGATCAGCTACTCGATATAACAGATCGTTATCTAGTACAAAGTGAGGGCCGCGAGGCATGGGCTGATGAGTGTGTTGGCCATTGACAAGCACGACTGCATTTTTAGCAAACTTCAGGGAGTCGTCATTCCATTGCTCTCTCCTGAAAGACGCCGGTGTTTTTTTGAATTGAAATAGTATTTCGGAGACAGCGTCCGGACTGACCTCAAGGGGCGGGGAGTCCTCCCGACTCGTCAAGGCCCAGGTTGATGACGTGTTTAAGTGCGACGGCCCAGGAGCCTCCCCGTCCTCCTCGGAGTCTTCCGTATCTCTCTCCCCTGGTAGGTTACAAGGTGTGGAAACTGCCTGAGTTGGGTTTGTCCCTTCTATGACTAGGCCTGCAGGGTTACGGGGAGTATTTATCAGTACACCGCATTTACTGTCAGACCAGTCCTGCCCTAGGACCACAGGAGAAGGTGGGTGTGTGTGGACCGCCACGGAGAACTTCTTTACTAACCCCTCATAGCTTATGACACACAGGGCGGTTTTATATAAACGTGTTTTGCTGTGTATACACCGGATACTGATCTTTTTTCTCGTCCACTGTCGCGGTAGTACGTAACGGCAATCAACAATAGAGATGTTGCTGCCGGAGTCTAGAAGCGCTGTAACTCTAAATCCATTGATTATTACCACTCCCATATGACCAGTAGCCAGGGGGTTCGTAAGTGCACATAACCGTCCTCCCTCCTTCCACCCGCATCCCTCCGCGCTCCTGCACGAGCGGCCCACCCCCTGCCCCGGGGACATCGGGACAGGCTTCAGTTTATATGGAAGGGACTTATACAGTGGGACATAATTCCTACGGAGTCCACTAGAGGACTGTTCTGCTCTCACAGATTGTGAAGCTGGGTTAGATCTTACATGAATGAAAGTCTCCCCAGACCAGCTGGGCAAAATTATTGGGAAGACCATTCAGTAATATAAAGCAGGCCATCTGCTGCACAATTTGCCTAGTGTTTAATTCAAATGGCTTCAGCCATTGAGCCACTAGCTCCCAGAGAGCATAAGCTTGCTCCCGGGTTGATCTCTCTGGATCATATTCCCAAGCTTGTAGGTGTTTTACCTGCTGGTCTGGGGATAGCCGATATGTCTCTGGGACCTTGGTTCCAACTGGCGGCTCAGTCCTCTCCTCTGAGAAAACATAGTAAGCCCTTTTTGTTTTCCCCCCCAGGAACCAGCCCACGTCGGTTGGTCTCCTCCACATTCTCCCTGTGTAGGACAAGGGGCTTGTTGTCCCTTGGTGGGAGCGAAGCCTGCACCGTGCCGCTCCGGACCACTGAGCACGCCACCCACCTGGAAACACGGCCCCGGTACTCTCCTACCTGAGTATATCCAAGGTCCCTTCCCGGTTTCTTCTGGGAAGTCGAATCCTGCCGACTACGCCACTGTCACAAGAATGAGTCAGAGACATCATAAAGAGTTGGGGCAGCCACCTGTATAATATGCTCGGCTGCAAAATTGCTTTTTTTTTTTTTGTACACGATGTGTATAGTTTAGAGTCCAGAACAGAACTGCCTGTACTGAGGCAAGATGGCAGTTTTAAAGGCCTGGAAAGGAAATGACGTCAACGTTGCAGGAACTGGGAGTGGCGTCCTCGTGTCCAGAAGTGAAATCATCCTTGGGGCCGGCAAGAGGCGGGATTTCCCGGGAAAGGTCTGCAAGGGACAGAGAGAGATAGTCAGTACACTCCGCCGCCTCCTGGCCTGGCGTAGAATTACTAGTGTTTAGGCCCTTCAGCTGTTTCCCATGCGCACGTGTGTGACACCCTTTTGTCCAGTTTATAAATCCAGGCAGTTGTGGAGTCTTCCTGAAGTTCAGCTGAAGTAGAAACATGATGGTCATTGATGGTGTAAAATTACGGTATAATACTTTTTACAGAAATATAATTATTCTCACAATTTAATTTGCATTTCTTCTTATCGATTACATTCTTGCCCATGTTTTTTTGGCAGTGTTATAGGACAGTACACAGATTTTAATGTAGGCTTCATTCATAGAAGCTACTGCTGTTGTCAAACTTTGGATAAAGTTCTCTAGAAATTTAGGCCAAATCTGGAACTGATATGTTTTCTTTCTGTATGATGATTTTCAAATCAATGAATGCAAAAATAAGAGCATATACTCATTCCCTTCTTTCCTGAATCTTTATTAAATAAAGGAAATTCTTATTGACCACTAAGAAATCCTTCTCTGACTATGTGGATCAACAAAAATAAATAAAGCAGAATTTTAATAAAGAAAAATAACAAATGATGCACCCTAAATCTGCCAAGGAGACTGACTCAGGGTGAGACAGTACATTTTTAATGTAGAGGACCAGGAGATTCATGTAGTCAAAAGGCAAGTTGCGACCATGACCAAAAATCAGTCCTGTCTTTCAAACAAACTGTATAAATCCATCAAGATAAAACCTAAAAGAGGTACCGATCACAACACCAAGACTCTTGCACTTGCAATAGTTTGTTAGCCAGAATGTGTGTCTGGCTGGGGCATTTTTCCAGATTTTGTTTCAGACTGTCTCATTTGCCTTTACTGTCCTACACAGTCATCTGCTGTCTTGTGGATTGATTTACTAGGCCCTCACTTCCTCATTCTTCTCCGCATTCTGGACATTTATGTCAGAAAAAAGAGAAATGGGCCTCCTGCGATAATGCAAAACACATTAGCAACATCTCACAGCAATATATAGAATTTTAAACCCCTCTCCGAGTGGATCACAAATCAAGTTAATCCAAAATGTCTACCCAACAGGTTGCACCTCTTTGCCAGGATCCACTGGCTTTTAAAAAAACCTTGATAAGCTGTCATTCTGATACATTTGAGAACAGTGTCGAAAGAACTGCCAAAACTTCAAAGCACCTGAGTGTTTCTTTCTTTTCTTTAATTACCTTCTTGTTATTTTGTAAACATAATAATGCATCTTGTAACAAAGTGGATTTTGATTATCGCTAGAAGCTGATCTACACGAATTACAATGCTTTTTCGAACACTTACAAAAAGTAAACTTTTAAACAGTTTAAAATAGATTGTTCAATGCTTTAATATAATTTTTTTGTCTAGTATGTTTTAGGCATCTCTGTTTCACTTTCCAGCTGGTATGCTAAAACTATGAAGCAATCTTAATGGGTGAAAGTCTATATAAAATAGCTTACACTTTCTATATTTGTGATTCTGGTGACTATTTTTCAAAAAATTACTCAAACATGCTTGATGCAATAAACCAAATAATACTGTTTACTCATAAAATAAGGATAATAAAAGATGGACAAATGTAAGAACATAGAGATATATATGTATTGTAAGTGCCAGGCAGGATTATCTGGCATCCCGTCTGGGATGGGTATGGGACCCTTACCTGAATGGCAGGACAAAATCCCCCATCCACTAGATGGCAACATGCCAGGACCTCAGTAACCATGTGGACACCTGCAGGACATGATGGGAGTTGTAGTGCTGTGAGTCAGACATGCTGGGTCCCACGGATGCCACCAGTGTGTGCTGCAGGGATTCACAATCGCTACTTTTCAGCACTTTCTAAGTCAGAGTTGGAAGGAAGGAAGGTAACACTCGCTGGAGGGATATGAATGGAGAGAGAAACAGGAAGGAAGAAAGACATTGCATTTGTACAACCTGTCCATAACCTTTGTATGGTATTGGCATAATAAAACCCTTTGTTTTGAACCTGTGACTGTATTTGTGTTGGTTGTATCCAGGGTTTGGGGCGCAGAGGCACCCCCTATCTGTCACAATATATAAATAAAGTACAATGACAAACAACGCAAAACATACATTTTGTCTCCTACAGAAAAAGGTAAATAATTTAATTTGGTCAACATTTGGTCAAATCAACAATTTGGATACATTCTTTAGCTAATTATTAATTTTCTAGTGTCTGCACCGTTATGGTGATTGTACTTTGCTCACAGCTAGTCTGCACTGGTTTACCCCCCCCAGCACACACACACATACAAACACCCACCACACAGCTCCTCTATGTGTGTGTGTGTTTGTGTGTGTGTGAGCTGCTCTGAGCTTTCCTAATTAATTCAGGAAGAGAAACTTATAACAGATAAAATAAGACCCTTACAAAGGGTAAAAACCATAACCAGAATATGTTAGCTGGCTTTATCCTAAATACTAAGTTACAATCAATAGTTCTTTGAATCAGAATTGGGGTATTTATGGTTTAGTCCTTGTTGACTTTAGGCATAGCTGATGATTTGTTCCAGGTCATCTTTCTCTGGCACATGTGGAAAGTGCTTTTTCTTTCTAATGTATGTTCAGGAGTGGTTCACCTTCTTCACCTTAGTCGCACATTCAGGTTGTGGATGGTACTGATGTTTTCTCTGAAGTTTCACACACAGTGGCCTCCTCTGCTAACTCATAATTTACAATTTACATCTGCTAAGGTAATGCCAGTCTGCCCTACACCTCATCCTAAAGAGAACGAAGATGTTGCCACCATTCTAGACATGAATGCCAATAGCCATACTAATTAAAAATATGTTCCCTGAAAGTGAACTGCACACTGACTGAGTTTTAAAATGTGTGATAATTTAGCCTGTCTGCAGAACATTTGCCAATGGCATTATGTTCTCCTTTCTTTATTACTCTTCACTTCCTTTAATTTGTTCTTATGCCTTTTGCTCTTATTTGGAAGTGCAAAAGGTAAGCTATTAGACTTTAAACTCTAAGGCTACCAGCTCAGCACCACCTTAGACTCACTGACCCTTAGCAAATCGATTAACCTGCTCCATTTGAATTCTGTCTATATATGTGTTCAGGGTCTTGGAAGTGTGATTTTCTATAGACAGATGCTTTATAAAATAAAGGATGTCTGTGTATTTACTATCTATATATATAATTCACTAAGCCAGAAGACAAGTAGCCAACCATGGAAAGCACGCCGGAAGGGGAGTGGATTCACTAAGCCGCCGACAAGTAAGACACCCATGGCGCACGCAGGAAGGAGCCACGCCCACCAACTCTAAGACCATTCGATGCGACGACAACTAGCAGAGCCACGCCCACCAACTCGGACGCGACGCCTCGGAAAACATGCCGTCATTTCTGTTTGTCTGTGCCACAGTCCACATGCAGCTCTGAGCCACGTTAACTTTTCATTAGTCAACCTCAGTGGAACCTTGGTTCACACAGAGGCAGCGCCAGAGAGAGACAGAGGCACATACAGGCAGCGCGAGAGAGAGCCACGCACACACAGGCAGCGCGACAGAGAGACAGAGGCACAGACAGGCAGCCTGAGAGAGAGAGCCGCACGCACACACAGGCAGCGCCACAGAGAGACAGAGGCACACACACAGGCAGCGCGACAGAGAGAGCCGCGCAATCCTTTAAAACTGAGGTTAAAACACAATGAAGGAAGCAGTCTTTAAAAACCAATAAGCCCTGTGCCTCTTTTTCATTAGCGTCTCACTTGCTTCACCACCCTGCAACAGTCGAGACGCTTTCTCAGCAGCTGACCTTCTCTGTGCCTGACTCCACTACTGTCAGTCGCCTGATTAAAAATGGTGAACTCCTGCAATGTTACTATCTTGGTTGGCTTTTAAACAAAGTTCGGATTTGTTCAAATGTTCCTTTTTTCCCCCTGTGCTTAAAACTCATTTTAAAAAAAAGTGTTTATACAACTGCTGCAATGTTACAGAGAGAGAGAGGGCTCGCGTGCTTCTGAGAGACAGAGGGGGGAGGGGGCTCACGTGCTGCTGAGAGAGAGAGAGAGGGGGGGGGGGGGCTGGGGAGGCTCGTGTGCTGCTGAGAGAGAGAGAGAGGGGGCTCGCGTGCTGCTGAGAGAGAGAGAGAGAGAGGGGGGGGGCTGGGGAGGCTCCCATGCTTCTGAGAGAGAGAGGGGGGGGGGGGCTCGCGTGCTGCTGAGAGAGAGAGAGAGAGAGGGGGGGCTGGGGGAGGCTCGTGTGCTGCTGAGAGAGAGAGAGAGGGGGGGGGGGCTGGGGAGGCTCGTGTGCTGCTGAGAGAGAGAGGGGGGGGGGCTAGGGGGGCTTGCGTGCTGCTGAGAGAGAGAGAGAGAGAGGGGGGCTGGGGAGGCTCGTGTGCTGCTGAGAGAGAGAGAGAGAGAGGGGGGGGGGGCTGGGGAGGCTCGTGTGCTGCTGAGAGAGAGAGGGGGGGGGGGCTAGGGAGGCTTGCGTGCTGCTGAGAGAGAGAGAGAGAGAGGGGGGCTGGGGAGGCTCCTATGCTGCTGACAGAGAGAGAGAGCATGCAGCTGAGCAGGGAGCCTAGGTGTTTGTGTCAGTATTATTCAATGTTTTTACTATTACACTGTGCATTCTATGGTGTAATGATTAACTATATTTGTGCTTAAAAATCTTTAAAAAAATATATTTACATACAGTTCGTATGGTCTGGAATGGATTAATTGTATTTACATACAATCCTATGGGGGAAATTGCTTCGGTTCACGACCAAATCGGTTTACGACCAGAGGTTTGGAACAAATTATGGTTGTGAACCAAGGTTCCACTGTATATTGACTCTAGAAAACATGATCAGCAAGTCTTTGATAGGCTGCAACAAAATGATGAAAGAACGGGCACATTTTTTTCTCACAAGCTGGGTGGGTGGGTGTTAGTTAGTTAGTTAATTAGTTACTCAAAGGATTTCAAGATTTAATATGCACAAGCGGTAACCCTGCAAAAGCAGCCCAAACCAGAAAAGACGGCTGGCAAAAAGTGGCTGACAAATTAAACGCGTGTGCATTGTACTTACTGAAAGCGGCGTTATGGATTTTGCAAATGTTCATTTTTTCCCTCTGCTTAAAAAACATGATTATGCGGCGTATACTACGCCGCGGGTTGGTATGCAGCGTGTAAAACAGTTTGTTTGTCACGGATAATTTGCCTTTTACTTTAACATGAAGACAATTTCCTGTTAGATTTGCCTTTGCGATGACAATTGATAAGGCACAGGGCCAAACTTTCAAAAAGATGTGCATGTATCTGCCAAAACCAGTTTTCAGTCATGGACAGTTGTATGTTGCTCTCTCCAGAGTTCCATCTTTTCATTCACTTACTGGTATGCCTGCAGGAACACGTGCAGCGAACGAGCAACACACACACGCATACAGGCGCGTGAGAGAGAGAGCGCTGGACACATAAGAATAATAATACTTCATTACATTGATATACCGGTGTTTTCAGTATTCAAAGCGCTATCCACACAGGGAGAAACCGGAAAGCGAACCCGAAATCTTCCACAGTCTCCTTACTGCAAAGCAGCAGCACTACCATTGCGCTACAAGGCAGTTAAAAAATGCACCGGCCTCAATTTTGTTTTCACTTCTGTTTACAGCGATCGGATCGTAGCGTGCATTGTTGCAATGTTACTTTTCTTGGTGGCTTATTACATTACGGATGCTTCACATGTTAATTTTTTTTCCTGTGCTTAAAAGACATTAAAAAAGTGTTTCTCAACTGTGACTCCGGAACAACTCAGTACGCAAGCTATATTAAGCGTCAACAACGAAGACTCGCTACACCTTAATGAACAAGTGCTGAAACTTATCCCTACCGAAGAAGTAACTTTCACCAGCGTGTCCTCCATCATCACAGACGATCCCGCTTTCAGTCACGGACAATTGTATGTTGCTCTCTCCAGAGGTCCATCTTTTCATTCATTCACAGTGGTATCCACAAACCCACCCCATTTGGACAACTGTGTCGTTCAGCAAGTGTTCACCCATCAATACATAATTATGTTACGCCGCGGGTTGGCTAGTACTCAATAATGTATTAGTCTGAGTCTATAAAACTTTATTTGCAGCATGTAGTGCACACAACTGCTATTCTCATGTATAACCCTTATATTTTGCATAAATTATACTTACAGTATATTTTAAAGTCCCATGAGTTGTTAAAATTTCATCATCTAGTGTATTTTATTGCAAAGAAAGTTGCTTTTATATGTACTCTGTGTCACATGTGTGTGCATAGGGAGCATCTACAAGTCTCATTTAAGATGACACCTCCATCCCAAACACGTGAGGTGCTGCCTCCTTCTTTTTCATTTGCAGAACAGGGGATGAGTTCCAAGACAAACTCTGACATAACTTGTAGTTTTTGTCCGGAGTTTCCACCCCTTCCGCCCCAAGTCCTTTTGAGAACCTGCATCCAAGAAGAGTGAATCTCCAGGAGGAGAAATTCCTAATTCGGTAAAAGAGAACCACGAAGAGCCAGCAAAGTTAGCCTGTAAATGGGTCACAGATGTCCAGTATTTTCATTTGGACTTTTCTTTTCCTTTTGATTTTGATTTCACCCTTATTAAATGGGGATCTAGGACAGACCCCAACCCTTTACAATTTTCCTCTCACTTTTTATTTTACATCTAATACACTGAATAAAGCTGAAAGTGTATGTGTGTGTTTGTTGTTTTGAATGCAAATGCACTAATCTCCTTTATGTTTTACACAGATTCCCCATTTGTATAAGGAAAGACAATAAGATATGTTTCATTCAGAATTTTTTGTCCTTAGGGAACTTTATTTAGTGACCACTCCCATACTTTATTAGGGAGTACTTTTGAGACTTGCCACAGATACACAAAGAGTTGTTCCCTAGAGTAGGTTTAGTCAGTGAAATTTTGGTTTGCACCTGCACTTTTTTCTAGATCCCAGGCAGCAACAAGTACCCCTGCTAGAAAAAATAATATGTACAAGAGACAGTTTCCCATTATTTATACTAAAGAGCTATGTACCTTTGCTTGAAATGAATATTTGTACCTTTACTTTCGGCTCCATTCTTTTCTTGGGGCCACCCTACTCATGACAATAAAGGGTGTCCTGAAAGAGAGTACACAGACAATCGTAGGTGATGAATAATTTGGAAAAGTAGATGAATTGATCAAATGCTATTTAGAGATCCACCTATCTATCTTTTTTTTGCCCATGTCCTATACCAGGAATGGCCAACCTTTTTCCGGTGTGAGTACTACTCTTCGTTTAGGAAAATATTGGCAGCTAACCTAAGAAAGTGCCCAAATAGACAAGTAAGATTGGTTTTTAGTATTGATACATGCTACAAATAGAGACATGGCTAATTTATTTCAAAATAATTTTTCCAACATACATTTTACATATTGTAAGACACTTGACACTGCATTTCTTCAATAAAATGGTCATGTTGTAAGTTATATGATGTTACTGCTACCCTCAAGAAGGCAATTGGATGGTAATCTTTTATGCAGTTTTAATGTTCTGATTTTATAGCATTCATCGTAGAAAAAAATGGATTGACATAAACAGGTTGACCAGATAAATGCAGTCATATAAAAAGAAACTTTTTGAACTAGCCAACCCGCGGCGTAACATACGCCGCAAAATTATGTATTGATGGGTGAACACTTGCTGAATGACACAGTTGTCCAAATGGGGTGGGTTTGTGGATACCACTGTGAATGAATGAAAAGATGGACCTCTGGAGAGAGCAACATACAATTGTCCGTGACCGAAAGCGGGATCGTCTGTGACGATGGAGGCCACGCTGGTGAAAGTTACTTCGTTGGTAGGGATAAGTTTCAGCACTTGTTCATTAAGGTGTAGCGAGTCTTCGTTGTTGACGCTTAATATAGCTTGCGTACTGAGTTGTTCCGGAGTCACAGTTGAGAAACACTTTTTTAATGTCTTTTAAGCACAGGGAAAAAAATGAACATGTGAAACATCCGTAATGTAATAAGCCACCAAGAAAAGTAACATTGCAACAATGCACGCTACGATCCGATCGCTGTAAACAGAAGTGAAAACAAAATCGAGGCCGGTGCATTCTTTAACTGCCTTGTAGCGCAATGGTAGTGCTACTGTTTTGCAGTAAGGAGACTGTGGAAGATTTTGGGTTCGCTTCCCGGTTTCTCCCTGTGTGGATAGCGCTTTGAATACTGAAAACACTGGTATATCAATGTAATGAAGTATTATTATTCTTATGTGTCCAGCGCTCTCTCTCTCGCGCGCCTGTATGCGTGTGTGTGTCGCTCGCTCTCTCTCGCTCGCTTGCTGCACGTGTTCCTGCAGGCATACCAGTAAGTGAATGAAAAGATGGAACTCTGGAGAGAGCAACATACAACTGTCCGTGACTGAAAACTGGTTTTGGCAGATACATGCACATCTTTTTGAAAGATTGGCCCTGTGCCTTATCAATTGTCATCGCAAAGGCAAATCTAACAGGAAATTGTCTTCGTGTTAAAATAAAAGGCAAATTATCCGCGACAAACAAACTGTTTTACACGCTGCATACCAACCCGCGGCGTAGTATACGCTGCATAATCATGTTTTTTAAGCAGAGGGAAAAAATGAACATTTGCAAAATCCGTAACGCCGCTTTCAGTAAGTACAATGCACACGCGTTTAATTTGTCAGCCACTTTTTGCCAGCCGTCTTTTCTGGTTTGGGCTGCTTTTGCAGGGTTACCGCTTGTGCATATTAAATCTTGAAATCCTTCGAGTAACTAATTAACTAACTAACACCCACCCACCCAGCTTGTGAGAAAAAAATGTGCCCGTTATTTCATCATTTTGTTGCAGCCTATCAAAGACTTGCTGATCATGTTTTCCAGAGTCAATATACAGTGGAACCTCGGTTCACAACCATAATTCGTTCCAAACCTCTGGTTGTAAACCGATTTGGTCATGAACCGAAGCAATTTCCCCCATAGGATTGTATGTAAATACAATTAATCCATTCCAGACCATACGAACTGTATGTAAATATATTTTTTTAAAGATTTTTAAGCACAAATATAGTTAATCATTACACCATAGAATGCACAGTGTAATAGTAAAAACATTGAATAATACTGACACAAACACCTAGGCTCCCTGCTCAGCTGCATGCTCTCTCTCTCTCTGTCAGCAGCACGGGAGCCTCCCCAGCCCCCCCCCCCCCCTCTCTCTCTCTCAGCAGCACGCGAGCCCCCCCCCCTCTCTCTCTCAGCAGCACACAAGCCTCCCCAGCCCCCCCCTCTCAGCAGCACGTGAGCCTCTCCAGCCCCCCCCCCCCCCCTCTCTCTCAGCAGCACGCAAGCCCTCTCTCTCTCTCTGTAACATTGCAGCAGTTGTATAAACACTTTTTTTAAAATGAGTTTTAAGCACAGGGGGAAAAAACCCAGCCTCCCTGCTCAGCTGCATGCGCGAGGCCTCTCTCTCTCTCAGCAGCACGCGAGCCACCCCAGGACCCCCTCTCTCAGCAGCATGCGAGCCCCCTCCCCCTCTCTCTCTCAGCAGCACGTGAGCCTCCCCAGCCCCCCTCTCTCTCTCTCTCTCTCTCTCTCTCTGTCAGCAGCACGTGAGCCCCCTCCCCCTCTGTCTCTCAGAAGCATGTGAGCCCTCTCTCTCTCTGTAACATTGCAGCAGTTGTATAAACACTTTTTTTTAAAATGAGTATTAAGCACAGGGGGAAAAAAGGAACATTTGAACAAATCCGAACTTTGTTTAAAAGCCAACCAAGATAGTAACATTGCAGGAGTTCACCATTTTTAATCAGGCGACTGACAGTAGTGGAGTCAGGCACAGAGAAGGTCAGCTGCTGAGAAAGCGTCTCGACTGTTGCAGGGTGGTGAAGCAGGTGAGACGCTAATGAAAAAGAGGCACAGGGCTTATTGGTTTTTAAAGACTGCTTCCTTCATTGTGTTTTAACCTCAGTTTTAAAGGATTGCGTGGCTCTCTCTGTCGCGCTGCCTGTGTGTGTGCCTCTGTCTCTCTGTGGCGCTGCCTGTGTGTGTGTGCGGCTCTCTCTCTCGGGCTGCCTGTGTGCCTCTGTCTCTCTCTGGCGCTGCCTCTGTGTGAACCAAGGTTCCACTGAGGTTGACTAATGAAAAGTTAACGTGGCTCAGAGCTGAATGTGACTGTGGCACAGACAAACAGAAATGACGGCATGTTTTCCGAGGCGTCGCGTCCGAGTTGGTAGGCGTGGCTCTGCGAGTTGTCGTTGCATCCAATGGTCTTAGAGTTGGTGGGCGTGGCTCCTTCCTGCGTGCGCCATGGGTGTCTTACTTGTCGGCGGCTTAGTGAATCCACGCCCCTTCCGGCGTGCTTTCCATGGTTGGCTACTTGCCTTCTGGCTTAGTGAATTATAGATATAGATATTTGGGTTTGCTTCTTCAGACAACAATTTCCAGAACTCAAGTCTATTGCTATCAGTGGCTATTGGTTTCAGGAATATGTCACAGCACAACTTCACTATTTCTAATTCAACTTTTTTTCGGATCTCTTTCAATTAATTCTGAAAACTTTAAAAAGAGATAATGCACTTGTTTAGTTTTTAGTTCCTTGAATGGAAATGCCATGAAAGTAACAAATGCCAACCATCTTTGAAAACCCTCAAATCACTTTTCAAATTCTCTGTTCAAAACATCCAACTGCTCTGCAAAGCACTCACAAGTATGAAATGTTGTATATGTACACTCTTCTTCCATTTATTTGATGTTGTTTAAACCACCACTCCTCAACTGAGTCTCAAACATTGTGATTCTTTCTTTGAAAATCTTGATTGAGCTCATTAATTCTATCAGTATTTTACCATTGTGACAGGTGTCTGGTCACACTTACATGTAATCGAACCTAGACACCGTTAAAATATCCGACTACGCCAGCCAGTTTTATTAAGAGACTGGAAACTCTTCAGATTTACAGATAACAACACACAGGTATCTTTAAATTGGGCAGTGAGTAAACACACATTGAGAGACACTACAGCAATTTCAGGAAAAGCAACAGTAACTTGTATTACACAAGACAATATTACCAAGAAGGTAAAAAAACATAAGAATCTAAAAATATCACAAATGAAAACCTTTTTTTTTTTCAAAAGTAACACAGTCCATACTCTAAAAGTCCATTGAAGACAAAAGTGGAGGATACAACCCTTAGTGGTGCGGAGTACAGTTTGTACACTGTGTTACTACAAGAATTAATTGACCAACTGTTCATGTATACACTCTGTTCACTGGACACTTGTTTCCCAACAGTTTTGCTAAATTGTTAAATGTACTGGCTTTTACATTTAATATTTATATGTTTCTTTGCCTAAGAGAAAAAAGAAAACCATCCAGTGTACAACAAATGGTCCCCTCCGACAGCAAAATGTTCCCCTTTGACATGATAGTTTCATTAACCATTGCTGGTCTTCCAGCTCGCCGTAATGTTCTCCTTCTAATTTCTGGAAGAAGGTTCTTGAACTTCCTTAATAATGTAGCATGGCTGAGCCACTGTACATCTTTGTGCAAAAGGAGATCTTCATGTTAAGCTCTACATTCTTCAACCAGTGCTCCAAATTGGTATCTTTATAGGCTTCTAGCACAAATCAGGGTGACAGTTATAAATGCTGTGATCATAGCCTCATCATAATGAAAAATATCATTTATCAAAGACAGTATCTACAATTTATTTTTGAAAGTACTTCTCCAGCTTTACAAAAGGCTACCTTGATGAGTTTTCTATCTTCAAATGTATTCATAAGAACTTCACAAAACTTGAAAGACGCTAACATAACTGCAATAGACCTTCTATCAGCTTTTGCAAATATAGACTGCTGAGTGCTGAACTTCAACTTTAAATTTAGGACTTTGGCTTTACAACTTCACTGCCCTTAGAATAATCTGTAGAAAATGTTAATTGGCTTTAAGACAGTACAACACTTGAGTTACAAAAAAGGTAAACACAGTTATTCATCATCAAGAACTTCTCTTCCCATTCTCTGTCATACTGACAAGTCCTCCTTTCCTTCTTACTTTCTGACTGATTCATCTCAGCTGAAAATTATTAAACTGATAAGAATTTAACTTATCAGCACAACTTCACAGAGAACCACAACATACTGTAAGATGCACAGAACAATGAGCTACTAACTTAAGAAGCAGACTCACACTGGTATTTATAGCCACAGAGGCAGTACACGCTATTGTGAGACTTTTCATGAAGGCTTCTGAATTTGCTGGCAGGTTGTATGACAACACCTCTAGTGGGTATCTGCCTAATTAACCATGGAGTTTGTACCAAACATCCCCATTATTTAGATATCAGGGACTGTTCCCTGTGCATTGCTGTTGAAATTACCACAGGGTTCATTTCTTGACTTGGTGATTAATTGGTAGACTGCTGTCAACTTCTTGGCCACCATTGTCTTATACAATATATTTGGTGATTTTGTTATTTAAGCAGGCATTAAGTTAAGATTCCAATATTAAGTTTTTTACAGTGTCATTTGTCTCTCATGACAGAATATGCGCAACTTCCTTTACTAAAAAGAAATGCACCAGAAGAAGCTATCAAACTTTGAGTACCTAGCAATTGCATCCAGTGTGTTTATAGAAAACAATGAGCAATAAACATATTAACAAGATACTCAGGCAAAATTATTTAACTTTATGTTGCATAACATGATGCAGTGGTCATATTTATTTAATTATTTGACTGGCACTTGAGCCAAACCTCTAATCTAATTTCCAAAACAGACATACATATGGTTATTTCTGTGATTAAGGTGGATGAGGATTGTTCCTCAGGTATTTTGGTACCATGGTGTTAAAAACTGTTACAGATGACAATAGTATGCATTAAAGAATCAGAGGAAATGGCAGTTATGTTGTTATGTTACACACTTGTCTTGCGCTGCCTCAATGCTGGAAGCAATTACTGGAATGACACATCTCAGGATAGCAAGAATATCTCTTTCAGAAATGTTTGGCTATACACCTGAAAGAAAAACCTTGAAAATGAAGTGTTGGGATTATATCAAATTGAATAAAAAAGGACGTTTGTCACTGATTCTCAAAGTTTTTTTATGATGAGGAGAAGCCACTGATTGCTTTTAGTTTGCTAGAAGCTTCAACACAGTGCAGCAGAAAAAGCTCAGCTAAGAAAAGTAAGAAAACTAAGACTAATGGAACTCATTGCCCCTTCTTATTTGTTCTCAAGATTAAAGGTTCTCAAAGTGCTTGGGAGGCCGTGGCAGTTCTGGTGAGGTTAATGTTCTTAAAAAAATAATTTCCAATTTTAAAGATTGTCTTCAAATTGTCTCAGGTAATTTTAAATTAAAAATTACTCAAAATGTTCTACAATTGTTGCATAAAAGTAGCCCTAAGTCAATGTAGTTCAAGGCATCAAGTGCTCCTCACATTTCACATGAATACATCAGTGTAACTAACATAAAGGGAATTGGCACAACCTGTATTTCCACTTTAAGAACTGCTTTGCATATTCTGTACATTTGCATCTGTAGACTTTAAAGGGGGACTAAATGCAACTGACAAAAACACAAAAAAATGACGCTTCAGTAAGTGGTGTAAGCAAATGAAAATCATAAACTATTAATAATGATGAAAATATATATTCAAATATCTTATTATTCATACTGATTACCTGTAAAATTGTGTTTTGCAAATACCATCAACAACAGCCAAGCCACTAGGAAAAGCATAAAAAAGCAGGAATTGGACTAATGCAGGAACATGTTACTCATGGAAATTTGTGTGTAGCATGTTCAAGAGTAAGCAGCTATAGTAACCTAATAATACTATTATCATTACAATTTATTTGACCGATGCCTTTATGCAAAGCAACTTACAACATTTGAGAAACAATTAGTTGCATTTATTTTGTTGTTCAATTTGGAAAACAGGCAGATGAAGTGAGTTGCTCCTGAATACACTGTGTCAGTAGCAGAATTTGAACCATCAACCTCAGGGTATGAAGTCCTAGGTCCAAAACCTTAAACACTACACTACACTACACTGCCTACCAATAATAATAGCCTTTGATTAAAAAAAAAAGGAAAAAAATACAACAACTAATGTATGCAAAAAAGCACCTAGTTAGTTTCATAGTATTTAAGATGTACCAGAGTAACCAATGCTACTATAAGGTCCATAGTCTTACAAAATTTCCTAGCCAAAACCAGGTAATGGTCTGTCTATAAAACAAGAGGGAAAGGTTGGCCTAAGACAGACAGTTCTGATATTTTTCTACAGGAGCACTGTAAGTAGAAGCATTTTCCCTCAGTTTACAAATGACTGTGTATTTTGGCATAACTTTGCATTTTTGCCATAATTTATGAATGACTGCATTATTTAACTGGATATGTGTGTTTTTGTATATAAACACTGCACAGTCTTTATCTTTTGTTTATTGTTGCATATTTATAAATTTTAGTATTGCACTTTTTATTGTGTTTTCAGTGAATTGAGCTATGTAAGAAAAAAAGAGCCGAACTGAAAATGCAGTTCATCATCCTTTCCCTGATTCATTCATTTAAATTGGCATGAGCCAGAATCCCCATTTCACACTTTAAATACTTATTTTTAAGTGCACATGCTGAATCCTTGAGCAATTGTAAAAACACAAGTAAAAAGTAAAAACTCATTTGGCTTCTCTGTGTGAGGAGACTTTGGTTTGTTTGTGTGTGTGTGTGTGTGTGTTTAAACAATTTAAATGCAATTCGGTCTTTGGCCACATGAGGGCAGCATCCAAAATGAAATAAACAATATATTCACTAATAGCGTATACTGTATTTAACAAAACTTGCTTACTTATTTGCACGTTTTGGTACATTTAAAAAGTACTGAAGTGCAGAAAGACAGTTTATGGTCCAGGTGTATTCTGCATAATAAAGTTTATGTATAATATGTTTGCCGTTTTAGGCAATGTAATTCAGTTTTCAAACAGATGTTAAGTTACAAAACACATAAAGTAAAAAATTATTCATATTAATTTGCCACATGATTTGTTCATTGTATTTCTTTATTCATTATTCACAGGGCCAGACTGGGATTAAAATTCAGGATCATGCATTCAGAATCTCACACCCACCCAGAACACACCATAGACGTCCAAAAAAAAAATATCTTGTAGCTAAAAGGTTGGGGAGCTGGTGGCTCTTTTAAGATGGTCCTGCAGGAAATGGCTGGTTCAGTTTGCTAGAACCAGAAGTCATCATTGTTCCTCATGGTATCAGTCTTGTGTTCTGAAGGCAAAAGAAATAGAGAGGTATTCCACACTTGACTAAGAGTGGAATTATAAGCATACGAGCCTTGAAGTTGTTCCATATAAAAGCTGGATTTACCCTAGCCTAGAAAATAATAATAAATAATAATTCATTACATTTATATAGCACTTTTCTCAGTACTCAAAGCGCTATCCACACAGGGAGGAACCGGGAAGCGAACCCACAATCTTCCACAGTCTCCTTACTGCAAAGCAGCAGCACTACCACTGCGCCACCTGTGAGGACAGGTGACACAAGAGTTCACTATTCACTGCAACCTAGGCGATTATATCGTCAGGGTCAAGTCCAACTAAAGTCCAACTCTCCTACAGGCATAAGTATGTGTATTGTAAGACAAAGGGGCAAAAATAAAGACAAAGTGCTGGGGGGCCAAATAGTGATCACTGTATATTTGAAGATGAAAAAGCAATTGACAGAAAATTATCGACATTTGTCATCATATCACATCTTCACAGACGCGAGTCTTGTAGCAAGACTGAAGGGTTGTGGTGGCTTTTTTAAAGTGGCCTTGCAGGAAGGGGTGGCTTCAGGTGGCTGAAAGCAGAAGTGACGTTTTTGTATTTCATTGCAGCAGTGTTCTGTTCTGAAGGCAAAAGGAAAGGAGAGGTACTAAATGACCACACCAACCTTTGACTCAGCAGACGAGCGCTGAAGTTGTCTTCCAAGAGCTTGTCTGTGACTATATATATATATATATATATATATATATATATATATATATATATATATATATATATATATATACAATATATATATATATAGCAGTATGTATATATATATATAGGCCTACTGTATATATATATATATACTGTATATATATATAGATAGATATATATATATATATATATAGATATTTATATATATACTAGTGGCTTACCCCCTGCTTGCTTTGCTCGCCAACCCCCCTTTTCTGCGCTACGCGGCAGCCTCTTTGCGTCTCTGCCGCTCATGTTGTGAAGAGGGGGGCTGAATGCACCCCAAGGAGACGGGAATGGGAATGAGAATGGGAAACAAATACATTTTTTTTACCTCGTCTTTGCTCTATCAGCTTCTGGCTTGCTGCTTCTGCCGTGCCACATGATCTATATCTCACGCGGCACTTCAAACATTTAAAAGCCTGTACAGCAGCTGTCTTTGTCATCTACTCTTTGTCTTTTATTTCCAGCCCCAGGTGTGGTTAAATCTGTTGGCACAAACTCTCGTCTCGCGGGACGTGAGCTCTTGATATTTTTTAGTTTATAATTTAAAAATGGAATATGAATCCAAAAATCTAACAACATCACATTAAAATTTGTTAAATTATGAAAAGAATGATACCAAACATACAGTGCATCCGGAAAGTATTCACAGTGCATCACTTTTTCCATATTTTGTTATGTTACAGCCTTATTCCAAAATGGATTAAATTCATTTTTTTTCCTCAGAATTCTACACACAACACCCCATAATGACAACATGAAAAAAGGTTCTTGAGATTTTTCCAAATTTATTAAAAATAAAAAAATTGAGAAAGCACATGTACATAAGTATTCACAGCCTTTGCCATGAAGCTCAGAATTGAGCTCAGGTGCATCGTGTTTCCCCTGATCATCCTTGAGATGTTTCTGCAGCTTAATTGGAGTCCACCTGTGGTAAATTCAGTTGATTGGACATGATTTGGAAAGGCAAACACCTCTCTATATAAGGTCCCACAGTTGACAGTTCATGTCAGAGCACAAACCAAGCATGAAGTCAAAGGAATTGTCTGTAGACCTCTGAGACAGGATTGTTTCGAGGCACAAATCTGGGGAAGGTTACAGAAAAATTTCTGCTGCTTTGAAGGTCCCAATGAGCACAGTGGCCTCCATCATCCGTAATTGGAAGAAGTTCGAAACCACCAGGGGCCTCATGTATAAACGGTGCGTACGCACAGAAATGTTGCGTACGAACCTTTCCACGCTCAAATCGCGATGTATAAAACCTAAACTTGGCATAAAGCCACGCACATTTCCACGGTAACTCATACCTTGGCGTACGCAATTTCTCCGCTCGGTTTTGCAGACTGGCGGCACCAGCGTCAAAGCAGTGCTACTGTTCCTGTGTGATCACCCTTTCTTTCTTAGATCCACATTCCTGACGCGGCTTTATAAATACACTGAAACTAACTGCATATTGTTTATTAGTGTAATGCATCTGATTGTAATTAACCTGCAGCAACATAATGGTCCAGGAAATAGCCATAGTATTCCAAATACCATAACTGCTTTAGCGTTGTAACTCTCACTTCATCTTCTTCTTCTTTCAGCTGCTCCTGTTAGGTGTTGCCACAGCAGATCATCTTTTTCCATATTACTCTCACTGCACCACTCGGAGTATTTATATCACTGTATCTGAGTGGGGACTCACAGCAGCAGCTGATTGGAAAGAGAATTATCGGTATACAGCATGAAGCAGACGCTGCCTGAGCCACAGCAAAACGCTTCAGAGACTTCCCTGTACGGACTTCGTGGTTTAGAAAAAGTTTCATCCCAAGAACTATAAACACACTCAATCAGTCCATCAAGTGCTCCTTGTAGAACTGTTTGATCTTATAAGTACAATTACCTCACTGTAAACTTGAACTACAGTTATAATATTGTACAACCTGCGCCACTTTATTAAGCGTGTATTTACATATGATGATATCATTTTTAAGATGAAATGCAGCAAAATATGTTGATTATATTATACAGCTAAAACTTTAACTTCATTTAAATAATCTGTATTGTTAACAATTAAACATGTGAGGACACGGTGCCGCTACGCTAGCTAGTTCAGGGATTGTTCCTGCATTGCGTTGTATTCTTGCGCTGACGCGACACTGGAAAGATAGACGGATAGAATAATTAAACATGTACTACGAAGATATTTCAAAGTTCCTTAAAAGTTTTGAAGAATCTGCATTCTAAGCTTACAGATGGCTTAACGTCTATTACAGAGCTGATTGTGTGGCGATTGGGCATTTGGAGAAAGAAAAGTTAGGACAGGAATTGGAGGTTAGTACGTTTGAAAGAGACAGTACATCTGTAATAAATTATTTAATCGAAGGTCGCACATGGCGCAGCAAGACTCTTGCGTGAGACATGAACAATCACTGCGCTACCGTGTTCCCATGTTTAATAACATGCTTTCATTCCTATCATCATGAAAATGATATCACGTATACATCTCAGTATTTTAATTATTCATAGAGCTGTAATATCACGAATGTAATGGATTCTGTGTCCTGTCGGAGAAAGAGAAAGAATGGAAGCACGTAGTGATTCACACACATAGAGCACATAGAAGATCAAATACAGAACAAAGCATTTAACGTGCTACTTGAGAAACTACTAAAATAAACGATTTTAAGATGAAGTTTATGATGTTCTACTTTAATGGCAAAATAAACTACGTGATTAAAGTGGAAATTTCGAGATTAAAGTTGACATTTCGTGCTTTTTTCCCACCGTGTGCCTATTTGTTTTGTCTGTACCCTAATAAGCTTTCATATGACACTCAGATGGTGGGCTATGACTCACCTTTTCACGGCGACTTTGATATGTGATTTCTTTTTTATTTCGGGCACAGTGCGACTTTGTGAACTTGGATCTTTCGAGTTTCTCCGACACTCTGTCACTCGATCAACTTTCTTTTGTTGATTATACCACTGTTTAAACCAACAAATAGTACGTTTTTCCTTTGCCTCCACTTGGTATTCGCTGAAATTCTTATATTTTCCCCTGTGCTTTTCCCATTGTCTTTTCACAGAAGGCTATTTATATTGATTTGCATATTCAAAGAGGCGTAATTCTGGGAGGAGTTGGGGCGGGACAGAAGGTGCGTGCACGTACGTTACTTTTCACGCTGATCGGGATTTATGTAGTGGGAGAACGTGAAATTTTGCGTACGTACAGATTCCTGCATCTGGATTTTTCTGTGCGTATGCACAATCCCGCTTTTGTGCTTACGCCATGTTATAGTGTGAGTTCTACGCACGGCGTTATACATGAAGCCCCAGGACTCTTCCTAGAGCTGGCCGCCTATCTAAACTGAGCGATCGGGGGAGAAGGGCCTTATGTCAGGGAGGTGATCAAGAACCCGATGGTCACTCTGTCAGAGCTCTAGAGGTCCTCAGTAGAGAGAGGAGAACCTTCCAGAAGGACAACCATCTCTGCAGCAATCCACCAATCAGGCCTGTATGGCAGAGTGGCCAGACGGAAGGCACTGCTTAGTAAAAGGCACATGACAGTCCACCTGGAGTTTGCCAAAAGGCACCTGAAGGACTTTCAGACCATGAGAAAGAAAATTCTCTGTTCTGATGAGACAAAGATTGAACTCTTTGGTGTGAATGCCAGGCATCACGTTTGGAGGAAACCAGGCACCGCTCATCACCAGGCCATTACCATCCCTACAGTGAAGCATGGTGGCGGCAGGGACTGGGAGACTAGTCAGGATAAAGGGAAAGATGACTGCAGCAATGTATAGAGACATCCTGGATGAAAACCTGCTCCAGAGCGCTCTTGACCTCAGACTGGGGCGACGGTTCATCTTTCAGCAGGACAATGACCCTAAGCACACAGCCAAGATATCAAAGGAGTGGCTTCAGGACAACTCTGTGAATGTTCTTGAGTGGCCCAGCCAGAGCCCAGACTTGAATCCGATTGAACATCACTGGAGAGATCTTAAAATGGCTGTGCACCGACGCTTCCCATCCAACCTGATGGAGCTTGAGAGGTGCTACAAAGAGGAATGGGTGAAACTGGCCAAGGATAGGTGTGCCAAGCTTGTGGCATCATATTCAAAAAGACTGGATGGTGTAATTGCTGCCAAAGGTGCATTGACAAAGTATTGAGCAAAGGCTGTGAATACTTATGTACATGTGATTTCTCAGTTTTTTTATTTTTAATAAATTTGCAAAAACCTCAAGTAAACTTTTTTCACATTGTCATTATGGGGTGTGGTGTGTAGAATTCTGAGGAAAAAAATGAATTTAATCCATTTTGGAATAAGGCTGTAACATAACAAAATGTGGAAAAAGTGATGCGCTGTGAATACTTTGCAGATGCACTTGTATGTAGGTTTTAAAATAAACCAGATTTAAAGCGTGACAAAAAACGTGACATAAAAATGTCACATAAAATCGTTGCACAAAATTATTGCACTTTTAGGCTTAAGATTTTATATATAGAGAGTAAATATATATATACTCTGGGAGGAAAAAGAATAGTGGAAATGTTAAATTTTTTTTTTCGTACTGGGATATTTTCCAAATAATTGAAAGGAAGAGGCATTTCTGGGAGGTTGGGAATTGCTTGCAGGAGTGCGGGAGAAGTTGTTGATATCCGGAAGATTCTCAGAGCATCTAGGAGACTAACATTTACTTGATGCTGTCACAGATTTCAATAACTCTGTTATTTTGCTGCATTTTGCAACATCAACATGCAGGACTTTCCACGTTTTTCTCTGCCCTTTCCAGTTCCTCGTGGCCGTTTTAAACCCGTCACCTATCCTTTCAATTTATTAGCCTGCTCTCCCTTCTGTAATGTTCTGTGTTGTGTTCAAATTGTGAAAAAAATATTGAGCAATACTGTATAAATAAATAAAAAATATTGGTGCTGGTCAAATCAGTTAAAAAATAAGCCAGGCCATTAGGATTTTTTATTTTTATTTTTTGTTCAGACAATGTTATAGAGGAAAATGTAAAGAAAACGGAAGAAATTTTATGAGCTCACCTCATAAGCGAAGAAGTTAGGTGAGTCAAGTCATAGAAATATTTGAAAATCCATGCTAGTGACCGACAGTTACTAAATTTCAAAGAATGCCATTTCTCTTGGTACAATAAGCTGAGTGATTTCCTAACGGCGTTTCACATTCTACCAAAATGTGTTCCTGTTTCGTACTGTGTTCTGTCAATTGGTGTTTTTGACAGAAAGCTAAAAGCTAAACCTGATCAGACAGTTTGAGCTGTGCCTAATCAAATCTCTCTGTGCCTCTGATCCTTCTCAATCATTTCGCTAACTTCTGAAGTAAATAGTTTAACAGTATGGCAAAGAATAAAACTGTAACTCACAATAAACCATCATGAGCTCAGTGGCATCATTGGGGCAAATAATTGTTTAAAAGTAAATAAAATATTTAATTATCTGAAATACACCTAATACACATAATCAAAATGAATTTCCCTATGTGGGAAAATACAATTAAGTTTGACCTTGCCAATTGCATTGAATTGCCTGAAGCTTGATAGATGTGCCATGTTAGCATTTTTATGTGAGAAAGCTGACAGAACATTCTTCATATGTTTTTGTTTTTTTTTCAGTTATAGATAGATAGATAGATAGATAGATAGATAGATAGATAGATAGATAGATAGATAGATAGATAGATAGATAGATAGATAGATAGATAGATAGATAGATACTTTATTAATCCCAATGGGAAATTCACATACTCCAGCAGCTGCATACTGATACAATAAATAATATTAAATTAAAGATTGATAATAATGAAGGTGAAAAACAGACAATAACTTTGTATAATGTTAAATGTTAACGTTTACCCCCCCGGGTAGAATTGAAGAGTCACATAGTTTGGGGGAGGAACGATCTCCTCAATCTGTCAGTGGAGCAGGACAGTGACAGCAGTCTGTCGCTGAAGCTGCTCTTCTGTCTGGAGATGATACTATTAAGTGGATGCAGTGGATTCTCCATAATTGATAGGAGCCTGCTGAGCGCCCTTCGCTCTGCCACAGATGTTAAACTGTCCAGCTCCATGCCAACAATAGAGCCTGCCTTCCTCACCAGTTTGTCCAGGCGTGAGGCGTCTTTCTTCTTAATTCTGCCTCCCCAGCACACCACCGCGTAGAAGAGGGCGCTCGCCACAACTGTCTGATAGAACATCTGCAGCATCTTATTGCAGATGTTGAAGGATGCCAGCCTTCTAAGGAAGTATAGTCGGCTCTGTCCTTTCTTGCACAGAGCATCAGTATTGGCAGTCCAGTCTAATTTATCATCCAGCTGCACTCCCAGATATTTATAGGTTATGATGGCATAGTGGCTAATGCTGTTGCTTCATAACTCCAGGAGAAAAAAAATCAAATCTCAGTCCAGGTACTATCAGGGTGCTTGCCCATTTTCCTGTGTTTGTGCGTTTTTCTCTGGCTACATTGGGTGCAATTGACCATATCCCCTATTCACCTACTACCAACATACAGTGGTTATGAAAAGCATTCACCCCTGTGAAAGTTTCCTTATTTTATTGTTATACAACACTGAAACACCGTGGATTTAATTTTTTTTTTTAAACTGATCAATAGAAGGTTCCTTAATGTCAAAGTGAAAAAGAACTTTGTAAAGTGGTCTAAATTAATTGCAAATACAAAATAATTGTTTATATAAATATTCATCCCTTTTGAGGCAATTTTTAGTAAATGCACCTTCAGCAACAATGGCAGCCGTGAGTCTATGTAAGCAAGTTTCTATCAGTTTTACAAATCTGAACACCACAGTGCTCCTCATATTTCTTTGAAAAACTGTGAGTGAACAGCCACAAATTTTCAATTGGACTTGGCCATTCCAGAACATTAAATTTTTGTTTTTCAGCCATTCCTGAGTATATTTGGCCTCTTGCTGTAAAACAAATCTTCTCCCAAAGTGCCGATTTCTTGCAGACTGAAGCAGGTTTTCCTCCAGGACTTCATTGCAATTTGCTGTATTCAATATATCCTATACTATCTTCCAGGGCCTGCCACAGAGAAGCATCCCAGCTTGCTTCATGGTGGGGATGGTGTGTTTTATTTCATATTATAGAGGTTTTTGGAATATTCCAAACATGACATTTAGTCTGATGGTGAAAAAGCTCAATTTTGGTCACCTAAGATCATAGGAACTTCTTCCAGCTGACTACAGTGTCTCCTAGGTACCATCAGGCAAAGTGTGCCACCATAAAGGAGGTGAATACACATACAATCAGTTATAGCGCTTTGAGTACTGAGAAAAGCGCTATATAAATGTAATGAATTATTATTATTATTATTATATCATGTTTTATGTTTGTAATTAATTTAGACCACTTTGACATTAATGGAGTTTTTTTTGTAGATCACTTTATAAAAAGCCCAATTTAAATCTTCCTTGATTCAATGTTATGACATAACAAAAAAATGGGAAAACTTTCAAGTGTGAGAATAGTTGTAATAGGCACTATACATGTGGAAAATGAAACAAGAAGAAACAGCTGCAAAGAACAGAACTTGAGCTGTGAGGATATGGCACAGTCACACGGGTTCCTCTCCTGCAATGACTGGGATGTGCTGACACCCTCACAGACAGTAAATGAGGACATTTATACTGACAGTAAATATATAAGATTCAGTGAGTCTATGGTCATTAAGAAAACAACTATGAAAGTGGGCTCAAATAATATACTGTGGATCACCAAAAATGCAGAAACAGTACTTTTAAAAACAATATGTCCTTAGAAAAAATGGGGTAATAATAATAATGATAATAATAATAATAATAATGCATTTATATAGCACCTTTCCCAAGCTCAACAGCAGGATTTATAGTGATGAAAACACTAGGTGAACAAAAGTCTGAAAACTATCACAGGACTACATTCTAAAACAGAGTGACCTTTCCAACAGACAAGGACTGTGACATATTAGCTGACACACTAAACATTTTTAAAAGTTTGGAAAACAATGGTTTCAGTATCCCTAATGTTTAAGTGAGGAAGGTACTCAGTGAATATGCTGGAATTTCATATTTCTTCATTTAACACAACTGTAGTGGAGAAATCTTTGCAGTAGGTCAAGCCAACTGGGCAGTGAGGCCAGATGGTATATCAGGATGTCTCCGAAGTCCTGCTTCAAGCAGCTCTATCCAGTTTTTCATTTGTTCTTTAACTTATTCCTGAGCTGGTTTATTGTATCTAAGCTGTGGAAACAGTCAAACACTATCCCAGTTTCCACTTTCCAAGGTTTCTAGGCCAATCAGCCAGAATGAGCCTGTAATACTCATTTCCTTTTTAATTAAACGCTTTGAACATTTGGTGAATAACATTTTAATGACACAGTCTGATGCTGTGTTCAGGTGCAGACAGGAAATATGAATTTCCCAGTTAGAAATTTCATGTGAATGGCCTTCAGCGTGAGAGCTCCAAGTCAGACAATTCTGAGATAACAACTTGAATTCTCCAAGATGTGACAGCACTGATCTTTTACCTCTGTCAATAATATAAAATGAAAAAAATGGCTTCAGTAAGAAATAGCACTTTGTGTCTGACACAAAACATTTTAAAAATGTTTACTTTGTTCCCCATTTAAAAAAAAACCTTAGAGCTCATCTTTAATCCTTTTTTGCCTGGACCAAGCAGTAATGCAACAGAGACCTTACATTTCTCAAAAATATCCAACCAGAAACTTCAGATAAAGAAAACAAAATGCAAATGTGAGACATCACAAGTGGGAAAGCCAAGAAACTGCCCTAGCACGTGAATGTAAGATAACCACCAATTTGCTTACTGTGATAAGACTGAGGTGGTTCCTCTTGTGGCGAGTGAGGCAACACTCTGTATCAGTGCATAAAAATGTTTAGGGTCGTAGAGTTTATCTGTGTATTCTGTAACTGTATAGGTAAAAGTCTAAACATTCACAGGTAGCTAACAAAGTACTGTTTTCAACTGATTTAAATACAGTATTTCAGATTTTAGTAATTTTTAATCAGTTGCCTCTATGTGTTTTATTTTTTCTGTTTTGGATGAAGCTAAGAAAGCAAATTTCATGTTTTCTTGTGTGCACATGACTAAATAAGAACCTTAAACCTTACTTTGGAGTTCCTCTAATGGTCTTAAGATACATACATTAATTGATTATTTTAAATGGACCTCATAGTGTGGGTGGGAGCATGAATGTGCTCTACGTTCCACATGATTCTGTCAAGACAGATTCAAACTACCCACAACCATTAATTCATTGTAGGGTCTAGTGTTTCTTTCTCCAGGTGTATTTGCCTTAGTCCTACCTTTAGTACTGTCTGAATTGAATTGCATAAGTTCCATATGCTTCATGCTTCCTCCTACATTTCAAAGTTACCTTCTACCTCTAAATTTGAGCAGCATGTAGGTACCCTGTTATTGAGTGTATAAATGGAACTGCATCAGGACCAAGGCTGAAAGCAGTGAAATTAGGAGAATAAGCTACTGTAGCTATGGGTTGTTATGGTCCATAATTGTACTGAACACCACCTACAGAGTGATATGCTTCATCAGTTCAATATGTGGCAGCAGGGTGACACTGTACATTCTTCCCTGCAGCTCATTTGAAAGATTAAATAACTTAAGGTTTGTCTGGATCTTTAACAGATCAATGGGCTGAGAAGAACAGTTTTTGGGGCCACTGGAGGGATTTCAAAGAATATATACTGTGTATACATCACTGGAAATACTTTCCAGGGTTTTTTCAGAAGTAGTATATAGCACAAACTTAAAACCCAAATCTGAACATTCTCAGTGGGAGTGTGAAATTGGGAGGAGAATAGATGAGAAGCACTTGACTAGTGGGAAGAAAAAAGGGAAGAGGTTCAAAGAACATATGGAAGGTGATAAGGGTAGAGTATCAAGTATGTAGTGGAGTAGAGTGGGTAAGTGTGTTATACACCTACACAGGCTAGTCAGGGCTTCAGAATCCTTTGTGTGTAGAAAAGCAACAGGTTTGTTTCTATCTATCTATCTATCTATCTATCTATCTATCTATCTATCTATCTATCTATCTATCTATCTATCTATCTATCTATCTATCTATCTATCTATCTATCTATCTATCTATCTATCTATCTATCTATCTATCTATCTATCTATCTATCTATCTATTGTGACAGGAGGCTGGGTCCCATGCCTGCCCGGGACGCCCCTGCTGCATATGTTCCGGGGGAACAACCACGGGCAGCTCAATACCTCCCCTTGGACGCTTGGTGGCAGCCTCCCTGGCCGACGGTGATTCCCCATCCTCCCGCAGGGCTCCATGGGAGACAGAGTCCTCCAAAGCCCAGTTGGGAGCTGGGGTGGCCGCCAGGGGGTGCTGCATGGAACCAGGTGGTCAAGCACCTGGAACACTTCTGGGTGGGCTATAAAAGGGGCCAGCCACCACCACTCAGTGGCCAGAGTTGGGAGGAGAGGACGAAGCTTCAAGGGAGAAGTGATGGTATCAGAATGTCGTGTTTGTGTTACTGGTGTTGGTATTAAGTGCTTTTAGGACAATGTATTGCTGTGGGGTTCATGGGGAAGACGTGCCCCACAGGTGAAGAAAATAAAAGTGTGCTTTATTTTATACGTGCCTCCGAGTGGAGTCTGTGCGGGTCGGGTGCTATATAGTGCTATTATTACACTATCTATCTATCTATCTATCTATCTATCTATCTATCTATCTATCTATCTATCTATCTATCTATCTATCTATCTATCTAGTACAGCAGGGGTAGGCAACGTCGGTCCTGGAATGCCACAGTATGTGCAGGTTTTTGTTCCAACCCAGTTCCTTAACGAGAACTCAATTATTGCTGATGAAGCACATATTGCTTAAGTGACATTTTAATGCTTCATTTTAGTGGTCTCGCTTGTTAAGGTTCTCCAACCTTAATTGCTTATTTCAATCTTAAACTGCTGCATTCAGTGTTTTAATTGCTCCTTATTAGCAATAAGATGTAAAAGACAAAGCAGCCAGCAGTTCTCCAGCTAGCTTTTTTCCAATTACATCTGTGTGTGTTCATCATGCACGGTTTGATTTAATAAAACACTTAATAGAAAAATGTGACAGACTGAAAATGATCTGTTTTAGGCTTCAAATCATTTGGATGATATCCTTGGAAAGGAAAAAAATCTACGATATAAAAGCCTTACATTGCACAGACTAACAAGCCATAAAATTAAATAAGGTCTGAGATTGGCAATGACTGGTTTCTAATTAAGCAATTGGGTTGAATGAAAACCTGTAGCCACTGCGGCTCACCAGGACCGACATTGCCTACCCCTGTTTTACATCTTATTGCTAATAAGGAGCAATTAAAACACTGAATGCAGCAGTTTAAGATTGAAATAAGCAATTAAGGTTGGAGAACCTTAACAAGCAAGACCACTAAAATGAAGCATTAAAATGTCACTTAAGCAATATGTGCTTCATCAGCAATAATTGAGTTCTCGTTAAGGAACTGGGTTGGAACAAAAACCTGAACATACTGTGGCACTCCAGGACCGACGTTGCCTACCCCTGTAGTACAGTATATATGATGTATATACTGTATGAATTATTTATGGAGTATATAAATATATATGCTATTTTGAACTCAGCCACAGGGGATACACAAACCAGTGTTTCTTAATGCCAGTCCCAAGCCCAGATAAATGGGGAGGGTTACGTCAGGAAGGGCATCCAGTGTAAAATTTTGCCAGTTCAATATGCAGACAACAATGCAGATTTCCATACTGGATCGGTCGAGGCCCAGGTTAAAAACAGCCGCCACCAATCCTGTTACCCAATGGGTGCTGGCGGAAATTGGGCTACTGTTGGCTGAAGAAGGAGAAAAAGAGGGGGGAGACATGTCCGAAGGCAGGAGAAAAAGAGGAAGGTAAAGAGAGTGGAACTGAGGGTAGGGACTTTGAATGTTGACAGTATGGCTGGTAAAGGTAGAGAGTTAGCTGATGTGATTGAGAGAAGGAAGGTTGATATATTGTGCGTGCAAAAGATTAAATGGATGGTGAGTAAGGCCAGGTGGATCGGAGGTGGATTCAAATTGTTCTATTATGGTGTGGATGGGTGGAGAAATTGGGTAGGGGTTATTCTGAAGGAGCAATATGTCAGTAGTGTTTTGGAGGTGAAAATAGTGTCAGACAGAGTGATGATTATGAAGCTGGAAATTGAAGGTGTGATGATGAATGTTGATAGTGCATATGCACTGCAAGTTGGGTGTGCAGTGAATGAGAAAGAAGATTTCTGGAGTGAATTAGATGAAGTGATGTACAGTGTACCCAAGGGACAGAGAGTGGTGATTGGAGGTGATTTCAATGGACATGTTTGTGAAGGGAACAGAGGGGATGAGGAGGTGATGGATAGGTATGGTGTCAAGGAGAGGAATGAAGAAGGTCAGATGATAGTGTATTTTGCAAAAAGGATGGTCATGGCTGTGTAATACGTATTTTAAGAAGAGGGAGGAACCTTTGGTGGCATTAAAGAGAGAAGGAAGATGTGCACAGGTAGATGATAGCCTATTCAGGAGGCTCAATCTGAAGGAGACTGAAGACTGCAAAATGGTGGCAGGGGAAAGTGTAGTTTGGCAGCATAGGGTGGTGGTCTGTAGGATGACACTGGAGATCAAGAAGACTGAGTTCAGGAAGAGGTAAGACAGGCACTTGGTGGCAGTGAAGAGTTACCAGACAGCTGGGCAACTACAGTAGAAGTAGTAAGGGTGACAGCAAGAAGGGTGCTTGGTGTGACATCTGGACAGAGGAAGAAGGAAAAGGAAACTTGGTGGTGGAATGAGGAAGTACAGGATAGTATACTGAGGAAGAATTAGGCGAAAAAGGATTGGAATAGTCAGAAAGATGCAGAAAGTAGACAAGAGTAAAAGGAGATAAGGCATATAATTAGTTGTATGAGAGATCGGACACTTGGCTAGGCAGAGGGCCCCAGCTGGGAAAGAGGTGCAGCAGGTTAGGGTGATAAAAGATAAAGATGGAAACGTACTCCCGAGTGAGAAGGGTGTGTTGATCAGATGAGAAAGAGTACTTTCAGAAGGTTGGATGATGTGCAGATAGTGAATCAGGAAGAGCAAAGCATTAGCAAGGAGGAAGTAAGGACAGCTATGAAGAGGATAAAGAATGAAAAGGCTATTGGTCCATATGACATACCTGTGGAAGCATGGAGGTGTTTAGGAGAGATAGCAGTGGAGTTTTTATCCAGATTGTTTAATTGAATCTTAGAAAGTTAGAGGATGCCAGAGGAGTGGAGAAGAAGTGTAATGGTACCAATATTTAAGAATAAGGGGGATGTGCAGAGCTGTAGTAACTACAGAAGTATGAAATTGATGAGCCACAGCATGAAGTTATGGGAAAGAGTAGAGGAAGCTAGATTAAGAAGGGAAGTGATGATTAGCGAGCGGCAGTATGGTTTCATGCCAGGAAAGAGCACCACAGATGTGATGTTTGCTCTCAATGTATTGATGAAGAAATATAAAATAGGCCAGAAGGAGCTGCATTGTGTCTTTGTGGACCTGGAGAAAGCATATGACAGGGTGCCTCGATAGGAGTTGTGGTATTGTATGAGGAAGTCAGGAAAAGCAGAGAAGTATTTAAGAGTTGTACAGGATATGTACGAGGGAAGTGTGACAGGGGTGACATCTGTGATAGGAGTGACAGATGCATTCAACATGGAGGTGGGATTACATCACAGATCGGCTCTGAGCCCTTTCTTATTTTCAATGGTGACGGACACGTTGACAGATGAGATTAGACAGGAGTCCCTATGGAGTATGATGTTTGCTGATGACATTCTGATCGGTAACGAGAGTAGAGAGCAGGTTGAGGAGACCCTGGAGATGTGGAGATATGCTCTAGAGAGGAGAGGAATGAAGGTCAGTAGGAACAAGACAGAATACATGTGTGTAAATGAGAGGTGAGGTCAGTGCAATGGTGTGGATACAGGGAATAGAGTTGGCGAAGGTGGATGAGTTTAAATACTTGGGATCAACAGTACAGAGAAACTGGGATTGTGGAAGAGAGGTGAAAAAGAGAGTGCAGACAGGGTGGAATGGGTGGAGAAGAGTGTCAGGAGTAATTTGTAACAGACGAGTATCAATGAGAGTGAAAGGAAAGGTCTACAGGACAGTATTGAGACCAGCTATGTTATGTGGGTTGGAGACAGTGGAACTGACCAAAAAACAGGAGACAGAGCTGGAGGTAGTAGAGTTAAAGATCCTAAGATTTGCATTGGGTGTGATGAAGATGGACAAGATTAGGAACGAGTACATTAGAGGGTCAGCTCAGGTTGGACGGTTGGGAGACAAAGTCAGAGAGGCAAGATTATATTGGTTTGGACATGTGCAGAGGAGAGATGCTGGGTATATTGGGAAAAGGATGCTAAAGATAGAGCTGCCTGGCAAGAGGAAAAGAGGAAGGCCTAACAGAAGGTTTATAGATGTGGTGAGTAAAGGACAAGCAGGTGGTGGCTGTAACAGAGCAAGATGCAGAGGATAGGAAGATACAGTATGGAAAAGAATGATCCGCTGTGGCAACCCCTAACGGGAGCAGCTGAAACAAGAAGAAAAAGATATATATGCTGTAATGTATGCTGTTTCATGAATAATTTGATGTAATAAAATATATGATGGCAATAATAGTGACATTTGGACATTACAGGAAGCATTGAACTGTGCCAGCCATGTTAAGTAAATATGAATAGTTTACTATTAAATAAGTCTAAAAAAATATGGTAGAATTCATAAGTTGAAAGATACAGAATAATTTATATGAATCTTAATTTTTAAAATCACAGAAGTGTTTTTTAAACTGTATTAAAAAACAGATTTAGTGAATGATTGACTCTTTATGAAAATACTATGTTTGGTTTAGCTACCTGATAATAATTTGGTACTGTGTTGTACACTCTTCACTTTTTGTTATTATTATTATTATTTCTTAATAATCACCATCATTATAATTATAATTACTTGTAGATGATAATCTGAATATCAGTTGAATTTAGGCATAAGGAGCATAACATGTCTAATGCATTAGACAGGCAATGGTGGTGCAAGAAACAAATGTTAGAGAATTACCATTCAGCAACTAAATATGTGACCCAACCAAACCTCCAACAATATTACCTTTCCACCACCATTGTGCATTGTTATTACCTTGCAGGATGGATCCAAAGACTTTGATGTTTTCAGAGAAAAATCCTGGAGCATCCATCAGCATGAGTCAACAGAAAGTTGGATTTATCTGACCAGACACTGTATTTGTACTCCTTCATTGTCTGATTTTTTTTGGTTCATAGCCCACTGTAGCCACACCTTCTTCCTTCTTGCAATGCCAGTCTTTCTATAACACGGTATGATGATTTTTCCATTATTGTACTCAGCTGTTAGTTGACTGGGTTTTGTTTATTTTGTTTATGTTTGGACCATTGGGAACACTGCAGTTATTCCACACAGGTTACTTCAACTTTCATCAGCCTCTTTGTTAGATATTCTTCTTCTGGTTACAGGACCATCTTTGGTCAGATATTTTTTGAATGAAGGCTTATTCCTAGTATACCCATGACACTATCATGCAGGAAAGGCCCAGTTGCTCTTCCTGATATACTCTTCTTGCCAGTGCCCATAACAACTCCATGTTCAAAGTCACTTAAAACTTTAAGGCTTGTCCATTCTTTCCCTGAATTGTACACACACATAAGATGTAGTGGTATTCGTATCCCTTAAATAGTTTAGTGGCTAAAAGCGCTGTGCCTCTGTAAAGACACAATTCACCAGCACTGCAATGTGGGAGGATTAGGGGTGATGAGTGGAGAGGCAACAGTTATGTTTAGAGTTTTAAGCATGTTCAATAATAAAGTCCAGTATTTTTTGCCTGCATCGAGAAAATGTAGTCTGGCGTGTTTTCTTCCCTCAGAAGGCACTACAGTAGTATTGTCTGTCTAGATTATGCTGTCAATTATTAGGAGGACTAAGGAATTGTGTGGAAAAGTGTTCAAAATTAAGTAGCCACATCACTGATGTTTGTAACCTATGCATTACACAAAGCCTTGGCACATCACAGTATAAGAGTGTGGTTGAATGGCACTGTTCAACAGGCATTAAATTTATTTACTTTTCACAAGTTCAAAGCTTGCTTACCTCTTCATTAAACAAATGTATGTGTGTATATTTATTTGACAAGGAAAAATAGAAATAGGTGCAGCTTTAAGAATACACTATTGTTTATGTTCAGAAGAAAAACAGAAATAATATATTTATTTATTGCAATGGGGTATTTTACTTAATAGACTACAACTCCCAGAGCGCTTTGGGTCGTCACCGCGCCCTGGCCGGGAGGTGGTGCCATAGAAGGGGAAGTTGGTTTAAGGAAGAGTGTAGCTTTACGGAGAAGATAAGGGGGGCTAACACAGGGTTGTAAACGGACTGCTGTTAAACTTATTTTGGGTGGCTCTGGTATTTTTTGAAGGGGAGGGTCTTAAGCAAACATTTACTGGAACACACGGCTGTACCTGGCTGTAGGGTCCGATCAGTTTATGTCCCGGCAGATCTGGAGGTGCAAGGGTTTGAAGCTGCACCGGAGTGAGCAAGAGGTGGTCATTCCCATTGACAGGAGGAATGTTAATGACTGGAGATGGACAGAAGATAAAGCAGCTTCGGGATCTGCAAGGAAGCATGAGCAGCTGAGAAGAAGCCAACCATTTAAAGACAAAGCACCCACGCCCCCGTAACACGGCACTGTCTGGAGATGCTGCGCCGCTGCCTGAGCCGCTGGGTAGGTAAAAGCGCGCGTGCCTCGCGCATGGAGTGACAGTTTAGCTGTCGGTGTCTGTGTGTCACCGCTGTCCCACCTGAACACCTCTTTGCCCATCAGAAACGTGTGTAGTAATGTCTACTACATGCGGTCTTCGTCGGATCCTTAAACGTCATTGTGTTTTGGTGTATATCCGGCGGCTTGTCAGTTGCTATTGTGGCATTGCACGTTGCATTTATTTGTATTTTTTAAGAAACTGCATGTTTGCAGCACGTTTCGCGATTTCTCGTGATGGAGAGCGCATTAGATAAATAAAACCTTAAAATTGCCAAGATGCTTCTAGATGCGCAGCAAGCTTTTGGGATTCCGTAGTCTCTTAAAGATCTCTTTCCCTGCTGTGATTTGATTTCAGTTCCTTGACTCGTGAGCACATTCGTTAGAGCAAAGCGCCTGTTCTGAATGCTTCTTCCCAACATGGCTTGTTTGCTTAAGGTAAACAACCCGACGGTTACACTGATGAACGTTTGCTTTTCTTTCACTTCATTTTCTCTTCACATCTGCTTAAGCATTTTGTCAGTAGAAAAATAAGGTAAATATAAATCGGAGGTGTACAAAGAAAAATATACCCTTTTGCTTTCAACATTAGAAAGGCCTCCTTGAATTAAATATTTGCGAGAAATTAGTGCATTGCTAGATACGCTTTAGTACATCGGTTGTACAGAGAAAGTAAAAATAAAACCCCTTTTCTTAAGGTAAGCTTTTCTGGAACATCACCAAAAATGTCAGTAGCCCAGCACAGCCTCACGTGCAAGTTTATAGATTAACATATTCTCCAATCTGCATAATCCAGTTCAATATAGCTAGATGTAGGAGCCTAAACTGACAGGGTCCGGCACAAGGCAGGAACCAAGCCTTAACCAGTTAGTCTATTTGTAGTACACACACACACACACACATTCACACACACACACAGGACCAGTCTCCAGCTAACCTAACGTGTACTTATGGGTAGCGGGTAAGAAAACACAAGCAGACACAAAAAGAATCACAGCTTCCTTTCACACTTTTAATTACATTTAGTAAATATTGCAACAGAGCAGAGGTTTTTAAAGGTAGGCTTGTAGCTGTTTTTAAAAGGGTCCTGCGAGGAGAAGAAAACTACTGCAATATAAAGTCTTGTGGTTTAATGTTTGTACATAGAGACTAGCTGTACAGTGGGGACCTCAAGCTATAGTGGATTGTGAGTTAGTTAGCTGGACAGTAAGCAGCTGCACAAAAAAAAACCTATTCACAAAATGAAAAAAATATGTGAAGTTGTATATTCTGTTGTGCTGTTGGAACAAAAAAAAAAAGAAAAACTCCCAGAACCATGATGGAATGTATACCACAAGACTACTGATTTACTGTGGCTCTGCACTCATTCTGAATATTGTTGGCCCCCTGATTCCTCCACAAGAACCAAGAATCCATTAAATGCAGAAGTTCAGAAGAACAGTTCCACATGGCTCAACCATTTTGTAATGTATATGTATTGAATATAGTTCCAATATTCTTTAATTATTGCACTCAGTGAAAAGATCACAGATTTGTCTCTGTGTCAGGCTTCAAAATTGAATGTAATTAAATGAACCAAAAAAGGGCACATTCAGAATATCCAAGTACATTAAAGAAAAATATTGTGACCAAGCCTGGAGTTAACCGAGTAGGAGCACGGCATTTGTGGATGGAGGATTAGATAAAACATAATTTCAGATATATCCTTTTTTCTGGTCAGTAATAATACATATACTGTATGTATGCATTGCAGTAGAAGTGAGAGTGCCTGCTTAATTTGCATGCACGCATGAAACTATAAAAATAAAATGACAGATAACTAACTTTTATACTTTTTTTTTTTGGGCATCATTTGTACTGTAAGTTGTGTTTTCTGTGCCTTTTTGCTATCTTTAAATTTGTTTAGGGTTTTGAATCTATCACCCTTCATTTTCTGAGTAGTTCTAGATGGTGATAAAGAGTTATAGAAAATTGTATTTGTTGCACTTGTTGTAATTTTTTCCATTTAAACCTATGGGGTGTTGTCACATTGACAGTTGCAAATGTTAGTTATCATATTAATTTGTTTGCTTTTTTTTTTACCATGCACTCAATAATTACTTAATATTTGAGGTCATTTTTATTTTTTTCTCATGTGGTCATGAACTCTCAGTTTCTAAGAACATTCACTTTCAGAACATGTGAGTAGCAGATTAACTGCTATATTGGATAGTGGTCAGAGACATATTGGTAGTTTTCCTTCCATTGCTTAGCATTTACCCTGTCAGGTACTGCAATTATGTCTCAGATCAAACAAGATGTACCTTACAGACTTTGTGAAGGAGCCATTCTAAAATTTCTATATTGATGCCTTGTTATAGATTTAACATTGTAAATACTGATAGCAAATAATTTTCGTGTAATATTAATATTCTATATTAAAATTTGACACAAAAAATACATTACTTGATAACCACACCACATAATACCAACAAAAATAAATATAAAATATATATTCATGTTATTGTTTAAAACAAATGTTCATTTTAATTTTGACAAATTCAGCATATTATTTTGGTGCTTATTTTCAAAAGTAATACATGGAATAGCAAAAGCATGTTACATATTTTTCTCAAAAAGAAAATTGTCCTGAAAACAAAACAGATGATAATATAAAATTGGCAGATTTATGAGTAGCAATGAAAATCCAAATTTGACACTTTACCTGAAAAATATTTTTCTGTTACCCTGCAAAATTTGTAGTGATGGCTGAGAAAATTTCTAATTTTATGTATTTATGGAATGTGGAGATAACAGAGTTCCTGACACAATAGCCTTCAGTGACGACCAACACTGAACAAGCAGCAAACAATATCAAAATGTACATTAAAAATATCTCAATGTACTGATGTCACGTAATCCATACTTTGGATAGTCAGTCATATGTTCACAATGTTCCAGACGCATGTATTTTTGCTTTGCAATGTGGCCTTGAGTGTTTTAAAGGCACCATTAAAAAATGTATGATAATAATTATAATTTAGAAATATTTTAGTAAAAATATGTTTTTTGGTTGTTGTGAGCATACATCTAGATTTCAGACATATTATGAAACATTAGTAAATTCAGAAATTTTTAATGGATATTATGATATTGTTTGCTGTTGTTTGGAGTACATCCTCCTTGATGCCTATTTTGTCAGGAACCTTGTTTTCTCTGTAATACATGAAATGAAAAATTTTGCTTGATCAGTACTATAAACAACAGTAGGTAAATAACAGATAAACAAATGGTAATTTTTGGATGGAGTATTCCCTTAATGCTTCTTTTCCAGTTTAGGGTTGGGGAGAGCTGATGACATCCCAATAGCTTTGGGCACAAGGCAGGAGCCAACCTTGGATGGGGTCCAGTCCATCTAAGGGTATATTCACATGCCATACTCACACCAAGGTGATTTAAAATCCCATGCACCTTCCAATAATGTACAGTATAATAAAAGTACAAAGTTCAGAGGAAATAAGAACTGTCCAGGAAAGAAACTCTACTGAAACTCCACAGGTTTTGACAAACACAGATTTGAACAAACAAGAGAATTCAGCTTTATTGTCAGTAAGCTATCTTTCTTTACTTATCACTGATAGATTAAACTTTGGAGAAGAAATGTTTGCTGTCCTTGTTGTAGCAAGAGGCAATGGGGTACCCATAAAAACTGCAGTTTGACACCAAAGTGCATTGCTTGGGTTTGTTCAAAATTGGTGCTGTTCATAACTGGTATAAAATGGGCATGACGGAGCATTTTTGTATATGGGAGTATTGTGCATCTTGGCATGTTTATCAAAAAGTTTTAAAGTGGTGGGAGATGTCCTGAAATTGGAGCTATTGATTCATTGTCCACATTTGTTTTGCAATCAAAATAAACTCTCTCTTGCTTCCAGAATTTTGTTATCTTAGATTTTCACAAACATGATGTACTGTATGCTTAAAGGGAACATGAACAAAATATTAAACAGTTTTTGCTTATAAGCTGTGTTTTGTTATCTAGGCTTGCTATAGTTCATCTCAATGTGAAATACAGTATATTCCAACCTTCACTACAGAGATATTATGGTTATACTCTTGTGTGACTGATGTCTTAAGAACTTGAAAATCCTCATTATGTCCACTCCTGCATTGTTAAGGTGTTATTCCCAAAACTAATGGAAAGGGCAGTGTATTGTGGACATCTTATTTTTTTTTTATCATTTGCCTTATATGATTTATCTTTATAACTCACTTTAATTTTATAATTGAAGAGTATCAAGTCTTTCTCACCTTCCATTAGTTCTGAATCTTGAAAGGGGTTTTATTTTTTGTATTTTACTTTTTTTTGTTTGTGTATGTGTGTGTGCGTGTGTGTGTGTGTGTGTGTGTGTGTCTGTGGGTGTGTACCTAACTTCAATTCCTAACCTATAAATTGGCCTTGACCATTTGCCCATGGAAGCTTAAGGTTAATTAGGCAACATGAACATCCGGGGTGTATACATCTGGCATGTTCTAAGTATTGGAAATGGAAATGACAATCGGAATTCTAAAGGTACAGGGAATAGACAGCTTGAAATCATAAAATACACAAAAAAATGTGTGCCTTAGGATCCGCATTATATTGTTTGTAATCTTTAAAGGAAAGCACTTCTTGCCATTTTCCTAATTTTACAGTCTTAAGCTGCCAGAGGCATTTTGTAGTTTTTTTTCACAAATGTGTTTAATCTTGTAGCTACTAATTTGTGTCAGGATATAAACAGATTAAGTTAATCCTGAACCTAACTGGGGCCACCTTGTCATACTAGAGCATTCACACTTTAAATGGTGGACCCTTCTGTCTCGCCACTGCTGGATAAGTATTATTTCATCCTGAAAATATACAAAGAAAGACATTAAAACATGGAAATAGACCACTAGCACATTGAATATTTGCAGAGATATTTCGTGGTCTTAGATATTAACTGAACTGTATTACTTTAGCATGACATAAAGGAAAAACACTAACTTATAATTAGGCTATTGAAAGTAAAAAGTGGAATTACAACAGAGGAGGGTGTATATCACAAAAGAATAGCTGAAAAATGGGTGTTTCTTTAAAAGCTCGTGTGTGGTTGCTGTAGCTGGAGAAGTGTTATTTGCTAAAAATATACATCAGTGCATCCTTTTTCTTACCCATTTATTGTCATTTCATGTAATTATAGGCTGCCTTATACAGTGAAATGCATGAATAAATCAGTTCTTCCGAGCAAGTGTTACATTCCTTATCTGCTTTCTCTTTTCTTATCTAGTTGGGCAGTGCATTCTAGCAACTAACAGCCTCAGCTGGAATTTGTAAAGTTTTTGGACTCAGTCAGTGATATCAATGACACAGATTTGATTTTTGACTCTCAGTTAGTTAACCTCTCCAATGTCATAAACTCTTTTTCTATATTACTGTAAAATGTACATTAGAACATTCTTCATAGAACAAGCTGGATACAATTAACACTGGTGAACAAAGATTTAATCACAGAACACCTTAGACATGTTTTAAAAACACTGTATATGCTGATTTCAGAAATGTACTCAGAATTGTTCTATCACCAAAGGTTATGTCTGGTTTTTAGGCTGTACGTTTAGTATATAAACTCTTATTGAGGCGTGCAGGTGTTTTTAGAGTTTAATTCAGGATAAAGATATTTTTTATTACTGCTTGTGAACATTTCATAACTTTTCAGGAGGGTGTATAGTAAACCTGTTGTGACAGAGTTTGTAGACTGCAACACTTTTGGTCATGTTGAGGCAGGAGCTCCATGGCAATTGGTGATCAGATGTCAAAGTTTAAACATGTACGTGTTTACATATTTAAAAATTACTTGGATTCTTAACTTTTTCCCCTGGAAATCTTGAAGTGTTGGAGGCATCCATGGATAGTGGTTTCATCAGGATATGTCTGAAATAGAAGAGGGAATCCACAGCAAATGGAGTCTTGGTATGCTTACTGATTACTGATGGACATTTAAGAGCGATATTCCTAAGGCCAGTTACAGCAAAAAAAAATTGTACGCTTCAACCTTTTAGGTGAGACGCTTCCAGTATATATAGTGTAAATGTACCATTATTGGAAATTTATATTATGTGTATCTTAAATCCTTTCATGATAGAGTCTGATGAGATATTCAAATTCAGCACAAAAACACTGAAAGATTCGTCTGTATTGATTCATGTGACAAAAAAGTTACATTTTGCTTCCCAGTGTAATCTCTAAAATAGCAAAAATGTTACAGTGATGTAACTTTGTGGTGGGCAAGTTGTAAGTCATTTCCTCATTTAAAGGATGTTGCATGTTTTGATCACTACCAAAAATGATACCAGAACCTTGCTGCTAAATTAAGAACCACTCTTTGGAAGCATAATTTATATATAATTTATACACTGTATGATTAGATTTTGTTTTTATTTTCCAACTCCATCCTTAATTAGATTATGAGGATTTATAGATTGAAAGTTTTATTCTTATTTTCATCATTAAGAGTGAGGCTTCTAATAGTCTTTAAATAAAATTAGCTGGAATTCTCATTTTTCATTGTTTGCTTTCACTGTATCTAATTATATCATAGTGCATTTCCTTAAGGCAGTGGTTCTCAACCTTCCTAATGCCGCGACCCTTTAATACACTTCGTCATGTTGTGGTGACCCCCAACCATAAAATTATTCTTGTTGCTACTTCACAACTGTAATTTTGCTACTGTTATGAATCATAATGTAAATATCTGATATGCAGGTTGTATTTTCATTCACAAATTGAACATAATTAAAGCATAGTGATTAATCACAAAAACAATATGTAATTATATATTGTGAAATATTTATTTCTAATTACAAATAAATGAAATTTTGTCTTGAAGCATGGTGTAGCATGGGTAACAGTCTTAATATAACAACAGTAAACTACATTGCTACATTTTGCAACAGTATGCGTAAAAAGCCAACGTCAGTGCGAAGGTTGAGATTGCTTCTTTCTCACCAGATCAGAAATTCTCGGGGCAGTCTTTGCAAGAGCACAACGAAGATCATCTTCCACAACAAGTCTGCTTCTGTATTTAGACTTGATAACCAACAAGCTGGAAACCCTGTTTCACAAAGATATGTTGTTGGAAATGGAAGAAGAAGGCGCAACACAGTCTCAGACAGAACAGGATATGACTGCAAACACTTGATCCAGAATTTTGTAACTGGCATTGTAGAGAAATCAGTTCTCGCTGCATCGCTGTTAATAAGTTCAATGAACTCCTCTTGTGCTGTCTCAGGAACATCTTCAACTTTGACTGTGAATGGGCTTCTGGCAAGTGCAAATGGGGTGTCAGGTAAATTTGGAAAGTAAGATGAAATTTCGTCTGCAAGCATGTGCAAGTGTTCTTTCACAGAAATTATCATCGTAATCCTTTTGTCTGGTTCAATGTCATGCTCCTCAAAGAAAGCAGATAAGGTAGGCAACATGTAAATTTTATTTTCATCCAATTTTTTTTGCCAAAGTTGAAGTTTCATTTGGAATGATCGGATCTTTTCAGACAAATCGAGGCATGTTGCATTTGGTCCTTGCAGTGATAAATTTAACTCATTCAAGATGGCAAAGATGTCAACCAAATAAACTATTTTCTGCAGTTCACTTTTATCACTGAAAAGTGCTTCGAACTGCGGTCTTGCTTTCTGATTAAAAAACGTTATGAGTTCATCATGAAGCTCAAAAACACGTTTTAAAACTTTTCCTCTCGACAACCATCTCACTTCAGTGTGAAATAGCAGAGCATTGTTCGGCGCATACAATTCGATTGCACAGTTGCGAAAACAGTCGACTGTTTAAAGTGCTCGCCTTTACAAAATTGACAGAACTAGTGACGATTTTCATTACTTCTTGTAACTCTTGTGGCAGCGTCTTCGTTGCTAATATTTGCCGATGAATCATACAGTGAGTTCCGATGACTTTTGGTGACTCATTCAGTACCAAACGTTGAAATCCAGATCGACATCCTAGCATAGCTGGAGCACCATCTGTGCAAACACCACAAACCTTTTCCCAAGAGATCTTATGCTCTTTCAGAAATGAACCAACTGTGTCAAATACATCACGTGCAGTAGCTGTCGTTTCAAGAGGTTTGCAAAAAAGAAACTCATCTTTAAAGTCGCCATCATTAATATACCTCACGTAAACCAGTAACTGTGAACAGTTTGCAACGTCTGTAGATTCATCAAGCTGGATGCTAAATATTGGAAGTGGAGCAGATTTAATTTCCTGGATTACCTGATCAAGAATATCAGCAGACATGTCATCTATTCTTCTGCGGACAGTGTCGTTAGATAAGGAAATTGCACTCAATTTTATAACAAATTCGTCTCCGATCATAACTCGAACAGTGTCTTTGGCCGCTGGCAACAGTAAATCCTCAGCAATGGTGTGAGGTTTCATAGCTCTGGCGATTCTGAGTGCCACCAAATATGAAGCTTCAACGGCTGCTACGTTTTGTTTGTGGTACTTACCACCAGTGTCAAGTCTGGCTTTCTTGAGTCCATCAGCTTTGCTTCTAAAATAGTTGGTATCCTTGCCAGCAAAACTCGGATGCTTGCTATCAAAGTGGCGTTTTAGTTTGTTCGGCTTCATAGATTCGGCTGATAGAACTTCACAACAAATAACACATTGCAGTTTCTCAATTCCTGCTGTAATTATTGAGGTAAAACCATACTGTAAAAACTATATTTTTCACTATATTTTCTTTTCTTAACGTTCTTCTCTACACGATCCATTGTCACGAGAGACAGGCACATACGCACACAGGCGCGCAAGAGAGAGGCACACGCACACAGGCGCGTGCTAGAGAGAGGCACACACACACACAGGCGCGTGCTAGAGAGAGACTCACAGAGAGAGACGGATAGAGGAGCGGTGTCTCGGTTCCTAAGACCATCGGAAATATGTGTTTTCTGATGGTCTTAGGTGACCCCTGTGACAGGGTCGTTCGACCCCCAAAGGGGTCACGACGCACAGGTTGAGAAACCGCTGCCTTAATGGATAAGTTCAATATTTCAATATTTTTCAGATCAAGTTATTTCTTCATAATGTTGTTGTATTAGTTTGCCATATTAAATTGTATACTAAATTAAAGCATATTTTATATTTTTTTAAAACATAACTAGCCTGCTCTTGCAATTTATAATGGAACTAAAGGGTACTGGAGTCTCAATGTGACGAAAAGCCTTAAAATGTACAGAATGTGTCAACTTTACAAACCAAAAATGGTATTGATTATTGATCCATGGTTTAAGATTACACACATATATTGAAGAACAGCATATCTATGTTCTTTAATTAAGGAAAATTGTAAAAAGCAAATTATTGTTGTGGGACTTAGCAGTTTTAAAAGGAGACCAGCTGTGAGCCTCACTTTGCTAAGTTTGCCTTCCTCCGTGTCAGTGTGACTTCCTTCAGGGCCAGGGGATTGGATTCACTTTGGAAATTTCTTGCCAAGCTCCATTGTCATTGCATGTTGTTTTCCAGATGTGAATTGCTGGCTCAGTTTTGTAGACATCTAGACCACAGGTGGGCAATGTCGGTCCTGGAGAGCTGCAATGGCTACAGGTTTTCATTCCAACTAAGCTGCTTAATTAGAAACCAATCCTTGCCAATCTCAGACTTGATTTAGTTTTATGGCTTGGTAGTCTTCAATGTAAGGTTCTTATATTGTAGATTTTTTCCTCTCCAAGGGTATTATCCAAATGATTTGAAGCCTAAAAAGGATAATTTTCAGTCTGTTACATTTTCTGTTAAGTGGTTTGTTAAAACAGTGCATGATGAACACACACAGATGTAAATGGAAACAGGTTAAATGGGGAACTGCTGGCTGCTTTGTCTTTTACATCTTACTGCTAATAAGGAGCTATTAAAACAGTGAATGCAGCTGTTTAAGATTGAAATAAGCAATCAAGGGTGGAGAACCTTAACAAGAGAGGCCACTAAAATAAAGCATCAAAATTTCACTTAAGCAATAATTGACTTCTCATTAAGAAACTGAGTTGGAGCAAAAACCTGCAGCCACTGTGGCTCTCCAGGACCGACATTGCCCGCTCCTGATCTAGACAATAATAACTGAAAAAATCACACAATCGCATGTGGACGCTTTTTCCTTTGCTTTGCAAAAATCCTACCTTTTGCTTTTAGATTGTTAAATAACATATATACTTCAATGAGAGAGAATATCGAGTAGGCATGTACCCTGGGTTTGAAATGGGCATTCTTCTGTTTCAATAGCGGGTTACCTACTGTAAATTGTTGTGGCACCTAGCACTCTGACAGCAAACATCCCCTCCCCAGACACTCTTCAATATAATACAGTTCTAATAGTGCATTCAAAACCATCAGACAGATCCCCACACCTGCTTGAGTAGGAAATTGCATGCATTTTAAAAGCATCACAAGAACGACCAAGCAGCCAACAAATAGAGTGCTGACAATTATTTGTTTCCACCTGAAGTACTTCATATAACGTGTAATCATGATTAGAACTGAACAGATTTTATAGACATCCATCTCTCTTACCCAGGACAGCTGGAGCCCATTCCAGCAATCATGGATGGATGTAAGGCAGGAGCAACACCTAGACAGGGTGTCAGTCCATCACAGGGCAAACACACACACTCTTGGTCACTACAGCAATGTCAGTTCACTTAAGTTTAATCAAGTTGAAGTTTAGTAAGTTTAGTACAAATATTTTAACATATACAGAGTGGCTTGTTCCTCACAGTGCCAGATTCTACATGGATTTGCATGTTCTTCCATTGTATTTATAGATTTATTGGCATTAGTGTCAGTGAATTTACTCATTCGAAAACATTGTGCTTTGTTTCTTTTTTATTACCATATTTTCATCAAGAGCATCTTATGTGAATTAAAAAAGTATGTAAATGATTTGTGTGCTTTAGTCAGCTCTATTGCAGATTTTTCAGAAATCTAAGGCATTTATTCAAAATACAATGCATTGTAATTAGTTAGCTTTGTAATTAGTTGTTTGTGTACAAAGGTACATTGAAAATCATATGTGCTCTTTTCACCACACTCCTATTCTGCGTTCATTTGGTTTTGTAGGGTATATAAAATAACAACACAGAATGTAATGGGCTGGTGATCGGCATTGGATTTTCATAACTGAACCCACAATAGCCGCTGTAAACAGGCAAAGAAGCAAGAAACGTATCCTTACTTCAAGAAACTGTGATAAAATAATTATTTATAGTTTCCTTCTGTTTTCACAAGGATGCCTCATAAAATATGGAAGGCATGTTTTCTTAAATCAAAACCTTTACTGCTTTAAAGTGGACATATTTGGTAATTTTTAAGGCTTTTTCTTCCACCTTTAGACCCTGGTACGTTAAAGATCCATTGCAAGCTACAAGAACAGACAAGGTATTTTTAAAATCTATATTCTTCACTTTAGAACACAATTTCAAGGGTCAAATTAGTACATACCATGATTGTGAAAAATACTTATCTTTTAATCAGCAACTGTGTGAGAAAATGCCTTTTGGCATAGAATCCAGAATTAGAAAAAGCATTAATATTTTGGTAGCTTTTAATATGGGATAGTATTGTTTAATGTGGGAATGCTTTGAATATATAAATCAATAAAAAGGAATTGTTTAGACCATAAGAATATTATCAGAATCTGAAGTATATTAAGCTTAATTGTATAAGTTATATTTGACATTTTAAAACAGTTGAATTTATTATTATTAAACTAGTTGACTTTTAAAACAGCTTTTGGATTAGCATTGTTTTAATGGTCTATCATGAATGACATATACTTTGTGTTTTGGTGGTCTTAAGGTAGTGATTTGTGAAAGGTTTGTGTTTTCAGCCAAAATAATATATTCCTCTGAAACTGCAAGTTTAATTTTTAAATTGAGCATCATTGTTGAAGATTGGTTAGTGCTGTGCTTTGTAGCTTCAGGAATTTGGGTTAAATCTATGGCTGTACCACTACCAGTGTGTTGCTTGGCAAACATACCTGTGCTTGATGGGGTCTGTCTAGGTTCTCTCTTTTACTTGCAAAGTTTAAATAAATACATTTTGGACTGGTAGTTCACTTTCAAATTGTTTAGCGTAAGTAAAAGTGTAATGGAATAAAGTATTGTCCCTTTTTGAGTTGGTTCCTGCTTTGTGGCTCTTACTAAAAGAAGAGCTTTCAGCTTCAGACAACCTTGCATGGTCAGTTATGCATGTAACAATTTCACTGCACTCTGTTAACATTACAAACTAGAAATTGGAAAACCATGTTCTGATCTAAACATTGAGTTTTATGTTTCAGTAGCCAAGCTCTGCAAAACTAGATACAAGTCCAGATAGGAACAGCGGTCTATTGTGGGGAATGCCAAATTCACTTTGACACAGTATTAGACACTTTGTTGAGCTCAGTTCAGTTTCCCTCCTAGTACAGTATATCCTGTTGGTGGAGTGTACATTTGTTTTCTCCTCATATTTAATCTTGAGACTAAAGTCTCCTCTCGCATTCCAAACACATTGCTTTGTATGGGCCAGTTGCAGATGTCAGATGCCCTGATGTGCGTCACTATGTTTGTGTGAATCCAGTGATGGCGTATCCATCTAGATATGCTGCTTGGCATTGATTACTGTTGGAACAGACTGTGACACTAAGTTTGAAAAGGAGTTAAAAAATGGATACATGAATAGAAATAAAACATTACATTTTAGGGTTGCAAAAAGTTCTGCAGATATTAAAACCTAAGTCTCAAGGAAAAAAAAAGCATCATTCATTTTTTTTCTTTTATTCCTTTTGCTTTTGTACATTCTTCACATACTTTCTCCATTCATCTTATTATATATTTTATCCCAAATGTAACAGTTTGTCATTCGAGCTTTTATCATGATTGAATTTCTGGTTAACCTACGGAATTATTGTTAAAATGTACTTTATGCAGAGAATAGGTATAGGCCTGTTATATTATACAAAGTATAATTACCTTGTCTACCAAAATCATAAAGTATTGTCTTGGTTTTTTTCCTGTTCTTTTTTTTTTTTTCATTTTTTTATGTCCTTTATGTTTTGCCAAGCAATAGCTCCAGTTTGTTCTTTGAGCATTTCATCCTGTTGTTGGATTATGTTTCGTTTTCCGTCTGGGAGTTGCATCACTCTAGAGTCCTAGGTTCAAATCCTAGCTTAGGTAGGTTTTATTCTGTTTGGTTGATGAAAACGATGCAATAACCCGTTCTTATTAAGATCTGTTATCGATCAATCGTGTTGCTGCGTAAAGTGCCTCGTAGAAGCTGCAAAATGTATTATTGTTTGCTTTTTATTATACATAATCAGTTCTTTATGCTCTGTTTACCAGTATGGTTGCCTACTAGTCAATTATAGTTCAATACAAATAGAAAAAAAGATTGCTATGATTCGACTAAAATTTATCAAGTGAGATGTTCTGGTAAACTGTTCTTATTAGGTAAACTAGGATTCTTTATCTGGGACTTTTGCAACTTTTTTGGCAGTTGAATACCACTTTGGTGGAAGAATAGATACAAACTATTAAACCACAGTAAAAGACCACTGATTTACCAGTTCTTAAAAGAAGTCACAGAGCATCCTGCTTGTGACTGCTGCAGTTGTTTGGATTTTTTTCAGGAGGTGAAATAAAATAACATTTTAAAATGCTGAGAGATATAAATATTGATCTTACTGATGTCTCAGATATACACAGACTGGATACTTTTGGGTAATGAGATCTCCTCCAATCTGCCTGTTTACAAAAAGTGTTAAGTGGCTTCTGTGGAATGCATAAGCACTTCTTTATCAGGATCAGAATCTTCTTAATATATTGTTGGGAGAATAATTCTTGAGAAATTGCAACTAGTTAGAAATGTGTTTCTTTTTTAACAATGTAGTTTGATGCAAGTGCTGCTTATATCTAAAGTATAAGTATTGTGTTTAAGCTCTAATTTACACTTGTTCTTGCAATAAAAAAGGAAAACACATGAATTGTAAAAAATGATATTCATACACAGTCATGCCTTAAACAATGTAATGTTTTATATAAAATATGGAAAAAATATTGTGGCAATAAATAATTTAACGAAATGTATCACAACATACAAACGATGCATTATAGTGTGTACTGCAGGATTATTGCACCTAATAGCCTTGGTAACCATGGATAACTTATTACCTATTTAAGACACAAACCACATCTGTGTAAACATTTTATAAATCTGTTGTTCAGAGATCTGTTGCTGATGTACAGTCTGCTAGAGATTTGAGCATTTTTTGCCCACAGTTCTTGAGACTATGCATTATGGCACATACTTTATTATGGCAGAGTTTGGTGTAGATCTGTAAAACTGAAGGTGAGGCTGATCCTTTGTCTTTTGCTATTTATTTATTTACTTTTATTTTGAGTAAGTATCTAAATTCTTCCAATCCTTATTTTTTTGTTTAATGATTGTCAGTGTTCCATATCTGATGCTACCATTCAGATCAACAAATTGGATGTTATCACTTTCTCCTCGAATAATACTCCAAGTTCTTCATTATTGATCCTGCTGTTCTTGTGCATTTGTAAGTTGCTTATTTAGCAAGACTATTAACAATGCTACTGCAACATCCTTGTGCTCTTTCTGCATTTATGCGGAGAAGCTTTTATATACCCTATCACTACAGAACATTCCCTTTGGCTTGCGTACTACCCTATATAAATTTAGGTTTGTCTGTTTCATCCTTCAGTGCTATAGGCTACCACTTGGCAAAGTATTTACTATTTGAAAAGCAGCAATAATTTATTTTGAGTTTCATAATTCCTTACAAAACTGTATGATCACAGCCAGCAGTGATTATTCAGTGTCTCTGGAAACCACATAGTTCTGTGTGTAAATCACTGGCACATGTATTCTCTTGGTAATTGTGCACAGAACAGATCATTATGAAGCAACATTGCCCTGAAAGTAAATTAAGCAATAATAGAACAACAGTAATTACAATTCAGGTACTACATAAACAAAAAAAAAAAATATATTGTTTTAAAGCTCAAGCAATACTTTAAATTGCAAACAAGCTTTCTGACATTGTTGGTTAAAGTAGAGATCAATTTATTTATAGTAAATATCCAATCTCAGTCATTTTAAAAATAATTTTAAAGTAACACTTCAAACCAGGTTGTAGCCCACTTTTTTATGTCACTCTGAAGAAGTTCACTTAACACACAGAATTAAAAAGTGGAGACATATGACTTCTGTAGATAACTGAACCTCATTTATTCTTTGCTATATACAGTGCCTATAAAAAGTATTCACCCTCTTGGAAGTTTATTATTTTATCATACAACATTAAATCACAGTCGATTTATTTGTCTCTTTTGACATTGATCAACAGGAAAAACTCTTTAATGTCAAAGCTGCATAGGTATTCACTGTCTTCAAGTCAGGATTTAGTAGATTCATCTTTGGTAACCTTGAGTTTGTGTGGACAGGTCCTTGTCAGATTTTGCACATCTGGACATTGCAATGTTTCCCCATTCTTCTTTAAAAAAAAATTACTTAGGCTCTGTCAGGTTGCATGGAGATCGTGAGCAAACAGTCTGTCAAGTCCAGCCACAATTCTCAATTGAATATGGATAAGAATTTGTCTTACCCCAGAGTAGGACATGAGAAGTAATTATGAAGCGTTCTACACCTTCTCCCAGTGAAGAATAAATCACATTTGAGAATTAAGGTTAACATTATTTTATGGCACTCATAAAGGGGTTTTGTAGTTTCCTTGGACATCATGGTGACATTTTGTAGTTTTTTGATATTAACGCTAAGGCTTCACAACAAAGATAATAATATTCAAAATAGTAGGTGAAGAAGAAAAATGAAAACATAGTAAGATAGGATACTGAACTAAGTTGCACATATTTGCCACTTCACAACAATATCAAGACTAATACAGTTTGCATTCATGATACTGTGATATTACTTGTGATTCACATATACTTTCCCATTCACACTTGGGGCAATGATTTTTATGTGTGTACCATAAACCCCACCAACAACTGCAGACAAACCAGTGATTTGCATGAATGCATCTTGCATGGCTTCTTTGCGTAGATGGAGCGATCACGTGATGTATACTATTTGTTACTATTATCATTTCATCTTCATCAAAGTGATATCTTTTTACAAGTTTAATATTGTCCAAGTGTTTCCAAAACATTCAGGCTTTCCTGGAATACAGTATGTGTGCTGATCTCTGCCTAAATGCCATCTTCTGGCAACTCCTGGTGAGATAGGACAGCTCACAAGCTGTCATAAATATTGATGAAGTTAGAAGTTATAGGAAAATTTGATAAAATGCCTTTACTCCTTCTCATACGAGTAGGACCAGATTTGCATCACTGACACTTTTGAGCCAGTTAGGACAATTTTCCTTCTCTGAGATGTTAGATAAATATGGGCATTGGACTCTGACTCAGCCACTCCGTGACGTTAATGTTGTTGGATTAAAGCCTTTCTTGTCTAGCTTTGGTTTTATGCTTTGGGTCATTGTCATGCTGGAAAGCAAATCTCCCAAACTAGAGTTTTCATGTGGTCTATATCGGGTTTTCCCATGTGCCGTCTGGCAAACTCTAGGCAAGATGTGATGTGCGTTTTTTGTTTATAGTGACTTTCTCTTTGCCGCTGTCTCTTGTTGTATGTTCCCCAACTCCAGGCATGGTAGCTTGTAACTCCTGGAAAGTTATCATAAGTTGCCTTCCTTACTAATCTTCTTTCTGCACAATCACTTAGTAAATCAGGCAGATTTAAAGCTGTGCCAAACTCTTTCCATTTCTTAATGATTCATTTAACTGGACTCCAAGAGATATTCATTAACTTGAATATTTCTTTTTCCTCCATCTCATGGCTTGTGTTTTTCAATCATCTTTTCATTGAATTGTTTGGAGTTTCTTTTGTATTCTTTGTGTAGGTTAGGCCACAAAAGTTGCACGTTCCAGATATAGGTGCATTTATATTACCGTCAAATGAAACCCCTTGACTACAGACAGATAAGTTCCATTTAACTAATGACATGACTTCTAAAACCAATTGGCAGCACCAGTGATGATTTTACCGGATGTCATATTAAAAGGGGTAAAAACTTATTTGTGTTTTATATTAGTAATTAACTTAAAATAATTTGCAGAGATATATCTTCACTTTGATATTTAAGAGTACTTTTCTGTTATTCAGTCTCAAAAAAGCCAAATTAAATCCATTGTGCTTCAGTGTTGTATAACAGTATTCTTCTTCCTCTTCATTTCATTCCAGTTCTTTGTGGAGTTGATGTACCTGATCAACCTATTCCATCCAGCTGCATCATCCCCAGTCAGACCCTTTTCCTTTAGATCTTCTTTTACTTTAACTGTTAGCCTCTGTTAACTGTTAACCTCTCCTTCAGCCTCCCTCACTCTCCGTTCTCCCGTACTTCCATTTCCATCTGTCTCGTCCACATATTCATTTTCTTTCTGCATCAAATGTCCATACTACTCCAGCTACTTTCCTGTACTTTCTTAGATATCTTTTTTATTTTTTTGGACCTCTGATTGTTTCATTTTTTATTTTGTTCTTTTTTGTAACTCCACACATCCATCTCAACATTCTCTTTTCTACCATATCCAACTTTTTCTGTGCTCCATTTACTGCCCATGTCTTAGCTCCATACATCATTTCTAGTTTTCCCACTATTTTAAAAACCTTCCCTTTAACCTTCACTTTAAGTCTTTGATCACACAATATTCATAATACCTTCTTTCAATTGTTCCAGATAGTAAATCGTTAAAACCTCTAATCGGTATTTTTCCCGGACCAGACGTATTTCTCAGGATGACAACTTCCTAGTGAATAATAGCATAATATGTCACTAAGTGGATGTTTCTTGCGGGGAGGGCTTCGGTTCTCTTTTTCCGATGTAGAACCCTTATCCTCATCTGAATTTACTTCTGCTATAGCACATCTTTATTTGAAAATAGCAGTGTCAGATCGGGGGGAGCAACAAAATGACTGAGAGAATAAAACTGAATAAAAAAAAAACCAAAAAAGCTAATTTGTACAAGTACCATAAATTTACACCGGCTGTTACAGACTCAAATCAAATGTATGTTTTTATTGTATAATAGTAATAATAAGAGCAGCTCACTACTCAAAACGGTAATTCTGGGAAGCGCCCAAAATCGAACCCACAAACTCTTGATTATGAGTCAGAAGTTCTTACCGTTGCACCACCCAAGCGATCGTGTCAGCATCGTACCCTAACCCGAATTCTTTTTCTTTAGTTATATTCTTGAATAAAAGTGCACTTGATTTGTTATATTTGTACCTTTTGTGAAAGTGTTTATTTGATATTTGGACTTCAGTCTTCTCACATTATACACCTTATGTCAAAATTTTGTCATTAGTACTATAACATGCAAAAAGCTTCTGTTTTAGCTATGTGCTCAACATTTCTTGCATTTCTCACATTTCCTGACCTACATTTACATTGATCGTTGGATACATGGAACACACATGAAATGCATGTGTTCCAAATAACGATATATTATTTACCCTATACAGCTCCAGGCACCTCACACCCAGATAACAAGACTTGAGGTGGGAGAACATTTTGCCCGAGTTGAGCTGCTGCGGTGGGGTTGATGGGATAGCAGGCTGCTTGCTGCTTGTGCTGATCGACACATTTACAAAACAAAAGATGTCTAATGGGGAGGTACGAAGGAATTTAAGGTAGCACAGGATTACAAGTTTTATCGTAGGCTTCAGGGATTCTAGTGTTAAGTCTTTTTAATGCCACATGGCTATGCAATGATTATGCTAGTTAAAGGCACATTTAAGTGCATTGCTTGTATTTTTTTTAGTGTAACTTCAGAGAACTAAAATATTTTGGTATTTAAACCTAGGTTTGGAAAGCAATTTGATGTGAGACAACCCTAAGTAATTTTATAACCGTTGCACCTTATACAATTTTAATTGTTTAATAATAAAAATATATATTACATTTATGTCCACGGCAAGTCATACAAATGTGAAAGTTTCTTGACAGTATCCATTGGTTGTTTAACTCATAAAACTGTGAAGGTGTTAAAAAGACTTTTTCGTCCAAAACTAATTATGACCAAAACCAAATCAATTGCCGAATCACTAAAAATGTGATGTATGTAGTGGAAAGCGGGCTTAAAATTAACACTGGACCTTCTTGAAATTTGAATAGATAGTAGATAATTGCTGTAATAATGCTAAAATATCAAAAATTACACCCTCTTAGAAAGCTTTAAAAATGCATGTATGTGTGTGTATGTTTATATAATATTTATAAATATATAAATATTTATACATGTTTATGCATGCAATGTATTTAAATTTAATTGCCAAAAATACATCATTCAGGTGTATGAAGCAGAGTACTCCACACCTCCCATCAAGTCAAGGATTTGCTGTGTACATATTTTTTAGTTTTTGTTTACTCATTTCAGATCCTAGCTGTAGCCCTAATGGGGTGGCTAGGTTGAGAATAATTTTTAAAGCAACAAAATATGAATGCGTTCTCAAAACACTTATTGGATCATTAGATATGAATTGCACAAGTGGTGTTACCGTTTGGGTGTTTTTTTTTGGATACTGAAAGTGGAAGATTTATGATGTATCTGTTTAGGTGCAGGGCGGCATGGTGGCGCAGTGGGTAGCGCTGCTGCCCTGCCTCGCAGTTGGGAGACCTGGGGACCTGGGTTCGCTTCCCGGGTCCTCCCTGCGTGGAGTTTGCATGTTCTCCCCGTGTCTGCGTGGGTTTCCTCCGGGTGCTCCGGTTTCCTCCCACAGTCCAAAGACATGCAGGTTAGGTGGATTGGCGATTCTAAATTGGCCCTAGTGTGTGCTTGGTGTGAGGGTGTGTTTGTGTGTGTCCTGCGGTGGGTTGGCACCCTGCCCAGGATTGTTTCCTGCCTTGTGTCCTGTGTTGGCTGGGATTGGCTCCAGCAGACCCCCGTGACCCTGTGTTCGGATTCAGCGGGTTGGAAAATGGATGGATGGATGGATGTTTAGGTGCAACAGGAAACAAAAAGCAGAGTCTTCTGGCTAGATGTGGCTTACATGTATCTTTGCAAAAACTGAAGCAGTATTCTCTAAATGTGATATCAAAAAGAGGTATACTGGTACCGATTTTTAAGAATAAGGGCGATGTGCAGAGCTGTAGTAACTACAGGGGGATAAAATTGTATGTAAACTGTATATCATTTTTATCCAGACAGATTTTACTGCTGCTACAGAGCTATTTAGACAGTCACCAATTTAAACTGATCATGACACATTCTGATTGTTGTGTGAGTCTATATTTACTAACACACATCTATCTAAGATAAGACACTGCAGTATAAACATGACTCTAGCCTGCAATTTAATAAAGTTGTGGTGATTATAGTGTATGCTTCAAGAATGTTTTTTTTAGTTTGTCTTTGTCCCCAAGGGTGATATGTTTGTTTATTGTGTAGTGCCCATGTGAAAGATTAGAAGAATTGGCTAAAGGGCTACCATCTTATAGACTAAGTAGCCATTTAAAAGTCCACATAAAAATAAGGTGGCTATGTACTTGTCTTTGATGTATTATGGCTTGGTGCAAGCAAATGCTTTGATCTTAATTTTATTTAGTTCTCATCAGACTTTTAATAACCACTCATTTTATGGCTGCAGTGTTTCAGTTTAAATAGAAGAGGTAAGGAGTATTCTTTCGAAATAAATAAATAATCTCATTATAATTATACAGACTATAGTTATACTGTATATTACAGAATACTGCTGTGAGATAATTTTGTTATTTGATTGTGATAATATGTCCAAATCTTTTTATTGTCAGTTAGTGTTCAGTTCCAGATTCTGATATTTATGAACTCTTATTACTGGTTGGTCTACAATACATTAAGTTGTATAAACAGTATTTTTTCAAAACAAAAATTCAGTATAACATGTACAGTCCTTTTTTGAAATCATCTTTCCAATGATATTATTTTTTGAGTATTGTGAATGTAGGCATATGCTTTTAAGTATTGTTCTCGAAATGACTGGAATGTTGCCTTATGTTCAGTTTAAAATATGTTTTGTGGTTATTGCTGGACATTCCCCTATTTATTTTTTAACAATAAAACAAAAAACTAAATAATGTTAAAGCTTAGCAACAGTATTAACTTTTGTTAAAATTCCTTAAGTACTTATGATCATTCTGAATATAGACGTTTTACCTAAAAGTAAAGCACGCTTGATTGTTTTTTTTTTTTTTTTTAATTGGTTGGTTTGGGTTTAGCTGATTTAAGTTCAGAAATAGATGCTTTTAAATATATTTATATATTTTAAATCAACTGAAATCCTACATTTTGTAATGAAAATAGTTTAACGTATATTCTGCATTAAAGTGATTTTACTGTACATGTTTTTCTCATTCACTGAAATTATACTACTGTATTATTTACCTTGACTCTAACTGCTCAGATTTGCTGCTCTCTTCTGAGACCTCATGCTCATGGAACATTTTTCAGATACTTGCTGCACAAGCTCTCTTATTATAGTGTGATGCTATAATAAGAAATAATTTTATTCCAAAGAGACAGACAACAGTGGATACAATTTACAGGTGTTTGCTATACAGTATACTGTAGTTCTTCCTTGTTTCCACATGGCACAATTAAAACAGAAAAATCTTCATCCTGTCATAAGACATAACCCCCTGCTGAAGTTCATAAAGTGATCAAAATTAAATCAGGAAATTATTACATTTTAAACTTATTTATTAACTTATTTATTTTATATTTTTTTCCACAGGCTAAAACCTTTTTTGTAGTCTGTTAAATGTTTAATGCATTAAGACAGGAGTCTGCTTTTAGTTTTCCATGTTGACCAGTTTTATTCTGCATTGTTCATTCAGGGCAACACTCTAGTGCTAGTTTTCCATCACTCCCTAAATTTTTAAACCCACACACCAAAATGTGCTTCCATAGCATGTTACTTTCTACATGTAGTTTCAAGTTATTTTTCATCACATTTACTATGTTTAATTTAAGGTGCTATAACCTTTCAGTGCTCAATTGCATAAACAGTGGCGCTACTTCTCCGTTTGCTCATATGCTTCCAGCTGTGCTTCAGAGCATACATTTTGTATGTCAAGGATCATTTGCAGCCCAACAGAACCATGTCTCACAGAAGAGAACACTGACATATTCGTTTTTCTTGTACCATTTGATTTTAAACAAGGCCTTTACGTTTGTTAGTGGTCTCTTCATATGTTACTTTTCAGAACAATTGTTTGCAAAAGCCCATATTAATATTTGTTTTACTTGAATATTTTGATATGTTTAAGTATAATGTTTGCAAAAGATTGCAGTACTTATTAAATTAACATAATAACATTTGTACCATTTCATTTTACTACCTCAGTAATAGTATTTGTTTTCACCAACATAAAAAATACTGTTGACCAGATGTAACATCTTTACTTTTTAGTAAAGTAGTAGTAAACAGTTATACCAATGTTGTCTAGGGAAGGGAAAGGAAAGGGTTGGTTTAAAGGTACTGTTGCAGTGAATTTTAAATATGTTTTCAATTAAAAGCATAAAAATTAAAAAAAAAAAAAAAAATCAAAAGCACTTATCCAGGCCATGGTCATGGTGCAGCTGGAGCCTAGCCTAACAGTCATTGAGATTTATATTTAAGTAAATAATGAAGTATTTCACAATCAGAAGTACCCTATAAAATGTGAAAAATTTAAAGAACCTTTTACATTTAGGCAATGCTTTGAGAGAGCAATGACATGACCACTCAGTTGTGAGTTGTAATTGCTTAACTTGTAGATGGTGAGAATCATTGCTTTTTAATACCATGTCAGTCACAGTCTTAATAAAGAAATGGAGGATGTGCATTCATTTTCTGATTGGACATCTACAGGCAAAACAGCATACCGAATACAAATCTACAAATGCTAAAGTTTTGTCATTCGTTTGTTTTTTTGAAGGCAAACTAATGTTCATGAGCATAACCCCTAACATGTGATGAATATAAACAGTGTGTCATATATTTGAATAAGACATTGGTGAATGTAATGCAGTCTGTCAATTACAATTAACTGATCAGATGTAGTGTCAATCCAATTCATTTTCTAATTCTGAATCTGTACATTGGCAAAATCTGATCACTCAAATAAGATACTCTTAAAACAGAACAACAAAGGTTTAATGTAAAACTGATAAGTCTGATTTTAAATAGAATTTAGCTGAAACAAATGTTAAATAAGAGTACAGATAAAACACCAGGGGCCTCATGTATAAACAGTGCGTACGCACAGAAATGTTGCGTATGAACGTTTCCACGCTCAAATCGCGATGTATAAAACCTAAACTTGGCGTAAAGCCACGCACATTTCCACGGTACCTCATGCCATGGCATACACAATTTCTCCACTCGGTTTTGCAGACTGGCGGCACCCAGCGTCAAAGCAGTGCTACTGTTCCTGTGTGGTCACCCTTTCTTTCTTAGACCCACATTCCTGACGCGGCTTTATAAATACACTGAAATTAACTGCATATTGTTTATTAGTGTAATGCATTTGATTGTAATTAACCTGTAGCAATATAACAGTCCAGGGAATAGCCATAGTATTCCAAATACTATAACTGCTTTAGCGTTGTAACTCTCACTGCATCTTCTTCTTCTTTCAGCTGCTCCCGTTAAGGGTTGCCACAGCAGATCATCTTTTTCCATATTACTCTCATTGCACCACTCGGAGTATTTATATCACTGTATCTGAGTGGGGAATCACAGCAGCTGATCGGAAAGAGAATTATCGGTGCACAGCATGAAGCAGACGCTGCCTGAGCCACAACAAAACGCTTCAGAGACTTCCCAGTACGGACTTCGCGGTTTAGAAAAAGTTTCATCACAAGAACCATAAATGAACTCAATCAGTCCATCAAGTGCTCCTTGTAGAACTGTTTATACTTATAAGTACAATCACCTCACTGTAAACTTGCACTACAGTTATAATATTGCACAACCTGCGCCACTTTATAAAGCTTGTATTTACATATGATGACGATATCATTTTTAAGATGAAATACAGCAAAATATGTTGATTATATTATACAGATTAAACTTTAACTTCATTTAAATAATCTGTATTGTTAATAATTAAACATGTGAGGACACGGTGCCGCAGCGCTAGCTAGTTCAGGGATTGTTCCTGCATTGCGTTGTATTCTTGCTGGTGCTGACGCGACACTGGAAGGATAGACGGATAGAATAATTAAACACGTACTACGAAGATATTTCAATGTTCCTTAAAAGTTTTGAAGAATCTGCGTTTTAAGCTTACAAATGGTTTCACGTCTATTACATAGCTGATTGTGTGGCGATTGGGTTTTTGGAGAAAGAAAAGTAAGGACAGGAATTGGAGGTTAGTACATTTGAAAGAGACAGTACTGCTGTGATAAATTATTTCATTGAAGGTCTCGCATGGCGCAGCAAGCCTCTTGCGTGAGACATGAACAAGCACTGCGCCACCGTGTTCCCATGTTTAATAACATGCTTTCATTCCTATCATCATGAAAAAGATATCACGTATACATCTCAGTATTTTAATTATTCAGAGAGCTATAATATCACAAATGTGATTGTGTCCTGTCGGAGAAACAGAAAGCCCGTTTAAGAAGCAGGTAGTGATTCACACACATAGTGCACATAGAAGATCAAATACAGAACAAAGCATTTAACATGCCACTTTAGTTACAATGGGATTTGAGAAACTAGTAAATTAAACGATTTTAAGATGAAGTTTATGATGTTCTACTTTAATGGCAAAATAAACTACGTGATTAAAGTGGAAATTTCGAGATTAAAGTTGACATTTCGAGCTTTTTTCCCCACTGTGTGCCTATTTTTTTTGTCTGTACCCTAATAAGCTTTCATATGACACTCAGACGGTGGGCTACGACTCACCTTTTCACAGCGACTTTGATATGTGATTTCTTTTTTATTTCGGGCACTGTACGACTTTGTGAACTTGAGCCTTCGAGTTTCTCCGACACTCGATCAACTTCCTTTTGTTGATTATACCACTGTTTAAACCAACAAATAGTACGTTTTTCCTTTGCCTCCACTTGGTATTCGATGAAATTCTTATATTTTCTCCCGTGCTTTTCCCATTGTCTTTTCACAGAAGGCTATTTATATCGATTTGTATATTCAAAGAGGCATAATTCTGGGAGGAGTTGGGGCGGAACAGAAGGCGCGTGCACGTGCGTTACTTTCCACACTGATCGGGATGTATGTAGCGGAAGAATGTGGAAGTTTGCATGCGTACAGATTCCTGCATCTGTATTTTTCTGTGCGTATGTACATTCCCGCTTTTGTGCTCACGCCATGTTATAGTGTGAGTTCTACGCACGGCGTTATACATGAGGCCCCAGGAGTTTAAATATGAAAACTGACAGTTTGTCTCCTCAGTTAAATATTTCTTATTAGTAAATTTTTACCAGATAATGATACAAATATTAATCTTACAATAGCAAATGTTATAAGCCTAACAAAGTGCTTCTGTTGCAAATGTGTTGTTAAAGGCATTTTGTTAGAAAAATAGTTTAAACAGTTTGATGAAAAGGAGATATCTTGAATAATCTTGCAAAATACTAATTTTACAGTACAAATATAATAATTCTTGGTTTTTTAAAATATTTTTGGTATTGATTTTAGGCAGTATTTTTCTTCAACTGGAGACAAAATATCAGAGAATACAATTAGAATGTGCACCTGGTAAGATAAATCAGGTAATCCATGATGATATTATTCTTTAGAAATCCTATGCTGAAATCCCTCTTGATTATAACATCCCCTCAATTTGCTATTTACACTGGAGGAATCCTCATGTCTATCATAAATGAAAATAAAGTCTTGTAATTTTATATTTATGAATACCAATACTTGTTTGCTTAAATGATAGCTGGGCAAGTACTTAAATAATATACCACTATTTTAAATTTGCTATTATATTAATAAATTATATATTCTATTACAGAAAAGAGGCACAATATTGTCCGCTTGAATAATGGAAGTACATGTTAAATAAAAGCTGGTGAAACAGATGTTTGTTTTTGCCATGATATTGAATAGGTATCAACTATCATGAAATTTCACTGGTATTAGTATTGAAAACACAAATTCTGATATTGTAACACCCCTAATATCAAAGGGAAAGCATCACAATGATTGTGTGTTAAGTGTGTCTGCAAATTGCTTATGTTTCACAAGTTAACAACAAGTCATTCTGCAAAACAGCTTCTCAAGTTTTCTGTCTGTCTTTTATAGCTCAGTTTGAAGCTGAAATTAGTTCAAATTGCAGAAGTTTGGGTTTTCCTTGCATTACAGTAGTAAGTAATAATTGACCCTTGAGGTACTCTGCTGGTAATGGTCAACAAGAGATAATGTCAAAAATAGCAGTGAAAGTTCTGCTTCCATATTAAAGTACATTCTAAGCCACTTAGGTGCAATGCCCTGAACACCAGCTCTTTTCTCAAAAGACGCAATGATTAACTTTGTCAGCGGTTTCACTATGATCTAGCAAAATTAAAATTTCTTACTTCCTGTAGTCAACTGTAAATAACAAATCATTTGTCACTCTCGAGAGGGTAGATTCCATGTATTCCATCCATCCAACCATTTTCAAATCTGCTTATCCTGAGACAGTATGAAAAATTATGAACCTAGACTGAAACTTCTCGAGGGAACTATCCTAAGCCAGAAAATCCTTCAGCTGAGAAAAGAAAAGAAAAAAAAAAAAACTTTTCAAGGTTTTTTGAATAGAAATGGCAATTAACTGGGAAATCATGGGTGAAGATTTTGCTTTTTAAGAGGGGTTGACCAACCAAGAATTGTATTTCAAACATTTATTTCAAAACACTAGCATGCATAATATTGGCTGGAAAGGAAGTCAGCTTCATGTAAGAAACAAGTTCAGTTAAATAAAGGAGAAACTGGCTAAAAACATAAATGTAAATGGCCCAGACAAATGGACCATGACCATGAAAGCTGTGAGAGCTAATATTTTCAGTCTTACTAACAACAAAAAAGAATCCTTTTCTACACCACCTTAATATATTATCATTAAGAAAAGTTAAAAAGAAAAAAACAGCAATATTATGCATCCCATGAATAATGCTAGTCTATTTAATCAATGTATCATTTTTAAAGGTTCTCCAATATGTCCCACAAATGGCTGTGTGATGTGCTATGGTGTTTGTCTAGTGAGTTTACATTGAGTAGTGGTGTGCCATGTGCTAATGGTTCTCTCCATGAAAAATGGGTCATGATAGATGTAAATGATTGTAAAAAAGGCATTATTGTGTTTGGCCATATAAAAGGGCAAAGTGTACAGAACATTGCAGGTATGTCAAAGTGTACTGTCCAATGGATCTTACAGCAGTAGTACACATTGCAGTCAACTGCTGATCGTCACCAGAGCTGCAGGCAAAAAGATGGTGGTCACAGATAGAAGCCATCGCAAAGTGCCACTCATTGTGACAGCAAATCATTTTGTCACAAGTCAAGAATTGCTGCAGCGTTATCTAATCTGATTGGGTTTCTGCTTGTACTTGAATGATGCAAGGCAATGAGTATACAGTAAACCACATGACGCCTTCCATGAGGACTGTGTGCAAGGTGCTGTTCAAGTGGGATGTGACTGTCTGTTCTAGGGGTGTTTCAATTATGAGGAAATGAGTCCTTTGTTTGGGATGATGAATCACTTAAACCAGAAGGGCTATATTGGGCTACCATGTGTTACTTTTTGAGCTTCATTTTCATTGTGAGCACAGAATAGCAACCTGTGTATGATTGGCACAAAGAACATATTGGAGCATTCTCACATCTATACATCAACTGGCCTGCAAAATCCAAAGATTTAAATCCCATAGAAAATCTGTTTCTATTAGGAATAACAAGTGAAATGCCAGGGTTGAGCCATTTGACCAATCTGGCCAAATTGTGGGATTTAATGTTGGAAGAGTGGATTAAAGAGTGGATTAAAATTGATGTTGCTTACATTTAAAAATTGTGGTGTCCATACCAGACAGAAATGCAGCTGGACATACAGAAGATCTGCATACTCTGAAATAAGATTTAGCCAGAAGTGACTCATTTTTTGCCCGGTAGGCTTATTATATATACATACATTAATTCATACATACATATATACATATATACACACACACACACATACATGTTCTCTTACCTTGTATAATTTTTCTGCAGGTATTCTAGCTTCCATCATCATCTCAAACACTTTAATAAAAAGGTAGTTAACAAATCAATATTGGAATAAGTAATCTTGGAATTAAATTCAATTAAACATGTAGCACTGTATGTTTGCACTGATTAAATGGTGAGAACCTTTGGCTTTGCTAATGATGCAGTGTTTCATAATGTATATTGAATACCTGTTGATAAAAGTAAAATAATCTCTAATTTAGACTGCAAAATAAAACTGAGATTACTGCATATTCAGTGAAGTGCTATTTCAAGAACTTTGTTACAGGAATAAGTATAAAAAAGTGTAAAGGTTCTGTATAAAATAAAGATGTGTGACTTCTGTTATTTACTTAAGGGAATACTTCTGTAGAGGATATTTGCACATTCACTCTGTAACTCATTTGTCAGTTGTGTTAATGATTTCTGTAGTAAAGGTTGATATGATTTGTTGTGTACAGTTTCATAAACTTTGTATGCATACATTGTATTATTATACAGTCTTTTTTCAAGATTTTAAATAATAGAAATAGAAAGCAAGTAAAAAAACATATATATTTTAAATATGACCTTGTTTCTTAAAATTGCATTCAAAATGCAGGTTAATTTAAAAGTTTTTTTTGTATGAATTGTCTTGCATAGTTGTCCTTGTTTGTTTATTTTTTTTGTCCGGCATTGCAAATTCACCTCTTTGACAAAAAAGTGAATGAGATTAAGGTCACTTTCATGGACTGGACTGTTAAGCTCTCTTTGTATTGCTTTTTGAGTTCTGTTTCTGGCCACGTGTTCTTTGCCAGATTTAGGAGATTTAAATATTATTTACACAACTATACATTTTTGTTACTACACATTTGAATATGGGTTAAAAATTAATTGGGCTAAATTAATGTTTCAATGTGAATAACATGAACTGGCAAGAAAAGCATTTAAGTGGTGTTTCCACAATGAACTATTAAACTTTACATCTGTGAAGGACATTCAGATAGATTGAAATTTAACATGTGGCCATCATAGGTCTTCCCCAGAGAAAAGTTGTGATTTTATCTGAATGCCAATTCGATTTTAGTAAATGAGTTAGAGCATTGTGAAACCTGATTAATCCAATTTGGGGCTGTGGGGGGATGGAGCCTTGTCATCTGATGATCTAGGCATCATCAGATGCAGGGCAGAACCCAACCCTGGATGGGGCACCAGTCTCTCTCATGCATACCCACAACAATATTGGATAAATTTTAAGGTCATCAATTAATCTGATCCCTACATTTTGCATATTGACCTTTAAAAGTCTTCAGTGGGATTTTTAAACAGAAATCATTTAAGTGCTGAGTTGTGCAACATCTCCTGGAATGACTTTAATCACGGACTGACCTTGTTTTTAACTTGGAAAACCTTGTTGACTGTACTCTCATACAGGTAATAACCTGTTTGACAAACAAGTATTCTTTGGATCTGGGAAGCCAAATTACATTTGTTACAAGTTCTTGGTGACATTGATATATGATATGCTGTGGTTTAGTTTTTGACTTTTCCATTGTGTAATTATATAACCAAAGGATGTACTTGTTTAATATGGTGTTTAACTTTGTTTAAAAGTATCAGATTGTATGAAGTATTTAATATTGGAGTTTTTCCACAAATATTTATTCCATCCAGCTATTTTCTAATTAATTCCTTCTATTCAGCATTGTGGGAAACTGATGCCAGTGTGTTTATTTCAGTTGCATTTACATGCATGGTACTGAGCTCAGAGCTAACTGGGTGGTATTGGGGTTCATACATTGAGGTTATATGAATATAGCTGGTTTTCCTTCTTTGTCTTCTAAACAATTGACTAATTTGACAATTAAATGTCTAAAGCTCCCATTCAATGTAGTGTCCACACACTGAAGGTACTGGTCCTGTTATTTTTTGTAATGTTTTAATGATTATATTTATGCTTCTTCTTATTTAAACATTTAAAAAAAAACCAACAAAACATTAATATCTTAAATTTGAAAGAAAAATAAAACCTGTATTGATTTGTCCATTTGATTAATTTCTGTTTTTCCACATTTTTTTTTTTTGTTTCTTTGCTTCAAGTCTAATATAATTTTCCCAGAGGCAATTTGCATAGATCGTTAGTGTTGTTAAATAAAACAATGAATAAATGAATATTAGCCTGGTCACATATTCAACAGAAAGCAGCAGATAACACTGTGCATGTTGGGACATGAATGACACCTAATTACCAATTCCAGATTTTCTGCCACCAGTCCATTGTCAGCATCTGCTTCGCCATGTTTCTAAATTGAGCACAAGACTAGGCTTTAAGAACAGGAAATCTTTATTTATGCTTCAGCAACTTAATAATAATAATAATAATAATAATACATTTTATTTATATAGCACCTTTCCCATTCTCAAGGCACTTACAGAATATAAGAAAAAATGGCAGGGTACACAGTATATAGCATTGTACAAACGAGATAAATAAAGAAGATTACGACAGTGAATTCAGAGAAAAAAAACCAGACAACATAATTGATGGTCTCACACACACACATACAGGTTACATGAGCATCTTGACAGAGAAGTAAACTGAGAGAAGGGTAATAAAGTCAAGTAGAGCTAAAAGCCTTCCTGAACAGATGAGTTTTTAGTTGTTTTTTAAAAGAATTCATGGAGTCAGTTGACCTGATTAATTTTGGTAGGTCATTCCAGAGTCTGGGCGCTATACAGCTGAAGGCCCTGTCACCCATGGAGTGTAGATTAGTGTGGGGTACAACAAGATTGCCAGAATCAGATGACCTTAGTAGGCGGACAGGCACATAGTGATGGAGAAGGTCACTGATGTAGTTTGGTGCGAGGTTGTTTAAGGCTTTGTAGGTTATTAGTAGGATTTTATATTCGATTCTGTAAGACACAGGGAGCCGGTGAAGGCGGAGCAGGATGGGTGTGATGTGCTCGCTGCTGCTGGTTCGAGTAAGGACTCTTGCAGCTGAGTTTTGAATAAGCTGGAGCTGTGATATAAGATTAGAAGGGGCACCTGCCAGTAGGGAATTACAATAGTTGATGCGGGATGTTATAAAAGCATGGACAAGTTTCTCAGCATTAGAGAAGGAAAGGAAGGAGCGAACACAGGATATGTTACAGAGGTGAAAGTAAGAAAGTTTCTTAATGCGATTTATGTGGGCGGAATAAGAGAGGGAGGAATCAAAAATGACACCAAGATTTTTTACGGTAGAGGCAGGTCTGATGAGATCACCGCCAAGATAGACTGGGAAGGAGCTCATTTTATTAAGTTGCATTTTAGTCCCAATTTGCAGTTCAGTTTTATTGCAATTTAATTTTAAAGAGTTCTGCTCCATCCAGGTTTTAATTTCACTAAGGCAGGTTGTGAGCTGAGAAAGCTCTGATGAAGTTCCACATTTAACATTGAAGTAGAATTGAGTATCATCTGCATAAAAATGATAACCCAGTCCATAGCTATGGATAATATGGCCAAGGGGAAGCATGTAAATACAGAAAAGCAGAAGACTGAAGACAGAGCCCTGAGGAACTCCTTGTGTGACTGACGCTGAGTTGGATCTGCTGTTGCCAAGACTAACAAACTCTTGCCTATCAGTCAGATAGGACTTGAACCACTGGAGGGCAGTGCCAGAGATACCCAGCATATTCTTCATTCTGGACAGTACAATGTCATGTCTGACAGTGTCAAATGCTGCACTGAGGTCTAATATAATTAATATACTGGTTTGTCCAGAGTCTGCTGCTATAAGCAAATCATTGGTTACTTGTAGCAGAGCTGTTTCACAGCTTTGCCGCACCCTGAAACCAGACTGAAAGGGTTCCATGAAGTTATTAGAGGTTAAGTAACTTACCCTGAGTTTACTTTTTTTGTGTGCAACTGGCCTGTGCTTTTTGGCTTTGGTGGGTTCTTCCTTTAAGGAAAAATGTTTCTTTGTTTTAAGCTTAGTTTTCTCGACCCAGAGCACTGGGTGTGGTTTATTCAGGTAAGTACCATCAAGTTTTCATTGTCTTTCAATTTATGATATCATAAGCAGTGTTTACCATAGATATCTGATATAGCAATGGAGTGCCCATTTCTGGGGGAGTGAAGGGGGTGTCCACTGGAAAATTTCACTGTCTTGGTTACTTAACCATTTCCATTATATTTTAATGTTTATAGTTACTGTACATTGTAGTTAATTCTTGCATATCTTTAAAAATCAATTACAATGATGGTTATTACTATTTTGGATAGTCCTAATCTTGGAAAGTTAAAAAAAAAAATAGAAAAAAAGACATTGTAACTTTACCAATCTTTATCTTAATGCAATTAATATTAAACATGAACTAAATAAAATAAATAATAAATAACAATAAATAAACACAAAAATAAATTTGCAATTAAAAAAAAAAAAAAAGCTTCTTTAAATAAATAAATATTTAAATTGGATAATCCATGAAGCATAAAAACTGAGTTAACAGAGTTAAATACAACTGCATATTCATTGCTTTCAGGTGAGCAGTGCTTTGTCTTCTTTCTTGTTAAAAACACACGTAGTGTACAATAAGTACATCCCTAATGTTTTAATGGGCGTCTCTGAAATGAGAGACTGAGAGGTTGAGAGGCTGCTCATGGAGTCCTGAATGAGGCACATTGCCTGCATTGTAAGGGAACATCATTTATGGCACTACGACCATTAGACGTGATTCCCAGAGGGTGATCTGGCTCACAGGATCCTCATTGTTGAGGACCTGAGCGGCTGCAACAGGACAAGGGTATGCCCACATAACACCTGGCTGCGACAGATAGATGGTCATTTTTGGAGGGTGGGACTGGGGGTTGCTAACCAAGATCTCGAGCTGTTTCGTCATGTAGTGGGTGTGGCAACTTGCTGTACCAGTGCATACTCTCCAACCTGTCCTGACCTGACCTCTGAAATGATGTTATGATGAAAAAATGAATAAAAGTTGTAGCAGGTTAAAAAAAAACACACATACACAGTATGCTATAAATCTGAGGTTGCATGTGGTATGGTCATAACTTCTAAACAGCCTGTGTGAAACTACATACCACACCAAAGTTTTGGTTGTATCGCTCTCTAAACAGCTATGACGTGATGTAAATCCATGCCACAAGTTAATGTAAAGTAAAAAAAAATGTCTACAGTCCTTACTGAAAGTATATGTATAATGTTGTTGGGCTACCCTATCACTAATTGTGCGGCCATGATCCTAAAATGGACAAGGCTAGTTTGGAAAACACAACGAGATATGTTGGGTATGAAGGTTGTGTGCTAAGACCTAAGTATCCCACCTTGACCAAAAGATATTCATGATATTTATCTGATATCATGATATTTAACCACTGGGTCTGTACAATAAGGAATAAATAGCTTGAGCAGTGTGATAGATGGCCGGGGACCTTGCCCGGTCGAGATGCCCTTTTGAGGAGAGGACCGGGGGAGTGGACATATCAACAACAGGCCCCCCCCCCGAACATGAAACAGCCGCCTCCCTGGTTTGTATCGGGGGCGCCTGGACACTTACGGTGCCTAGGTCTTCAGCACTTCCGCCACACCCAGAAGTGCTGCCAGAAGAGGAGCCGGATTCTTGTGCAGCACTTCCGCCACACCAGGAAGTGCTCCTGGAACTTGCTCGAGGAACACCTGGAGCACTTCTGGGTGTGGTATAAAAGAGGCTGGCTCACTCCACTCAGGGAGCCGGAGTCGGGAGGAAGAAGACCGAGCTTGTGGGAAAGGAGTAGAGGCATTCAGCGAAAAGAAGAAAGGACTGTGCTTTATTGAGGTTTGTGCACTGTGTGCTAAAATCATAAACGTGTGTGTTTTTGGACATTGTGTCTCAGTGTCTGTCTGTAGCCGGGCTAATCTTCTACAGCAGTTTATCTGTGTGAGGAAATCGAAGTCATTATCTCAGCTGCTACCTAATCTTGTAGTACAGAAGACAATATACAGAGGACAGCTATATTTAAAAAGTGTATGGCATTAAATTAATTTTATATGGATTGCTAAAATCCCAACGTAGGCAATGAGTATTGCCTGTTAAAGTATGGCTATACAAAAATCCATAAAAAGTGAATTAATAAAGCATAAACTTCTCCATGCACAGTTTTCACTGCATGAAATTAGAAAAGAGTTAAGCACAGCATTAGGAATGGTTATGTATTTTCATTCTTTGTATAATTTTGTAGAAGCAATGGAGGCTGAAAGTTGTACATAGGTGAACTGCAGCTAAATTTTCTGTATGTGGGAAACACTGAGCATAAGTGATGTAGACAACTGGCTACAGCTACTAAGAAGCACCAATAAATGTGTAATTATAGAGGAGTTTCTATTTCTGTTTATTAACACGGGCACTTAAGTGAAACTGATGGCACATGCAATGTTGTAATCTTATAAACTACAACAACAACAACATTTATTTATATAGCACATTTTCATACAAACAATGTTGCTCAAAGTGCTTTACATGATGAAGAAAGAGAAAAAAGACTAAATAATTAAAATTAGGGAACACTAACATAGAATAAAAGTAAGGTCATAAAATATAATAAAAAAATAATAAAATATATATTTATATAATTATTATATATGTATAAATATATAATATTTATAAAATAATATATCTATAAAATAGATATTATATTAAAACATATTTCATGCCACATTTAAATTTTATTATAAAATATTATATATAAAATAAAAAGTAATAAGATTTTGTTTATCCAGTGTGGTGTTTGCATTTGTACCATAGAGTATTGCATTGCTACTAAAAGCAATATGCTTCAGAGAATTCCCTACCTAATCTTTTATTTTTTTCTGTTTATAAGAAGAAAATCTCTATAGTGAGAGAAATATGTTTGCGCCATCTCTAGGAGTTTGATACATGAAGAAAAGATGTAAGCTTTCAACAACAAATTTTAAATTTAATTCAGAATTCATGTCCTGTAGGTGGATGAAAAGTATCCTGAAATATGCAATTGTAAAAAAATGATTGGAATTGACCCTAAAAGTTTTAATGATACACCTCTAATTGAAATAATGACAGTTAAAAATGTGATGAGCAGATATAAGTGTAATTGATGATGAAGTCAGAATGCCTAGTTTCCATTTTTGTTTTCATTAGCAAGCATTGGCTTAAAAGTCAAAACATTTTAATATACAGTAAGAAAAATTGTAAGGAGATAGATCAGTCAAACTTACCCTTCTTGTGTACTAAATTCTCACACACCTGTTAATTTCTACATATGTGTAAACAGTGTGGCACAGCAAGTAAGATCTTTGGCTTTTAAACCATAACTTCCTTCTCCATTGAATCTGGCTAAGTTGCAACTATGTAAACAAGAGAAAAATATAACAATTTATACTGTTGCATACCCTCTCTAACACCCTATTGTGATTATAGAAAGAACTGGAGGGGAAGAACTCTTCCATTTGTGGAGTGTTACAGAATGTGCTATGGCCCTCATTTAATTTTTTTGTCGCAGTGCTTTCTTTTGACTGCCTATTGGGGTTAAAATTGCCCCCCCCAAGGAGCCATATTGGCTGTCCTGTTTACACTACTAAAAATAAAAACCAACAGTTATTATAAATTCAGTATTTGGCTAAAGTGAAGAGGCATTTAGAGCCATGCCTACGATATCAGCAGCTTAGTCTGATATTTTTTAAACCCAGCTCCATGTATTGGAGGTAATTCTTCAGAGTTGGACTGAGGCATATCCATCCTTGGAGACATGTTTGATGATTCTGATCTTGGCTATATTTAGTATCTAACACTCAGCTATGCTATTCTTCTGTCTTTTTCTACCTCCAAATTAGGTTGGTCATTAAATCATGTAATACCCCATTATCACATCACATGACATCCTTTTGATAATATGGATAAGCCAGTGCCCTTACAGCTAAGATGAATTCTGGCCCTTTAACCAAAATTGTGTGAAGCCTCCCACCAATCTGTGTCCATTTAGTCTATTTGGCAAAATGATCTCTGCATAGCTCTTCCACATCCACAGCTCCTCCCTTCATTTTTGATTAGAAACCTTAGCCTTTAAAGTTGTCATTGTCCGCATCCCCTCTACCAATGATTTACCAATCAAAAAGCAGTATTCGATGATAGTTTTCATTTCAAGGTGCATTTTATGTTCCATGCATTCACTGAAATTATTAAATGGAGAAATAAATACATAAAGAAATAAGCAACAAAAACATATTTCATGCCACATTTAAATTTTATTTGCACATGTCATTTTGTCATTTATTTATTGCTACATTTCACAATACATTTATTGATTTAGTTATTTGATTCATTCATTCATTTAATTATTTATTTAATTGCTTGAAAGTATCCTTTACATATACACCAGTGAAACAATATTTAGTTTTTATTTCTTGCTATCTTACATAAATTTGAAAACAACTCTGTGTTTTGGAAATTTTAATTTAAATTTGGAAGAGGGTGTATCTTTCCTTTTTAAGAAGTCTTTATATGCGGACTTGGTTATCTGTATACTGCCAAACTATATACGTAAAACATAAAGTTTGCACTTCTGCCAGCTTCATGCTGTGCCAGTAATACACCAATATGCCTGGAACACTGATGAATATAAACGCAGTACAAGGTACAGACGTCTAACCAGAATATGATGCCTCTTCGTTTTGTAGCGGGGTCGAGGTTTATGAAAAAATATTGTAATTTGAAACCTATGATAAGTAAACAAAGGGAGACATGAAATGTCATTTTCTGAAATTGGGAGCTTTGGTATCATCTTTTTACTCCAAGATCTTATTCTTTGTGATTTAGCTAGACAATTTGCAGTGTAAAACATACATTTGGGCGTTTAATAGAAAACATAAAATAACCCACACTTTATTATTGTGTTTAAGTCATTTGTCTGATTAAGCAAACTTGTAGCTGAGGCAGATCTAGCCGCTTGATTTATATTGGAGGGTTCATCACAAGGTTGAAGGTATTGATCAGAGGAATGCTTAGGTTTTAGAATCATTCGTCTTATCCTAGAGTAAGTGCTGGACAGAACTGCTTACTTCAACAGAGCTGTTGCTGCTGTTTCAGAATGCCTGCAATGTCATTTGTGAAGCCATAGCAATCTTTTTTTTTTTTCTTTTTGTGAAGCCATAGCAAATCTCCTTAGTGACCAGTGTCACCCTACATCTCCGCTGGGCTCTTTATTTAATTAACAAAATCCACTAAAATACAATGTTGATAGTTATTTGCTTAGATGGCTCGATTTATGGGTGCTTTGGATCATTCCTTGCATGTACAGTAATTACAAATGTCATTTCTGCTTGTTTATTTTATTAAGATTCGCAAAAACATGTATCATTTGTCACATATTCATGTTCCCATAACAATAATACCACAAAGGTCAAATTTGTTTTTGTTTAATTTTTTTTTTAACAGTACCAAACAGTAGTCTTCACAAACTTTAGTGTGCTTTGTCTTGCAGCTGAACCGGTTTCTTCCAGGGATTTATATATATATATATATATATATATATATATATATATATATATATATATATATATATATATATATATATATATATATATATATATATATACTGTGGGATATGGCCGGCCTTTCATCCTGGCCAATAGCCCCAGGTCACCATATGGAGCCCTCCCTGCAGCATGGAGGTGCCCCAAAGGCCAGCAGGGAATCTTGGACAATGGAGTTTTTATCCAGAGCCCTGCTGGATACCATGGGGACCGCTAGAGGACGGGATGAAAAGAAGACTTTTGGATCTGACCCAGAAGTGCTAAGAAGTCACATGGACAGGGGTTCAGGAGCACTTCCGGGTCACGGACTATAAAAAGACTGTGGGAGATCCCAGACGTTGAGCTGAGCTGGGTGGAAGGGTGGCAATGCGTCTGGGAGTGTGGAGGATTGTTTATTGATTGGATTATTGTGTTTATGCGTATTGTGGAGAGGAGGGTGCTTTGTGCACTTTATGGCCTAAATAAAAACAATATTTGGACTTTTACCTGGTGTCTGGTGTACAGTCTAAAGGTTCAAGGAAGCGATAGCGCCCCATATCTGTCACAATATATATATATATATATATATATATATATATATATATATATATAAAATCTATATATATAATCTATATATATAATTCACTAAGCCAGGAGACAAGTAGCCGACCATGGAAAGCACGCCGGAAGGGGCGTGGAGACAAGTAGCCGACCATGGAAAGCATGCCGGTAGGGTCGTGGATTATATAATTCACTAAGCCAGGAGACAAGTAGCCGACCATGGAAAGCACGCCGGAAGGGGCGTGGAGACAAGTAGCTGACCATGGAAAGCACGCCGGTAGGGGCGTGGATTATATAATTCACTAAGCCAGGAGACAAGTAGCCGACCATGGAAAGCACGCCGGAAGGGGCGTGGATTCACTAAACCGCCGACAAGTAAGACGCCAATGGCGCACGCAGGAAGGAGCCACGCCCACCAACTCTTAGACCATTGGATACGACGAAAAAATCACAGTCACGCCCACCAACTCGGACGTGACGCCTCGAAAAACATGGCGTCATTTCTGTTTGTCTGTGCCACATTCCACTTGCAGCTCTGAGCTACGTTGACTTTTCATTAGTCAATCTCAGTGGAATCTTGGTTTACACAGAGGCAGCGTGAGAGACAGAGCCGCGCGCACACACACACACACACAGAGGCAACGCCAGAGAGAGACAGAAGCATACACAGGCAGCGCGTGAGAGAGAGCCACGCACACACACAGAGGCAGCGCCACAGAGAGACAGAGGCACACACAGGCAGCGCAAGAGAGAGCCGCGCAATCCTTTAAAACTGAAGTTAAAACACAATGAAGGAAGCAGTCTTTAAAAATCAATAAGCCCTGTGCCTCTTTTTCATTAGCCTCTCACCTGCTTTAGGCCCTGCAACAGTCGAGACGCTCTCTCTGCAGCTGACCTTCTCTGTGCCTGACTCCACTACTGTCAGTCGCCTGATTAAAAATGGCCTTTTCAATGTGAGCTATGGACCCGCTATACCACAGGAACACATTGCCTTCGAGCCTGCTCTCGCTCACTCTAACGTACCGGCTTTCTCTCTCTCTCCTCACACACTGCACAGAGGAGAAATGCCCGAAGCACGAGTCTACACTGTGAGTGCGATGATTATTTATTTAAAAATGGGCTTTTGAAGGGGAGCTGTGGACCCGCTATTTTTTAAACGCAGCCGTGTAGCAGATTAGTCTAGCAAGATGTAATAATCCGAGATGAATGCGCGCCCTCGCGCTGAGTGAAAAGCCAATATATATTGAGTCTACAAAACATGATCACCAAGTCTTTGATAGGCTGCAACAAAATGATGAAAGAACGGGCGCATTTTTTTCACACAAGCTGAGTGAGTGGGTGTTAGTTAGTTAATTAGCAACTCGAAGGATTAAAAAACATTGAAAAAGCGGCGCAGATTGGTTTGCAGCGTGTAAAACAGTTTGTTTGTCGCGGATAATTTGCTATCCACACAGGGACGAACTGGGAAGTGAACCCACAATCTTCCACTGTCTCCTTACTGCAAAGCAGCCGAACTACTACACCGCCACAAGGCAGTTAAACAATGCACTGGGCCACATGTTCATTTTTTCCCCTGTGCTTAAAAGACATTAAAAAACTGTTTCTCAACTGTGACTCCCGAACAACTCAGTACGCGAAAAGCGGCCAGAATCGCAAACAACAATCAAAACTCTACATGACTCACAGGTAGTGATGGGCCATTCTATACTAAGGTTTCAACACTGTGTCGAGCTTTCGAAGCACTGCAGATTTTAATACTTGATCGAATAATGACATCTGTGATTTAAGGATTTCACATTTTCTTTCTCAAATGTGCTTACCTATATCATGGCAAAGTACAGGGATAAACCTTTATTTTCTCTCTACTCCGTTTTAATTAAGACAGACCAAACAAAACATTTAAGGCTATTAAATGTGATCTCAAGAAAAGATCAGGGTTAATTATAATACTAATAACAGGAGCGATTATAATGATACAGTGCAAAAGTAAATACTAATTGAAAGAGCCGGGAATGCATGAGGTGAGGCGTCTTATTTTGTTTAACTCTTGCTATCGTATAGTGCATTCTGCCTGTCGGCATTAGTTATATTTATATTTTTTAGACATCAGACACTAGAAGCTACTGACGAACCCTTCTCTTCGTTGTCAGTCTGTACCATACGAAAAAATAAAAGCAATACGACTTTTAACAGACGTCATTGAAGTGTATCATAAGTTTCTGTAACGTTAATGAAAATGGCCAGAAGGTGTCACGTGACAGGTGAGTGTCAAATGCTTCGAAGCTTCTATACGATTTCCGACACAATTGCTTCAAACGTGTTGATGCTTCTCAAGGCTTCACCCCGCCCATCACTACTCACAAGTTACTGAACGACAAATCAGCAGACTAGCATGACGAATGGGGCGTAATGGGCGTCCTTCCCCTCTCCTCCGGATTTTTCAAATGTTAATTTTTTCCCTGTGCTTAAAAATCATTAAAAAAGCGACCTGATTATGCGGCGTATGGTACGCTGCGGGTTGGCTAGTATAATATAATATAATATAATATATCGGAGCAATCACTTTTTAAGAGCAACTGTTTATTTGTAACACCCAGCAAACACATTTGCCTTTTTTTATGGCAGCCTAACCCTATGGGACTAAAAATGCTTCTAGTTACAATAGCCCCATACAGTGGACAGTTAAATGACAAAAAATCTTGTATGTGTGTGTTGTATACCTTTTGTGCACCTGCCTTTGCAGTTTGACAGTGTGCCTCTGCCAAGGAATGGAGCTGGGGGCCTTCTTTGCTTTTAGTCCAGGCTGCAGTCTGAGGTCCTAGGGAATTTGCACTCATTTTGGAGTATAATAAATTCTGTTTTAGCCTTGATTTACCTTTGATTCACACTTCTTTACAGGTGCAGAGTGTAAACTAGAGGATGTCTTGTTCAACTACAGACTGCTGTTTGGAGTAAATAAAGAAGTTAGTGAAATCCTGTAGATCATTCTTATAGGGTTTATGACAAGTTAGTAGAGAATATAACTCACTATGTTTTAAGAAAACAGACTGGAAAGCTGTTTAAGGACTATAGTCATCTGTTCAATAACATGACTTTTCTCGTTTACATTTGTCCTATATGTCCATTATTTCTCTGACCCCCAAGAAATCTTTTGAATGCTGTTGAGCTCTAATGTTGTTGTACATGCTTATTTCATCTTAATTTAATAACCTAATTTGTTGACTATGGGCATTGGACATATGGACATATTGGACTATGGACATATATATACTGTAACCTTTTTTTTTGGTGTAAATATGTATCATCTAACTCAGGCATGTCAAACTCACTACCATTGGTGGGCCGCTTCGACTGCCATACGTGCGTCAGCGGGCCGTACTGTAACAAATACTATTATACTATTAAACAAAGTTACTGTAGCTTTCTTTCCAATACTGAAAACTTTAAAAAAGTAACACTTAAAGTTTAAAGTTTAAAGAAAAGCAATTTATTTCCATGCAGTCTCCATACTACAGTGTAGAATTAGAGTCTTAACCTCTTAGCTAGGTCCTTATTATATTACTAGGCTCAACCGCCTTTTAAGGCGACCGACTTTTATCCTCAATTTGTGTGCACTCCATGTGTACATCAGGCATGTAAGTGTAGGGAATGAGAACATCAAAGTGCCCATTCATAACATCTCCCGAAAACCTACGTTTTTTTCTATCCCCTCGAGTGCCTGTCCAAACTTGGGAGTGTAGGACTCCATAATAATATACTTGAAACTCATAGGGGAACAACTCTTCCGCTGCCATTAGCTCAGAAATGGTACCATAAGTTTGAGACTTTGACATTTCAGTGAGATACTGAAGCTCATTTGTATATGAGATTCCTGACAGCATCATTGTAAATGGCTGAAACCTTGACCAATTACTTAGGCTAAAACATGTCGTACAATGTCAGCCCGAATCTGTACCACTAAAGACAGAGTTTCATGCACTAAATATGCTATAGATGAGAATAAGCAAGCACCATCTCCCCTGATATTTACTACGCGGTGAGGCATTTGTACTCCATCAACATTAATTATTTCCAGAGACATAATTTAGTCTATTTTTCCAGCGCATCGCGCACAAAAGCAAGGGAACGATGGGAGCACCAGAACTCTGCTCACATCGCGTCGCTTCGTACCGCAAGTCGCAAGTAGTAAGTCTGTGATAAGCGGAATACCGCTACGCTTTGCACTCACGGGACGGAAGGACAATCCCGTCCGCTTTTATATAGTGTCTTGATGATTGATATTCATTATATTATATTCATTGCTTATATAGGAGCCTTACAGTGTGAGATTTATTTCTTTTGTCCCGACACTTGGCATCTCTTTTTAGTAACCAGTTCGTCAATATCAAGCTTGAAATCTTGTGCAGCTGCAACTTTTATGAGGGATGAAAGGTGCTCGACGGTAAGTCTTGAGCGATGTGGGGTTTTGGTAGCTTTCATTAACAAAAACAATTGCTCACAAAGGTAAGTGCTTCCGAACATTGACAGTACTCTCGATGCCAACTTACGGATCTGCACATACGAGGGTGGCAGGTAAGCATGCAAGCCTGGCACACCAACTTCGTTGTATTTTGCCTTCAGAATAGAATCTGACTGCACTTCAATCAATTCTATTTGGATATTCTCAGGCGCATTCTCAACGTTGTAAGAGAACAGCGCAATGCCCTGTTTGTGTGAACTGAAATCACGAAAATGCTCACTGAATTCATTGCTCAGTAATTCAAGTTGGAAAACAAATCCTCCAAAAATCTAATTTTACTTTACTAAGTTTACTTCAAAGTTTATATTGTAAAATAAGCCGATATGCAAAAAGCCACCTGACCTACAATAATTTTACAAACTCAAAATCACAAAAATATGTTAATAAACAACTCACCAACTTCTCGCGTCCACTTCAGATCTTCAGCTGTAGTCTGCACTAACTGTTCGTTAAAATACTAGCAAAAAATTACTAGAGCAAAAAAACGTGAAAATATGCGAGCTATTACTACTTGAGATGGTCAGTTCTGCCCAGTGGCCAGTCTCAGCAACCCAGTCAGTAGTGTAGCCTTAGCAGGGGCGACTCTAGGCTCGTGGCGACCCTGGGCAGAGAAAGAATCGGTGGCCCTTTCGCCTGGCAATGTCAATACGGTATCTTATACACGGCAGATGGCCACATCCGTTGCGGACAGTGCATAGCTGCCTCGTGCTCATGACACGCTTCTATATACGCGTGTCCGTAACTTAAAAACCAAGTGGCGGCCCATGATATTCTCATTTCGGCAAAACATTATAATACTACATATAGCTTACTGCTCTGACTTTAGCAACATTTGTAAATACAGCGTACTAATTAACAAGAAACAGAATGCTTTTCGGCCACATTGCCGTCAGCTGTGTCGTTATTTTTTCTTTCTGTTTTATATTCAATATATATTGGCGTGGCGGCCCCTAGGATATGGCGGCACTGTGCAGGTGCACAGTTTGCACATGCCTAAGGCCACCCCTGCTGCAGCGTAGCACTTCAGTTGTGATGCTGCGGCTCATTAACTTTGGTCAAGGCTCGTGGCTATACTAGCAGATGACGTTTCCGGTACTGTAATGCCATGGGAAAACGCGCTTTTGTCAGAAGGAAGAAAACTCAATAAGTAACACCGAAGATGCAGAATGATTCAATCACAAACGATAGTAATCATTTTGTACAAGTTCAGTGCTAACTAGGATCTGTCATGCGGGCCGCACAGATTTCTGTTGTGGGCCGCATGCGGCCCAGGGGCCGCGTGTTTGACATGCCTGATCTAACTGCCTTACCTTAACCTTTCTTGTTTCTATTTGTCTGTTGTATTTCATTTGTCTGTTATTAGATGCAACTGAGAAGGCAAATTTCATGTTTTCTTGTGTAAACATGACTAAATAAAGAAATCTTAAACCTTAAAACCTTAAACCTTGTATAGGCAGTTTATTTGTCTTATTTCACATTGTCTTTTGGGATCTGTTATTACTATTTTGTAGTGGTACTGTAATTTCTGTTTTCTATTATTGCTTCATTGTCCTTCTCACAAATAATGTTTTCCTTCCAAAAATGCTGAACATGTCAGAAAATACTAGAAAGATATCAGTACATCTTAGAGAGACTGGAAGATTGCAGAAGCCAATCTTGGAGTCTCTCATCTTGTGAAAACATGCTGGCATATGCCTGAAGCATGCAAATTTCTTTTAAGATTGTGGATCAGGCAGACTTTTGGTTTGCTCTGGCTTTGCTTCTTTTGCTCATAGTACATTGTGATCAAGTAAAATATTTTTACGGTTTAGGTTTCCTTTTAGAAACATTTCAGAAAGCATTTTACTTGAGAATTTTGTAGATCATAAAAACCACCAAACTTAAACTACTGGGTTGCAGTGGCAAAGATGTGTGGAATTTAATGGTTCTTCCCATGCTATAATGTTTTATATTACCCAGAAGAGATGTATGTTAGATTAATTGGTGACTAATTCAGTCCATTACGTATAAGTCTATCCTAAGTTGAGATTACTGTTGGATCAGTACTAAAATTCTACTTTGGAATTGATACCAGCTTTTGGACCTCAGTACCAGTACTGAAACGATACCAAAGCAAATAATTGATAACCTCTAGCCCCCCCCTGTGCTCCCTGCCTTGCCACTCATTACATCGTTTCCCCTTTGAATTTTCCATCTCGTCAAATTGCAAAGGGGAGGGTGGTTAGATAGGTTGTCTCCAATGTACAAGCACTAAATATGCTGATTATTTGAATGATACAGGAGAGAATGCAGTGCACTCTCTAGGTGTGACTAGTTACAGTCCGTCCAATTCAGTGATTAATTCTGTAGTAATACACAGATATTTGCAACAGCAAAGTCTGATCACTTACATTATATGAGGTAACTTGATAAACAACACAAAAAGGCTTTTCTTGTGGGAATTCTAAAATAATAATCCTCATTTGACATGTTTGACTTCGATTTAGTCTTAAACATTGGACAAATTTAAAAAAGGAGAGAAAATTTTGGCATTAAATGTGTTGCTTTGGAAATTTCAATAAATTTGACTTTGGATTTGATATTCCTCTTCAGTTTGTTTTATTAACTGGCTAATGTCTGTATATTGATGCATGACATCATAAACCTGACAATTTGATTTTCTAATAAATCTGATTTGAAATGTATTTTTGAAAAGTGTGTTTTTATGAAAGCAGATTTGTGGAAATTAAATATTCTGAATTATTTAGATATTTACTAATCCATTTGGCAATTACATAATGTTTACATTTTTAGTATTGGTTTTAAGCAATGTTTACTTTTCAATGAATGGACAAAAACTGTAAGTGAATAAATTTACTATGTGCACAAAAGATAAATAGTCCATAATCATAATATCACTGTTTATGAATTCTGCACTTAAATCCCTCAAAGCCAATAAAAAGCTCCCATTTGTTGTTACCCTGAGGGCAAAAAATGGTGGTCCTTCAAAACATTTAAATTCACCAAGACAAAAGGTTGAGAACCTCTGGCCCTAGTGCATGATCTTTTGGGACAGGTTGTACCTTGCGGCAATCATGAATTGAAAAAAAGCATGTATAGAAAGCATATCAATGAATAAAAAATTCAGACATTCAGGCTCACCGAGTTTCTCCAGCCAACCTGTTATTTTCATTTTTTTCCAATAGTGTTGCAGCACTTATGATATCCACTTTGGTTTCAGGGGTTTTGTGCTACTGTATTACTGATATTAACAGCATGAAAATGCTATTCCACAAAGAAGAGGCAGAAGGCACTGGCAAAAACAGGTCAATCAAAAGCAAAGGTTAGTCAGATAAGAGGCTGAATGACACACGTAGAACACCACAAGACCAAGTATCACAGATGAAAGTTCAAAGCAAGGCTCCAAGATGACAGAATGTGGTGAATAGGTTGCCTGAAATCCATTTTAAAAGGGGGTTTTGGGGGTTAAGTCAAATGTTCAAAGTATGCCTTGGAATATGATGGCCTAATACTAATGTTAAGAATCCAATAGTCTGTTTTTTTTGACACTTGGAGTGCTTCCCAAAGATGATATTCTCTTTCAGATGTAACTCTGCAAAAGAGGTGTTTAATCAACAAACATTTACTTCTGGAGAAGTCAGTGCATAATCCCTTCTGTGATTCTGACATTTAAATTAAGTTCATCTGCCTGGTCTTCTGGAAGCTTTCCTCTCCCAGAATCAGCAGCTATCCTTGAAAACAGATTTAGCAGTAATCCACAGCTGCTACATCTTAGAGAGGTCTCTGTTTTCTGTTCTCCTAATTTTGAGCCCTTCCACATGTTTATACAACATTGTGCTGAATGTCAGCCAATGAAGTGAGTGCAGAGAAACAGCATGTTACATTCACATAGTACATTTTGTTTTTTTGTGTTTACTCTTTTATTATGTTTGTGGGAATTTACCTGTAATTTTTTTTCTGTCATTACAAAAGTTGGCACAACACTCACTATTCTTTGTAGAAACATATACTAGAAGTGATAGTGATTATAAGTATGGTTGGTGCTATGTACAATAATATATGCATCAACAGTTCTGGGTGTTGTCAGATGACAAATGGAATGATTGTAAAAAGAATTTGTTTTTTGACTTAGCATCTTGTCATCTACTGGTATGCATGTTCAATTTGTGAAAGAAGATATAATACAGAAGTCAATCTTGGATTGGCTTGCTCTGGGAGAATTCTGATATGTAACCAATGGGCTGCTGACAGATTGACCCTTTGATGAAATTTGAAGGTTGGAGAGTATGGGACCAACAGAACTGTGGACAGCTGGCAGCTACAAACTACTTTCAGGAAAAAATGAGAGTAGAGTGTTATGTTTTGGAGAATAATGACTTGCTGTTTTTTTTCCTCGTTCTAATTATTTTGTCCAAGTTGCTTTATTGTTGCTGACTGCTTTTCTTTTTGGAAGGTGGCTATGTGCTGGCTGCTTAGACCATACTTGAGGTAAAACATTGCATAATTAAGATTCACAATCTAGACATGCACTCTGAACGTGAACTTGGACAGTCATTGGCTGAAGGTGCTCATTTGACCTGAGATGCAAAATTCTGCTTTCTTTACTCAGTTTACTATGAAAGACATGCCCCCATGTAGAAGGTACACATGTACAGTGAATGTAGTTGTTGGGAATTAAATACTTCAAAAAAGGCAGTATAAACAACAATAAAACATACTTTCAGTACATCATGTATACGTTTTTTATATATATATATATATATATATATATATATATATATATATATATATATATAATATGTGTGTGTGTGTGTATATATATATATATATATATATATATATATACTAGCAAAATACCCGCGCTTCGCAGCGGAAAAGTAGTGTGTTAAATAGGTTATGTAAACATATATATACATATACATATATATACATATCTACATATACACATATCTACATATACATATATATACATATATATATATATATGGTTGAAAAAGTTTACTGTCAAATAAATGCAAAGAGTACACGACACGTGTTTCGCCCTCATTCTGGGCTCATCAGGTGTACACACTCCACTGCACTCCCTCTCGGGAATCGAACCTCGGACGTCAGCGCCAGAGGCGATGCCCCTAACATTGCACCACGGCGTGTGGTTCGTTTATTTGACAGCATGTAGATCGGGGTAATTACATTCACGGCATTCGTAGTCTGTGTCACAATCTGATTGTATGGGTGGTTACCTACCAGGTAACGCTTGTGGTTGGCCAGCAATCTGGTAACATCCGCCACGGTGCCCATATGTATACACACATATCAACATATATATACACATACATATACACATATACATACACATACACATATATACATATACACATACATACATAGTGCGTTGTAACACAGGCTGTGATTGTTATATGGGAGGGAGACGACAAATCATAGCTTCCCGCTTTCTAATCGGGCCTGTGATTGGTGCTTGGACGGATGCCCAGATCCCACAGTATCTCCCCTTAGGAGAGGTGTTAGGCAAGTGTAATTGAATAGCCTTGCTGCAAGTTTAGCTTTACACCTGTTTTTAAGGCTTATTGACTGAAAGGGGCTTTCATGAAAAAAGTTAGGGCTTTGCTACAGGATACACCCTCCACAAGTTAAGGAAGTAAAAATAAAGGTATATATTTCTGTTTTATTTAAACCTTTTAAGTTTGTATGCATAGCCCCATTTTAAGCCTGAGAAATCACCCCGTAAATGCACACGTTTAATTGCACATGTGTTAATATGTATGCTTACACAGTATTAAAAGACACTCAACAATTAATGTCATTTACCTTCGTTCCCGCGTTTGACTCGTGCTGTAAATCTCTTCCTTGTTTTCACTTCACGTGATTACGTAGGAAGCGTAATACGTGATGACGCGATACGTGACTCCGCCTCCTCCATTAGAGTATATGGACAAAAAACAGGTTCCAGTTTTGACCATTACGCGTAGAATTTCGAAATGAAACCTGCCTAACTTTTGTAAGTAAGCTGTAAGGAATGAGCCTGCCAAATTTCAGCCTTCTACCTACACGGGAAGTTGGAGAATTAGTGATGAGTCAGTCAGTCAGTCAGTCAGTCAGTCAGTCAGTCAGTCAGTCAGTCAGTCAGTGAGTCAGTGAGGGCTTTGCCTTTTATTAGTATAGATATACTGCTCACAATTTGAAAACACATAGATCTTAATAGGAAAAAAAGAAGAGCGGCTGAATTCAAAGACACCTCAAAAATCAAACTGAAAAAATGATGCGGCAGGCTAGTCCATTTTGCCAAAATTTCATTGCAATAATTCAAAATCGTACTCAGTAGTTTGTATGGACCCCACATTCTTGAATGCATGCCTAACAACGTCAGGGCATGCTCCTGATGAGATGATGGATGGTATCCTGGGGGATCTCCTCCCAGATCTGGACCAGGGCATCACTGAGCTACTGGACATTCTGATGTGCAACCTGGTGGCAAAATATAATGTCCCAGAGGTGTTCTGTTGGATTTAGGTCAGGCGAGCATAGGGGCCAGTCAATGGTATCAATTCCTTCATCCTCCAGGAACTGCCTGCAAACTCTTACCACATGAGGCCGGGCATTGTTCTGCTCCAGGAGGAACCCAGGACCCACTGCACCACCATAGGGTCTGACAATGGGTCCAAGGATTTCATCCTGATACCTAATGCCAGAAGCAGAAGACTAGAAGAAGGATAAAAGTGACTATTTTTAAAGGCTGAGTTCTTTAGCAATTTTGCCTTTTTAAGCCAGCATGTGTTATATATGTCAGATGGGAGCTGTATACCAGTATTACTCTGAGCTAGTTTCATCACCATTTTGTGCTTTGAGGTTCTAAACTGAGCAGGTGGGAATACCAGGATGTTAAACAACCAGGGTGTATAAACTATGTGGACATATTGGCTTTTTTAGACATCCAATCAAGTAAAGGTGTCAGTGTTCCTTGTCTATAAAGAGATTTATTGTGAACACCGTTGGCCAACAGTGATGGTGACTTCATAAAATTAAAGTGGCTGACCCTCTCAACCGCACCCCTTCTGATTTAGATAGGAGTGTGGATTTTCAACTCTATCCTGAAGTCTTTACTAGCTCCTGGTTTTGCTGACATTAAGAGCAAGATTGTTGTTATGACACTTACTGTACGTGTCAGAGGACACATATCTTTTCTGTAAGCTGCATCATTGTTTTTGGTAATCAGGCCTACAATGGTGGTGTCATCAGCAAATACAACAAAGAGGTTGGAGCTGTCACTGGCCAAATGTTTATAAGTGAACAAGGAGTGAAGCAGTTGGCTCAGCACATTATCCTGTGTCATGCTTGTGTTAAGGAACACTATGGAGTAAGCGATGCTGTCTGTCGGTATGTGCTGGGGCCTACAAGATCAAAATAGTTTATGAGGGTAGTAGTCTTGGAGCTTGGCAATCTGCTTCGATGATATAACAGTGACAATAGTATGAAAATAGCAGTTTACATTATCTAGGCATGCAAGAATGATATGAACTGGAAGGGAAATGGTATTTTTGGACCACCACCTGTTTGATTTTTGCTTTAATTTATCCCAGTACCAGTCTCTTTAAGCATTTTATTACAGTGGGAGCAAATGCCACTTGTCTGTAATCCATTTTACTCTTGAGCATGAGTCCCCCAGGTGATGGTTCATTTAGACTCAATACAGTAGTTAGTTTCAATTGGTGTATTTAGAAGCATTGTTCATTCACACAGTGGCATGAAACATTTCTGGGCACCCTTTCTTAAAATGTCTGTTAATGTGAATAGTTAAGTGAGCAGAAGATTAACTGATCACCAAAGGTATAACGTTAAAGATGACACACTTCTTTTCATCATTTTATGCAAGAGTACTATATTGTTTTTGTTTCTAGATTAGTGTTGTTGCTTTTGTTGTACAGGGATAAAGGGAAAGGAGCACCATGCAAAAGTTTGGGCACCTCAAGATATCTGATCTCTCAGATAATTTTTACCAAGGTTTCAGACTTTAATTAGCATGTTAGGACTATGGCTTGTTCACAGTGATCGTCAGGAAACCCCAGGTGATTCAAACTGCAAAGCTGCATAAATTCACTGACCCCTCAAACCTTGTTCCAACAATCAGCAGCCCTGGGCTCCTCAAAGCAGCTGCCTAGCACTCTGAAAAATAAAATAATTGGTGCAAACACAGCAGGAGAAGGCTACAAGAAGATTGCAAAGCATTTTCAGGTAGTGGTTTCCTCTGTTTGTCATGTTATTAAGAAATGGTAGTTAACAGGAATGGTTAAGTCAAGTTGAGGTGTGGAAAACTTTCTGAAGGAACTGCTCTTTGGATAGCTAGTGTGATAGATTGAGGGTCTCCGTGACCCCTTGAACCCTCAGACTAGACGTCAGACACCAGGTAAAAGTCCAAATAATGGTTTAATAATAATAATAATAATAGTAGTGCACAAAGCACCCTCCTCTCCACAATACTCAGTAATAAATCAATAATCAAATAACAATACACAATCCTCCACTCCCAGACGCGTTGCCCTCCTTCCACTCAGCTCAGCTCAACGTCTGGGATTTCCCATAGTCCTTTTATATTCCCTGACCCGGAAGTGTTTCCCATCCTCCAGTCCATGTGATTTCTTATCACTTCCGGGTCAGATAAAAAGTCCTTTTCTTCAACCCTGAACTTGCCTACGATGAACTTCCGGGTTATAGGGCACAAACAACTCTCTGGGTCTCCCTGCAACGTCATCTGTTGGCCCCTGTGATATCCAGCAGGGCTGTAAAGGAAAACTCCATTGTCCATGATTCCCTGCTGGTATTCGGGGCACTTCCATGCAGCAGGGACAGCTCCATCTGGCGGCCTGGGGGTGTTGGCCAGGGTGACAGGCCGTCCATATCCCACACTAGAAAGGTAAGTAAACCCCCGTTTGACTGCAGAAGACCTCCAGGAAGATTTAGAAGAAAGTGGAGTGGTGGTACATTGTTTTACTTTGTAGCTACACCTGAAAAAATATGATCGTGGTAGACTCGGCAGAAGAAAATCTTTCCTTCTTCTGAGCCACAATATTCAGTGCCTGAAGTTTGCAAATTAACATCTAAACAGTGCTGATGCATTTTGGAAACAAGTCCTGTGGAATGATGAAGTCAAAATAGAACATTTTGGCCACAAAGGTATGTTTGGAGAAAAAGGGTGCTGAATTACAGGAAAATAATACCTCTCCAGCTATTAAGCATGGGGGTGGATCAGTCATGCTTTGGGCTTGTGTTGCAGTCAGTGACACAGGGTAACATTGGTAGAGGGAAGAATGAATTGAAATAAATACCAGCAAATTCTAGAAGCAAACATCACACCATCTGTAACACTCCGATAACAGGCCAGTTCCTGCCTTGTGCTCAGTACTGCCCCGACAGGCACAATGCTCAGAGAGTCCCTTAAACTTGATATTCAGATAAGAACATGGATGAATGGGGTTAGTTCCAGAAAACTTCAGAATTAATATACACAGATTTTTAGTAATGGGACAGCACTACTGTTTTACATTTGTTCAATTTCACCAAGACAGTAGAATGCATCGATGTAGGCATCATTATAACAAGCAAATGTAATGATACAAAATGCTTTTTTACAGTATATAAAAAACTATTTCAATTGTGTGGAATCCACTTGTTTGAAGGCAGTTTAATCGATGCAGTGAGTCAGTGGTGGGGGCTGAATAAGTTAATTATTTTGTGGGAAAGTCCAATGCATAAGATTTTTCTTTTTAACATTCACATAATATGAAGGCTGTAAAATATTTGTGCACCCAAAGTTTGCCTGATGCTATCATCACCTTTTCATAATGAGAACCATTTAATGCTCAGAGAATCAAAAGAGTTGTGTCAACTGGAGATGAAGCTCTGGGTAGGGTCAGCCAAGCTATTTTTTTTTTTGTTCTTTATTTCGCCTTATACAATTTCTTGTATTAGGAATTTGTTAGTTTTCACATACCCCTTGTGGTCAGAGTGCAGGGTCAGCCATTGTACAGCGCCCCTGGAGCAATTACAGGTTAAGGGCCTTGCTCAAGGGCCCAGCAGAGTAGGATCTCTTTTGGCAGTGACGGGGATTCGAACCGGCAACCTTTTGGATACCAGCGCAGATCCTTAGCCTCAGAGCCACCACTCCGCCCTAAGCTATACATATCTTTAGCAGTTGGCAAGACATAGAATGGTACTCTGATCCTCTGAGTTTGATCAACACTGCTGTCACTGTCCTGCTCCACAGACAGATTGAGGAGATCGTTCCTCCCCCAAACTATGCGACTCTTTAATTCCACCAGGGGGGGTAAACGTTAATATTTAACATTATACATAGTTATTGTCTGTTTTTTCACCTGTATTATTATCATTCTTTAATTTAATATTATTTATTGTATCAGTATGCTGCTGCTGAAGAATGTGAATTTCCCATTGGGATTAATAAAGTATCTATCTATCTATCTATCTATCTATCTATCTATCTATCTATCTATCTATCTATCTATCTATCTATCTATCTATCTATCTATCTATCTATCTATCTATCTATCTATCTATCTATCTATCTATCTATCTATCTATATCATGGAATATAATTTGACTGCTCTGATATATCAATGATTAGCCTCAGGTGACAAAAATAAGAGATTTTTGGCAGAATAAAATACAGTATGGCACATGGAAAGCAAGATCATGTTTTGCACAAGTGCAGTCATAATCCTGGATGAGAAATTAAAGAGATAAATACTGGTCATGGTGTCATTGCAAAAGATGATCTAAAGAAGAAGTAAACTTCAAATAGCCCTTTAGTGGGACAAAAACAGAAAACAGCTTCATGTATCCTTTAGTATTTATATGCAATTAAGAGGTAACATTTTACATTTAAAAGCCATAGACAGCCTATTTATAGTATCCTATCTATCATGCACCCACCGAAAATAAAGGTGAGGAAGTGAAGCATTTTTTTTATGAGAGCCTGAAAATGATATACAAAGGGATACAATCAAATGTTACAAAGGCTGTTCTGGGAGATGTTTATGCCAAGATAGTCTTGGAACTAATCTGGATGTCATAAATAGGGTTACACAACAAACAAAATTGAAAGAGACTAATCAATTTCAGATCAGCAAAATAAAAAAAAAGCTTCCCACAAAAGAACATCTATAAAGATTGTTCCTAAGACAAGGCAATACACAACCAAATTGATCACAATCTGGTTAACACAGGACACTGTAATAGAGTGGAAGATCTCATGGGAACAGAAATGTGATCAGATCATTTTCCTAGAATTTATTATAATTTGCCAGATATATTCTTTTCCAAAAAAAAGTATATTTTCAAGTGAATCTGCATTTCTTGAAGGATAAACTGAAGAGGGAGGAGTTCTTAATTGTTTCCAGATTTAACAGAAGCAGAATAACCTGTAGTTGAAAAACATTGAAAGTAATTAAGACCAGCCCAACAGAAACAATAGCGGAGGCTCTGAAACCTGAAAGGAAGAATGCAAAGGGAAGAATATGTTGTTAGTTCAATGAATAGTGCTAAGAAATTACCAAGAAGAGGAAAATTGTAAGAAGGAAATGGCTAACAGGCAAGAACAATGCAGAAACTTGCAAAGAATACAGAGAGACTTAGAAAAGGACCCTTAGGGCTCATTAAGAAGGGAAAAGGAAATGTATTTAAAGCAAAATAGAGCTGGCAGGAAAATGAGAAGTCCAAAAAACAACTCCAGAGAGTACTCGTATGATAGTTCAATAAATGATATACAGCAAGGTTCATTATAATCAAAGACAAATAAGGAAACTTGGGAACAAATGAAGGATAGACTTTGAAAGAGTGATAAAAATATTTTGAAAAACAGTGAGAAGATCCCAGACTACACACAAGTAGAACAAAGGACTCAGGATGTCCTCTTTAGTGAAAGATCCAAACTTGTAAGAGGTAAAGGTAGTGATTAAAATGATGAAGAAGTGGAATGCCCGAGGTGCTCATATTGTATATACAAATATTGCATAGGAAGATGCATAAAACTAATCTGGATAAATTTAGTAACCCTAAAATAATAGGAGCCTGTTTTATATCCAGTCTTATAAATGGGGGTCCTGTACATTGTACAAGCAACCAAGGAATCGCACAACATACAGAATTCTAAAACAAATATTAATAATGCTGACACCATGTGTAGAAGAAGTCCTTTGTTTTCAATAAACTGGTTTCAGGAAGAAAAAAACAGAAAACCAGATGCATATGTTATGACAGATAGTAGTAAAATGGTGAGAGTTTAACTGTGTTTTCGGATTTTAAGAAAGCTTATGCTAGCATAAACAGGAAAGCAATTTAGACATTGGTAAGACTTACAAAAAGTGCTCAAATTGCAGATCAGTGTTTGACATAAAACCTGTCATGTCCCTAATAGGAAAAGTTGCAGAAATGGAAACAGGGCTTAACATAGGCAGAACAATCAATATTGTATTTTATACAGGTGGTGTAGTGTTCATAGGTCAAACTGAACAAAAATTGAGAAATTTGGCAATGGTTTTAGTAAATGCCAAGGGAGTGTGTCTAGAAATCAATATTGTCAAAACTAAATCCAACCTGCCATAAGAACCCACTGTGTCTCTCTACTTCTCTTAATTATATATCTATTTTATGTAAGAGTACTTTTAAAAAATGTGCTATAGAAATGTTTTTATTTACAAGGACCTTCAGTTTGTTTGTACTGTCTTCAGGAAGAAGGCTACAATGATATGTCCATGTAATGAAAAGTGATTAATACCTAGCACTCTAATATTAAGGGAAAGAGGCCACAAAAATGTTTTACAATAAGATGTCTTGAGTCTGTGAAGGCAGATTTCAACAAGATAAAAATAGTGTAGATGCCTGGAGATATATATATATATATATTGTCACAAACTCGAGACAGAGTCATATAAAGGTTTGGGGCAGCCACCCGTATAATTTGGTTTCCTGGCTGCAAAGTTGCTTTCAAAATAATACAGCACTGATGTGCACAAAACCAAGTCCAAACAGAACTGAGGGAATAGGGAAAAGGTGGAGGCTTTTAAAGGGGAAGACAGGAAGTGAAGTCAAAGGGTCGGGCTCATGTAGGTCTTCTGCCATTGGTGCAAGCCCAGATGTGACATCACAGGGGCTGGAGCCAGCAAGGTCTCCTTCCATTGGCTTGGTCCCGGAAGTGACATCAAGAGGTCCAGGTGGAATCTCCCGTGAATGGTCTGCAGGCAAGGGAGAAAAAGAGTCAGTGCACTCTGCCACATCCCAGTATGTCTCGGAACTGTCCCTACTCAAGCCCTTTAGCTGCCTCCCATGCGCATGTGTGTATGTACGAGGGGGGACCCAAAAATAACCGGAATTTTGTTGTTGTTAGGTTGGTACTTGTAGTACATGGTTAGGCCGCTAGGACGATCTAGTTACACTCCTCACAAGTCAGTCTGCCAAGTGCCATCAGTCTGGAAGGTTATGCTTGTGTTCAGTGAATTTTTTTGTAAAAGTAGGTTGCGCAACAGTGTGAGAAGGAAACGCCCTGATTTGTGGGAGTCGGGCGATTGGTTCTTTCATCATGACAACGCTTCATCTCACACTGCTCTCAGCATTCGCCAATTTTTGGCAAGAAACGGTATGACAACCCTGAACCACCCACCCAACTCACTGGATTTAGCTCCGTGTGATTTCTTTTTGTTCCCTCGGATGAAGAAAGACTTGAAAGGAAGTCGTTTTGCTGACGTCGAAGAGGTAAAACAAGAAACGACCAGAGCATTAATGGGCATTACTTCAGACGAATTTAAAAAATGTTTTGAACAATGGAACAAACGGTTAGATAAGTGTATTTCCGCCAATGGAGAGTACTTTGAAGGAGACTAATTGTAGTTTGTACAGAAAATTAAATTAAACACGTTTTAAAAATATTTCCGGTTATTTTTGGGTCCCCCCTCGTATATATATATATATGTATGTATGTATGTATGTATGTGAGTGTGTACTTGGCCAACAAAATGGCATATAAATAAGCAGAAAATACTGCCACCGAAATAGCTTGGCTAACTCGATTACACTGCTTCATCTGTCTTTAGGTGCAAGTGGAGCTCATTTTCTCTGGTCACTTGGGTAAGAAGTGACATCTCCTTCTGGGCAGTCATGCTTTTATTGCCCAGGGACCGGAAAGGACAGGGGCAGAATCAGTTGCCCTCATCTGGTAGTTTCTCTGCACTCTGGAGGACAAAGAAGACAAGACTTATGTGAAAGTTTACATTTGGCGTGGCACAGTGTGTAGTGCTGCTCTTCACAGCTCCAGTGAGCTTCATACTGCCTATACTGATTTTTTCCTATATATGAATACAGTACTTTTTTTTTTTTTTGCTCTCTGTTCTTTCCACATTCCAAAGACCTGCATATTGGAGTGATTAACAAAACTATGTGGCTGAGAATGAGTAAGTCCGGCTGTATAGGTAAATGCCCTGCAATGCCTGGTGGAATTTTCCTTGCCCTCTGATGTGTTTTATGGTAATATTTGTCTGTCTTTGGAGGTTGTGTGTTTAAGGTATACTTCATTAGCTCTCTTTCTCAGGGGTGGGGGTTGATTTGTTTTCAATCCTATTCTTGTAAAATTGATCTATTTGTATGGAATGTTGTGTGATTTCAATAAAATCAATAAAATTAAAAAAAAGGTACACCATTTAATTGCACAGAATTCTTCAAATATACAATTTGATAGAACATAATTATTTGATACATGAAACTCTGAGGTATAGTATATTATAAATTTCTTTACTTGGATTACTTACATACACAGTCTTATCATAAATAAGTAGTACTTGTTTCTTTGCTGCCTTTCATTGCTATGGGAGTTTGTGCTAGTTGTGATTATGGTGCTGATAAGCTTTTGGTAACTCTTGTAAAGGTTAGTGTCAAGTTATTCATCTTGGATTAGTCTCTTTAGAGCCATCAAATACCAATAAAAGTCTGTCTTATTGAGCAGTAGACTGAAACAGAATTCTTAAGGAACACAGCCAATAGAGTTTCTGTTGTAGAAAAGGGCATGATAATGGCAAAGAGATTGCTGAGTAAGTACATTTTGAAGAACTGACTTAGTTCTTTTATATTACATTCCATGCTTCACATTTGTATTACAACAAACCTTCTACATTTATGCCCAGTCTTTTTTTTCTAGGACCAGCCTGTTTGTGATTATCATACAGTTTATATTTGAATTGCCCAATATTAATATTTGAAATCTAAATATTGCATGTGTATTCAGTAATCACCAGTGAGCTGTGATATCTGAGACAAGGGGTTCAGGATCTCTGGCAAAAATGTACTATGTACATAATACATTTTTATAAGGTAACCTTTAAAATAATTATGGCAAGCAGAGTAATTTAACATGTTTTAGTCTTTAAATGTTAGCTGATTTTGCTCTAAATAGCATAAGCGTTTATAACTTCTATGCAGCTTTGTTTTTTGATATTTTATAATAGCATTAATTTGATCTTTTGAAGGACTTTTGACATATTTTTACTCATGCTGGATACCAACTGAGGTCTATAGTAGAATCTGGATTCTTTTAAATATTTCTAAGAGGGGAAAAGAACATTGTTATCTATAAAATTGTTTAAAAAGCCATTTAGAAGTACACTTCTGAACCCAGAAATGTTGTCAAGCAAAAGGTAGTAAAGTTTATTGGCAGAAATAATTGGTACAAAAAAATGTGAACAAACACTTCTGTCCTGACTTACAATGTGTTTTTCATTGTAACGAATGCTAACTGATGATTTTTGGTCACGTGGGGTAGTTATACATTAGCTACATGTCTGCCATGGGATCCCCTGCACCAAAGAGAAACCTTGGCATGAAGAATGGAAAAAGCATGCCACTCATCAAGCATGTCCACTTTTTCCTTTTCCTATTTCAAGGGCACTTGAGCTGCATGTCAAATTATATATTGAAAGTAAAGGGGGGGGGGGGGGGAAGATGCATGCTTTTAAATTAGACCATGAAATGTAAACATGAAAGAGATAAAAAATATAGTGAGGATGAGCAGATTTTATTAGTTGTGCAGTGACCTCTGGTCCTAATAAGTTTTCCCAATTTCTTAAGCGTTTTTCTCTTTGCCATTCATAAGTAACGTCACCTTTGGTTCAGAGTAGTATAGGTTTTCCTATGGAAATCTTTACAGCTTTACTTGTGTTGTTAAATAAACAAATCTCCAAATTATGAATATGATCATGTACTACTTCTTTGCTGTTATCTCGCCCTTTTTGAAATAGTTTTAAAATGAATTTGTATGTGTGTCAGTGTACGATAAATCAAAAACATGAGGATAAACTTGCTTCATTCCTAGTTCCTGTAACCCTGAATTTCAGCTTTATCATCTCCCAGTCTACTATTTAGTTTTTTGTTTTGTCCTGTTAATATTTGTGTTTGGATTATATTGGTAAGATTGATTTATATGTTTTTGGAATATCTCAGTGATTTTTGTTTTGCGAGTTAATGGGCACTATTACAAAGTTTTTTTTTTGTCATTTAAATTTAACCTCTGGTAACACTGTGCTGCAAGGTCACATGGTGATGAAGTGAAAAATGCATAATGTGCTAAACTGGGTGGTGTTAGTGTTTAATTTGGTGGAAACTTGCTGTAAAGGATAAAGGATGTTAGGGTGGATTGCCAGTGAGGAGGAAGGAGGAAGATATCTGTTTTACATTTTCTAAACCTAATAATAGATAAAGTGTCTTAAAGACACACAACCACTAGCAAAGTAGCCTATTCTGTATTTAGGGTTAGAATTTTAGAGATGAAAATTCCTATGCAGGGCATAGCATGGTCTTGAGGGTGATTGACCCATAGGTTAAGTTTGAAAGCTACATCCTGATGAACTCATGCCAGGTCTATGACCTAGCATTCATCCCTCCAGGGTTGGTGTCTGATTGTTCATTGACCCTGTGGATGTAAATTGAGGTTTTGAACATTGAACATGAGACGTTCAATTTGGGACAAGAGGTTTTGTGAATTTGATTTTTACATATGTAAGCACTGGTTTTGAGACTGAATTGGACTAAAGGTAGCAAAGGGTATATTTTGCTTTAAATGTCTTTTTTATGCATAGATTATTTTATTTTGTGATGTCATTAATCACCCCACCTTCCTATCCAGGTTTAAAATAATATTGCTAAACACTATAGTTTTCTTCTAATGAAACCTAAATGGTGAGATAAAGTGTGATTATGTTATGACATGCAGTGTTGGCTCTGACATTTAATAGTGTAAAAAGCATTGTGGCCTGGTGTTAAAACCCCAGTGCATATTTTAGGAATGTATATGTTAATTTCAGTTCCTGTAAAAACGTACGTTTTATTACCAGGACTACCACAGTTTTTGAAAGATACTCTTGAGTAAAACTAAGAAAAAAATGGAATTATATTTACTTTTCAAGGATAAGACGTGCATGACTTTCAATTTCATTTCAGTTTTAACAGTTGTAAAAAAAAAAAAAAAAAAAAAAAAAAAAAAAAACGAGAAATGAGGGTTCCAGAGTTGAGTTACCTCCTTACTAGTGCTGGGCGGTATGACCAAAAGTCTATATCATGGTATTTTTCAAAATTATACCAGTTTCACAGTATTCAACAGTATTTTTTTCCCATGCACGAGTGGATGTTTAACCACATTTTCCACTGCAATTACTGCAGTAGACTGGCTAAGAATAACCTATTCCACTGTTATGAGAATTGTACATTGTACAAAAAAAAACATTTTAATGTGCACACAAGTATTAATACAGGTTTGCATGGCCCCATAAAGTGATAGTTTTTAAGGGGGTGGCACTAATGAAGAGAAGGAATCACATTGATGACAGTTGCAGTCAAAATATAGAACCTTTTTATTGAACAAATTTTGCAAACAACTTAAACTAAAATTTTGACAACATATGTTCGACCATCCAAAGAGGCATTTAGACTTAGTAAAATATCCAGAGGTGCTTGTCAAAAGTTGTATTGCACTGAACATGCCTTAGAAAAGGAATAAATAGTAAACATTTTTTGTAAACCAACTACACTTTCTGTTAATGTTAACAATCTCTGTCCACTGACACGTTAAAGTGACTTTTTAAACAACTTTACCATCGTTAAACTGCATAATATTTAAACTAATAAATAATAACAATAAAATAAATAATAGTGCAACTTCCAGTAATAATACTATTATTTCAAGACTTCAAGCCCAGGTGCATTACACAGTATTCACCAAATAAAAATAAAATAAAACAAGTGCAACTTGGTGATGACATCTTTACCAACTGAACCATCATTAAGGCAAATTGCATTAATATGGACCTTGCTTCAAGCTAAGCTATATACATAAATAATAAAACTGCAGTTTGCATTTATAATGCTATTTGTGGTATAGCCCTATGGAATCGTATTAGGGCCACAGTGAAGAAAAAAAATATGGACACAGAGAAGAAAACAAAACTATATGTTGAGAATAAAGTCGACATGTTGACTTTATTCTCGACATTTCCACTTTAATCTTGACGCTTATGTCGAGATTAAAGTCAACATTTCCACTTTATTCTCGCAGTTTATTTTGAGATTAAAATCGACATTTCCACTTTATTCTCATAGTTTATTTTATAATTAAAGTCGAATGTCGTAAACTATACTTCACCCTAAAATCAATGTTTAATTTACTAGATTTTCTCAAACCCCATCGTAAGTTAAACCTCCTATGATGAAAAACAATTTTGGACGGCGTTTTCCCTTGCCCGGACGCGGGTCACCGGGGCCCCACTCTGGAGCCAGGCCTGGAGGTGGGGCTCGATGGTGAGCGCCTGGTGGCCGGGCCTGCACCCATGGGACTCGGCCGGGCACAGCCCGAAGAGGCAACGTGGGTCCCCCTTCCCATGGGCTCACCACCTATGGGAGGGGCCAAGGAGGTCGGGTGCAGTGTGAGTTGGGTGGTGGCCGAAGGCGGGGACCTTGGCGGTCCGATCCTCGGCTACAGAAGCTGGCTCTTGGGACGTGGAATGTCACCTCTCTGAAGGGGAAGGAGCCTGAGCTAGTGCGCGAAGTTGAGAGGTTCCGGCTAGATATAGTCGGACTCACCTCGACGCACAGCTTGGACTCTGGAACCAATCTCCTTGAGAGGGGCTGGACTCTGTACCACTCTGGAGTTGCCCCCCGAGCGGGTGTAGGTATACTTCTTGCCCCCCAACTTGGAGCCTGTACATTGGGGTTTACCCCGGTGGACGAGAGGGTAGCCTCCCTTCGCCTTCAGGTGGGGGGACGGGTCCTAACTGTTGTTTGTGCGTATGCACAGCAGTTCGGAGTACCCACCCTTTTTGGAGTCCCTGGAGGTGGTGCTAGAGGGCATACCTTCTGGGGACTCCCTCGTTCTGCTGGGAGACTTCAATGCTCACGTGGGCAATGACAGTAAGACCTGGAAGGGCGTGATTGGGAGGAATGGCCCCCCCGATCTGAACCCGAGCGGTGTTTTGTTATTGGACTTCTGTGCTCGTCATGGATTGTCCATAACAAACACCATGTTCAAGCATAGGGGTGTTCATATGTGCACTTGGCACCAGGACACCCTAGGCCTCAGTTCGATGATGGACTTTGTGGTCGTGTCGTCGGACTTGCGGCCACATGTCTTGGACACTCGGGTGAAGAGAGGGGCGGAGCTGTCAACTGATCACCACCTGGTGGTGAGTTGGCTTCGATGGTGGGGGAGGATGCCGGTCAGGCGTGGTAGGCCCAAACGTGTTGTGAGGGTCTGCTGGGAACGTCTGGCAGAGCCCCCTGTCAGAAGTAGCTTCAACTCCCACCTCCGGAAGAACTTTGACCACATCCCGAGGAAGGTGAGGGACATTGAGTCCGAATGGGCCATGTTCCGTGCCTCTATTGTTGAGGCAGCTGACCGGAGCTGTGGCCGTAAGGTGGTCGGTGCCTGTCGTGGCGGCAATCCTCGAACCCGTTGGTGGACACCGGCGGTGAAGGATGCCGTCAAGCTGAAGAAGGAGTCCTACAGGACCCTTTTGTCCTGTGGGACCCTGGAGGCAGCTGATAGGTACCGGCAGGCCAAGCAGAATGCGGCTTTGGTGGTTGCTGAGGCAAAAACTCTGGCGTGGGAGGAGTTTGGGGAGGCCATGGAGAACGACTTTCGGACGGCTTCGAGGAGATTCTGGTCCACCATCCGGCGTCTCAGGAAGGGGAAGCAGTGCAGTGTCAACACTGTATATGGTGGGGATGGTGCGCTGCTGACCTCGACTCGGGACGTTGTGGGTCGGTGGGGGGGAGTACTTCGAAGACCTCCTCAATCCCATTAACATGCCTTCCAATGAGGAAGCAGAGCCTGGGGACTCAGAGGTGGGCTCCCCCATCTCTGGGACTGAGGTCACCGAGGTGGTCAAAAAACTCCTTGGTGGCAGGACCCCGGGGGTGGATGAGATACGCCTGGAGTTCCTCAAGGCTCTGGATGTTGTAGGACTGTCATGGTTGACATGCCTCTGCAACATCGCATGGACATCAGGGACAGTGCCTCTGGATTGGCAGACCGGGGTGGTAGTCCCCCTCTTTAAGAAGGGGGATCGGAGGGTGTGTTCCAACTACAGAGGGATCACACTGCTCAGCCTCCCTGGAAAAGTCTATTCAGGGGTCCTGGAGAGGAGGGTCCGTCGGATAGTCGAGCCTCGGATTCAGGAGGAACAGTGTGGTTTTCGTCCTGGTCGCGGAACAGTGGACCATCTCTATACCCTTAGCAGGGTCCTGGAGGGTTTATGGGAGTTTGCCCAACCAGTCTACATGTGTTTTGTGGACTTGGAAAAGGCATTCGACCGTGTCCCTCGGGGAATCCTGTGGGGGGTACTCCGAGAGTATGGGGTACCGGCCCCCCCTGATAAGGGCTGTTCGGTCCCTGTACGATCGGTGCCAGAGCTTGGTCCGCATTGCCGGCAGCAAGTCGAACCCATTTCCAGTGAGAGTTGGACTCCGCCAGGGCTGCCCTTTGTCACCGATTCTGTTCATAACTTTTATGGACAGAATTTCTAGGCGCAGCCAGGGCGTTGAGGGGGTCCGGTTTGGTGGGCTCAGGATTGGGTCACTGCTTTTTGCAGATGATGTTGTCCTGTTTGCTTCATCAGGCCGTGATCTTCAGCTCTCTCTGGATCGGTTCGCAGCCGAGTGTGAAGTGGCTGGGATGAGAATCAGCACCTCCAAATCCGAGACCATGGTCCTCAGCCGGAAAAGGGTGGAGTGCCCTCTCAGGGTTGGTAGCGAGATCCTGCCCCAATTGGAGGAGTTCAAGTATCTCGGGGTCTTGTTCACGAGTGAGGGAAGAATGGAGCGTGAGATCGACAGGCGGATCGGTGCGGCATCCGCAGTAATGCGGGCGCTGCATCGGTCTGTCGTGGTGAAAAAGGAGCTGAGCCGCAAGGCGAAGCTCTCAATTTACCAGTCGATCTATGTTCCTACCCTCACCTATGGTCATGAGCTATGGGTAGTGACCGAAAGAACGAGATTGCGAATACAAGCGGCTGAAATGAGTTTCCTCCGCAGGGTGTCTGGGCTTTCCCTTAAAGATAGGGTGAGAAGCTCAGTCATCCGGGAGGGGCTCAGAGTAGAGCCGCTGCTCCTCCGCATCGAGAGGAGTCAGATGAGGTGGCTCGGGCATCTGATCAGGATGCCTCCTGGACGCCTCCCTGGTGAGGTGTTCCGGGCACATCTAACCGGGAGGAGGCCCTGGGGAAGACCCAGGACACGTTGGAGGGACTATGTCTCTCGACTGGCCTGGGAACGCCTTGGGATTCTCCCGGAAGAGCTAGAAGAAGTGGCCGGGGAGAGGGAAGTCTGGGCATCTCTGCTCAAGCTGCTGCCCCCACGACCCGACCTCGGATAAGCGGGCGACAATGGATGGATGGATGGATCATAAGTTAATGTAGCACATAAAATGCTTTGTGTTGTGTTCCCTGACCCAGTTGTTAATCACTGCGTGCTTCTTAAACTGATTTCCTCCGCACTAAGAGGAGACGCCGGCAGCGATCACCGCACAGAATACATTCACTTCATGATATTATCCATCCATCCAGTTTCCAACCCGCTGAATCCGAACATAGGGTCACGGGGGTCTGCTGGAGCCAATCCCAGCCAACACAGGGCACAAGGCAGGAACCAATCCTGGGCAGGGTGCCAACCCACCATAGTCATGATATTATTGCTCTCTGAAAATTTAGAATGCTAAGATATACACTTGATATAATTTTCATGATGAAATGCATTACACCAGGTATTAAATATGCACGGAAGTGTTGCGATAGTGCTGCTCCCTTGCAGTAAGGGGTCCCCAGGTGTACGTTCAGTATAGAGAACTTTATGGCAGGTGTGACGAGGCTCCAAAAAACTGAATGTATGAATGGGTATCGCACAGGTTTAACTTAAATATTGTGTAAATGTTGGGTTTGTGATCTGGTGGTCAGAAACACGAACACAGAATTCAATGGATATTCTTCTAAGTGGGCTTTCTTTATTGCATGCGTGCTGTCTCTGTCTGATGTATCAAACCCTCAGCTCCTATCCTTCCTTTTTCTTTCTCCACCTAACCAATCACCACATGATAAACGTCTTTGTGAAATTAAAACTAGTTATAAACTTAGACCACGGAGTGTTCAGAACTTTAAAAAAAATCTTCGTTATACATGTTTAATTATGCCATCCATTCAGGGTTGCGCCCATCCCAGCAAGCATTGTGTGCGAGGCAGGAGCAAATCCTGAGCGCCAGCATGTTGCAGGGTGAATATGAGCAATACATACACTAGCAGAGTCAATATAGCATAACAAAACCCCACATCCTACATGAGTTTGAAAGAAAACTGAAGCACGGCGAGTAAACCCACCAGGAAAACATGCAAATTCAAGGCCAGGTACACCCGAGACCCCCTTGCTGCGAGGCAGCAGTGCAACCTCCACGCCACCGTGCCCCCACATGATTAATACATGCTTTAATGCATTTCATCATGAAAATTATATCAAGTATTTATCTTAGCATTCTAAATGTTCAGGGAGCAGGAATATCATGAAGTGAATGTATTCTGTGCGGTGATCGCTGCCGGCACCTTCTCAGTACAAGAGTTTAAGAAGCACGTATCGATTTAACATGGCTCGGGGAACACTTAACACAAACCATTTAATGTGCTTCAAAACTTATGACGGGGTTTGAGAAAATCTAGTAAATTAAATATTCATTTTACGATGAAGTTTAGTTTACGATGTTCTACTTTAATGACAAGTTATGAGAATAAAGTCAACATGTCGACTTTAATCTTGACATAAACAGCAAGAATCAAGTAGAAATGTCGTGAATAAAGTCAACATGTCGTCACACTATTACGCAGTACCCGGGTACATTACGCTGTATTGAAAAAAAATAAAACAAGTACAACTTGGCTTGCAGTATTATCCAGTAGTATAGAAACAGTATTCACAGATTTGAACATAATGGTCCAAATCCGACCTTTTAAAACCAATGTATCTCCAGGCAACGGAGGTTACTCCTTTTTTTCGGCAAAAGTTCTTCTATGTCATCATGTTCAACTTTATTGTCTGCTACAGCTTCAGTTTTGGAATTTTCTCTGTCCATTTTCACCACGCAATACCTGCAGTACCGCATGTAGTCCGTTGCATGCCTATTTAGCGGTGTAGCAGTGAAAAAGAGCCTCCGCGCAACACCTCCACTTACGCATGTACTCCGTTGTATCTGTTTAGCGGTGTAGCAGTGAAAAAGGTCCCCCCTTAAACAGTTTCCTGCTGCGCCACGTTCCGAACGTTGTTTAGGCAATTTAAACCGGTGTTTCGGTATAAGAAAAATCCATATCATAACAAAAATAAAAAATGGTTTTTGGTATAAACCGGTATACTGCCCAGCACTACTCCTCTCTGACCCCCTTTAATAAAGACCAACGAAAAAGATAAAAGAATGTAAATGAACAGCCTCACCATGGCTCTGCAGTTGCCTCGTCTCTGGCTACAGCACTGGAGCTCTGTCTGGTTTGGGTTCAAGAGTAAACACCACTTACAGTACTGTGAGTAGCTGGGATTTCTAAGATTATTATGGTAAAATGCAAAATATTTAGAAATCGCTTAATTGGAACTGTAATATGGAATTGACCATCTTTGTTACAAAATACTGCCTCAAGATGGTGAATACTTTAACAAGGAACTGTAAGCTTCAAATTGAACCTTTACAGCCGCATATGTTTCTGTCTCTACTGTTGCCCCAGTTTGCCCCATAGTCCTATTCAAAAACACATGTATTTGTATCTTGCTCCTCTGAAAACCACACATATCTTTTACAATTTTCTTCTCTGCAGGTGCACTGATGTAATTTTTAAAATCCCTGACAGAAACAATTTTTGGAACCTGTTATAATCAAGATAATCCAAAAATATTTGAAAATTAAAAATAAAACAGCTTAGAAAAAACAAAGTTCATTAAGATATATTTAATGTATGTGTCACTTTTAATAAGAATGTAATTAAAAGATGTTCTCCTTTATCAAAGTATGACTTCTCCTTGAGCAGTTGTGATTGTAAATAGAATGCATCTTTTTACTGAGTTTTAGAGATGGGGTTTTAAGCAATAAAGAAGGTTTTAGTGCAATACTGTACCTGAGCCATTGTGTCTAGCAAGCAGGGGGTATGATTCTAATCCCTGGAGAAATTGCTGCAGGGTGTCAGACTTTTGCTGAGCATGAGCGTATGTGATTTTTATTCTTGTATCTTAGCCAGCTTTTCTAATAGAATCTCGGATCAAATTGTATAGAAGGAAGTGTACATAATTTAATGAAAATTATTGATAAGACCTTGTCAAAGTGTGTGGGTGTGTGTGAAACTAATCAGCTGTGTTTCTCTGAACCACTTTTATGCTGAGCTGCCAAATAAATATGTATAAATAGCAGGTGTAGCCGGTGCTGGCTAGTGTAGAATAAAGTACAGGTACAGTCACTAAATAAATTCCCTAAAGGGAAATATTTCAGCACCGAATCAAAATTTCAATGACTAAAACCACCATAGCGAGTGACTTTACATACTAATGCCAAATCCCTAATAAAGTACAGGTGCAGGCAGTAAATAAAGTACTCCAAGGGAAATAATTTCAGAAGAAAATATAGCCTGTGCACTTACCCTGTGCAAATGAGAATCTGTACAAACTTTAGTGGAGATGTGTTCAGTGGTGTGGGTTTATATACTGGATAAGCATACGTTTCACTTTATATGTAAGAAAACAAATATTTGGTATATATGTATCTAATATAGGTATAATATTGCAGTTTAACAAATAATCTGATTTTGTTTGTAACTTTTCTGAATTATATGATGTCAATAGTTGTGTCCCTTAGAGATTAGTGCTGGGGGCACTGCTATTTTTATATACATAAACAATATAAATAACAATCTGGTTAAGTTTGCAGATAATATCAAAATAGGTGAAAGGGAAGATAATGTAGAATCAACTAAATTGTTACAGAGGAACTTGGAAATCATACAGATTTGTGGTAGGTGAAATTTAATGTACTACTAGTGGGCTTCGCCCCCTGCTCGCTTTGCTCGCCAACCCCTGTGTTTGGTTAATCGGATATACAATTTTACATTTTTTTTTTCTTTGGAATTGTTTCAATTTCATTATTTGCACTTTTACTTTAAAGTTTCATTAAAAACAATATTTTTTGGAGACACATTGTGACAACGCAACGTATAACTGCCCGTGAGTGAATATTGTTTCTGTTTCTCTAATAAATAATCTGACTTTTTCTAATGTTTGTCCCTGTGATTTATTGATTGTCATAGCAAAAACTATTCTCACGGTAAACTGTAAATATTTTAATACGAATGGCATATCACGATCTCCTTTGGTGTGTAATGTTATTCATGGAATACAGTAATCCCTCCTCCATCGCGGGGGTTGCGTTCCAGAGCCACCCGCGAAATAGGAAAATCCGCGAAGTAGAAACCATATGTTTATATGGTTATTTTTAGAATGTCATGCTTGGGTCACAGATTTGCGCAGAAACACAGGAGGTTGTAGAGAGACAGGAACGTTATTCAAACACTGCAAACAAACATTTGTCTCTTTTTCAAAAGTTTAAACTGTGCTCCATGACAAGACAGAGATGACAGTTCTGTCTCACAATTAAAAGAATGCAAACATATCTTCCTTTTCAAAGGAGTGCAAAGCAAGCAGTCAAAAAAAAAATCAATAGGGCTTTTTGGCTTTTAAGTATGCGAAGCACCGCCGGTACAAAGCTGTTGAAGGCGGCAGCTCACACCCCCTCTGTCAGGAGCAGGAAGAGACAGAGAGAGAGCCACAGAAAAACAAAGTCAAAAATCAATACGTGCCCTTTGAGCTTTTAAGTATGCGAACCACTGTGCAGCATGTCCTTCAGGAAGCAGCTGCACACAGCCCCCCTGCTCACACCCCCCTACGTCAGCGCAAGAGAGAGAGAGAAAGAGAGAAAGTAAGTTGGGTAGTTTCTCAGCCATCTGCCAATAGCGTCCCTTGTATGAAATCAACTGGGCAAACCAACTGAGGAAGCATGTGCCAGAAATTAAAAGACCCATTGTCTGCAGAAACCCGCGAAGCAGCGAAAAATCCGCGATATATATTTAAATATGCTTACATATAAAATCCGCGATGGAGTGAAGCCGCGAATGGCGAAGCGCGATATAGCGAGGGATCACTGTATATACATTACCTTTCTTTTTGCCTGTTAAAATTTGCATCGCTTCTCCGTGATCATCAATATACACCTGACTGAATTGTTTATTCTTTGAAATTTAACTTGTCGTTGCTTTAACTGTTCCGGGACCACAGATTCTCATAGCGTATGGTCCATTATTGTGTAAATCCACGTTTTGTGCATTGAATGATGCGAATGCGAAAAGACTTTGTTGTCTACTCTTTGCCTTTTATTTCTGACCTCGATTTGCCCTGCTATTTTTTCAATTACACCTGGTTCTGATGATTAATCACCTTTTGTTTGCGGTAATGCAATCTTTTCTATCTTTTCTTTGATACTGTAGCGACTGACATAATAAAGTGTCACAAAAGTTTTACTTGAACAATCGCCGACTTCCTAACCCCAAACACAACTTTCTAGCACCCTCTTCAATGCCCCGCCTTACCGCATCAATCAATACCCCGCTATCAGTCTTCCGTGCTGTACTCCGCCCTCCCTCAATCGGACTGAACAGTCACTTAAAACCAAAAAGCCCTCAACCTGGCTGGGACGCTACACTTTCCAATTTTACTGCTTTCATATTCTGTACCTCTGTCTGCATGTGTATCGCGCCATCGTTTGTTTGAGCCTTTCAAATTCCACTGCTTTCATAATCTCTTATCTGCCTTTTTTTCTCTCCAACGCCTTTGGGTCTCTATTCTCCGTATTGTCTTTATATACTTTATATGTGCTGGGACTGAGTGTTTTTTGATGGGTGTGCTCTTATATGATATATTTTGTAAGTAGGGCGTGTCTTGCAAGAATCTAATGTTCCACGTCCCCGCAAGACGGCCCTGGGACAATCTCTTGGCACCAAGTCTCATGTTTACAGTCCCCGCGAGACGCTTTGTGGCAAGTCTCTTTTGTCTGGTGGGTCTTTTAAATGTCCTTCCAAGAAGATCACGTATCGTCGCCTTGCTTTTGCTTTCCAGGATTTTTTTTTATAATAGAGAGATAAGTACATATAAGGTGTTACATGTTGGAATTAGAAATGTTAATTTGGAATACACAATGTATGGTGCGAAACTTGAAAGTACACCTTATGAGAAGGATCTAGTAATAGGGGACCCATCACTATCTACATCAAGTCAGTGTGCAGAAGTGATCAATAAAGCTAATAGGTTATATATCACAATGAGTGGGGTACAAGTGAAGGGAGATTTTGCCTAAATTGTGTAATGTACTAGTGAAGCCTAATCTCAAGTACTGTGTAGAATTTTGGTCTTTGTATTACAAAATGATGTAGCAATTCTAGAAAAAGTCCAAAGAAGAGTAACTAGGCTGATTCTAGAACTAAAAGGAATTAGCTAAGTGGAGAGATTGAAGGATTTAAGCATTTTCAGATTAAGCAAATGAAGATTAAGAGGTGACATGATCAAAGTGTTTAACACTAGAATAAAAGTGGAAAAAAAAAACTGCTAACTTTTCACAAATCAAATGTATGTTTTTATTATATAATATTAACAATAAGAGCAGCTCACTACTCAAAACGGTAAATTTGCTGGGGAGCTGGTTTCGAACTCATGACCTCCGGATTATAAATTGGCAGCTCTAACCACAGCACCACAGAAACTGTCGTATTGTACTTGCACCTTTAGTGAAAGTGTTTATTTGATATTTGGCCATCATCCTTCACACATTATACAGTTCATGTCTGCATTTTGTCATTTATTACTACAACATGAAAAACGTTTCTGTTTTAACGATGTGTTTACATAGATTATTGTAGACACAAAACACACATCAAATTATTTCCCCTTATAATTCTGGGTAGCTCACACCCAGATAATCGTTCAAAGCAGGAACTGGGAGAACTTCTTGCCCGTTCTGAGGGGATGGGGGTATAATAGGCTGCTTGCTGCTTGGTCTTATTGACACATTTAGAAGACAAAAGACGTTGACGGAGAGGTGCAAAGGGATTTAAGGTGGGCCGGATTTATGAGTTTTTTTTGTAGGCTCTGGTAATTCTAGTGTTAAAAATGTGAAAGGAATTAGTACAACTGTTACTTTTAAATAAACTCTTCAACAAGAAAACATTGCAGCCTCATTAAAGAAATCAAGATGAGTTCTGGACTGAATCTAATGTTCAACAATCTGTTCCACAACTTGTCTTTGTTGTATCACGATAGAACGGAGAAAGAAAAAAGCTCCATCATGATTGGCTGCCATAAAGTGTCAGTCTCACAAGAAAACATTTTAAACTGTCCTGAGAAGTTGTGATGGAGTTTTGCAGTCCTTCATCCCCTCTGATTCCTAGTCATGTAATTTGATATCCTAAGGGCAGCAGCAGATCTTAAGTGTAACATGCTTTGTGACTCAAAGTTGTGTGGTATGATGCCTGCTTTATTAGTAAACTGTGTATGGGGTGGGGAATGCCATCACAGCATCATGTAATGACGTGTACTAATAAGTAACAGAATTTCAAATTGCTTATTGATATGTAAATGTGACAAATTTTTAAGATAACTGGAAGCCTAAAGCAGATTTTCTTTCTGTCAAATCTTGTGTTCATTCCCTTTTGATGAGATGAATGTAAAAATTGTTATAGAAACAGATACAGTATTAATCCCAGGAAATGCTGCAGTGTTACAGCAGCCTACACATAAGCAGTCAGTTACCGTATTTTTTGCACCATAAGACGCACCTGACCATTAGACGCACCTAGGTTTAGAGGAGGAAAACAAGAAAAAAAATATTCTGAAACAAATGGTGTACTAATATGTTTAATAAAATATAGCAGAATAATATTTCAACCATGTAAATTCAAAAGCGGTATTAAGAAACATCATCACTGTCATTAACAAATAAGGAGAGACTTTAAGGTTCAAGCACTCTTCTAGTTTTATGGAAACCCCAAGAACTCCTCATCGCTAGTGTCAGAATTTATGAAGCTCAGTTGCTCACAATCACTTTGCAGGAGCACGTACCTATCATCACACGGCATAACCTGTCCAAATCCACCAGGGGACAAAGCATGTTTGGACCAATGCTCCCTGAAGTTATATCACCAGTCTAGTCCCATCTATATTTGTAATGCCACAAAGCCCTTCATGTCGTGTTTTGTTGCGGGTTTCCAGTTTGAAAAACAAGAATGCAGTGCAAGCACAGCCCTCGATTCAAAAAATTGCTCTGCATACCTGTTTGTCTCGTCTGACAGTAGCTGAAAGGCAGCTTCAGGAAAGAACAGCCTGAAGTAGTAAAGCGGCTGGTAATCTGTCGAGCCCAACAGCAAGCCATACTGTCTTGTGAAGTCCTTTAGCCAGTTTGGCTCCCACGGATCAATGTCTAGGTATTTTTCCCACACGAACCTTGCCATAGGTGCATCGGCTACACGAATATGCTCAGCTGGGGCGGCATCAGCTGGTGTCCCGATCAGCTGATGCCAGTTCCTCACTCTCTTGTTCGATCTCCTGATCACTCTCAACAAAATCAGATTCTGAAAAATCAGAGTCTGACTCAGTGATAATGCGCAAAACATCGTATGCTGAGTATTTTGTTTTCTGCATTCGCTTCGCTCCCTCATGAGATGTCGATGCCATCTTGCCTTTGTTTACATTTGTTTACATTTCGCAACTCACGCACATGCAAGGATTAGATGCCGAGTCAATGAGTCTAACATTCCTCCAAGCACAGAGGGAATGCCTGTAACATAACAGTGAGTTTTGTCGCCCTCTACCCCTGGATGTCGACTTTTGTCAGGTAATACACATCATGGTCTGTGATGCAATATTCACTCCATAAGATGCACAGACATTTCCAACCTTCTTTTGGGGAAAAAAAAGTGCATCATTTGGTGCGAAAAATACGGTATACATTAAATATTTTAAAAAATTATAATTAAACTTTAAACAGTAAAAGAAGTAAAATCATGCAGTAAAATAAATAGGGTAACAAATAGTTAAAAATGTGTATTTTCACATGACAGAATAGTCTAGTCAGACCATGTTTTGTATATTCTCATTGCAGAGTTGTAAGCAGTAAAATCTTCAGAAGTCAACAGAATAATTAAAAAAATAAACTTTTCAAAGCATGATAATTAGAACCTTTTCTTGCATGATCTGTAAACACAAAGGCGAGGTAACAAAGTATTTATGCTAAAAAATATATATGTATCTGCAAAACACACTAGACTTAAAATATAAAGGAACCAAAAGAGTGGACAGAAAGTTCAGTGGATTGTCTTCTACACAGATGAGTAATATTAAAAAATGTGTTTGTTGTATTTTTGTTTTATTGGTCAAGTTCAATGTTTTCAGAATAAAGCTAAACTGAGCCAATGAATAGGTCACACATCTATATTGGTGTATGTGATATACTGTATGTGAGTGCATTATTATTTTCTGTCGTCTTCTCCTCTGTGTAATTTCAAAGATTTAGTCTACTAATTACAGAGCTGGCACATGCCATCCTTTCCTGCAGTTAAACAGCAGTATTTCTTTTGCTTAGATTTCTTATTCTCATTCAAGGCTCTAAAGAGGAATCTTTATGAGGCATCTGTCACTAGGTCACAGGGAGCAGCATGCAGGCAGTTTTGTTTTATGTGCCATCAGAGGCCTTTGTAAATGAGTTACCAGGGATTGCTACAACTCTCCACTGACCTGACATACTCTCTGTTTGGTGCATAAAGGCCTTGTACCTCAGCAAATGTGGTATACTAGCTTACTTTCAAAGGCCTGTACTTTGATATAAGGAAGTGGCTTCTTTAAATACAACTATTACTGTGGTTGTACATTCTGCAGGGCATCTCCCTTTACCTTGTGCATTTCACAGTTTAAACCTTTGTAAAAATAAAATGGAACCTCTTTTTAGATTAGAATATCCTCTTTAATAAAATCCCTGTGTGCGTCCAGGTGTCCATGTGTGTGTGTGTCTTCTGGTGAAGTGCGCATGCACGGGGCACAGTGCGATGCGCGATATTACTGTCAGAGAAAGTAGCAGGCGTTTTACGGAAATACAAACCAGTATTACTGCAAGAGGAAATTAAAGGTACACAATACAGTGACTCATATTACAGCCACATACAAGCCAGTATTACTGTCAGAGGAGATTAAAGGCATATTACCAACGCGCACACCTGTATTACCGCCAGAGAAAATTAAAGGTATATTACGAACGTACAAGCCAGCAGACGTCCAAGACAGTATTACTATCACAGAAAATTAAAGACACACAATACATGACGGCAGCCCACAAAGAACGGTCAGCTCAGCAAGTATAAACATCAACAAAAGAAAGGCTGAAAGAAAGAAAAATACGACCAACAAAAAGAATGAGGTCAAAGTCTCTTGCCATTTAATATAGACTGTTCCTACTAATGTTTATGCACTACTGTTCTAGCGCTCGTTATTGTAAGGTGCTAAATGACTAGTTTATTTATAAAAGCACATTTTAAACAACAGAGGTTGCGCCAAAGTGCTGTACCAAAAAGCATTAAAATAAACACAATACAAGCAATCATGCAAAAGCAGATTAAAATAAAACAACCAATTGTAACATCCACCACAATCCCATCATACTCAATGAAAGACAGAAGAAAACAAGTAGGTCTTAAGCCGACTTTTAAAATCCTCGATTGAGGATGAAGACCTGATGTTCAGAGGTAAGTCATTCCAAAGCCTAGGAGCAACAACTGAAAAAGCTCTGTCTCCCCTACACTTCAGCCGAGATCTTGGCACTAGAAGGAGCAGTCGTCCAGATGACCTCAGTGCTCTTGGTGGCACATAGTGGTGAAGGAGGTCACAGATATATTTTGGAATGAGACCATGCAAGGCTTTAAAAACAAACAACAAGATTTTAAAATCAATGCGACACCTCACCAGTAGCCAGTGGAGAGAGGCTAAAATGGGGGAGATGTGATCCTGTTTTCTTGACCCAATCAAAAATCTAGCTGCCGTGTTCTGAACCAGCTGAAGGCGCGACAGAGCAGATTTTGACAGACCCACGTATAAGGAATTACAGTAATCTAGGCGAGATGGAAACAGTCATTCATGCCTTTATTACAAGTCCTTCTGTGATTTTAGTTTAGAAATTTGCCTCAGTTGGTAAAAACTGGACTTTACTACCATGGAGATTTGTTTTTCAAAACTTGGTGATGACTCAAAGATGATACCTAGGTTTCTGACATTATTATGAATTATTGCTGCCAAAGGTCTTAACTGCATGCCGATTTCAACTGCAGATGTGGTAGGACCAAAAATAATGACTTCTGTTTTATTTTTGTTTAATTGCAAAAAAATTTGTGTCATCCAATATTTCTTTTCCATGTTTTCCTTCTGAAGGAGTGAAAAACATGAAAGGCAAACATCACAGCAAGAAATCTGGAGTGTTCAGTAAACATTGATGTCAATAACCTCTGTACATGCTCTTTTAGAATGCTTATACTGTTTTGGTAGGTTGTTTTCTAAGTGTTAAATAAGCAGATGTTTTTGTTAAGATCTCAGGATAATTTGTAGAGAAAAGTAGCTTGATTGTTGCCGGCTTGTGTACTGTGGCTTATTGTTGTCTACTGTTTTGTAATATATTATAATATACTTGTATACATTATGTTTTGTGCTTCATTTTTGCATCCCCCATTTATTTGATATATAGTTTTGTTTTGTCAGAATTTGATTTTGTGGGACTTGGCTACTGCTGCAAAGTAATAAGCTGGGTCTGGTCATTTACACCTGATCTGTTGTTCACTGGCTACTTCTTTTTATATTCTAAAGAAATATAAAAATAGCACATATGGTACAAATGTATATGCAGCACCTAAAACATTTAAGATATGTTTGAGTATATTCAAATATATGCTAACTTATAGTATTCAAGTCTTTATTTTTGGGTAATTTGGAAGCCTTTCCAAAAAGTCTGAAATCAGATTTGTTTGTTATATATTGAAAATCAAAATTAACATTGAAATTGAAAATATAAAACAAATCGGAGCATTACCTTCACAACACCCCTCAAACAGTGCTTGCAACACCCTGTTTTTAAAGGTCTGCACTAGAGATTGCAAGGTCAAAAGACTGCTTGGCCACTCGGGTATTCTATAGTAGTTAAATATGACACAATTATTCACTATTCTCTTCTAGGACTTTTCATTATTTGTAGTTTTGATGTTGTGGGTGTCAAAATAGTGGGGGAAAACATCCTTCATCCTTTCTACCAGGTCAACTGCAGACAACTTTGGCAAAGTGGTAGTTACAGCGTGTGCCACCATAGCATACCAGAAAGAAAAAAAAAAGACAAAGGAAGTGAAGTAATGTGATAAAGACAAATACTTTCGTAAAGTTTTAAAGATATGTGTTTTGTTATGTCTTGAATAATTTCATTGCATGCTTATGGATGAACGAGGTGGGGGAGTAAGGTCTGAGATATAGGCAAAGCCAAAACAAGCAGCTAAGTAAGGCCATTGTTTGGTGTCAGCCCTTGCAGCAGGGAATCATTCTTGGGAAGATACAACATTTTTTATAGTGTATGATTATAAATTGTGTTAGTACATGTCACAAAGATGAATAATGTACTGGACTGTGGCTGCATATGGAGGAATATTTTGGACAAAATCAAATAAATAAATTGCGCAAATAAATATAAGTACTGTGAAATGTGAGCATAAATAAATAAATGTGTCACAAAATATGTTTTTGTTGCTTATTTACTTATTTAATTTTGTCCATAATATTTCTCCAAATGGATCATGAAATATGGCTTGAAATAAAACTGTCACTTTCACTCATCAAAGCTGAGAGGGTGGGCTCTGAGGAGGATGGGCTCTAGCACATACTGTGTTTTGATTGGTGAGTCATCCTCTGCAGATTGCTCATGCTTAATTCAGCATGTCACTACAGGAGATAGAGGCTAATAGAATAGCACAATAATTAATTACAAAAATGCTCACTACTGCTGAAGAAATGGATTCTGCTGAAGTTATCACGTATTTCAGAAAGAAAATTGAAGATTTATCAGAAGAAATGACAATGTTGGCAGCCATTTTAGACTATGAAATTGAGTAAACTATTTTTGAAAGCATTGAAGAACTGCTGCAACAGTCTTGGCTACACACCAGTTCAAGAGACAATGTTACCTGCCCTGGACACCCATCCTTTGACAGTCCAGCTCATTCAATAGAACACTTTATTTTTAGCTGTTTAAAAATACGACAGATTGCAGATCTATATAGTGTATCAGAGAAGATGATGATAAGGCGAATGAGCTAGTGTGAGATACAGTGAACTGCTCCTGTATCAATTTAGATACTTTGACATGGAAAGCCCAAAGCAGCGCCAACTAATATTTTGAACTGAATATTTCACCCTTGTTTATGAGTCTAAAGTCAGGTGCATAATTGCAGGTACTTTTTCAAGCAATTTTACAGCCTTGATCGGTGGCAAACATAATACTTTCTTATCCATATTTCACAATGGCTCATTCGCCTTGTGATTGACATAATTTTTAACCTCATTAAAGAAAGTGTTCTATTGATTCAGCTGGAATTGACACATTTATTTATTTATGCTTACATTTCATGACACATTTATTTATTCCCACATTTCACTGTACATTAATTTATTTGCACATGTATTTATTTATTTGTTTGTTTGTTTATTTTACCCACTTACTATGTAAGGACCCGTTTCACTCCAGCCATACAAAGAAAACCAGGGGTGTGAGAATCGTAATAAGCAGAACTGTTCGATTGGTAGTGGCAGTTGCAATATCAGACTCTGAAGTGCAATATGTCATGGTGATGGGTAATCTATCCAATACTAAAATAATTTTGATAAATATGTATGCACCTAATGTGAATGATAGAGCTTTCCTCCAAAATATATATGCATCTATCCTTAATGCAAACACTCATAAAATTATGATGGCCGGAGACTGTAATTGTGTTTTAAATCCAGATCTGGATAGATTATCAGCTACGATGGCGATTTCATCAAATACTGCAAAAATAATTACACAGTTTGTAACGGATTATAACTTATAAGATCCATGGAGGTTTTTTAATCCTAACCTAAGAGCATATTCCTTTTTTACCCATACATCATTACTCAAAAATTGATTATATCCTCATAGATAATAATTTTTGCCCACTATCAAATCTTAAGTATGATGGTATTGTAATCTCTGACCTTGCCCCTCTGATCATGGATCTTAAATTACTACATCCCACACACTCATCTCGTAGCTGGCATCTTAACCCCCTGTCATTAGCTGATGAGGACTGTACAGAATTCATATCCAAGCAAATTGATTATTTTCTTTAGACAAATGCATCCTCAGAAGTCTCAGCAGGTACACTCTGGGAAACTTTGAAGGCATTTTTAAGAGGACCGATTATTTCATATCTTTCTCACAAAAATAAATTGGAAAACAAGAAGACGTCAGAGTTAATTGGCAAAATTACTAGAATAGATCTAGAATACATCAGGTTTCTAAATGAGGCACTTTATAGCTAAAGACGGGTTTTGCAATCACAATTTAACCTCTTGGCTATTAAAGAAATGTAACATCTTATCTTTATATAGTGACATCCTTATTGTGAACACAGAGAGGCGGCCAATAAGATCTTAGCCTAACAAATCCACAAGCACAAAGTCCATAATGCAAATAACAAAACAGACAGAGAAAAAATTATTGACCATAAAAATATAACCTACACATTCAGAGAGTTCTAAAAGTCATTATATTCTACTCAGTTTAAAGAGGATAAAACACAATCTAATGAGTTTCTTGATTCATTACAAATGCCACAGCTAAATATTCTTAATGCTGTGGAACTCAATAAACCTCTGACACTTTCAGAATTACTAGATACTGTGAACACACTTCAAAGTGGAAAAGCATCCGGCCCTGATGGCTATCCACTGAAATTTAATAGACAATTTTCAAATAAGTTATCTCCACTATTATTAGCAACGTTTGTAGAAGCTAAAGACAACAAAATTGTACCTCAAACCTTTCGCCAAGCGTTAATTACCGTCTTTCCTAAGAAAAAATAAGGACTTATTGCAATGTGCATCATATAGAAACCAATCGTTCTTCTGAATAACGATGTTAAGATACTCTCCAAAGGTCTAGCCAGAAGGATTGAGAAAGTGCTTCCTTCTTTAATATTACAAGGCCAAACCGGATTTATTAAAGGCAGACACATCTAACCTTTGATGTTTGTGTAATACAATATATTCATTCATTAAGTCTAACACCCCAGAGATCATATCATCTTTAGATGCAGAAAAAGCATTTGATATGGTTGAATGGGACTACCTATTCACCACATTGTACAAATTTGGGTTTGGCCCAAACGTATGTACATGGATCAAACTACTTTATACTAGTCCAGAAGCCTCAGTTTGTGTTAACAACATTATTTCAGACTACTTCAAAATAGATCATGGAACGTGATATGCAGATGATATGGTTTGTATATATCTGCACCACAAAGTTCTGTTTCGGCAGTCCTAAAAGCATTAGTAGATTTACAAAAGATATATGGACTCAAAATCAATTTGAATAAAAGTGTGCTCTTTCTGTTGAATTCTCTAGCTCACAATGTCCGACTGGACACTTTCCCATTTATTTTAGCAGATCAGTTTCAATATCTAGGGCTAAATATTGCAAGCAAATATGAAGCTCTTTTTCAACAAAATTTTGCTGTCTGCATGGATAAAAATAAACAAGATGAGAATAGATGGTCTACCCTACATCTTACATTAGCTGGGAGAATCATTATTGTTAAGATGACCATCCTTCCCAAGCTGCTCTTCCTATTTAAAATCATCACCGTATACATTAACAAATCATTTTTTAAGACATTAGACTCGATCATAACTTCATTTATTTGGAATTCGAAACATCCACACATCCAAAGGGTGGCTCTACAACGACCTAAAGCAGATGGGGGCATGGCACTACCTAACTTTCAATTCTATTGCAAGCTATGAAGACCTGGACATCAACACAAATCAATTAATTTACATTAGCCTGGCCTGCAATAGAAATAAAATCTTGAAGTAATTATTTATATTTCCTGCTGTGTGCCTCAGTTAATACAAACTACTCTCAATGCACTGTGGAATATGACCCGGACACAGACAGGCGGACAGTGATGGTTCACCCAACACACGTTATTCACTGACTCCATATTTACAAAAGTGCACACAACCCCCAGAGCTCCCCCAAAGTCCAGGCCTCTTTATAATGCCTCTTTCTCTTCAGGCCGCCTCCTTGCCTCTCCTCCCGAGCTCCGTCCTTCTCCACTCCTGACTCAAGCCATCGAACGGAGGGAGGTGGCCCCTTTTATGATCACCCGGATGTGCTCCAGGTGTCTTCCGATAAGCTTCCTCCGGCACTCCCCAGTGTGGCGGAAGTACTGGCTCTGCACCCAGAAGCACTCCGGGTGTCCCTGGTCCTCTTCCCTCCAGCTTTTCCGGGTGTGGCGAAAGTGGTGAGGTCCGGGGCTCCGTAGGCATCGGGGCGCCTCCTGGCGGTGACCACGGGCCCCTACAGGGCTGAGCTTCAAAGCTCTGTACCCTTGGTCCCCAAAGCCACCAGGGTGGTCGCCCCCTCGTGGTCTGGAGGAGGTGTAAGCCCTCCTCCGGTCCTCTTGGACGTCCCGGTTGGGTACTACCCCCAGCCGCGTGCCACAACACTAATAATCTAAGTGCCCTTCGTTCTCTCAGAATTTGAACCAATGTAGGAAGCACTTTAAGACAGAGAAGCTTTACATGACAATGACCTTTTCCCACTCTTTCAAACTTGTACACTATTTAAAGTGTGGAAAAAGTCTGGGATTAAAACACTTAGAGACTTACAGATACATATATAACTGTTCATAGGATGCAAAGACATTACGCTTCAGATTCAACCTCTCATCAACACATTTCTTCCACTACTTTCCAGCTAGAAACCTTGCTAAACAGAACCTGCCCAGTTTTCCCCACCTCCAATCTTATTCTATTCCAGAAGAAATATTGATCAGCCTTCATATCATATCTACAATTTATAAATATATTTTAAAGTCCCTTCCTTTCAAAGACCCCAAAGTACATTGGGGAAAGGGTCTGTCACCTAATGTTACAGAAAAGGAGTGGAAGGCAGCCATGCAGAGAATATACTCTAAAGCCCTCAATTATTCAACTTACAATCTTTTATCAAGTACATTTATCTTATTTAAAATTGTCCAGAATGTTTCCAGGCAAGATTTAACCTGTGAGCATTGCAGTCTAGCTCCAGCCTCACTGGGCCACATGTTCTGGATGTGCACCAAATTAGTAACATTTTGGACAAAAATCTTGGCATGCCTATCAGAATGCCTTGGTGTCACAATCAACAGTTGTGTCTGGTGTACTTCCAGATGGACTTAAAGTGGAGAAGGACAAACAAGCTGTAATTGCCTTTACTACACTACTAGAAGGTAGACATATCTTGCTCAACTGGAAGAATCCCATCCCACTACTTTTAAGTCAGTGGGTAGCTGATGTTCTGTACTACTTGAAATTGGGAAAAATCAAGTTCTCACTTAGAGGATCTGTTCAAAAATTTTTTAAAACATGGCAGGATCTAATCAATAACATTTTAGAATAAACTTCCACTTTGGGGTAAAGGGTACTCTTCATTTCTTGTTTCGTTTTATAGAATAGCTGTGGATGCTGGTTCTCCTCTCTTTCTATTGGGCAGGGGTTGAATTTTGCTTTGTTTGTTTGCTTTGTTAAGTTTGACTTAATTGTATGGAATTTTATCTGCTTCTAGTTAAAATTGAAATCAATTAAAAAAGAAATGTCTGAATATTCCTCCATAGTTGGTCACAAACTTGACTCAGAGACAGAAAAATTTGGGCAGCCACCTGGTACCCTGGCTGCAAAGTCGTAAAATTGTATGCAGCACTGATGTGCACAAAACTGAGTCCAAAACAGAACTGTGGGAATAGGGAAAAGGTGGAGGCTTTTAAAGGGGGAGACAGAAAGTGAGATCAAAGGGGTCGGGCTCATGAAGGTCTTCAGCCATAGGTTCGAGCCCGGATATGACATCACAGGGGCCGGAGCCGGCAAGGACTCCTTCCATAGGGGCTCGGTCCTGGAAGTGATGTTAAGATGACCAGGTGGAATCTCCCGTGAATGGTCTGCAGGAAAGGGAGAAAAAGAGTCAGTGCACTCTGCCACATCCCGGTATGACTCGGAACTGCCCTTACTCAAGCCCCTTAGCTGCCTCCCATACGCACATGAGTGAAAAGTTGCAATCTATACCAGCTTTCCATTGATTATCTGCGATAATTAAGCTAAGATCTTTCCCCAAATTCTGCCTTACTGAGTCTGTTTTGAGTAGGGTGTGGACAGGTGAGCAATTATGTTTTAATAAGACTTTATGGCTGAATGAATGTTTTTGGCCTACAAGTAGCATATTTTTTGCCTTTAGGGAAACCTTTAATCCAGTTTCCCTTCCAAACACGGCAACATTTAAATGTTTTGCAAGCTAACAGTGTGTGTTTCAATGGTAATGGTGAAAAATAGGGAAGTGAACTGAACTGTGCAAGTTTTTTTTTTTTTAAACCCTGACAACACTGTGTTGTACATGTACATGTTTGTACATGTTTTTAATTATATATAATTTTTATCCAGCATATTCTGTAATGTTTTGCCTTCTAGAGAAGCACAGTATTCCACACAAATTCCATTTTAAATTCCCTTTTTAAAGCCAGATGTTTTGAGCTTGTGAGCTTTGTTTTGAAAAGCATACATTTTGCTGAAGGAAAAGGAACCTTTTTCGAGAAATGCAGAATTGGTATACATCGTTTCAAATAGATTAACTTTTCAAAACAATATGTCAATTTGTTTAGTGTATCCTATTAGTATTTGTCCTGCCCTCCTTTTGGAGTGAAATAGCATAATTGACTTTGCTCACTCTATCTAGATAACACCTCCACGATTCCCCAAATTGAGTAATTGAATAAAGAACAGTTCAAATAACTAACAGCTGGTTGTGGTAATTGCCACAATTTTAGCATGGAAAAATTACAAATAAATGCTTTATAAACAGTTAATCAGATCATCTAATAAACTGATACAATGTAAATATCATGGCTTTCCAGTCTAGACTTAAATGCTGAAACCAATGTGGCATCTTTTGGTAGTAGGCAGTCATTTACAAAGTTTGGGGGCTTTGCGGCTAAAGACTGTACCTGTTACAGCAGTTTTAGTTGTTTCTTCAACTATAAGAATGCTTACAGTATTAGGATTGCAATGTGCAGTATGCTGAGAAATGTAGAAAAAGATTGCAATTATTAATTGCATTAAATATATTTTATTAATCCTGTCTTCTGATAAGACACTGAAAACAAATTCTCTTCCTCATAGCTCGTAACAGTTTGATCAGTGTTGAATGAAAATGCTGTCATATTTTAAATTTTATTTTTTGCATTTTACTGCTGGTAGTAGTATGTATACCAAGTGCAGTGAAATTTTTACTGGCATGTCCAAGTAATGTGCAACATGTTACCACTCTCCAGTGTCATGAAAAACAAAATTGTATAAAAATGCATAATTTTTTTTTCATATATACTTTTAAGCTATACAGGTGTGAGCACTGCTTCATAGGGATGTCAACTGAGACCATCTGAATTGCTGAAAGTTGTTTATTAGAACATGTACATTAACCCCATGAAGCATAACCTTTCCTGTGCCATAAGATATGCAAAGTGGGCATATGCTCAAAGAATCAATAAACTGTCAAAACATGAGAGATACATAGAGTATGTGGCCAAGCATTCAGGTTATTACAGACTACAAGCCCACATCACACAGGAGCAACAGGGATACCTTTCTTCCGGACAATCTAAATGATGTCTTTGCTTGATTTGTTGCACAGAAGAGGGAGCCTGTGGGAAAAATCGTACCTCCCACCGATGAACAGGTATTTTGTCTTACTGCATCTGATGTGAGGATGACTCTATCAAGAGTCAATTCACAAAAGGCCACCAGACCAGGCAATATACCCAGTTGTGTGCTACAAGAATGTGCCAACAGGACTGGGTGATGTCCTTACAGTCATCTATATATATAAAGGAGAGTTGGGATCCAAGCGAATGTGTTTGTGTGTTTGTGGAGGGATGGAGAGTTAAGGCGGGTGTTGGAGTCACGTGATCATCTCCCCTCCCATTCACCTGATTTCATTCACTTCATTTCGCTCCGAGCTGAGCTCCGCAGCTGATGCGGGCTTGCCGTTCTTTTTCCATAGTGTTTAGTCATTTCTCCTTTACTGATTTACTGTTTAGTAGATGCACTACTTACTGAATAGTATTTTTTCCTTTAGTGTTTCTACTTAGTGTTTCTTAGTGTTTAGTAGACGCGGTGTGCGAAAGGAGAGTTGGGATCCGAGAGACTGTGTTTGTGGAGGGATGGAGAGTTAAGGGGGGTGGGGGAGTCACGTGATCATCTCCCCTCCCATTCACCTCATTTCATTCACTTCATTTCGCTCCGCTGAGCTCTGCAGTTGACACGGTCTTGCCGTTCTTGATTTGCTTTTCACATGGCCAACTATACGTTGCATGCTCAAGAGTAAGCTCAGCGCATAGCTTGATCATATTACAACCGGAGGGGCGAACTGACAACATGGTATACAAAGAGATCCTTAACAAATAATTATTGGTATATTTTCCCTCAGTTTATTATTTAAAATTTTAAAGCAGTACTTCGCCGCTGTGAAGCGCGGGTATTTTGCTAGTCTTTAATATATTCTTAAGCCAATCAACATGTTCAATGTGCTTTTAATCCACCTTTATCATCCCAGTACCTATGAAACCATCAGTGATGTGCCAGAATGGCTAACTCCCCATAGCATTTACTTCTACTATCATGAAATGCTTTGAAAGGCTAGTCTTGGCACATATAAAGTTCAGTCTTCTTAGCTCTCTGTGTCCTTTGCAATTTGCATATTGGACCAGCAGGTCAACCAAGAACGCTATATCCTCTGTACTCCTTCTTCCTAACACACTTGGATAAAAGAGGCAAATTAGATATGTCACACTTAGTTCAGCATTTAACACAATTGTTCCCCATGCTTAGTCTTTTGCTGTTTACCAGGCTTACTCCAATGGATCAACTGTTCATTTGATATAGAGACGACAATCTATCCTTAAACATTGATAAGTCTGAAACATGTATTGTTGACTTCAGGGTAAAAAAAAAAATAAAAAAAAAAAAACATAACTGATCACATACTAGTCTGCATCAATAACGACAGATTGTGAAGAATGCCAAGTTCCTCTGTGTGCACAGCCTGGGGACCTCACATGGACTAATATTACAATTTCCTTAACTAAAAAGGCTCACTAGAGACTACATTCTTCGCGGCAACTGAAGCGAGCAAGACTCCCATCTCCCATTCTCAACACATTTTACAGTGGTACCATCAACAGTGTTCTGACCAGTTGCATTACGGCCTGGTATGGAAATTGCATTATGTTTGGCTGCAAGAAACTGCTGAGAATAGTGAGGTCAGCGAAGAATGTTATTGGGGTGCCTCTCCCTTCTTTGGAAGACACTTTTTCCAAACACTGTGTCCGTAAGGCCTACTGCAATGTGCAGGACCAATCTTATCCCTTTCACATATTATTCATTTTTTTGCCAACTAATTAAACATACTACAGCATTAGAGTCAGATCTGTCAGGCTATGCGATAGCTACCCCCCCAGTGTGTCAGACTCCTCAGCACAATGAACACTCACTAATCTTCCACCCATGCCACTAACATTTTAGATCACAATCTTTCTCTCCAGTTTATACAAGCCACATTATATATAATGTTAAAAGATAAGTCACTGCACTGATATGTGGAACTTTCATTAAATGGGTTTCTGATGTGGTGTTGCATGGTTTTGTCTGTTTGTGCACACTGTGAGCCCAGAGCGTCATTCTTTATGTATGTAAATGGTTGAGATGGCAACGTTTACTTTGACTTTTAACTTTGACTTTGATATTAGAACTGTGTAAAAAAAAAAAAAAAAAAAAAAAAAGCAGTCTGGGACCCAGGCCACTGAAAGAGATCTATTACTCTTAAATAACTCGCATACGGAACTTTATAACCTAAAAGATTTTCATGCACAGTCACCATGCTCACTTTTAAAACTGCTTTTATATCAAGCTAATACACATTTCGTTCAGCAGCCTATAGGTGTTATGAAAATGGAGCTATTCAAAGAAAATAAGATTGGGCAGAACAGACGGAACAAAATATAGTGATAAAGGATAAAATGCAGACATGGGTGAAAAAACTTGTGGTCTGAAGCAGAGATGTTGCATTAAAGTATAAGTTAGCCATTGAGTAGCTGAAAAATATATGAATTATTTTTGAGAATTTACAAAGAGTAGGATAGGGGAGGGGATATGTGCCTTACGGCAAATCAAGTTACTTGATTTAAAATGAAAAAATCCTTGTTAAAAATTTTCTTTGAAGAATCTGGAATCAAAGCATGGGTGAGTGTCCCAGCAGAAAGTACCTGTGATCTGAGAGCAATTAAATTTAATTTTAATTTAATTTAATTAAATTTAATTTAAGTTTGTAGTTAGTTCTCTAACAGTGTATTAAATTGGCCTACTGTAGGTATTGTATTTTCTGCTCTTTGTTTCAATCATCTTGTTTAAATAATACAACAAACTTAAACTTAAGCATTCACAGGCAAATGTAAAAAGTGCTAAATTTGTCTAACAATGAGGACAAACATTTGGCCTCTTGATGGTTCTCTTAAAAAAAAAACCAAAAAAAAAACACCACAATCTTTAGCTTTTTCTACTGCCAAACTCCCAAATGATCTTTTTTAAGGACACAGTTAAATTTGAGATATTTCAACAGAGAAGAATGCCTTCCACCTTAAGGATATGAAAACAAACAGTTGATCTGTAAAGATCTTAAGCTGACCTGCAAACAATGTGACTTCACATATGTCTGAAAGTTAAATTTTACCCTTTTTCATTGGATAAACGTTTAATGTTATCCAGTAGAAATCCCATCTCCCTTTACTTTCCCAGTCATAATCAATTTAGTAAAGGGTCATTGAAAAGCATGGAAATATGGCAACTTTCATGACAATGTCTTGCTACAATCAATTATAATATTAAGTAAGCAAATGATTTTTTTTTTCATTATCCTTATGTTGTAACTTGCCAGCACTATGGGTAATGCTACAGAGATGTGAGGATACTTTAATTTCATTTGATGAGCTTAAAAATCGGAATTGTTCATATACATTTTAGAGAGCCTTTTTGAAATAGTTTAAATTTTGCTCAATTGTTTATAGTTTTCATTAAACCATTTTACAGCTTCTTAGGTTATTTTACATTAAAATATTTTGAAGATCTTGTTACGAAATGACTAATCTGTTATTTAGTTTTGTCCAATTTTTAATTCATAGTTTTTTTTTCCATGGACAACTTGAATTTATCTTCAAAAACAATCTGTACACTACTTGATTAATAGTGAAGTCAGACTAATGATATTACTTTTCTGTGGAAAACATTCTAAAAACAAAAGGCAGTCAAGAAAAATCAAAATACTCCATCCATCCATTATCCAACCCGCTGACTCCGAACACCAGGGTCACGGGGGGTCTGCTGGAGCCAATCCTAGCCAACACAGGGCACAAGGCAGGAACCAATCCCGGGCAGGGTGCCAACCCACTGCAGGACACACACAAACACACCCCACACCACCAAGCACACACTAGGGCTAATTTAGAATCGCCAATCCACCTAACCTGCATTTCTTTGGACTGTGGTGAGGAAACCGGAGCGCCTGGAGGAAACCCCACGCATGACACTGGGAGAGCATGCAAACTCACGCAGGGAGGACCCGGGAAGCGAACCTGGGTCTCCTTACTGCGAGGGGCAGCAGCGCTACCACTGCGCCACCGTGCCGCCCAGAAAATCAAAATACTATCAAAATAATATTTATTAACTAGTAAAGCATAGAAAGGATTGAACAAAGGGGGAAATTTAAACTTAACAATTAGAATTGCAAAGCAGTAAACTTGAAATGCCTGTCTGGGACTTCTTATAACAGGCCGACTGTCTCTGAACTATTTGCTGGGTTTCTTGTTCACTTGCCTGTTTTCCTGAACAATCTACCTTCATAATAGTACATGTTTGCTTATTATGTATTTCTCTTTCTTTCAGAGTTCTCTCCTCCTTTTAAAGCTGAGGTACTTGCAATCATCTCTAATTCTTTCTCTGCTCATGGCTTCTGTCCCAAAGGCAGCTATAAAACTTTTCTTTGGGTCACATACATGCCCAGTAATTGCTTGATGGCTAGCCTTAAAATATAGTTGTTTCCTCTAGCTCAGACGTTCCTGCCCTTCTGAGCCATCTGGAAGTCCTAAAGAGCCATATCACTTTTTTAGTAGGGGGTCCTTGTCCAGCAGCCTTACGCAATACTAGTATGTCTGGTCTTTTTTCCAGGACTGGGAATATCACATCTCCATTCCCACCACAGGATGCACTTGTTTCCTTCATGTGTTGGTAGCCCTAGCATTTTCCATTAGCATGGAAAAACTCTTTTGCAGTTCCAGAGTATGCATTCCCCAATGCCTTGTGAGACTTCTTGCCATATCTGTAAAATCTTAAAATGTCTGTAATGTCAGCCCTTACCAGGCCCCCACCACACGCCCCCAGTTTAAATTACATCCAAAGAAATATCTCCTAGGTCATTTAATTAAAAGGTGTTAGCCTGGTAATCTGTTCATGGGGTATTTATTAAGCACTGTTTGGCAGTGTAGCCTCCCTGTACTGTAATAGTTTAGTAGTTTATTGATCTCAAAAACCCAACCTGTGGCAGGCATCTGTGTATTTTGATGGTCTTCAAGAACCTATGAAAGGATACTTTTCTAGTATGACAATATACTGTCATGTTACTGCAGTATCACTCACTACATTAAAGCTTTACAAAAGTTCGATCCACCGTAGCAAAAGATAACTGATTTGGCATGGCCAGACATTTAAAGGACATTCTAAAGTGGCAAAACTCAAAGCTTCCTAATTTGTCGGTTATATTCTTTAACAATCAGACTGCATCATTAACAGCATTTTAGTAACATTATGGTGGGTACATTTAAGGAAAATGTTCTTTGTATTCATTAGGTTTTCCTTAGTATTCATTATATTATATTGTGTTTTAGAGCAAACACTGCCCTTCACCTACTGCACGACAATCAAAAGAATTAAAGGCCTGTCCACCACATTATCTTATTGGTCAGCTCTAGAAGTAGTGGACTAGCAACTGTTGTGGGCTGCTGTTATTTGTCATTAACAAATAAGTATTATAAAAAAAAAAATTTAGAATTTGAAAAGGTCATTTTTAACTGCTGTGCTTGAAATGAAAATAAATTCAAAATGTAAACACTGCTCACTCAGTTTTGACACAAACTCCCTTTTTACTTCTTATTGTACATCTCATCTTTTAAAAGTATTGCTTCATGAGAAAGTGCTGCAGTTAAAACATCATTGGCTGGCTAGTTGGTGAGTGGGAAAGCTTTAGTGTCTTTTGTTTTAAAACTATTAAAACACAAATATATGCAATGAAAATGTACAGTTTTTTCTGTGCTGGGTGGTGAAAAACCTGACTTGTTAATTTATGTGGCATTTTTAAGTCTAACCTTTAATTCTTTTGTTATTGCAGTGTGGCTCAGATGAGAAGAGAGCTGGATAATAGGACAATCTACATTGGGCACCCACCTGGTTTGGGGGACTGAAGCCTTGCTTCCACCTAAGTTTTGTGACAACAGAATTATCTCCTCTAGGTAGTTAATCAGTGTTTTTCTTCTCCTTTTCTTTAGAATGCAAGACCATTTAGTTAAAAAGTGAATACTGGTCTTTCCTTTCTTGTTTAAAATATCATGCACAAATGTTTTGTGTGTTACCTTATGTAGGAGATTCTGCTAGACAAATTAATGAAATATTAGATTATTTGCACAATTGCAAGGTTTATCTAATTTTTTTTCCAATAATCTGATTCACATTTTTTCGGCTATCAAGTCTTAAGCACTAATTGTTTCCTTGGCTATTAGATTCTTTGGTTTCTGGTATCTTTTGATTTCCCCATATCTTGTTGGCTACTGATTAGTTTTGATATCTCTTTTGATTCCTTTAATGCACATTGTAAATATAATATTCTAAAACAAAACAAAGGATTTTTTGAGAGTAGGAGTAGCAATGCTTTGCCAATTTAGTTCAGTTTTATTTGATTTATGTATTCTAAACAGCAAATGCATTTTCAAAAAGAAAAAGAAAATGAAAACATTGCAGACAGCTTTAATGGAAACCATAGAGCTGAAGAAACATCAAAAAACATCATTACAATTATAGCACACAAAACTGAATGTGCAATACTAAAAATAATATTGAATACTGAATAATTAGTATCATATTATTCTTTTATTAAAACCCATCTATTTGGAAGTAAAACATTCTAGCAAAACACAACTCAAGTAAATGAGAATAACCTATCAAGTTTGATGTAGTATTGATGAGGACCTCACACAGGTTGGATATTGTCATGGATACATTTTAGACAATTTTAAACAAAATACATGTTATAAATGAAAAACATTTAGGTGAATAATAGCATGCCTGGTGCAAATAAACCAGTAAGTAATTTATGAATGGCTGAATTAAACTGCTTGTCTGAAATTATTAAATAAAAATATCTTTTTCCTGTATTCCCTAAGATTATTAAAGCATTCTTGAATCCACATCTACATAAACGCAGTATTGCCTATAGACGGATTTGGGTGAAAGGTGTTGGATGTTGAGCATGTTGCTTTTAACAACATTTTTAATTTTTATATAGAAGAAAAGTGTGCAGATGGAAATTTAAATTTAGAGCTTAAGTGTTCAAAAGCTGAAACATACCAAGTTGTTTTAATGTTTTCTTGTTGTATCCAAATTGTATTTAAAGAGTTCTTTGTGTTTCCTTGCAATAAGTATCCCCCAGACACTTCAGTGAAATGTTATCCAGCCTGCTCTGATGTACCAGGGAATTCACTTCAAATAGACATGGTTTTTATTGAATTTTAATGTATGATGTTGATGATTGTGGGTCTTAGATATAAAACACTGTATCATTGGTATAAGGAATTTTCTATTCAATTCCTTCCCTTATAATCGTCTTTAGCTTTGGTTGATTCAGGAGGTAAATAGTTAATTGTTCAATTGCAGTTTGCAAAAAAAGATTTGGTAATAATGGAAACCTTTGTCTAGTTCCGTGTTGTAATCTGAGTTCATATTATTAATATGACTAAAGTTCTAAGATAGTAGAAAGTAATTATTCCATGCAGATAAATAGGTTTCCAACCCAAATTTTTTGCATTACAGTAAGTAGTTGCAGTATCTGCATTCAACTCTATCATAGGCTTTTCTTGTATCCAAGGATACTAAGACCTCAGGAAAGTTTGCTTCTGTAAGCATATAACATTAAACGCTTGCCAAAGATTGGATATTAAATTTCTTGCTGTTATAAGTTTAGTTTAATCTTGTATTATTATAGAGGGAAGCACTTTTTGTATTCTTGGAGCTCAATGTCATCCACATTATTATTTAGGAGTGAAACTGGTTTCAGGTGGTGGTATTTGTGTTTTATTAAACAAATCCTTTTTTAACACTTTAAGAAATATAGGGACTTATAGCCTTCCTTAAATGTGTTTTTTTTTAAATTCCCTTTTTGTTCCCAAATGTTATTTCTTGGGCGGAGCCCGGTGGTGCAGTGGTTGCGCTGCTGCCTCGCAGTTAGGAGACCTGGGTTCGCTTCCTGGGTCCTCCCTGCATGGAGTTTGCATGTTCTCCCTGTGTCTGCGTGGGTTTCCTCCGGTGCTCTGGTTTCCTCCCACAGTCCAAAGACTTGCAGGTTAGGTGCATTGCCAATCCGAAATTGTCCCTAGTGTGTGTGCCCTGCCTGGGGTTTGTTTCCTGACTTGCGCTCTGTGTTGGCTGGGATTGGCTCCAGCAGACCCCCCGTGACCCTGTAGTTACGATATAGCGGGTTGGATAATGGATGGCTAGATGGATGTTATTTCTTGCTATATTATTAATCCCTGTTATTGCATTGGAATCTTCCTGTTAAAGTATTTTTGAGCTAATGTCTTATAGGCCTTTTCTCTGTGTTCAAAATAATGATATGATGTAACTTAAAATTAAGTTGATCTGTTTCTGTTATAGTCAGAAGATTAAATTCCAAATGAAGAGCATTCTTTTCATATAAAGTGCCCTCATTTGGCAATCTAGCATTTTCCTGATCAAATCTGAAAATCTTTATTATCAATTCTGATGCTTTGCTAGTCAGCAGTGCTTTTTATGTGAAACGTACAAAACAGTATGTCTGATTAAAAAACTGCCTTCAGTGTTTCCCAGAGTGTTTCTTCAGAATTGATCACTAAAAAAAAACATTTTTTGTGATATTGAATTTTTTAAAATGTTCATCTGCTTGCAACAATGGATTAAGTTGGAAGTTGTCAATTGAGTTTACAGGCCATCGTGCTTTGAGCTCAAAAATATAAGGAGCATTGTTGGAGATGACAATAGCATTGTATTTGAAAGATGTATTAAAGGATAGTAAATTATTATAAATAGAAATAATAATCAATTCTTGAGTAACTATGATGTAATGAAAAGAAGAAGAAAATACTTTCACAAAGTTGCGTAGATATCTGCGTAGGGTCGTAGAGACTGCCATTGCAGTATTAAAATGTTAAAGTTGACATTGCCAAATACCTTTCTATGTATGGATTTAATACACAATTAAAGTCATTTTAAGTTTATGAGTGCTCATATTTGTAACTAATGCAAATCCCTTAAGTATCCCTTAAGCATTAAGCATCTCTGTCATCTGTGTTCTGTGCATACATGTTAGCCAGAGTTAAGTTGGATATATACAGTATATATATATATATAGAATTTCCCACCACCACTATATATTACCCTTCAGAATTCAAGACTGTTTTGGTCGCTACAAACATAATTGTTTTGTGGTTTAAAATTCCCACACATCTGTTTTTTATCATAGTTAAAATGAAAACTTGACAGATTAAGTCTTTTTTTTGACTGAAATGAGTCCTTGCTTATTAAGTTGGTCTTCTGTTAAGATTACTATCTATGTTGGAGCACATTTTTTTCTCTTAAATTTGTTACTAAGGCCTTTAACACTACAGCTTACAAAATGTATTAATTGATGGTATTTGTACTGCTTCTGATATGTTATGAATGCTGTGCATATGTCCTAAGCAACCTAAGATAAAGTACTGATTTAGCTAAAGTTTGCCCCTTATCGAAAAATAAGATTTCAAAGAAAACACTTAAAACACATCATGTTTAGTTGCTCAGTAAGTATATTGTTGTGATCATAACTACTCAGAACTATGTATATACATTTTTAAAATGTTGTTCACTCTGAAACACCAGCATGTTATTTATTCATTCATGTTCCAAAACCCCATATTTTAATTCAGGGTTTACAGGGGCTGGAATCCCATTTCACCAGGTGTAAGGAATCACTGCCAGTCTTTTTTACAAACACGGAGAGAATGTGAAAACACCATGGTGTGTGATCTCGGGGACACTGAAGCCATAAGGGAACAGTATTAACTACTTTACTGCTAATATTGGCCAGTTGACAAGACGCACAGCCCAAAGTTGCAACACTCTCCGCAGCAAGTAAAAGAATATTAGCATAGCCTGCACAGTTCATTGTAACTAGAATCTCCCCAAAGAGTGCACTTTGAAACACTGTGTATTAAGCTAATTCTTCATTAGAAATTGAATGTGTTATTGGGCCTCATTGTAATGAACTTTTAAACTGTCCAAAATAATCTCTGTGCTGTGAAACAAGCTTCTTTCATTTTAAGGAATTCTCAAAGAGCTAAAGTAGAAGTTACCGCTGCAACATATACAAGAGTATAGTTTATTAATCTTTGACAAGAAAATAAAATGCATTTATGTTGCATCAACAGTGATACCAAACAATCAACCAGTAAATGAACCACTGGATGTTTTCTAAGGCAACAACAGCATATTAATAGTGGTGCATAAAGATACGAACACATACAAGAGCTCTTTTCTATTTCAAACAACTGAGTTTTCCAGAAAGAAATTCACTGATAGAAGTTGAAAGTGGTGTGTTGTGCAAAAAAAAGGTGGGGGCTGAGTGAGAGAGAGAGAGAAGAGTTTCAGCTGATGTCAACAGGAAGTGCTATGCTTGTAGCTGTGGCTGGCAGCTTGTAGCTGGCCACTGGCAGTTACCTCTCAGTGGAAAATGTCGGGGCTGGGACAAATCATTTAGTGATTCCTTGACAAAGCATGTGGTTTAGTGAGATGAGATTCACACTGTAGAAGGGTGGAGTGTGGTCTTGGTGCTGTGCAGAAAAAAAAGTTGGAGACTGAGTGAGAGAGAGTGGGCTTAGCTGATATTTTCAGGAAGCGCTCTGCTTACAGTGCTTCCTTGTGTGCATGAGCGAAAGAGTTGTTCTATTTGCTCACAAACGTAAAGAAACTGCTTCTGATGGCCTTTGTAATCCAGATAATACCAGTCTGTGGCTGGCAGCTGGCCACCCAGCAATTACCACTGCAAATGCCCAGACTGGGATGGATTGCGCTGTGGCTCCATGACAAAACTGAAGTTGCATAACTTTATTAATATTTCTAATTTATTCTCACCATAAGTGACTGTAGTATATTAAACTGGTAAGGAAGTTCCTAATTAAAACACTTTTTAAAAGAGTGTAAAAATTCTTTGTAAAAAAAGTCTTTAAGGTATTGTTTCATTGTAATGCCTAATTATGTGCATTAATAGTCTAAGGAAACTGTCTAATTGTGGATCTGCTATTTCATAACTCTATTATTCTATGTTTAAACAATGATGGATTCTTCTTTGTGGCTGCTATTCTTGGAACTTGTTCATACTGTACAGGTATGTCTGTTTCTAAAACATATTTGTCTTGAAATTCACATCAACACTGAAGACACTCCTGTTATGTGTGGCTATAGTTGCTGTTCCTTAATTTGCCAGATTCAACATCTCCATTTTCTGAACTGTGATGGTAATGACACCACTTTGCTGCACCATTGTCTCAGGACTGTTTAGCTGTGTACATAGTTAAATATATTAACTGCCTTAATGTTATAATATTTTGTCTCATGGGGTGAATAAGATTCTCTTAAGCCTAGAGCAAATTATTTAATATTTGAAACAAGGGGTAAACTGATGAATCTGGGTCAGACGTGAATACAGGGGAAAGTTCTTGCCCTAACTGGGGGAAGTTGCAATCCAAGATATTTGGTAAACATTTAGAATAAGAATGAGAAACATTTAAACTTTTACAAAGAATTCTGAAATTAATGTTAAATTATAGAAGCTCAGAATTTGCATTTTTAATTTTCTGCATGTTTTTTATGTATTTTTCTTGAGTATAAGGGGAAAGACTCTGCTAGTTCTTACATGTTTTATGCTTATGTAGCTATTTGATGCTTAAATGCTGGGAGATGGTATTTCAAATGTACAGCATGTATTCTCCTTTTCTTGTTAGGATTTCTTTTTCTTTATCCCATTCTCACTCGTTCTTTCTTTCATGCATGTGCTCATACACTCACTCAGTTTTGCAGCAGAAAACCAAGCATGAGACTTATTTGCAGATTACACATTTTTTTGTTTTTTAAAAATGGAATAAAAATTAATTTTAAGGTGGTTGGATGTAAATTTTATTAAACTAGATAAGAACTATTTATACAATGCAGAGTACAGCAGTTTTTAATTTGCACACATGTACTACAGCCATGTTGTGTATAGTGACAGTGTCAGTTAGAGGTCACATCATTATAGAACATGACGTCCGCAAACATCCCATATTAAATATGATGGCTTGCATATTTGAACATTGTCTCTTTTGATCACATATTTCTGAAAACCTAAATATATGCTGCTCTTTTCTCTTTTTGAAGTGTTAGAATAAGACAAGACTCTTTAAAGAAGATTCTAATGTTAGGATTCTTGCTTTGCTTTCTGGACTTTAATTCTTGTTTTGCATTTTGGCTTAGTAGCTCTTTTATTACTTATTACCAGTGACCCTTCTTGCTGGTCCTCAACTTAGATTTTCAGTGTAGCATATCCTTAACATTGTCCATTTAAAATTATCAGAGGTAATCGTTTTTCTAAATGACCACTGACTAACTTAATAAACAATTGTCATCTGTATATGAGAGGAAAACAAACCTGTAAGATTTACTGTTTAGGTTATGTTTCAGTCTATTTACAGTATTTATTTGAGAAAACAAATATAGAAGATGGGACTATATTTTTGAAAGGAATTGATTCTTGAAAAATCAATGGAAAATTGCTAACATTAATGATGCTAAATTTGAAGTATTTTGTAATAGCATTTAGCCAGGTATCTGTCTAGATTATACTATTTTTCACTATGTGTTAATTTTATTACTCTTTTAATTAAAAAAGTTTTAATGGTTAATCCACTTTCCATATAGATGGACTGAAATGCAAAGTATATTTAAGATGCTATTTACATGAACCTTGCAATACCCCAATATATAAAAATTGCTTTACGTTTCTCAAACAATTTTTAGAGTTAGATAGTTAATTCTAATAAACTGTTCTAGGATGCCATTTGTATCCGCACCACATTCTTTGTGTTAGCAATTTAAGCAGTATTTAAACAGTATAACGGCCAGAGGTGTTAAAATATGCACATTCCACATCAGTTCTCAAGGTAATGTATATTACTTGAAATATCCTTTGTAAAAGAAACATAACATATATAAGAAAAAGGTTTGGGGATCTATCCTGTATATTATAATGAGCTGTTGAAGAATCAAGGTTAAGTAAAATTTACAGCAAAAAAATTAAACAACCACAAAAAATTATTGATACATATGATTTATTTTGAGAACATAAATTGACATAACTTTGAGTTCAAATGAAAAATGTTCTTTTTTCACAAATGTGCATGTGCACTATTATTCAACCTGTAATTTTAGGAGCGTCCTTTAGCCTTTATAACCTCTAATAAGCATTTTCAGTAAGTGCTGACAAGCTTCTTCCATCTCTGTACTGGAATCTTTGCCAATTCTTCACAAGATTTTCTGTGTGATATAAATCCAGGAACTGAAAAGTCAACTCCGGAAAATTCCAGTATCCATTTCTAAACCAAGCTTTGGATGACTTGGAGGTGTGCTTGAAATTATTGTCTTGCTGGATAGCCCAATAATCACCGATGTTTAGTTTTCCCATAGGAGGCATCAAATTCTCATTTAAAATAGCCTGGTATTTCTGGGAAATCCATGATGCCAGTTACATGGTCCAAGATTGACAGTTTCTGCAGCAGAAAAACATTCCCACATCATTAGTGACCCACCTCCATGCTTGACCATAGGGATGGTATTCTTCTGGTCATAAGCCTGGTCTTTCTCACACCAGACAGTCCACTGGTCCATGTGTCCATATAGTTACAGCTTAGTTTCGTCAGTCAATAGAGCTATCTCCTGAAACTCTGCAGGCTTGTCCAAATTCCTCCTCCTTTGATGTTTTTTGTGGTCGAGAATGGAATGTATCTTGGAGTCCAGCCATGAAGGCCTTATTTGTTTAGTGTTAGTCTGACATTTCTCACTAAAACACTTGTCCTAACCTTCATCTTGTCATCCTGTAGGTGTTTTGCAGTAACACAGGTGTTATTCTTAGTTGCCCTGATTAACTTGCTAAGGGCTCTTGAGGACATTTTTGGGCTTTTTCCCATGGCCAGGCAGCTGTGCCACAAGTGTTCAACTTATTTATAATGCTCCCAATGGTGTCTCTTGGAATGTTACATTTCCAGGAAAGTGTCTTACCCAATGCCCTTTAGGTGCAATTAAATAATATATTTAATCAGCTTTTGTGAAAGATCCTTAGTCTAAACCATTATTGCAACTCACCTTGAACACATTTGTGGGAGGGGCTCATTTATGCATCACATATTCTATAGTCTGAATTCTCATCACATCTGAAGCAAATCAGTGATCATTGTTAAGTTCCCAAAGGACTAATCATGTTTTAATACCACTTTATGCCATGAAAATTAGCAGAAGATTTTAAAAACAGCAATATTATATAAGTGTTGAACAATTGTGACATGGCTATATTAACAAAATATCCTGTTATTCAGGAATACTACATGATACATTTTTTGTTATTTTATGTATTACTCAACTGCTATGGTAGCCATCCAAAGAAAAATGTATGTTTTTGAAAATCCTTAATTGGTAAATCCTTACAATCTTTGAGGGGTTGATTATTTCCGATTGCAACTGTATACTGTAGATTACTCAGAATCAGACAAATTTTAAACAGCTGTAAACCACAATTACATATCAATCTCTAGATCTGTGTGCATACTTCTGCAAAAGAAGCTGCCTTGTTTGTTATTATCCCTACATCTTTGGTTTTGATGTGAAAAGTAGATTGTAACACTTAATCCACTCATCTCATGTTCAGTCTGAAATACTTTCTCCTGCAAAAGGACATCTAGTAAAAAGAAGCATCTGCCTTGAGATTATCAAAATGTTGTTTGGATTATCATTACTGATTTCTCAGACTTTCTAACAGATACAATTATGTGAACAGCCAGATATTTTCTGTTCAGTATTCTTAAATGTCATAGCACTTCCCAAGCTAGATTGAATGCATACTATTACAAATTCCTCCTCCTGTAGAATGGTACAGGCTTGAAAGATAAAATATATATATGACAAAAAGATTAATATTAATAATAACAAAAAAGATCCCAACATGCCACCCAATATATAATAATATTTTTCTCAAATACTGTCCTATGTACAATTCTCACCAGAGTAGGCAAAAATGAAATATGAGCAATTTTATATTCTAAAATCCCAGCCCACCATATAACTAAATATCAAGAACAGAATACAACAGGACATGTAATTGAGATCAGTTAGACATGCAAAACTTTGTAAATGTCCAATATTGATCGCAAACTTCTTTAAAATGAGGTTATATTACTTCTGTCAAACAATGCAAAGAAGCTCATGCATTCACCTCAAATTCCTTTAGTTTTTACTCCATGTCCGAGCATGATTTTTTTTTAACCAAATTGCTTCCATGACTTGAGCTGATAAATTGTCTTTTGCCAAATTAAGACTGCCTTCCTTCTCTCCCATCTGTCTGTAATTAAGCTGTTTTCTGTGCATATCCTTATTTTTTTCTGATCTAGGTACTGTTCTTTGTTCATGCCCATTGAACACATTTATATTTTTTTTATGTTTTTAAGATCAATTTCCAAATTAAAAATATATATATATTCCTATAATGAATATATGTTCATTCGTTGCAGTAGTGCAACTGGTTTGAATTACATTTTTTGTGTTGTACATCTGTGATAGTATTGTGTGTCATTGGTGGTGTTCTTCCTTGTGCCCTTTGCTGCCAGGACAATCCTGGCTTTTTGCAAACATGACACCAACAAATGAAAGCATATTATACAACTCTCCAAAATATTCAGTTAAAGATGCATAATGAACTGAGTGTAATTACAAAATTGGCCTTGGATTAATGGTTACTTTTAAATCCTACAGGCAAAGCAGCTTCAAAGAGCTCAGTGACATATTTCCTCCAAAGGTCCTGTGTCCTTACAATCTTCAGTTCCTAAAACAGTGAATTGTCTCTTTATCTTTTCAATGTATAAAATATTTTTATTTACAAGTTATTATTAAAAAGGTTCATTATAACACTGTTGAATATCATGACTGTGTGTGCTTTTTTTCCTCAAGCACCCCAACACTTGCTTCTCAGTAATGATTTGTCAGACGTAAAGAGCCTGTTCAAGATTGAAAGGTCTGGAAAAAGTGTGCAGTGAAGTGCAGGTGGCTGTGGGAGGACTGATATATGAGTCTTTTAGCCTTTATCTGCATAATCTAGTATAGAGAGAGATCTTTCTGGCATTTGGTGCTAATACTATTCCGTCCCTTGGGCCCCAACTTCAGTGTGTGCATGGCTGTGGAGCTATCGCAAGATTGATCCTCTGCTCTTTAGCTCTTTTAGTGTTCCAAGTCTGCTGAGCATAGCATTTATGTAGTGATTAAACATACTGTTCCCTGTTCTGACAGGAGCTGCTTAAGACGATTAAAATGTCACTTTCATACCCATAACAGAATAAAGGCATGTCACCTACCAGACCTCTGTCTTAAATTTTTAGGCTTATGCTGACTGAGGTTTGAGGCATAAAGTGTTCAATTCCCAATGAAGTGTTTGGGGGAAAAAAAAAGTTTTATTATAGGTTAAGCCATTTTTTTAATGAGACTGATGGATAACTTATTAGGGTACATAATATTTCCTTCTGAATTTTTTATTGTTTTGATGATCTAAGGCCTAGTCCACACAAATGTGGATACATTTGCAAAACATTGTTTTTGTTTTAAAAGTTTTCCATTCACAGTAGCGTTTCCAGATAATTTTCTAAAAGTTTTTCATCCACACAAAAACTTCAACAATGTGTGTAAATCTTGCTTATTGGTCACACGCATTTTATCAGCCAAATGCACCATTTGGTTAGGGAGCACAACCAAAGTAAGTGGAAATGCTGAAATTACAAGGAAAACGGAAACTTCTTTGTCAGAACAGATTATGAGGTTCATAGACTTGGAGTTCTGTTAAAGTAAATATTGCTGAATATTTGAGTGTTTCAAGGTACAGCAGGCATCAACTAATGTAGAGAAGTTAACACAGGCTGATTCTGACAGTAAAGATGAGATTGCAAAGAGAATTAGCAGAGCAGTGCCTGATGACATGACAGTTATATTGGCATTTTCGAATAGCACCATTTTTCCCCATCTACACTGCTACATTTTTAAATATACAGACTTTGGACGGAAGGCCAAAACTAACAAAGCAAAAAACATGTGTTTTTATGTTATCCTATGTTACTAGGTCTAAGTTTAACTTTTGTTTCTTCTCAGCTACTAGAGAGGTGCACATTAGATTAATTAGCAGCTATAAACTATGTCTGAAACTCACTGTGACCCAGTTATAAAAACATAAGGAATGGAATGGACTAGTGTATTCTACTGGACTGCATGCTCTCCTTGTATTTTTGACAATAATTATGAATTCCAGTAAAAATTAATCTTAATATGTTTTTGAGAAGTTTTTAAGAACATTAGTTACTGATGTATTTTATTTATTTATCTGTGTAATTTTTTTTCAATAAATGACTATTTAATTACTATGCTACAAAAATAAGAAAGAATTTAAAAAAAGACTTTAAAACAATTATCCTCACAACTGAAACAAAGGTGCTGATTACAGTTTGACAGACAGACAAAGAAAAGCAGAGAAATAAATATTGTTTTATGAGCATGACAGCATTAAGCAAGAATAATGGCGAGTTCCTAAGAGGTTTCCTACAGAGGAAAATGAAGCAAATCTGCACATTTTTTAATGAAATTATTCCATAAAGTGTAAGAAGATTTGCTCTTAATGTAATTAATTGATCCTGATGTTAGTCATTATTTTATTTTGTCATTTCAGGAGACAGTCTTTAGTGTGAATATATGTTTTTAACATGTGTTTATCACTTTTCCAGCAGTTTATGGAACTAAAAGCTGTTAGATGTTGTTGTTATGTGTCTGCTGAACTGAGTAAATGATGCAGTTACTTATAACATCTGCCATCCTTGAGAATAATCATGCTGTTACATATTATTAGTTAATTGCTTATTTGCAGTAAAAGCAGTCACTGGTATCTTCTTCTTCTTCTTTCGGCTGCCCCCGTTAGGGGTTGCCACAGCAGATCATATTCTTCCATATCTTTCTGTCCTCTGCATCTTGCTCTGTTACACCCATCACCTGCATATCCTCTCTCACTACATCATCCATAAACCTTCGCTTAGGCCTTCCTCTTTTCCTCTTTCCTGGAAGCTCTATCCTTAGCATCCTTCTCCCAATATACCCAGCATCTCTCTTCTGCACATGTCCAAACCAACGCAATCTCGCCTGTCTGACTTTGTCTCCCAACCGTCCAACTTGAGCTGACCCTCTAATATACTCATTTCTAATCTTATCCATCCTCGTCACATCCAGTGCAAATCTTAGCATCTTTAACTCTGCTATCTCCAGCTCTGTCTCCTGCTTTCTGGTCAGTGCCACCGTCTCCATTCCATATAACATAGCTGGTCTCACTACCGTCCTGTAGACCTTGCCTTTCACTCTTGCTGATACCTACCTGTCACAAATCACTCCTGACACTCTTCTCCACCCATTCAACCCTGCCTGCACTCTCTTTTTCACCTCTATTCCACAATTCCCATTACTCTATACTGTTGATCCCAAGTATTTAAACTCATCCACCTTCGCCAACTCTACTTCTTGCATCCTCACCATTCCACTGACCTTCCTCTCATTTACACACATGTATTCTGTCTTGTTCCTACTGACCTTCATTCCTCTCCTCTCTAGAGCATATCTCCACCTCTCCAGGGTCTCCTCAACCTGCTCCCTACTATCACTACAGATCACAATGTCATCAGCAAACATTATAGTCCACGGGGACTCCTGTCTAATCTTGTCTGTCAACCTGTCCATCACCATTGCAAATAAGAAAGGGCTCAGAGCCGATCCCTGATGTAATCCCATATCCAACTTGAATGCATCTGTCACTCCTACCACAGACCTCACCACTGTCACAGTTCCCTCATACATATCCTGTACATCTCTTACGTACTTCTCTGCCACTCCCGACTTCCTCATATAATACCACAGCTCCTCTCGAGGCACCCTGTCATATGCTTTCTCCAGGTCCACGAAAACACAATGCAAAACCTTCTGGCCTTCTCTAAACTTCTCCATCAACATCCTCAGAGCAAACCGTGCATCTGTGATGCTCTTTCTTAGCATGAAACCATACTGCTGCTTACTAATCATCACCTCGCTTCTTAACCTAGCTTCCACTACTCTTTCCCATAACTTCATGCTGTGGCTAACCAATTTTATTCCCCTGTAGTTACTGCAGTCCTGCACATCCTCCGTATTCTTAAATATCGGCACCAGTACACTTCTTCTTCACTCCTCAGACATCCTCTCACTTTCCAAGATTCCATTCAACAATCTGGTTAAAAACTCCACTGCCATCTCTCCTAAACACCTCCATGATTCCATAGGTATGTCATCTGGACCAATGGCCTTTCCATTTTTCATCCTCTTCATAGCTGTCCTTACTTCTTCCTTGCTAATCCGTTGCACTTCCTGATTCTCTATCTCCACATCATCCAACCTCTTCTCTCTCTCGTTCTCTTCATTCATCAGCCTCTCAAAGTACTCTTTCCATCTGCTCAACACACTCTCCTCACTTGTGAATACGTTTCCATCTTTATCCTTTATCACCCTAACCTGCTGCACATCTTTCCCAGCTCGGTCTCTCTGTCTAGCCAATCGGTAGAGGTCCTTTTCTCCCTCATTTATACTTCACGCTCAGAATGCGTACACGCCCGCATCATGGTTGCCCCGCGTTCTCAGCGTTCATTTGACGCATCCTCTGAGCAGGTCCTCAGAAATTAATGCAATGTGTGCGCGAGTTTCAGTACCAGCAGAAAGTCGGGGGCGCAGTGTGCTAAAAGTTGGAATGTGACGTCAGAGTCTCTGTTTACTATATACAGTGCTTAGCATAAATGAGTACACCCCCTTTAAAAAGTACGAATTTAATCAGTAGCTCAATGAACAAAAGAACAATGTCCAAAATTTTCACAAGGCTGAGTTTTATTGAACACTTGTTAAACTCCATAACATGAAATTAAGGTTAATAATATAACTTAGATCACAAAATCTTCAGTTTCACTCAAATTGGTTGAAGCAAAAATGAATACACCCCGCAACAAAAACTACTACATCTAGTATTTTGTATGATCACCGTGATTCTTAAGGACAGCACCAAGTCTTCTAGGCATGGAATGAACAAGTTGGTGACATATTGCAACATCTATCTTTTTCCATTCTTCAAGAATAACCTCTTTTAGAGCCTGGATGCTGGATGGAGAGTGATGCTCAACTTGTCGCTTCAGAATTCCCCACAGGTGTTCGATTGGGTTCAGATCAGGAGGCATACTTGGCCATTCAATCACCTTCACCCTGTTCTTCTTCAGAAATGCAACAGTAGCTTTAGATGTGTGTTTTGGATCATTGTCGTGTTGGAAAAGTGCACGACGACCAAGTGCACGGAGTGATGACAGCATCTTCTCCTTCAGTATAGAGCAGTACATTGTTGAGTTCATGATACCATCAATGAAATGCAGCTCCCCAACAACAGCAGCACTCATGCAGCCCCACATAAGGACACTGCCACCACCATGTTTCACTGTAGGCACCATGCATTTTTCTTTGAAATCCTCACCTTTACGACGCCATACAGTTTTGAAACCATTAGTTCCAAAAACAGTGATCTTTGTCTCATCACTCCAGAGTATAGAGTCCCAGTAGTCTTCATCTTTTTCAGCATGGGAATTAGCAAATTCTAGGCGTGCTTTTTTGTGCATGGGCTTTAGGAGAGGCTTCCTTCGTGGACAATACCCATGCATGCCATTCCTCTGCAGTGTGCGCCGTATTGTGTCACGGGAAACGGTCACTCCAGTTTGGCTTTCTACTGCTTTAGCTAACTGCAGTGAACTTGCATGGCGATTTTCTTCAACCCTTCTCATCAGAAGACGCTCCGGTCGAGATGTTAACTTCCGTGGACAGCCTGGACGTCTCTGTAAGATGGTTGCACTTCCATCTTTCTTAAATTTTTGGATCACTTTTGCTGCAGTATTTTGACTGATATGTAAAGCTTTGCTGATCTTCTTGTAGCCCTCACCTTTTTTGTGTAAAGTAATGATTTCCTTTCTCAGATTTTTTGACATTTCTCTTCCATGTGGAGCCATTGCTGACAGCATGAAATGGGAAGGGCTTTTCTTTGTTAAGTAATGCCCTTTTATAGTCACCTGTCTTCTGGACACCTCTTAAATGAATCATTAGACTCACCTGTGGTTGAATGCCTGTTAATTGGACTTTTGTAGTCTTAAGTGTGGCTTTTCTCCTAAGACTATAATTGGGGTGTACTCATTTTTGCTACATGGGCTTGAATGAATTTGTTAGAATAATCACTTTTTTGTGTGTGCAAATTAACAAATCTTGTTTGCAGTCAATGGCCCACATTTGTGGGAGTATTTTGTAGTACAGTATCTCATAGACAATGTTGATACTGAAAGGAAACTAAAGGTTTTCTGACAAATGTAGTGGGGTGTACTCATTTATGCTGAGCACTGTACATGTGACAGAAAGCCGCTTTGCAGATCCTACGAGATCGGTGTGCGCGCTTCGATGTTTGTATGGTTCAATGTGGTGAAGCAAAATGCCGACATACAGATGTATTCGTGGTGCTTTTAAATTCAAGCGTTGCATATTCTCGATCGTAATGACACAATACATTTTAAAAGTCTCACATACCGTCTTCTGTGCTGTCATTTTTTCTAGGGCTTCCTCTGGTCCTGACAGCAGCGGATCGCCAGCAATAGATCGCCACACTGCGCACATTAAATGTATGATATTCCAACTCTCTGCACATTTAGAATTCTTAGATTTATACTTGATATCACTTTCATGATGAAATGCATTAAAGTATGTATGTTACATTTTACAGATAAATCGGTAATTTCGTTTAAATAATGAATACTGTTAATAATTACACACATGGTGGTGACACGGTGGCGGATCATTAGCACTGCTGTCTTGCAGGGAGTCACGTTGCTGATATTCCCTGCCTGGAGTTTACATGTTTTCCTGCTGGGTTTCCTTTCAAAGATATGCAGATTTGGTTACACTAAAATGACGCTAGTGTATGTGAGTGCTTGTATTCACCTTGTGATGATCTGATGCCACGTCCAGGGATTGTTTCTTCCTCGTGCCCAATGCTAGCTGAAATGGACAAATCCCTGGACTGATGAATTTAATCATTAAACATCGTTTTCAGAGATATTACGGTAAGGTGTCATCGGAATTTAATGGATGTTCCAGGCAATTCACAACACAGTGAAGCTGAACCTGTTCTCACCGTGATAATATCTCGCACTGCTACCTGGTGGATTCCTCCAGATTTACATAAAGTACGCCCGCAAGTATAAACAGTACAATGCTTGCGTACCAGGAGCGTCAGCTGCAGCATGCGTCGCGTGACGTATAACCCCGGCCTTAGTGTCCAACCTCTCATACAACTCATCATACGCCTTTTCTTTAGCCTTCACCTCCTCTCTCTTCACCTTGCGCCTTTTCTCCTTGTACTCTTGTCTACTTTCTGCATCTCTCTGACTATCCCACTTCTTCTTTGCCATCCTCTTCCTCTGTATACTCTCCTGTATTTCCTCATTGCACCACAAGGTTTCCTTTTCCTCCTCCCTCTTTCCAGATGTCACACCAAGTACCCTTCTTGCTGTCACCCTTACTACATCTACTGTAGTTTCCCAGCTGTCTGGTAACTCTTCACTGCCACCCAGTGCCTGTCTCACCTCCTTCCTAAACTCAACCTTGCAGTCTTCCTTTTTCAACTCCCACCATTTGATCCTTGGCTCTGCCCTCACTCTCTTCCTCTTCTTGATCTCCAACGTCATCCTACAGACCACCATCCTATGCTGCTTAACTACACTTTTCCCTGCCACCACTTTGCAGTCTTCAAACTCCTTCAGATCAACTCTTCTGCATAGGATGTAATCTACCTGTGTGCATCTTCCTCCACTCTTGTACGTACCCCTATGTTCCTCCCTCTTCTTAAAATACGTATTCACCACAGCCATGCCCATCCTTTTGGCAAAATCCACTATTCTCTGACCTTCTTCATTCCTCTCCTCGACACCATACCTACCCATCACCTCCTCATCTCCACTGTTCCCTTCACCAACATGCCCGTTGAAATCCACTCCAATCACCACTTTCTGTCCCTTGGGAATACCAAACAGAAATATTTTTTAAGTAAGGAGCTGTCTGATAAATGTTTTGTAAGAACTTGTTTCTTTCATATATCAGTTTTTCTTACATTTTATTTAAGACTAGCAAAATACCTGCGCTTCGCAGCGGAGAAGTAGTGTGTTAAAGAGGTTATGTAAGCATATATATACATATATACATATATATACATATCTACATATACACATATCTACATATACATGTATATACATATATACATATATATATATATACATATACACATCCACATATATATACATATATATATATATATATATATATATATATATATATATATATATACATATACACATACATATACACACATACATAAACACACACATACACACATATATATATATATATATATATATATATATATATATATATATATATATATATATATATATATATATATACACACATATACACATACCTACATAGTGCGTTGTAACATGGGCTGTGATTGTTACATGGGAGGGAGACGACAAATCACAGTTTCCCGCTTTCTAATCGGGCCTGTGATTGGTGCTTTGACTGATGCCTAGATCCCACAGTATGTCCCCTTAGGAGAGGCGTTAGGCAAGTGTAATTGAATAGTGGTGCTGCAAGTTTAGCTTTACACCTGTTTTTAAGGCTTATTGACTGAAAGGGGCTTTCATGAAAAAACTTAGGGCTTTGCTACAGGATACACCCTCCACAAGTTAAGGAAGTAAAAATAAAGGTATATATTTCTGTTTTATTTAAACCTTTTAAGTTTGTATGCGGGCGGCATGGTGGTGCAGTGAAAAGTGCCAGTTAGGAGACCCGGGTTCGCTTCCCTGCGTGGAGTTTGAGTGTTATCCCCGTGTCTGTCTGGGTTTCCTCCGGGTACTCCAGTTTCCTCCCACAGTCCAAAGACATGCAGGTTAGGTGCATTGGCGATTCTAAATTGTCCCTGGTGTGTGGGTGTGGGTGCCCTGCGGTGGGCTGGCACCTTGCCCGGGGTTTGTTTCTTGCCTTGTGCCCTGTGTTGGCAGGAATTGGCTCCTGTATTTAGGATATAGCGGGTTGGATAATGGATGGATGGACATTTGTATGCATAGCCCCATTTGTCCGTTTTCGTTTTTTTTCTTTCTTCAGTAATATTTCAGCAAACCCGGAGCTTGTCAGTTCAAATCCTGGTACTGACACCACTGTGTGACCCTGAGGAAGTCACTTCACCTGCCAGTGCTGCAAAAAACAAAAGTAATGTAACAAATTGTACCTCAGATGTTGCAAGTTGCTGGAATAAAGGCATAAGTAAAATAGATAAATATGTATTATACACATAGGAACTATTCATTTATTTTCAGTTAAGTCATCTGCAGCAAACCTTTATAAATGAGGGTTTCTCCTTTTTAGATAGTGCAAACTGTTTCTTCTTCATTGAGGTTTTCTCTTGGAGAGCTTTTTTCATTTCATTGAAAATTGAAGCAGCAGTTGCCAAAATATGTAGCTTTCTTATTAATTTTTCAACATTGTGTAAAATAATTTTATAAAGTAACATAAAAGGTTTAAATACTGGTTATCCTTTTACACTAAAATATTACTAAAGAGATACAAAAAAAGTAAAATGCATATGTTGTTTTTCTTTAAGGAGATTAAATATTACTGAAGAAAGAAAAAAAAAAAATAAAACAGCCAAATGGGGCTATCCATACGAACTTAAAAGGTTTAAATAAAACAGAAATATATACCTTTATTTTTACTTCCTTAACTTGTGGAGGGTGTATCCTGTAGCAAAGCCCTAAGTTTTTTCGTGAAAGCCCGTTTCAGTCAATAAGTCTTAAAAACAGGTGTAAAGATATTGACAATAAGCTACGTAAACCCACCAAGACATGGAATCGTTTAAATCAAGTCTCTTTACATCTTCCTTTCTTAAAGAGAAGTAAGGCAGTACTTATAAGCTTAGTAATGTTATACATTTCAAATGCTACTTTGATAAACTTTATCACTTCAAACAACTGAACTATCCAGAACATTTCAGGCATACATCCAGCATTCAAACTATGTATAAAAAGCACAACTGTTAAAGGAATTCAGCTTTTCTTAATTGAAAATGTTCCTTTAATCCTCAACATGTCTCAAAGAGTCGTTCTGGTGGTTTTACTTGACGTTTTGATCTTCTGGTTAATTGTGTTTGCAGTTGAGATGTTCTTTCCTGATTTATACTTATTTTCTCGTTAATATTTGTTTCGCTGGTGTTAGTGTTCTGATTAGAGGTTATTGGTCCTTTGATGTCTCGACGGTTTCTTCTTAGAACAGCTCCTGTTACGCAATTCTGTCACATACTGGTCTATTGTTTCGCCGCTTTTCTGGAAACATGTAAAAAACTTGTGCCGCTCAAACATCACATTGCGCTTTGGGTTGCAATACGCTTCGAATTTTTCAACTATTTTGTTCAATTTCATATTGTCTCCATCTTCTTCAAACTGAAAATTGTTATACACCTCTAGTGCCTCTTCGCCAATTACATGTAGAAGCATAGACGCTTTCATTTTTTCACTTTTCCTATCTGCTTCAATCGCAGCAAAATACAACTTGAATCTCTGTTTAAATCTTTTCTAATTTTCAGCTACATTTCCCTTTAACTGGAGATTTGGTGGGGGCTGTAATCCTTCCAAATTTTTTTTCTCTTTTGCTAGAACATCTTAGCACTTTCTGACCACGTTTTCGGGTTACTCACAGACACGAGACTCATTCAAAAGCTGAACCTCTTCTTCACATTCCTCTTCCAATCCACCACTTCTGACACCATGTAGTGATCTTGTTAGGTTCGTAGTTTAATCAATACACAGGATTGAAAGATATAATAACTTTTTAATAGACAGACTTTAGAGACATTTACTGTACATGTTACTACTCGTTCTTTAGTTCACGCCCATTCTCCTACTTGCATCGGCATTCACAGGCATTACTAATTATTCTGTAAGTATCCCTTAATAGACCTTACTAATCAACTATCATTACAAAATCCAATGTGGTTTGTGCCCTTCAGAATGAAAACAGTTTGCATTTACTTTTTTAATAAAAGGTGAGCTTTTAAGCCTGAGAAATCACCCCGTAAATGCACACGTTTAATTGCACATGTGTTAATATGTATGCTTACACAGTATTAAAAGACACTCAACAATTAACGTCATTTACCTTCGTTCCCGCGTTTGACTCGTGCTGTAAATCTCTTCTTTGTTTTCAGTTCACGTGATTACGTAGGAGGCGTGATGACGCGATACGTGACTCCGCCTCCTCCATTAGAGTATATGGACAAAAAAACAGGTTCCAGTTATGACCATTACGCGTAGAATTTCGAAATGAAACCTGCCTAACTTTTGTAAGTAAGCTGTAAGGAATGAGCCTGCCAAATTTTAACCTTCCACCTACACGGGAAGTTGGAGAATTAGTGATGAGTGAGTGAGTGAGTGAGTGAGTGAGTGAGTGAGTCAGTCAGTCAGTCAGTCAGTCAGTCAGTCAGTCAGTCAGTCAGTCAGTCAGTCAGTCAGTCAGTGAGGGCTTTGCCTTTTATTAGTATAGATATATATATATATATATATATATATATATATATATATACACACAAGTCCACTTGGCTGTAAGGGAAGAGTACAAATGGTTAGTCTGTAACCTAAGCATCGTTCCCTGGTATTCCTTTGCTATATACCCCATAAGTCCTGCAATATTCCCATTCACTTGAAAATATCATATTGGCATGAGAGCTTATAATAAACAATATACCATTTATTCAGGTCATTTTGTAAGGCATTTGTCTAATCTTTATTCAGTTACCTTAAAAGCATTGCAAAGAGTGACATTCTGTCTTATAAAAATTGAATCTAATACTGTGAATCTTAACAAAACTAGGTTTTGAAAAGTTATCTAAAATTCTCCCATGTGTTTTTTTTTCCATCAACACCTTTTTTTAATTATTAATTTTTCTTCCAGGCACAGTCAATTTTTAAAAATTAAACTTTGGTCTCTCAGGTCTGAGACTATGGTATCATGGAAAGGCTTAGACGCTCCAGACAGTTAACTAGTCAGGATTAATCTACTTCTAGTAAATTTTTTCCATTTACATTTTTACCATCCTATATTGTGGACACATGCCGGTCTAGTCTTGCTAAGGAGCTCAAAGAAGCAATATGCAGCCATTGTGTTGGATTTGCCACATGAAGAGGCAAAGGTTGGTTCTCAGTTGCAACGGGAGAGACTTGATGGGAGAGTAAAATTTCACTCTTGAATGTAAAGTATCACTTTTCTGGTAGCAAAACAGTCAACATACTCGAGAGACAGAATAATAGTCAGCTATAGTCAAAATTCCTCTTAATTCAGCATTGGCCCTGAACCTGGTCTTCTCTGTCTGGGTTCTATTATCCTTTTACTGGAGTTGCCTTGTTGACCACCTTAGGACATGCTGATAGAGGCAGATGGTGAGAAAAGCCATCAAGTTACAAAATGTTATTTTCAACTCATTACATGCATTTGAGACCAAAGACAGTTTACCTGAAATGAAGACGTATATGTGAAAGACAGTTGGAGGAACCCTGGAGAATGACTTTTGGGAAACCTCAAAGTGAATCTGAAAAAGTCTTTGAAAACCGATATGTCGCCATGGCAGGTGAATGTTCATATTGACTGGGGATATCATTCATGGGTGGAAGGAATGCCTGGAGGAACTACTGCACTTGGTGGATGCATCATTCTTTTTTTGTAATGGAAGTGTAATAGTAGAAATATCTGGTGGGACCAGGTCAGGTTTTACCAGAAATGTAGAGTTTATGGGAGATTATAGTTCTTTTGTGTGATTATGAGCTCTTGAACAGGCACTGTGATGGTGTACATTGAGTAGTCCCCCAAAAATATGACTAATGTTTTTAAAGTTCAAAGAATTTCTGAATGTCAACCAATATCAAAAGGAGAAAAGGAATAATCAGAAAAACTCGGGCTAAACGAAAACAAATTCCCTTGAATATTTAACAATTAATCGAAGGATTTAGAAGGATTGAACAAAAGACAAATCAAAGCAAAAGGCAAAAGCCAAGCACGCAAGTTCTAAAGCAGAATCCAATGATAGTACCTTAAGATGAATCAGGGTTCAAAACCACTAAATTAAATAAAGAATCATAAGAGAAATCTAGAATAACAAAAGGAACAAAGCCAAATCTGCTGTGAGATCAGCAGCTTCTCCATTTATTCTACTGTCTCAGCTTTTTAGGACTGTATATACAGGAGACAGGACAACTGAAAATAACAAAGCAAACTAATGTGTACAATGTTAACATAATACATTACACAATGATTAATAAACACAATATCAATCAAATAAAACACAGAAGGAACCAAAACAAAATAGAATTAGTAAAGCAATATGAAAAATTATGTTTAAACGACAACAAAAGCACTAAATAAATATGAAATAAAATTGAGCCAGGACAGCATCCCTTACTGTGCCATAACACATACACTGTTTATTCTTATGTGCCAGTATTGCTTTTCTTAATGGGGTTCAGATACATTTGCCAAGAGTCCAATTTTTGGATTGCATTTTGTCTGGCGTATCCCTTTAGATGTGTTTGCCATGGTTACCCTTACAAGGGTCATAGCAACATATTTCTAAGGATCGTTGAGTCACACCATATTCACCACTACTTCATGAGCCCAGTCCTAGGAGGATAAACACCATAGGCATACAATTAAAAAATATTATCTTGTAACTGTCAGAAACAGCAGCATTTGTGTTAATCATAAATATGAAATGCAGTTTTAGGAATTAATTGATGTATTTAAAAAACTGCAAGAGTAATATCTTTATAGGTCATATGTTCTCTTTTATGCAGAATATTTGACAACCTAGAATTATACATGCAGATTAATTTTTACAAAATGTTAAAAATACCACTGTTGACCTATCACAATTTTATCCTTTTCTGCAAGGCTCATTTTTATTTTCAGCTTAATGTTTAAAATTGTTTGAAGTAAGCTGTCAAAGTTTATGATGCAGTTACTTTTTTTTTAATTCTCTATATTGCATGATTTATTTGCTGTTTAGAACAAGGTTTAAATTATGGACAGTTACTTATAATGAATAATTAAGTAATAAAATGTGTTTTTTGCCCTCCCCACCACCTCTCTGATTGTTTTCATCAAGAAAAAAGTTGAATTTGACTAAACACAAAACAAACTGTTAGAGCAAGATGAGGACAAAAATTTTCTCAATCATATTGGCCTGAGCAGCCTAAGTGAAATCAGTATGCTCTGGTGGTGAAGTTAAGTTGCTGATTCTTTAGAAAAAAATTCCTCTTATGTAAATTGCTGTCAGAACCTGTTAAAAATCTACTCTGTTTTTCAAGCCCCATGAAACATTTTTGAAAGAGAGCTGTTCATGATTCCATCACAGTTTTGCAAAGCAATTTGTAGTGATTTGCTTTCATTCTCCACTTTTTCAAATGTAGGAACAATATAATTATTGGTCTCTTTTGGCAGTTGTCATTGTTTTCTTTTGTGGGGGAGTAGTGGCACAGTGAAGACTTGAATCAAAATTTAAATTTTTCACTGTCATTGTGTAATTTCAGTATTCTTCTTGGGTATGTGTAGATTTTTTTTTTGGGTACTGTCTTTTCCACATTCCAGCCACAGGGGATGCACAAACCAGTGTGTTTCTTCATGCCAGTCCTGCGCCCAGATAAATGGGAAGGATTACATCAGGAAGGGCATCTAGTGTAAACTTTTGCCAGATCTATATTCAGACAACAATACAGATTTCCATACGGGACTGGTCAAGGCCTGCGTTAACAATGGCCACCACCAATACTGTTAGCCAACAGGGTGCTGGGGTGAAATTGGGCTGCTATTGGCTGAAGGAGAAGAAGAGGAAGAAAGTGTGTCTAGAGGCAGGAGGATAAGAGGAAGGTTAGGTGAGAGTAGGAACTTTGAATGTTGGCAGAATGACTGGGAAAGGGAGAGAGTTAGCCAATAAGATGGTAAGAAAGGCTTATATATTATGTGTGCAAGAGACCAGATGGAAGGGGAGTAAGGCCAGGTGTATTGGAGGCGGGTTCAAATTGTTCTACCATGGTGTGGATGGGAGGAGAAATGGAGTAGAAGTTATCCTGAAGGAGCAGTATGTCAAGAGTGTTTTGGAGGTGAAAAGAATGTCGGACAGAATGTTGATTATGAAACTGGAAATTGAAGGTGTGACGATGAATGTTCCATCCATCCTCTTCCGCTTATCCGAGGTCGGGTCGCGGGGGCAGCAGGTTGAGCAGAGATGCCCAGACTTCCCTCTCCCCGGCCACTTCTTCTAGCTCTTCCAGGGGAATCCCAAGGCGTTCCCATGCCAGCCGAGAGACATAGTCCCTCCAGCGTGTCCTGGGTCTTCCCAGGGGCCTCCTCCCAGTTAGATAAGCCCGGAACACCTCACCAGGGAGGCGTCTAGGAGGCATCCTGAATAGATGCCCGAGCCACCTCATCTGACTCCTCTCGATGTGGAGGAGCAGCGGCTCTACTTCTGAGCCCCTTCCGGATGACTGAGTTTCTCACCCTATCTTTAAGGGAAAGCCCAGACACCCTGTGGAGGAAACTCATTTCAGCCGCTTGTATTCGCGATCTCGTTCTTTCGGTCACTACCCATAGCTCATGACCATAGGTGAGGGTAGGAACATAGATCGACTGGTAAATTGAGAGCTTCGCCTTACGGCTCAGCTCCTTTTTATCCACAACAGACCGATGCAGAGCCCGCATTACTGCAGATGCCGCACCGATCCGCCTGTCGATCTCACGCTCCATTCTTCCCTCACTCGTGAACAAGATCCCGAGATACTTGAACTCCTCTACTTGGGGCAGGATCTCGCTACCAACCCTGAGAGGGCACTCCATCCTTTTACGGCTGAGGACCATGGTCTCAGATTTGGAGGTGCTGATTCCCATCCCAGCCGCTTCACACTCGGCTGCGAACCGATCCAGAGAGAGCTGAAGATCACGGCCTGATGAAGCAAACAGGACAACATCATCTGCAAAAAGCAGTGACCCAATCCTGAGTCCACCAAACCGGACCCCCTCAACGCACTGGCTGTGCCTAGAAATTCTGTCCATAAAAGTTATGAACAGAATCGGTGACAAAGGGCAGCCCTGGCAGAGTTCAACTCTCACTGGAAACAGGTTCGACTTACTGCCGGCAATGCGGACCAAGCTCTGGCACCGATCGTACAGGGACCGAACAGCCCTTATCAGGGGGTCCGGTACACCATACTCTCGCAGTACCCCCCACAGGATTCCCCGAGGGACATAGTTGAATGCCTTTTCCAAGTCCACAAAACACATGTAGACTGGTTGGGCAAACTCCCATGCACCCTCCAGGACCCTGCTAAGGGTGTAGAGCTGGTCCACTGTTCCACCACCAGGACGAAAACCACACTGTACCTCCTAAATCGGAGGCTCGACTATCCGACAGACCCTCCTCTCCAGGACCCCCGAATAGACTTTTCCAGGGATGCTGAGGAGTGTGATCCCTTTGTAGTTGGAACACACCCTCTGGTCCCCTTTCTTAAAGAGGGGGACCACCACCCCGGTCTGCCAATCGAGAGGCACTGTCCTTGATGTCCATGCGATGTTGCAGAGGCGTGTCAACCAAGACAGTCCTACAACATCCAGAGCCTTGAGGAACTCCGGGCGTATCTCATCCACCCCCAGGGCCCTGCCACCAAGGAGTTTTTTGACCACCTCGGTGACCTCAGTCCCAGAGATGGGGGAGCCCACCTCTGAGTCCCCAGGCTCTGCTTCCTCATTAGAAGGCATGTTAGTGGGATTGAGGAGGTCTTCGAAGTACTCCCCCCACCGACCCACAACGTTCCGAGTCGAGGTCAGCAGCGCACCATCACCACCATATACAGTGTTGATACTGCACTGCTTCCCCCTCCTGAGACACCGGACGGTGGACCAGAATCTCCTCGAAGCCATCTGAAAGTCGTTCTCCATGGCCTCCCCAAACTCCTCCCACGCCCGAGTTTTTGCCTCAGCAACCACCAAAGCTGCATTCTGCTTGGCCTGCCGGTACCTATCAGCTGCCTCCAGAGTCCCATAGGACAAAAGGGTCCTGTAGGACTCCTTCTTCAGCTTGACGGCATCCCTCACCGCCGGTGTCCACCAACGGGTTTGGGGATTGCCGCCACGACAGGCACTGACCACCTTACGGCCACAGCTCCGGTCAGCTGCCTCAACAATAGAGGCACGGAACATGGCCCATTCGGACTCAATGTCCCCCCACCTCCCTCGGGATGTGGTCGAAGTTCTGCTGGAGGTGGGAGTTGAAGCTACTTCTGACAGGGAGCTCTGCCAGACGTTCCCAGCAGACCCTCACAACACGTTTGGGCCTACCAGGCCTGACCGGCAATCCTCCCCCACCATCGAAGCCAACTCACCACCAGGTGGTGATCAGTTGACAGCTCCGCCCCTCTCTTCACCCGAGTGTCCAAGACATGTGGCCGCAAGTCCGACGACATGACCATAAAGTCGATCATCGAACTGAGGCCTAGGGTGTCCTGGTGAATGTTATTACTGCGTATTGCCCCACAAGTTGGGTGTGCGATGGATATGAGAAAGGAGATTTCTGGAGTGAGTTAGATGAAGTGGTGTAGTGTGTACTAAAGGGAGAGAGAGTGGTGAATGGAGCGGATTTCAATGAACATTTTGGTGAAGGGAGCAGAGAGGATGAGGAGATGATAGGTAGATATGGTGTCAAGGAGAGGAATGCAAAATAAGTAAGTAAGTATGTGAACTTTATTGTCATTCATACCATACAACAGTACAAGAATGGATGCATAGCTAAACGAAATTGCTTTTCTCCAGGCTCAATGTGCAGACATAAAAGGCAGGTGCATAAAAGACAAAGTGCACGCAAGACAACATACAGAAATTACAAACATGCTGGCAGGGGAAAGCATAGATAGGCAGCATAGGATGGCAATGGAGATCAAGAAGAGGAGGAGAGTAAGAGCAAAGCCAAGAATCAGGTGGTGGAAATTGAAAAAGGAAGACTGTAAGGTGGAGTTCAAGGAGGAGGTAAGACAGACACTAGGTGGCAGTGAAGAGTTACCAGATAGCTGGGCAACTACAGCAGAAGTGGTAAGGGATACAACTTAGAAGGGTGCTTGGTGTGATATCTGGACAGAGAAAGGAGGACCAACAGACCTGGTGGTGGAATGGGGAAGTCCTGGGGAGTATATAGGGGAAGAGACTGGAGAAGAAATAGGATAGTCAGAGAGATGAAGAAAGTAAACAGGAGTACAAGAAGGTAGGGCGTAAGGTAAAGAGAGAGGAGGCAAAGGCTAAACATAAGTCACATAAAGATAAGTCTCATACATATATGTTGTATAAGAAGTTGGACACTCTGGATGGAGAAAAGGACCTGTGCCGATTGGGTAAAGAAAGGGTCTGTGCTGGGAAAGATGAGCAGCAGGTAAAGGTGATAAAGAATAATGATGGAAATGTACTCATAAGCGAGAAGAGTGTGTTGAGCATATGGAAAGAGTACTTTGAAAAGTAGATGAATAAAGAGAATGAGAGAGAGAGAGAAGGTTGGATGATGTACAGATAGTGAACCAGGAAGTGTCAACAGATTAGCAAAGAAGAAGTAAGGACAGCTGTGAAGAGGGTGAAGAATGGGAAGACTGTTAGTCTAGCTGACATACCTGTGAAAGCATGGAGGTATTTAGGAGAGATGGCAGTGGAGTTTTTAACCAGATTATTTAATTAAATCTTGGAAAGTGAGTGGATGCCTGAGAAGTGGAGATGAAGTGTACTGGTATTGATTTTAAAGAATAAGGGGGATGTGCAGAATGTAGTAACTACAGGAGGATGAAATCGATCGGTCACAGCATGAGGTTATGGGAAAGAGTAGTTGAAGCTAGGTTAAGAATGGAGGTGGTGATTAGTGAGCAGCATTATTGTTTCCTGCTGGCAAGGAGCACTACAGAAACAATGTTTGCTCTGAGGGTGTTGATGAATAAGTATAGAGAAGCCCAAAAGGAGTTGCATTGTTTTTGTGGACCTAGAGAAAGCATATGACAGGGTGCCTATAGTGTAGTTGTGGTATTGTATGAGAAAGTCAGGAAAGGCAGAGAAGTATGTAAGAGTTCTACAGGATATGTACAAGGGAAGTGTTACAGTGGTGAGATCTGTGGTAAGAGTAATGGAGGCGTTCAAGGTGGAGGTGGGATTACATCAAGGATCGGCTCTGAGCCCTTTCTTATTTGCAATGGTAATGGACAGGTTGACAGAGGAAATTAGACAGGAGTCCCCCTTGGTCTATGAGGTTTGTGGATGACATTTTAAATGTGTAACAAAAGTAGGGAGCAGGTTGAAGAGACCCGGGAGAGGTGAAGACTAGAATGCTGCAGTACTCTTGAAGGAAGATTATACTTTCTTTCTGTTGGAACCAAAAGTCTCACTATTGAGTAGGATTCCATTTCTAAATGCAGGTAATACAGAACTGTGAAATGTTCAGACTTTGAGCCTTGCAGAAAGTATACAAATAGATGTTTCTCAAAAGAAAGTGGCCCTGCTGGTTAGGTAACCAGTACAGTTGCCCAGTATGCTCCATCTGCTCTGTTAGTACAAGCTTTTTAATTCAAATTGCAAGTCACCCTTTCGACGTAATTTAAAATTTCTCTCAAGTTGTAATTATTGCTTTATTGGTAGTGTTTTGCTATGAACACGGCTTACATGTGCATTCCTTACCATCTGTTTGGTCTCACTGGCAATTCGGTATGCAAGGATTTTGAATATATGGACTGGAAGCTTAGGCTTGGTCTGAGATTTAAGCATTATGGACTTGGATGGGATGCTTATTCACTTCATCATGTTACTTAATGGGAGAGATTTTGCAGTTAGAATAAACATATGGTATTAGTACTCAGTGTAATGTACAGCTAGCTGAAAGTTGCTATAAACAAATACAGCATAGATGCTTTCAATATTTTTGGTTATTGTTTGCACTCAAAAGTAATTTGATTTTTTTATATCTTATACCAAGTGTTTGAGCCCCATGTAGATAAAAGTTTTATTTGCATCATTGGCATCCAGCAGTCATTTTATCATGTAGTTGCTCTGTAGTCTTGTTGCTGTTTTGGAGATTCAATGTATTTCATCATTCTAGCACTCACTTTGTCGTATTTTTTGTACAACAAATAAAAAAAGCACATTAAGGCAGCCCTTAAATTCCCAAGACCTTTTTGCCTTATATAGATTATGATATACACCCAAATGCAATACTGTAGACCTTTTTTCTATTCTTTAAGCCTTATGTCAGCATCAGCTGGGTTTGCTAAGAAAACACCTGCTTTATTTTCTGTTGAGTTATGTACTTGTTGTTCAACTGGCTAATATTTCTTCTGGTCATGTAGGGATTAAGATATAGTATCTTTTTTGTTTGCTTAGAAGACTACGCAAGTTTGTGTACTTTGAGTACAAATATTGAGAACTTGCAACTTTTGTTCTGAAAGTTTTCTTTCATCTTTATTACATCCTAACTAAAGCTTTTTGAATCAAACCTCACTTGACTCTTTTTTATTTTTTCTTTATAGTATACAATCTGGAACTTCCTCCCCAAAAACCTTTTTGAACAATTCAGAAGAATTGCCAATTTCTATTTTCTCATCATCTTTTTGGTTCAGGTGAGTGCTTATTCTGCACATAATAGCTGGGTGTTTATTAATACTGTTTACTTTTTTTTCTTCTGAAAATGAAGGGGTATGGCATTAGATCTGGGGAATTTTATTTTATGAAGCCTCTAAAGCCCTAATGACAAAGTGTAAACTGTTATTTAGTAAACCAACAACACCATTTAAACAGTAAACTACAAAACACAGCAAAAATCATTGGTTTCAAGAAATAAAAAAACACATATTCTTAGATGACTATTGCTTTCCAAGTATTATCTCAGCTTCTAGACTTGTGCTACCTTCTGTTTTCAAAAATGGTAGAAATGGAAAGCATTGATGTCTATGCTAAGGATTCATTGCTGAAATATTTACATGTTACAAATGTGCATATGAACAAAAAAATTCAGATGCATAAAACTGTGTGTAAGCAAAGCTAACACCGTCGTTAGTCTTGACGGGGATGAGCTTGACAAATGATGACAAACACACAATGCATTGCAAGGGGAGGATTTTTATTGGAAAATCAACCAAATAAAGTGGCCACAAACTGCAGTGCAAACGAGGAGGTTAAAAATCAGAGACAGTCCATTTAAATAAAAAAAAAAAAATTTAAGCCCCAATGCTTTCCTTTAAACCTGCCGACAGGTGCAGTTAACCTTCATATCAGGATTCTGTTCCCTGCTGCCCTTCCTTCAGCATATGCAGGGCACCCGTCAAGCCCCACACAATTTTCCCTTGCGGGGAGACAGAATCAATTGGGCCACTCCTACTCCCAAGAAAACGCTCCGTTGGAGTGCCCATTTCACAACCTCCAGCTCCTATGGCACTGAGGCTCACTCCCGACCATCTTCCTCACTCGATTCAACTCGGGCACTGTCACTTGCCATCTCTGCCTCTGCCTTTCTGTCTTCATTTTCCTTTAACCTCCTTCATGTCTCTTGAGTCTACCTCTAGCCGGTGTGTTTCCCTCTCAATCCTCCAATTTGCTTTTTTTTTTTTTCTCCTAACACTCATGCTTTCTTTTTAAAATGGGGGTGTGTGGCATAGCTGCAGCAATCAGCAGTTCTCAATGCGAATTTGGGTCACGGGCAATCTTGCACCTGTGCACTAAGTGCAGGGCCATCCACTCCCACATCACCCACGGAAACCACTCTCAGGACGCTACCATACCCCCACCCAAAGGTATGAGTGTGGCAGTTAGAGCTGTTTATTTATTAAAAACTCGCCCACCTGTTGTTGACCTCATTTTACCACAATGGAAGCAAGGTAAAGCATTTTTATCTGGTAGTTTGGGCAGTGGTATGAGAAACAAAATGATTTTAATGGAGTGGCACTTGAAAGCTCAAGTTTTCAGTTAAGTTAGCTCCACTTTTATTATAAACATTTACAGAAGCCAGAGACAATAAAATTCTGCCTCAAACTTTTCTCTAAGTATTAATTACTGTCTTTCCTAAGAAAAATAAGGACTTATTACAATGTGCATCATACAGACCAATCTCACTTCTGAATAATGATGTTAAGATACTCTCCAAAGTTCTAGCTAGGAGGATTGAGAAAGTGCTTCGGTAATATCACAAGACCAAACTGTATTTATTAAAGGCAGACACTTAGCTTCCAATCTTCAAAGCCTGTTTAATGTAATATATTCACCCACAAAGTCTAACACCCCGGAGATGATATTATCGTTGGATGCAGAAAAAGCATTTGATATAGTTGAATGGGACAAACTTTTCACTACATCGGAGAATTTGGGTTTGCTCTGAACATATGTGCATAGATCAGACTACTGTATACCAGTCCAGAAGCTTGAGTTTGTATTAACAACATTAATTCTGACTACTTTAAACTAGAACGTGGTACTAGACAAGGATGCCCCTTGTCACCACAGCTATTTGCAATTGCCATTGAGCCACTGGCAGTTCACTGTCAAAATGCTTATGAGATTAAGTGGATTATCAGAGAAGTACTTGAACAGAAAAGATCACTATATGCAGTTGATATGGTACTTTATATATCAGATCCACAAAATACTGTGTCTGCAGTCCTAACAGCACTAACAGAATTTCAAAGATTTCTGGACTTTATCTTGAATAAAAGTGTGCTCTTTCGAGCGAACTCTCTAGCACACAGTATTAGATTGGACAGTTTCCCTTTTGTCATCAGTTTAAATACCTAGGGGTAAGTATCACAAGAAAAACATAAAGCTCTTTATCAACAAAATTTTGCTGTCTGCATGGAAAGTTAAGCAAGACTTACATAGATGGTATGCCCTTTATCTCTCTTCAGTTAAAAGAATTAACATTGTCAAGATAAATATCCTTCCTAAGCATCTTTTTCTCTTTCTTAGCATTCCCATATACGTTAACAAATAGAAGGTGGCATGGCTGTACCTAACTTTAAATTTTATTACTGGGCATCAAATATACAAGCTATAAAAACATGGACATTGACACAAATAGATGAACACACTGAGGCATGGTCCACAATAGAAATACAATTCTGTAGTACTTCTTTATGTTCCTTGCTTTATACCCCAGTAAATATGAGTTATTGTCAGTGTACTAACAACTCAATTGTGCTTCTTTCACTCAGAATATGTAACCAATGTAGGAAGTACTTCAGGATAGAGAAGCTTTTATCTGTGACACCTCTGCATGATAACCACCTTTTTCCACCCTCTCAAACGTACGCAGTTTTTAATGTTTGGAAAACATATGGGATTAAATCACGTAGAGATTTGTACATAGATAACGTCTTTGCATCCTACGAACAATGACACTTCAAATTTAACTTTCCATCAACACAGTGCTTTCACTACCTCCAAATTAGAAACTTTGTTAAACAAAATCTGCCCAGTTTGTAAAAATATTGATCAGGCTTGAGGACTCAGACATCATTTCTGTAATATATAAAAACATTTTTAAGTCCTTTCCTTTCAAAGATCACAGAGTACAGTGGGAAAAGGATCTCTTACTCAACATTTCAGAAATTGAGTGGAAGGTAAACATGCACAGAATTTACTCTAGCTCCATATGCACAAAGCATACAATTATTCAATTATCTGTCATGTTTATAATTGTCCAAAATGTTTCCAGGGCAAGTTCCAGCCCGCACACATTGCGGGCCATATGTTTTGGGCATGCACCAAATTAACATCATTCTGGACCAAAATCTTTAAATGCCTTTCAGACAGCCTTGGTGTCACAATCTCTCCTAATCCATTAACAGCTGTGTTTGGTGTACTCCCAGATGGGTGGAAAAGGACAAACAAACTGCAATTGCCTTTACTTCACTATTGGCATGTAGACTTATCTTGCTCAACTCGAAGAATCCTAACTCATTTCTTGTAAGTCAGTTGGAAACTAATGTTATATACTACAGTATTTGAAATGGGGAAAAAAAAATCACATTCTCGATTAGAGGATCTGTTCAAATCTTTTTTAAAACCTGGCAGGATCTAATCAATAACATTTTAGAATAGCATTTAAATTGGGGAAAAGTATTTTCTCCCCCTTTTTTTCTACTCTTAAAGTTACTCTTGCTGTTAGCCTTGTTCTCTTTCTCATGGGTAGTGGTTGATTTGAACTTAGTCTTGTCATGTTTGACTTGCTTGTATGGAATGTTACATGCTTTTAATAAATTCAATAAAATGCTAAAAAACAAACAAAAAAAGTTCAAGTTCAGAAAGTCGCACAGTGCCTAAAATAAAAAAAGAAGTGGTCAGATATCAAAGTCGACATGCATAGGCTAGTGTATGCATGTCATACGGAAGTGTATTAGGGCCACAGAGAAGAAAGAAAAAAGAGGGACACAGTAAAGAAGAAAAAGATGTGTGTCCAGATTAAAGTTGAAATGTCGAGTTTAATCTTGAAATTTTCCACTTTAATCTCTGTGGCCCAACAGGCTGGCACCGCCAGCTTAACCCGACACAGACACGTGTGGTACACAAGTGCAAGGCACACACTGATTTTAATTTTTTTTTTTTTTTTTTCTGACCACTTATAAAATGTGTTCAATGTGCTGCCCATTGTGTTGGATTGTCAATGCAACCCTCTTCTCCCACTCTTCACACACTGATAGCAACACTGCAGGAGAAATGCTAGCACAGGCTTCCAGTATCCGTAGTTTCAGGTGCTGCACATCTCGTATCTTCACAGCATAGACAATTGCCTTCAGATGACCCCAAAGATAAAAGTCTAAGGGGGTCAGATCGGGAGACCTTGGGGGCCATTCAACTGGCCCACGACGACCAATCCACTTTCCAGGAAACTGTTCATCTAGGAATGCTCGGACCTGACACATTGAACACATTTTATAAGTGGTCAGAAACTTGTAAATAACTCATGAAAGAATAAAGTTACGTTAAAACCAAGCACACCATTGTTTTTCTTGTGAAATTCCCAATAAGGTTGATGTGTCACATGACCCTCTTCCTATTGAAAAAACAAAAGTTGGATCCAAAATGGCCGACTTCAAAATTGCCACCATGGTCACCACCCATCTTGAAAAGTTTTCCCCCTCACATATACTAATGTGCCACAAACAGGAAGTTAATATCACCAACCATTCCCATTTTATTAAGGTGTATCCATATAAATAGCCCACCCTGTATAATAAATGTAAAACCAGTTGCAAGCTTAGAACACTGATTCTGCAGAACTTTTAAGTAACATTGAAAAGTTTTCATTATACATGTTTAATTATTCCAACCATCCATCCATCTAGGGTCGCGCCAGTCCCAGCAAGCACAGAGCGTAAGACAGTAACAAATGCTGGAGGGGTGCCAGCTCATTGCTACCACTGCATCACCGTGCCCCCACATGTTTAATTATTAACAGTATAAATTATTTAAATTAAATTAACAATTTATTTGTAAAATGTAATATACATACTTTTAATGTATTTCATAATAAAAATTATGTCAAGTATACATCCTAATATTCTAACAGCACACAACTCCAAGAGGATAGCTCTTGGAAATCTAAATCAACTCAGAAACCAGTCATAATCATCTGTAACTATGTGCTTTCTTCTGTTGAACTGAATTGATTTCCTTTATTGTCATTGTATGATACAATGAGATTCAATATGCAACTCCTCCATAAACTATTTTCCTATAAAATGATAACAAGAAAAATAATACAATAAAAAAATGAAAAATGTACAATATGAAAGCATAAGTACAATATACATGTACATATAGTGCAGATACTGCAAATGGTTCATAAAGTGGCTCAGGTTGTGCAATATCACAGTTGTAGTGCAAGTTTACACTGAGGTAATTGTAAGTACAAACAGTTCTACTGGTAGCACTTGAGGGATTGTTTGAGTACGTTTATAACTCTTGGGATGAAACAGTTTCTGAGCCTCGAGATCTGCGCAGGAAAGGCTCTGAAGTGTTTGCCAGATGGGAGAAGTTCAAATATATTATGGCATGGGTGAGTGGAAGCCATGCATATGCTGGTGGCCTTCCTCGAGGCTACAGTGTGTGCTATAAATGTCCTCTAGGATCTTCTGCGCTCTCGACACAGCCTGCCATAGACCTTTCTGATAGCTACTGTGCAGCTATGATATCACACACACATAAAATGGGTTGCACTGAGAGTAACAACACTAAAGCAGGTATGGTATCTGGAATAGTTTGGCCATTGCATGCACCATTATATTGTTACACAATGATTACAATCAAGTGCCTTAAATTTGTAAATTATATGTAGTTAATTTTGGTGCATTTGATAAAGCTTGAGTCATGGATGTGAATCTAAAAAAGAAGGGGAAACGACACAGAAACAGTAGCACTGCTTTGATGCTGGGAGCTGCCTGTTTGTAACACCGAGCAGAAATGTGCTGCCGTGAAAACGTGCATGGCTTTAAGCCAAGTTTAGTTTTTATACATCTTGAAGTGAGTGTGGAAATGGGCATATGCAACATTTTTGTGCATATGCACCATTTATACATGAAGCCCCTGGTCACTATAGAAATCTGACTTACATGACAGACAGGTGTAAATAAAACTCTTATTGTCTAAAAAAAATCATTTGGGGACCTTGTGTTAGAACAGTAAAGCAGCACTGCTTGTTACTCATTTTAAAATGCATCTGGGATGCCTCTTTCAATCATGGTCCAGAATGGTAAAGGGCAGTGTATACTGTCAGTCAGTTTTCATCATTAATTTTTAGGATTTCAGTCTTTTTATTTGTGGATAATAATAATGCACTTCAAAAATTCCAACTACCATTCTACAGTTTTGCATTTCCATTCCTAAAAAAGCACTTTTAACATTTCTTTAAAGCTATGAGGCTTTCGCCCTGACTTATTTTACTAATCATTGGTTAGTCTGTCAAAGTCATCCAAATTTGCCATATTTTTCCTATGGTCAATTGATTCTGGTTTGTTTTCTTTCACTCTCCGTTGCCTTTAATTAACTGTCGTATTGCATTCTTTCTTGTCTTTTGCATCTGCCATACAGAATACATCAGTCCTTTGTCGTCTTGTAAAAAAAAATACAAATTTTTTCTTGGCTGCTTAAAATATTCTCTTATGTAGATTAAAACTTCCTAAACTAGTGAATCTGCTTCATGTTATAATTAGTACACCTAGAACAGTCCACCACCAAAAGAAGCAACACACTGTGTTTAATACTTAACATATAACTATTGTAACTTCAGTTCTCAGTATTTGTTCATCATAGTATTTAATGATTTATTAATCATTTTCCATCAATCCTTTATAGGTCTTCATTTGTTGTCTCTTTGTTAAATTCTGACATAGTTACTTTAGAGTTTGTGGGAGGAGAGAAGTCAGTGGTCTACATGTTTTTCTTCTATTGACTGCTGTGCTTCTTTGTTATTAGCAAAGATGAATTAGTCCTTTCTGTTAGTAAAATGGTGTAGAGGAGGGATATAGTGTTTTTTGTGATCTTGCTCATTAACTCTACTGTTCATCAAGAAATGATGTAATAATAAAACAATCGATCACAAAAATCATTCATCAAGTGGCAACTTCATAGTTGTTTTTGGTTATTTTCTGTTTATGTGTTCAAAATATCCGTTCTGTGTATAGATGTAAATGGCTAGTAAGGTTTTTAGAGGCTGTACTGATCACACATTTCTTGTTACTGAATTGTCTAATTCTAATACAGATTCCAAATTTTTTTTTAAATCCCTTTAAAAAAACTTTTTACACTAAACTCCCACAATAACCAAACACACAGGAGCCTTATATTCTATATTAAAGTGTTAACTTTAGTATTTTTTATAGTTAAACTATAGACCATAGGTGTTACCTGTTAATTTTTATTGACAAAATTAAATTCTGTAGGCTTATTGTTCAGTGACCTTAAAAATACTAAAATAATACATACTTTTTAACTAATAAAGTATTTACAGAAATATTTATCTATAATACATATGGCATAAAAGAAAATAAAATGCTTCTCAAAATTACAAGCTCTCTATATTGTTTAATTTCTCATGTAATATCCATCCATCCATCCATTTTCTAACCCGCTGAATCCGAACACAGGGTCACGGGGGTCTGCTGGAGCCAATCCCAGCCAACACAGGGCACAAGGCAGGAAACAATCCTGGGCAGGGTGCCAACCCACCGCAGGACACACACAAACACACCCACACACCAAGCACACACTAAGGCCAATTTAGAATCGCCAATCCACCTAACCTGCATGTTTTTGGACTGTGGGAGGAAACCGGAGCGCCCGGAGGAAACCCACGCAGACACGGGGAGAACATGCAAACTCCACGCAGGGAGGACCTGGGAAGCGAACCTGGGTCTCCTAACTGCGAGGCAGCAGCGCTACCACTGTGCCACCGTGCCGCCCTCATGTAATATACTTATCAGAAACAAGCTTAATTTTAAAAATAGTTTTAACCATTTGTCTAACAAAAATATATTCACACACATTTATTCAATTAATTGATAATGACAGTTAAACACTGCTTTATGTAAAAATTCATGCATTTATAGTTTTGAACAATTTTTAGTCATTAATTGAACTACAGCTTTTTTACTGTTAATATATACATTTTCTCTATTCATACAGGTATTATATTTTGTTTGTTTTTCAGTGTACCAGATAAACATTCTTAATTTATAGAGTGTAATTATAAATATGGATTGCCATTTTAATTATGCTGTACTTGTTTCTTACCAAAACATATAGTGTATGACACACAAACACAAATAAACACAGTACAAACCATTAAAAGGAGCTCGGATCTATGAAATGTTAATATGGAGTTTATCAAGAAGATACAAAGCTAATGAGCTTAACAAGTTCAAAAGTAAAATAGATACATTTTGCCTTTAAGATAACAAGCCTACTGGTTACTAAGCAGCAAACCCAAATTCTTCTTTCTTTTTCTAATTGAAAATGTGCTGCTATACTAAAGACAAGCTCGTTCTCTGTCCAGACTCAAACAAGAAGTGTCCATTTTAATTAAAGTGCAAAATAAAAATTTCTGAATTTATTAAAGTAGCTTTTCTTTCCGTTTGTCTAAAACTCTGCCTTGCTGCTTTCTATTTACAGGAAGTTTGTAGCAAAAAAAAAAAAAAAAAGATGTGAGTTATTTGAATTACTGTAATACCGCATTTACAGAAGCACTTTAACTAAACTACAGTAAAGCCAAAAAAAAAGCAGATGCTGAAAGAAATGGATTTTATGATCAGCCGATTTACCAAACACTGATTAGTCTTTTGTTGTGAAAATTGGCTGATTTAGATTGGTGACCGATCGATCAGAGCATCACTACCTATTGATTTATGGAAACAATTACGCCTACTGGAAACAAACGCTATTCAAGCATCAATGTTTTGTAATCTGTGAACATTTACAGTGTTCTGTAGTGAAAAACAACATAAAGCTTATAAATCCAAGTATATATCATTAGCACCTATGTGCACATCATAGCCCTTGAAACAATACTCTAACCTCACAAAATGAGTCCAGATGTCTCACTAGATTTCTTCCTTTGGGCATATGTGAAACATCTAGCAGAATTGTCATAACTGTAGCAGTCATCACACCAGTCAAACTGACAAGACACAGAGACAAAAGAACATTACTTTGATATCTGATTATGCTAGGCATGGTGGTAGCAGCTTTCTAGTCTGTCCTAATGCAGCATACTCCTTCTGTAACAAGCACAAGGCGTACATAAATTCATGTGGCACAGAGGCTAAAGAATTTTAATTCATTGCACTAGACTGACTGATTGCCTCCAAGTGGAAAATGTCTGTGCAAGAGGGAAACACTGAATGCCACACCATAACTGGTAGCTTGTAGTTACAGCTTAGGTTAAGGCAGATATTAATTTCAGCAGCAAACAAGAGATGTAGTTTGTGCTTACAGATTTCCTCCTACTCCTACGCCCGTCCTTGGCTCTAAACTGATCACTTTCTTTGCACCTCCAGTATTTACACTTCAAAAATTAAAATATCAGCATATAGTTGTTTTGCTTTTATTTAGCAAAAATAATCTGTCAATGGGGTAAGTAAAATTTTCTTGACAAGATTTAAAAAAATATGCCAAATAATCTTAACTGCAAATTTCTTTCTTTACCAATGTTGTTTCTTGTCCTAGAGTGTGTATATAAACATAGGGAACTCCAGTCTCTGTATTGCATCTTGCCTGAAAAAGGGGCCTGAGTTGCCTCGAAAGCTTGCATATTGTAATCTTTTTAGTTAGCGAATAAAAGGTGTCATTTTGCTTGGCTTTTCTCTACAATAAGAATAAAATAAAGATTTAATGGCTTGATATAAATACTGTATTTTTTCTTTTTTTTATTTTCATTAATAGGGTTGAACAGCTTTTTACTTGTCATAAGCCATTTTTGTGTTCTGAGGGTATAGGGTGACCAGTAACAATAAATTGTGTATTGGGATCACATTGGGTGTCTTAGCACAGATAACAGTAGGCAGTGGCAGTGTGACTGCAACTGCTAGTAGTCGCCACAGTCATTGCTACTAAGTCTTTTAACAGTGTATAGATAACCTGTTAGATAATGTTATTTTATCATCTTAAACCTTATTTGGAAACATATAATCTTGAATAGCTTCTGCATAGCTTATTCAGCCAGCAAAACGTCTGCCTTTAATCTCCTTCTTGTTTTTTGCACAGTTCATTTATTAGGAATTCTTTTTAATATGGCTATTGATGCCCCAGGTTCAATGGAGTATACCATGTGAAGGCAACCTGGGCATCACAAGCAGTGGAAAGGGAGTGTGGGGACAAACTTAACACCAAGGTTTGTAACTAAAAAAGATAGTAGAATTATCACTATTACTAGTCATTTATGGTAACATGACTGCAACCTGTTTTTTTTTTGGTACTCACATCAATGGCTTTTGTTTTGCCACTGTTTAGTTGCAAATACAGTGGATTCAGAAAGTATTCAAACCCCTTCACTTTCTGCACACTTTTGTATTGTTGATTTAGCGTTAAATGGACACACTTTCCATTTTTGCCCCTCAGTCTACACTCAATAACCCATAATGACAAAGTGAAAGGTTTACAAATGTATTAAAAATCACTAATTGAAATCTCTTATTCTTATGCCCACTGTAGTTTTGTCTCATCCAGCACTGGATATCATCCAAGCATTTAGTGGCCTATGATAATCCTAGATGCCCTTTTGGAGAGGTCTGGAAATAGATCTGCGTGTCATCGTCAAAGCAGAGAAATTTTTACCCAAGGGTAGCGTGTAAATCAAGAAAAGAACTGGATGAAGTACTCACCCCGATAGAAACCCATAGGAAACAAAATATGGATTTGATTGGTGTTAGCTGTAGGCAATGTGTTTTTTCCCTTCAGTAAGATAGGACGTGAAGTATTCCAACACAGATCCAGAAATTCCAGCATCACTGAAGCAGTGTAGTAAGATATTATGGTTGACAGTGCCAGAGGCAGCGGTCAGGTCATGCAGAATAAGCAGACTACAGAAGTCTTAGTTTGCAGCCATAAGAAGGATATTTACAACCCTAACTTTGTCTCAGTACTGTGAATAGCCAGAAAATTGGATTGGAAAATTTCAAATGAATAATTTTAGGCTAGACAAGACTGTAGTTACAAGGCAACTATTTTCTCAAGTACCATAGACACAAAAGGAAGGTTGGAAATGGGGTAATAATTGGATAGTACAGCAGAATAAATGTTAGTTTTTTTTAGTATTGGTTTTACAACAGCATGCTTAAAAGCAACAGCTACTCTGACAGATAATAAAGACTTTGTAAAAAAACCACAAAGACAAAAGGAAAATGTTTTGGGATCCACACCATGTACCTGAAAAATATGAGTTGAGTATGAGGGTCTTTACATACATTAGCTCCAAACAAAACTGAACAGATTACAGAAATGTTTGATATATATATATATATATATATATATATATATATATATACATATATATATATATATACATATCTATATATATATATATATATATATATATATATATACATATCTATATCTATATCTATATATATATATATATATATATATATATATATACAGTGGTGTGAAAAACTATTTGCCCCCTTCCTGATTTCTTATTCTTTTGCATGTTTGTCACACAAAATGTTTCTGATCATCAAACACATTTAACCATTAGTCAAATATAACACAAGTAAACACAAAATGCAGTTTGTAAATGGTGGTTTTTATTATTTAGGGAGAAAAAAAATCCAAACCTACATGGCCCTGTGTGAAAAAGTAATTGCCCCCTTGTTAAAAAATAACCTAACTGTGGTGTATCACACCTGAGTTCAATTTCCGTAGCCACCCCCAGGCCTGTTTACTGCCACACCTGTTTCAATCAAGAAATCACTTAAATAGGAGCTGCCTGACACAGAGAAGTAGACCAAAAGCACCTCAAAAGCTAGACATCATGCCAAGATCCAAAGAAATTCAGGAACAAATGAGAACAGAAGTAATTGAGATCTATCAGTCTGGTAAAGGTTATAAAGCCATTTCTAAAGCTTTGGGACTCCAGCGAACCACAGTGAGAGCCATAATCCACAAATGGCAAAAACATGGAACAGTGGTGAACCTTCCCAGGAGTGGCCGGCCGACCAAAATTACCCCAAGAGCGCAGAGACAACTCATCCGAGAGGTCACAAAAGACCCAGGACAACGTCTAAAGAACTGCAGGCCTCACTTGCCTCAATTAAGGTCAGTGTTCACGACTCCACCATAAGAAAGAGACTGGGCAAAAACGGCCTGCATGGCAGATTTCCAAGACGCAAACCACTGTTAAGCAAAAAGAACATTAGGGCTCATCTCAATTATGCTAAGAAACATCTCAATGATTGCCAAGACTTTTGGGAAAATACCTTGTGGACTGATGAGACAAAAGTTTAACTTTTTGGAAGGCAAATGTCCCGTTACATCTGACGTAAAAGGAACACAGCATTTCAGAAAAAGAACATCATACCAACAGTAAAATATGGTGGTGGTAGTGTGATGGTCTGGGGTTGTTTTGCTGCTTCAGGACCTGGAAGGCTTGCTGTGATAGATGGAACCATGAATTCTACTGTCTACCAAAAAATCCTGAAGGAGAATGTCCGGCCATCTGTTCGTCAACTCAAGCTGAAGCGATCTTGGGTGCTGCAACAGGACAATGACCCAAAACACACCAGCAAATCCACCTCTGAATGGCTGAAGAAAAACAAAATGAAGACTTTGGAGTGGCCTAGTCAAAGTCCTGACCTGAATCCAATTGAGATGCTATGGCATGACCTTAAAAAGGCGGTTCATGCTAGAAAACCCTCAAATAAAGCTGAATTACAACAATTTTGCAAAGATGAGTGGGCCAAAATTCTTCCAGAGCGTTGTAAAAGACTCATTGCAAGTTATCGCAAACGCTTGATTGCAGTTATTGCTGCTAAGGGTGGCCCAACCAGTTATTAGGTTCAGGGGGCAATTACTTTTTCACACAGGGCCATGTAGGTTTGCATTTTTTTTTCTCCCTAAATAATAAAAACCACCATTTACAAACTGCATTTTGTGTTTACTTGTGTTATATTTGACTAATGGTTAAATGTGTTTGATGATCAGAAACATTTTGTGTGACAAACATGCAAAAGAATAAGAAATCAGGAAGGGGGCAAATAGTTTTTCACACCACTGTATATATATATATATATATATATATATATATATATATATATATATATATACATATATATATATATATATATATATATATATATATATATATATATATATATATATATATATATATATATATATATATACATATATACATACAGTGGAACCTCGAGATACGATCACCTCTGTATACGAGAAATTCAAGATATGAGGAAAGTATGAGCAAAAAATTCATATCTAAATACGAGCATTGGCTCGCGTAATGAGCCACGAGCCAGGCTGTGGGTATAGCTCGCGGCTTAGCGAGGGGGCGTGGTAGCAGTAGAGAGCCGCAGGGCGATCTGCGGTGTGGGCGTTTCTCACCTAAGTGCACAGGTGGGAAACTGCCCACATCCATGATTGTTCCTGTGGCTGATGGGCTGCAGCTGCCATGTCCTCCCCGCATATATAGAGAAGCACAAGCTGGTTAAGGGGGAGAAGAAGTAAAAGAAATTATATATAATAATGAAAGAGACAGGAAGTGATGTAATAGTCGATAGGCATCTTGTGAACCGGAAATGACGTAATGAGCAGGTGGGATCTGAAGTACCAGAAGAGGAAGTGGTGGGTGCAGGACTTATGAGGCTGCTTCTTCTGTTGGTCTGTAGGGGAAAGGGAGAAAGAGTCATAGGGCAGCACCAGCTCCTGGTCTATCTGGAGCATGCCAATATTTGAGCCCATCAGCTGTCTCCCATAGGCACATGTGTGACAAAATATTAATAATGGAAGTAAGAATCAGATAAACTACTAGAAGTCAGGTTTTTAGCAGGAAGGTAGAAATAGGGTCTGGGACACATGTAGTATAATGTAGCTGGATAACTGCATGTTTAAGGACTGTTTCAGAAACCTCCAAAAAGCTACTAAAGAGTGGAAGTGAAGCAGTGGCAAGAGTAGGTGAAAACTATAGGCTTTAATTGTTCACCATCATTTCTAATCTTTGTTTGAAAGTACAGACGAAAGTGGTCACAGACTTTGTCTAATTGTACCAGGGACTTAAAATACTATTTTCTGTTCTTAAAATATGTGCAAGTGAGGGATGGGTTGGAAAGCAAGTGTAATAAAGACAAACAATAGAAATGAAATACATGTTGATAATGATAGCAAAGGACAAGTTATCCTTTCAGCTTTGTTGAGGCACATTTTGTCCTTGGCATGATGCTTATTATTTTCTATTATTAGCAGCCCATTTGTGGACCTTGTTTTCTGATGATTAAGCATGTTTTATTATTGTAGCATATTTTAAATGGTATTTTACGTCTTGCTCTCAACTTTTTGTCTTATTTGTTTTTTTTTTCTCTTTTCCACAATGTCAGCACAGCAGTTTCTATTAAATGTATCTCTGAATTTCAGTAGAATTAATCTTGTTAATGCTGTAGCCTGGAGGTAGACTTTTCATTTTGTTACTTCTGCTATCTACATTTTTAGTTTTTTTTCTCTTTTATTAAGTAGGAAAATTATTTGATTTAATATCAAATGTGTGTAAGATTTTATTATAAAAATAATCAGTTACAAAACCAAAGACAAAATAATTCCCATCAATTCAATTAAATATTTAAATAATTTGATGTTTATTTTTCATTGACTGAGCTTTTATGCTTCAGTTGTTTTAACATAGAGCACTTGATCACAGAATGTGTATGACTCATGATATACTGTAATATAAATATAGGATGATGCAATCAAACAGTGATTTACTCAAGGGTTCGACTTCTGACATATTCACAGCTTTTATTAAGTTAGTATATTCCTGTCAATATCTGCATTTGTTTTTTCTTCCAACAAAAGTACAGTGGAACCTCCAGTCACGGCCGTAATTCATTCCAAAACTCTGGTCGCAACCCGATTTGGTCATGACCCGAAGTAATTTCCCCAATAGGATTGTATGTAAATACAATTAATCTGTTCCAGACTGTACGAGCTGTATGTAAATATACATACGCTTGCTCGCGCTCTCTCTCTCGTGCTCTCTCTCTCTCTCTCTTGCTCGCTCGCTCGCTGCACAGGGAATGCATGGGGAGAGACTGAACACTTGTGGAAATCATCGGCGCGTACGAACTGGAAGGGAAACTGGCTTGGTCATCACTCGAGTGTGTGGTCATGAACAAATGCAAAAGTTTGGCGAACTTTTTTGGTCGTAACCCGATTTGTACGTGGTCCGAGACGTTCGTGACCCGAGGTTCCACTGTATATATTTTCAGCTCACATCGTTAAAAAAATGCATATTAGATGTGTGCATGAATGTGCCCTGCCATGGTCTGGTTGGTTCCTGCCCTGTGCCTGATGGAAAAAGGTTAGGTTTTGAGCCTTGTGATCATGAACTTGATTAAGCAGATTTTATATTAAGTGGATGGAAAATTTATGTAATATAAAGTTCTATCTAACAGTATCAGGAAAGGGAATTAACATTTTCACTGTATACTCAAGCATTTGTTTTGAATATGATGCACAAATACAGAATGAAAAATAGGCAAAGTTTTTCCTAGTTAACCTTTGCAGAGCTTATCATTAAAGGTTGTCAGTTTGCTATTGGACACCATTTTAAGGCAATTGGAAACCAGATTTTGGCCTGTAGTTGCAGAGAATGTCAACCAATTTAGTGATACACCAGTTTTTCAGCAGTGGATCAAAAATTACCAGTTTTTGCTCATTATGTGCAATCAACAGATCGGCATGTAACTTGCCAAGTTCAAGTCGATTTTACAATCAAAATGAAATGTAAGCTTTGCTCATGTGCACTGCACTTCCTGGTTTTCTTTTATGTGGGATGAGCAAGTTAAAAAAATGCTGTAACATCCAGCACCCATGCAAGTGTTTATGAGCCAGATGTGCATATATTGTAACAGGAAAATTAAGAGTCTCGTTTAGCTTAAAGCGACAAATGTGAAGGCCCAACAAATCACACAGATTGCTCTCGCTACAATATCTGCCTTGTCGAAGTGTATGTTAAAGTGTGTGAAGATTAAAGATACACTAACTACATGTGGTGGGAAAAAGTGATGCAACTAAAGCAACAACATTTGATGCTACAAATTTGATAAGATATTTAAGATTACATCACAGAGTAGAACACACTGACTCTCAACAACTATTATTAGATACGAGTTAAAAAAGCACTCTTTTTAACACATTTTTTCAATTCGTTTTGATTATTTCTTTAAAGTCTTTTGGAAGTAATCATTTTAAACTTAAACTGCTAATTAAGAATTGTTTTCTAGCTGATAAAATATATTTGAACAATTACTCAATAATTTGAGCTGCAGTATCACTGCACTCCTCATAGGCTGAGTTGGTGATAATTTTTTGGACTGAAATGCTATGAAGTAGCAGCAATCTGACATATAATTGAATGCCATCTTAATTACTCTAAATATAAGTTGTTAAAAATAGCAGCCATAGTTTCGGTTGCAGCAACCAAAAGTTGATGCCTGGCAACCACTTTTAAAGGTTAATGATAAGCCTTGCTTTACCTTTTCCTCAATTTTCCAGATGCATACTCATGCTATTCTTCTCTTAGTTCCAAAAGTACAGTATTTTATGCACATATTCTTTAGAGGCATACCACTTTTTATGAGCATATCTCACAACAGGTAACACATGAGTAAAAAATATTGCAAAAGCCAGAGAACTTGTGTCCACATCATCTCTATGCCTCTGGTCATCAGACCCAAGAAGAAGACAGGCTCATTGTTGAAAGTTTTCCACAAACAAATGTCCTGGATGCACAAAGCTGACAACAGTCCAGATGTAATATTTGATGAGCATTGATTAATAGCCTTAAATGGAGTGTCATCTCTGAGTCATCAGTCAGTTGTTCAAAGCATTGCCCCCTATGCAATAGGAAGCAACAACTCTTTTTAAAATAGAAGCTGTTATTATAGGTGATGTGTTGATTGGACACTCAGTCTACTTCCCATCTCCAATCCTCAATTTGTGTATAAGCATTCCTACATTAGTCACCATTATTATCCCTCTGTCATAAGTTGGGAGAAGAAGACCGGAACACGACAAAAAGGGACATTAGGCCTGCATATGGACCACTAAAGCAGGCCAGTATTCCCTCTGGCCTATCCTGAATGCCCTCACCTTAATTCAACCAGTCCCCCAACTGTAAACAGCAGGTTTAGGCTTAACTAGGCCTCAAATTGAGAGACTTGCTTTAAACTTCAAAAATGACCTTAAAGTCTCAAAATCATCAAAATGCCTCACAACTGTGAAAAACTTTGGCTTGTGTAGATAATCCAACAGAAAATTAATATTTATTTATAAACAACAGAAATGTCAAAAGGTGCTCACACAAGCAACATGAAGTTGCCTGAAAGGCAGTCTTAAGGTGAACATGTCTTAGGTTCTCTAACAAAAATCAAATCCCAAACACAAAAGCAAATAATAAAAACATAATGAAATCCAAGACAAAGCGCAGTACCTTGACTCCTCCAAATGAGCTTCAATGAGCAGCTACCTGAGCTCCTTTCCTATAGGCTTAAATAGCCAAAGGAATGGCTCAGGACTGGCTATCAGGGTGGCCCCGCTCCTTGGGAAAATTCCCCACAAAGAACATGGAACATAGGCACACTTAAAGAGACATTTACATAAATACAAAAATATAAACAACACTAACAGAAAAAGATAAAATATGAAAAATAATAATTAAAAAATAACAAAACAACAGAAAATAAATACAAGCCTAGGGAAAAACTCTGGCTATAACATAACACATATCTGTAAGTCTAAAATTTTGTAAAGCCTTGCACTGACTACTGACTAGCTGTTCTTACAAAGAACCGATATTCAACCCATGTAAAACTCATTAAATTATTTGTCTAACTGCCAAGCATTCTTAGTGGGGTCAGGTGGCAGTACAAAGAATCTAAGGTTTTATAATCCTTCCTTTTCCAGTTATTTAGAGTATTTATGTATTATACACTAGCATTCAAAGGTGTGGAATTACCCAGAAATGCTTGTTTTTTGGTAGAAATTAATATTTTTTATCAAGGTACCTTGGCCCTGATTTAAAGATACATCCGAGGCATTGTTAATGTTGCATATGGCTGTTACTGCCTGTAACAATTGCTTTATAATTTAATTTTCCCATATACCTAAACAACTCAATTTTCAGCAGTCCTTAGTCCAAGTGCCTTAAATGTACCGGTATTGTATGAAATTAACTTTTGGTGTGCCAGTACCTTGGAACCCAAGGAAAAACAGTTTACTTGCTTTATTGCACAGAATAACAAGATTCAGCTTGTTAACAGAATTGCAAAGGTTTCTGTGATAACCAATTTTCATTTAATCATGATTAATTAAGATTAAGCTAAGAGAGTTTAACATTAGGACTATGGAGTGATGGCTCCTGAAAGTGAGGGTTTATAGTCCTATGTGAATAATAAATTATAAATTGGTCATTTCCTGAATCCTGGATTCAGCTTCTGTTCCATAGTAGAATACACTGTTGATTGGACATGCAAGTAAACATTTCATTGTGCTGTGTATACATGACAAAACAACCACTATTACTATTGCCTAGGGTGTGGCTTGACCCATTCATTTTCCAGCAGTACATTCTGATATTAGTACAAACACACTGGGTGGAGGGCTGCAGGTGATCACTAGTTTTGTCTCTGTCTCAGAAAACAAGCCCAGTTTGCACTACTTCAGGAACCTTAACTTTTAAGCTTTCTTACCAGAAAGAGTCAATCTTTCTCTTATGAAGTTTCAGAAGACTCTGCAAAGATCCTAATAACAAGCTTAGGAAGGCAACAATGCACTTGGATCATGCAGGCTCATGCTGCAAAGACAACAAATCCACTCCACTGCAAGAAAAGTTCTTCAGTAAAATCTAGAGCAACAACATGCAAGTCAACACTGCATTGGATGTCATCCTAAATGGGTTTGTGTTGTAAAACTGTTTATCTGCTCCTGCCTGCCTGTCCATCTCTATGCTCTGCTAGTTTCTTGCTGCTTGCCAGCAGTTGGCTTAACTCTACTTTTTTGCCACCAGTTGTACATAAGACTTGTTTTGGTTATCGGTTTCTGTTACTGTGTTTGTCTTGGTTTTAATAATTCAAATCGTAGCATACTTTCAGTATCACCATTATCATGGTAGGCTCCCACTTATTTCCTTTGCCAGGTCTATAAAACCTTTTCCTGAAATTGTGCAGAATAGCCTAATATAAAAAATGATACACAATTTCACAGTAGTTGACACTAACTTAACCCGTTGTTAGATAGTACTCTAACATCGACACACTTCGGTGGCTAGAAGCTGCTGAAGAATAACTACATGTACGGTCCATGTGTTGATGAAGAGAAGATTTGCCAGTTCTCTTGCTCTCATAAGTTAAAATAATATTGCAACACATGTACAGTGTATGACCAGTGAGCATTTCATCTATTTTTATAACTAGGTTGTAATATTTCCGTAACAAAATCATTCCTAACTCTTGTGCCATTTTGATTAGCTCTCTTTTTGTAAGTTTTCATTTTATTTCATTCATTGTGAACAGTTTGCTAGGTGACTTCACTGACAAACATACAAGAGTGCGAGCAATGTTTTTTATATTTGTAATTGATATTGGGAAAAGGCTATTTTTATAAAATTAAACTGAAATTCTGACTTTCTTGAAAATGTAAACAGTATGTGAACCTTTCATTTCAGTACATGATGGCACTTCCTCTTGGAGTGATGCCAAACATTGCATTACAAACCTTCTGGCAATGGGACATATTGATGTGCCATCCTGGAGAAGTTGGACTTACCTGTGCAACCTCTGTAGGGTCCAGGCATCACCTCATGCTACCAGTAGTGTCACTGACAGTAGCCAAATGCAAAACTACAATGATCCCCCGCCTATTGCAGAAGTTACGTTCCAGACCCATCAGCGATAGGTGAAAATCTGCGATATAGAAAGACCATATAAATAAACATTTTTTTTGTATTTTAATCCTTAAAATACCCTTCCCACACGCTTTAAACACATGTACACTTATTAAAACACACTTTGTAAACACATATGATATGTGGATGTCGGGCTAAGGATATGAGTAACCTCTCTCTATTATAAAAAAAATCTTGGCGGGGAGACTAGGGAGATGAGATGTGGTCTTCTCGGAAGACAATTTGACGTCCCGCGAGAGACATTTTAACGTCATTCGAGAGAAGGCAGTGAGACAGAAGTACTCCTGCTGTACAGGCTTTTAAATGATCGATGTGCAGAGCGACAAGCAGAACACACACCTTGGCAGAAGCAGCACAAAGCCAGTAGCTGATCCTTCCACATCTCCTTAGCGTGCATTCAGCTCCCCCCCTTCACAACGCGAGCAGGAGACACGCAAAATGGCAGAAGTGTAGCGTGCCTGCGGGGGGGTTTAGCAAAGCGATCGAGACCAGATCATCTTGGAGACACACTTTGACGACACGTGAGACTAGACATTACAACCTTAGGAAGCAAAACCCATGAGACGGTGACATTTGCACGTCACACCCTTCTTACAAACAATTTAAAACAAGTTCACGGACATCTAACCTAGCAGTTGTTGGAATGCTTTTGGCAGATACAGTTCAGGTGCTCCCAGCTCTTTAAACAACGACAAGCAGAACATACAGCTCACCAGCAGGAGCTGCCGCAAGCCAGCAGATGATCTGTGCACATCTCCTTAGCGTGCGTTCAGCCCTCATCAACCCCCCACCCCCCCACAACACTTCAGAACGCTAGCGAAAAGGACAGCTGCCGTACAGGCTTTTAAATGATTGATGCAAAGCGCGACAAGCAGAACACGCAGCTCGCCAGCAGCAGCAACAAGACAGAAGCTGAACCGATCACATCTCTTTAGTGTGCGTTCAGAATACCCCTTCACAACGTGAACAGCGTTAAAAGTCCCGGGAGAAAGAGATTTAACCACACCCGGGGCAGGAAATAAAGGAAAAATATTGTTTTAAAGTAAAAATGAAAATAATGCATATGTAACAATTCCCATGAAAATAAAAATCTCTTTAAATTGTTTATCCGGTAAACCAAACCCGGTGGGTGGGCGACCGAAGCGAGCAGGGGGTGGAGCCCCCTAGTAATTATAATAATAATAATAAATCCGTGATATAGCAGGGGCGCGATAGCTGAACCGTGATATAGCGGGGATCACTGTAGTGAAAAAACAGTCAGAAAAGATGAAAAGGGAAATATGTCCGTGGCCTCCACCTGTTAAACCATTCCTGTTTTCGGGGTCGTCTCATTGTTTCCCCTCTAGTGCACCTGTTGTTAATTTCATTAACACCAAAGAAGCTGAATCTGATTAACATCCCCCTCTGGTACTTAACTGACCAGATCAATATCCCAAAATTTTCATTGACTTGATGCTATACTCTGATTAAAAAGTGTTCTTTTAATTTTTTTAAAGGAGAAGATATGAGTATACCTAGCGACAGCCTCCCTTCTTGTCTCAGAGTGGTACTTCTTACTTCAGCATGTCCAGAAATATGATCACCAGGTGTTCATATGTGACAGTGTTTAAAGTCACTGCTCCTGGGGATCCTTAAGGTAGTGATAGGATTTAGGTTAAACTTGCTCAGATTCTTTATCTAGTTCCCTTAATGTTCCAGAAGACATTTGCAGAACCTTGCAGTTCACTTACTTTTTAAATTAGAACAACTATGAATGTTGTTTGTTTGTCAATTGGATATACATATTCCTCCATCCATCCATCCATCCATCCATTATCCAACCCGCTATATCCTAACTACAGGGTCACGAGGTTCTGCTGGAGCCAAACCCAGCCAACACAGGGCACAAGGCAGGAAACAAACCCTGGGCAGGGCACCAGCCCATCGTAGGGCACAAACACACACACACACACCCCAAGTACACACTAGGGACAATTTGGAATCGCCAGTGCACCTAACCTGCATGTCTTTGGACTGTGGGAAGAAACCAGAGCACCTGGAGGAAACCCACGCAGACACGGGGAGAACATGCAAACTCCACACAGGGAGGAAGCAAACCCAGGTCTCCTAACTGCGAGGCAGCAGCGCTACCACTGTGCCACCGTGCCACATATTCCTCCAATTAACACATATAATAATATTCTAAAATACAATTTCCTGCATGACATTTTTCCCCAGATGTTTAAAAAAGAGAGAAACAGAAGCAGAAAGACACTGTGTAGTGTTCATTCTAAAAACTTATGTTCATAGAGACATTATTTTCATTATCACATTGTTTATTGCTATTTTATGTGCTGAAACAGGATTTTGTTTGCATTCAGTACTTCTGAGAAATTTGAGCATGCTGGCTAAACTCTCTATAGCCTTTTTAATCGGTTTATAAATATGAGAGGCTCACTTTTGTCAGCAGAGCTTGTTGCCAGCTTTATTTGTGCTGAACAGACAGATTCTTGTTAAATAATATTTAAAGAAGTTTTATAGCTAAAGAATAAGTTATATAAACATTATCTGGAAATAGTATTAAATCTTTATTTTAGCAAAAGGTAGAATGTTAAAATAGCAAATTCAGTCTCTACGATATAATGGTGAATTTTGACAAAATTGTGGTGGTATAAATGGCATTTTGCAATAAAACTTTTGGGCTTATATGCCTGTGTTATGTCACCTAGAAATTTCCATGGAGTACAGTATCTTGAAAACCAATATACTGTAGCAATGTGGAAATATTGGAAATGCAAGGATGAAATACAGTAAGTAATACAATAAGGAATGTCTCTCTCAAACACACCACTACCAGGCACATTGCAGAATGCACTTTTCATACAAAAAATTAGAGACTTCATAAACTAACACTACTAAAATATGGAAGATAAGGTCTGTGATACGTTTTGCATATGTGTAGCTAGAGGTCCACATGGGGAGAGAATGAGTCACGTATCTTAAAATAGTTTTTTATTCCTAAACTTTCCACAACCTACCAGATGTCATCATCAGAAGAAAATGATTCGACTTACAGGAATCAAAGGCAGTCTTTTTTATTATTTGGATGTTCTTTTTTTAAGCCTACATATGCTGGGTTCAAGTCCAATTGTCTGTTAATGGAATTTTCTTTAGAGAGCCAAGATTCAGCCAGCTCTCTAGCACTCTTAGTAGTGGCCCTGAATTTTATTTCACAGTGTCCCAGTTAAACATTTATCTGGTAGAACTTGTATGTGTGTAAATCAGAGACATGTGTTAATCTGGGAAAAAACTGGCAAACACTTTACAGACTGTCCTTTTCAATGCCAAGAGCAGAAAATCGACTACAGAGACAAGAAACGCAGTTTACAGCCTTCCATGCAATGCATGGCCAACGGTATACATGGGACAAACATTTAAAACACTCACAACACGTATACAGGAACATCACAATGGGGTCAGAAGGAAAAACACAATTACTGATGTAAAATGATTAATGCCCCCCACCCTGAAAGAAAATATGGAGATGTGAAAGAGTGCTTCATATAGATGTTAAGTGTTGAATAGGTTGCTAGTCCTTAGTCATAGCATCCAATTAGTCGGGAAATGAGGAAGCTAAACAGAGAAGGTAAATGTAATAAGAATCTTACTTTTATAGTAAGGTTATAGTGGCTTAAACTATTGACCCCAAAGTGAAGAACTATAACATATGATATGGGAAGCCACAGATAGTATTTAAATGGAAATCATCTGTCAGCATACATATTGCCTATAATATGACCCTATACCTGGCATGATAACTGTAAACGTTAAGGTGACCCGAAATTCGTTCTATTACTTCAAATAGTTTTACTATATCAGTATCTCTCTCTCTGTCTTTCTGTGTGTTTGTGTGCGTGTGTGTGTGTGCGTGTGTTGGTGTGCGTATGCATGTGTGTGTGTGAATGTGTCTGTGTGCGTATGTGTATGTCAGTGGTGGCTGGTGGCTGCAGCACAATGTCAAAGACAACACATTTGTTCATATGTGTTCAACATGAAAGCAAACTCAAAATCCTGTGTCCTTAAGAAGCATTTGGCAGCATTGAGTGTGCCCTCCGCTACTGTGTCTAATCCTCGATAATCTTTTCAAAAGTCTGCTGGAACCCATCATAGTTTTTCGCCACAGTACTCACAATTCATGATTTAAAGTTCCACTGAGTAGGAGTGTTTCTGGGCAACCTTTGAACACCCTGTACACTCAAGAAAAGACATGTTCTTGGAAGAATTTGACAAAAAGAGATGCTAAAAATGTTTTGGATTCAGACAAGCATTTTCCCCCTGAGAAAATACCAGGGTTCAGTCTGTATGCATAGCATTGTCAGGGGTGCGGATATCCAATGCCCGACTCGTCCGACACGGGTAAATTGACCGTCGGACAAGCGTGTTTTTCTGGTTTCAGTTGTCCGCGGACAAGTGCAATTTTCTGGAGAAAAATATCGTATGTGCTGTGCAGGGCACATTTTACCACTACTTTCACATTTTAAACATTTGGGTACGTACTTTGTGCGGAAACAGTCAACTTAGGCATGTTCTTCATGTCTCAAATATGTCTTTAATATTGTTTACAAAATGACGGCTGATTTTTCAAAGGGGAAGCACTCTTACGGTCTTACATAAGTATTTTACCCTAATACTTACATGCTTGGAGATGCGGTCATTTTTTTCATGCCGACAATACGATGTAATCTGATAATTTTTCATTTTAAGCAATAACTTTTATATATTACCAGTAACGGCGTACTGCACGATAACATGCAGTGAATACACTTGACTTGAGCATTCCTAGTTTTCATCCTCTTTCTCTGTACGTTTACCATTCATTTGCTCATTCATGCGCTTGCTGCTTCCTGAGCAGCTCTTCTTTTCTCCACCGTAGCGGCCCGCTGCTTATCTTCTTTCATTGGCATCTTTTCGCATTAAAACTGATTAAGTTAGTTTTTGTGTTGCAATTACTTAGTACGTTTTCTTTAATTTTTCGCTTAAACTGGCACTTAAGTCTTCAATCTGCCTCAAGAATGATTAGCGAAGGTGGTGGGGAATGAGAACGGCTCCCATACGCATGCACCGCCCTGCTGTGCACTGCCGAGAGTTGATTCAACAATAAAATAAAAGTAAAAATAAAGAGTAATACAAATCATCACCCCGAAAGCGGATAGTAGACGTCACGTAGTATACTGTATGTGTACCAAATTTCAAGTCAAAAGGTGAAATGGTTTGCGAGCTACAGGTGATTTAATCCTGGACAGACAAATGAACAGCCACGGTAGCATATTATAGAAGAAGATTGATAAAATTCATTGTTTCTACATAAAAATGCAGTCATTTTATTTACAATACAATTGTTTTCACCACATAACAAAGCTTGTTAGGCAGTTAATCTTTCCTGAAATTTGCGATTTCGTGTAGGTTGTGATATATTGAGGAGTTAAGAAATTTATTGCGTGACAACATCAATTTTGATGAGCTGTCAATAGATCATTTTTGATTAGCGAATATTTCATATAAAACAAGTTGGTTTTGCGCTGTCAGTTTATTAAAAATAAAGAAGAAAACATTCTAACGGTTTCCAAAGGTTATGAAATATCTATAAAAATCTTCACTGTAACTGTAGTATGTGAAACAGAACTAGTGTAGCTATAATTATTTCATTATTTATTAGTGAGTTAAAATGATAAGGGAATCTTTTATATAATGTTCTAGAGCAAGGTGGCAAAATACTACTCCCTGAAACAACTTTTCTCAGTTTTAAAATGGAAGGCAGTTTTGGTATCAATAAAAGAAATCAGAAAAAATAAACTATTTTTCACTTTTGTTATTTGTTTATGGACAAGTGAATTTAACTGGCGGACAAGTGGATTTTCTAAGTTTACTTGTCTGTGGACAAGTAGAAAAAAATTTGATTTCCACACCCCTGATTGCACAAACATTGCACTGGGGGCTATTACTTTAACTTTAGCCTGAAATCCATTCAGAGAGGAAGCCATGACAGCAGCCCCATTATAGGTTTGAGCCACAAGTTTTTCTTTGTAAGTTTAGGCTTGCTAGTTTTCATTTAGAACATCAAAGACAGACTCTGCATTACAACCCCAAAAACATCAAAAATCCAACAAATCGCTCCTGAATTTGAAGTGCAGTATTGACATACTGAACTATCACAAGCAGTTGGACATGACATGAAATGTCAGTTTTCACATCTACTTGCCGTGCAAAAAGGGACCAGTTTAAACCTGACCTTTGATTTCATTTAATCAATATCACTGGCTACAATAACAGAAATCAAGTAATTTTGAATGGAATGGAACATGCCAGAAAACACAGAAGATGACTGGAAGTGTGTAGCCAAGACAATATCATATTTGGATAATGTTTCAGTGAATTCCCTGTAATTCTCCTTGTTAGCAGATTCACTACCCTCATCATGCCCTCTTGACTGCCAAGCAGCGAAATGATGTCAATAAGGCAGTTAAGAATGGCCCTGTTTTTTTCACTGTTTCGTTGTTTTTGGCCACCTGAATACAAACACCACTGTTAACTGCATGTTCTACTCTGACCCTACAAAGACAACTTAACTGTGCACATGAACTCACTTGTTCATTGCTTTTCTCATGTTGTTTGTATGTCTTGCCAAAATTAGCCAGATCCCCAAAACCCAATGTTGACCAAATAACTTGAGATGTTTTCATTAAGAGGCATGGCCAGCAGTACATTCTTCTTTGTCATAGCACTTCCAGTCAGCTAGCTCACCTTGTTATACCAGGAGAGTTGAAAAGACCAGTTATTTTTCCCTGACTTTTGAATGAAATCAGTCTTGGGCGTTGATCTGCCCTGCTGTTTAATCCTGTTCCTGTCCTCATAAGGAAGACTATCAAATGGCTTTGCCAAAATCAGATCAACAATATTAGCACTGTCTGCCATTATGCACAGTTAGCTAGCTGGCTCCCTAGTTCCACCCCACCTAGTTTGAATTCAATCAGCATGCAGCAGCACAGTGTCCTGACCAGCTCTCTGCTCCATTTACTCCCAGAGATTCTGAGCTTCCCTGGAAATTACATTTTGAACCATTTGTCCAGTAAACATCTAGTTTTGCTACACTGAAATCAAAGCATATTCTGAAGTGCCATTGAAGTCCAGTGAAGCTTCACTTCAATCGGTGTTAATGGATCGCTCTGCCAAGGGAATGTATGAGAAACAAAATCAATTTAGACAACCTGCATGAAATTATTGCTGATTTTGAAAGAACTAGCCATGAACTTGAACAGGTTCTAGCAAATTCATTGTAATAGCAATGTAAATACAACAGTACATTTTTGACAAATAAAAAAGCTGAAAGGTGTGGTGTGGCATCACCATTCCTTTCAGACAATGCTCTAGTGGCCAAAAATAATTTTCATTCACTAAATTATAAACAGCAATGAATTAGTCAAAAAAGATTTGAGTAGCATAGATCAAGACTGACAAAATGCAGGAGTATCGAGCACAAAGGATATTCATAATAATAATATGCTGCAATATTAACGTGCATCACATTTCACTGCCAGACATTATTTATATTATATTTACAAAGCATTCACTAACACTATGTTGTCTTCACTCACCCATCCACTCTGTGTGCTTTGTAACATGTTATCCCATTCAGAGTTATGGGGAGGTTGTAACACCATGGACAAGATGAGACAAGTCCATTATGCAGCACACTTGTGCACAGACCCACATTGTCCCCTACATGGCCAAATTAGAGTAACCACTTGATGTTCATTGAAAAGCTTACAAAGGTAAATGAGGAAATATTATTTTAAGTATAACAAATTCCACTGAGATTTTCAGACACCTACACAAACAGAGGAAATATCACATAATGTACTTATGCACTATCCTGGAGTCAGTCTTGAATTATTGTAATCTTTCTGTCAGAGAGTTGTTGTCTTAATATTATTTACAGAGTTAATTGGTGTGCTGGCAGCAGGACAGATAGGAGTTTGTTTAGAGCTTTGTGACAAGGTTCAGAACAGTATTAAACTAACTACTCTGGGAAATTACCAGATTACAGCATCTTTATACAGCCACAACTGGTTCTACTGCAATACATAACAGGCTAAGAAAAGTCATCTTACTTTCTGTTTTACTTTATGTATAAATTAGGTAATTATGACCTTTTGGGTTATAAATTTTTTTTGTATGAAAAATATGGACAAACTTTGTTCCCACTAATCAAAATCTACAGGAATTGTGCTTGTCTTGCTATTAGTGTAATCATCGCATCTCTCTGGCCAAAACAACACTAAATTTGTGAACAGCTTAAACAGTAACATTAGCAACTTGAGTGAACACTTTATTCAATTTCAGAGCATTATGGAACCATTTATTGCAACATAATTTTTGGAATCTACGTTAAGCAGGTTCTCTTAACATTGATTATTTCTACTAACACCATCAAGATGAGGACTACCTAATGGAAAATATCCCTGGGAAACTTTTCTCCTAAGTGGACACATTTATTCTTTTGTTCCATTAATATTTACTTGTAATTCAGATTTCAGGTGGTGTCATGATCTTTCAGAAAGTACAACTGAAAATAACAAGGTGAAATTAAAATTATTCATGACATAGTATATTACAAAGAAACAAATGTAAGGATAACCTTTTAGTACATTTGAGTAGTCTCATAGTATGAGATGACAATATGGTAGAATCAGGGTCAGTATATTCTGTACAGAACACTCAAATTAATGAATATAGGCATAGCCTATTAACATAAAAGAGGGAGTATGTAAACGTGATTTGAGCCTGACCATTGATTTTGTGTCCGGAGTAGATCTGTGAAAAGAAGTACTGAATGCAAACAAAATCCTGTTTCAGCACATAAAATAGCAATAAACAATGTGATAATGAAAATATTTCTCTATGAACATAAGTTTTTAAAATGAACACTACACAGTGTCTTTCTGCTTCTGATTCTCTCTTTTTAAACATCTGGGGAAAAATGTCATGCAGGAAATTGTGTTTTAGAATATTATTATATGTGTTAATTGGAGAAATATGTGGCATGGTGGCGCAGTGGTAGCGCTGCTGCCTCGCAGTAAGGAGACCTGAGTTCGTGTCCCAGGTCCTCCCTGTGTGGAGTTTGCATGTTCTCCTCGTGTCTGCGTGGGTTTCCTTCGGGTGCTCTGGTTTCCTCCCACAGTCCAAAGACATGCAGGTTAGGTCGATTGGCAATTATAAATTGGCCCTAGTGTGTGTGCTTGGTGTGTGGGTGTGTCCTGTGGTGGGTTGGCGCCCTGCCCGGGATTGGTTCCCTGCCTTGTGCCCTGTGTTGGCTGGGATTGGCTCCAGCAGACCCCCGTGACCCTGTGTTCGGATTCAGCGGGTTGGAAAATGGATGGATGGAGTAGTTAGAAGGCAGAATATTTTCAAGTTTTCTTGCAAGTTGATACGTGTTGATCAGTGATATCAGATATTCTAGGGTTTAAAGTAGGTTTACAAGTTAGTATGTAGTTCTGAAAATAATACTACATTGCACAAAAGCAGTTTTAATCAGGTGCATACGGCCCATCTCAGCACATTGGCAACTTTTTAAAAGTTGTAAAAAAATAAATAAATAAAAAATAGAAGAACATAATTGAAAAGTGAACAGCAATAATGCAGTCAGGAAATGATATGGAACAAATAATTTATGATTCATTGGAGAAGAGAAAGGGTCTAACTTTATCAGTGTTCTGTAAGTGGCAGAAGAACGCCTTGATGGCATGTGGAGATATGATTTTTATATCTGTGTGCTTTCAATTAAGTATGCTGGAGCAGAGATCTTTGGAGAAAAACCTCAACGTTTTTGAGTTGAGTTTAACCTGGATATCCCACAAGACGTGGATCTGTATTCTTTGTATTCATGGATAGGGAGGTTATCAGGTATCCATACACTGATGTCATCAAATTAGGCAGTAAGTTCGCTTGTAACTTGCATGCATCCAGAAATTGCCTTTATGTAGAACTGTCTGTCATCCCTGTATATGTGCTTGAGGCCTAGGTAGCCAATCAGATTTCCCAGTGGCGTAATGCTGATAAAGAAAATGGATAAAGAATGAGTTGTGAACCTTGAGGCAGGCCACAGGAAAAAGACCACAAAGTACTAAATCCCATGTACTTTGTCTGGTGTTGTAGTGGAGTGTTACGGTAAAAGGTGTCAGGTTTTTTTCTTTTCCAAAACATTATTGTGGGTAACATGCTACTAGAATATCATTGGCCCTTGCTTAAAATGTTTTACTACTAGCTCTTTTACTTTGTTTCACCTGTAAACTGTTTGTCTCACTAAGATTTGCAGTGACAGCAAGCTGAGTTGGACAGACTGAGTCACCATATCTAGATACTTTTAGTTAATATTCAAATACTTCCAAATACACATAGAAATGATCACTTCCATGTGTCTTTGGTTGGTATGTGTGTCCTTTGCAAGTAGGCTACTCCCAGTACATCCCTTGTATGAGGTACCCGGGGGCATGTGCAATACAAATCCGCAACACATCAAATGTTTTACTTCAATCTAGAGAAGCAGTAGGGTTTACTTTTGTCCACCCATAATGATCTGCAGCTCAACCTTTTGAGGAGAGTTAGTCTGGCAACCCTGTGTGGTACCTTCAATCCCATTAATTCGGTTCTTTCCTTATGTCAATCAACAAAAGTAATGATGGTTATATATACTTAAAGTATGTCTGTCTCACAGTTGCCTATACCATCACCTCTGTGGTGTCACCTTATGTACTGCGGGAACATAAGATAAATTGTAATTTTTGGGGTCTAGAGGATAATGAAAGATTATTAAGTATACGTATAAAATTCAGCTAATTTCTTATACTAGTGTAAGCAGTCTAAGAGAAATTTTCACAATGATGCCACCTTCTGTAGATAATTTAAATACTTTGTTTCAGGTACTTTTTCTTTGTTTCCGTGGGTAAATATGTTATTTGCACACCATTATCAGTGAGTGTCACATGGTCAGCTTACCAAGTTAACATAGACAATTTTATATCATAATCCTAGAAGGTACTTCAGAAGTCTTCATGTCCTCATACCTCCATTTCCACCAAATCTTGTGCAGCTCTGTTCAAAAGGTAGTTATACACAAAAAGAATTGCTTGCATGTATGACAGCAATTATCATGAAAATATTATTTTGCCTACCTTTAATACCACCAGCAGCCTTTCAACCCCATGTGGCCTTGTTTATGCTCTCCAGCTTGCAGTTAGATTTCCATCCGTTTTAATAATCTAAATTGGGTAGTTATCTCCCTTGCTGTGGGTGGTTTATTGCTTTCTAAATGTTTTTAACAACATTATCACCTTAATTTCAACACACTGACTAGAATCCTAAGGTTAAATCTCCACCATCTTCTTCTAGTTCCTTCCTAAGAATTAGTTTGCTGGGTTTCATCTGCAAGATGTGTGAATCAGGCTTTATGAACTTTTAATAAGTGTACGGTCTCATGTGTACTGAGGCTTAATTGTTACTTTTTATTTGCAGGTAATAGTAGACACACCTACCAGTCCTGTGACCAGTGGTTTGCCCCTGTTTTTTGTAATCACAGTCACCGCCATTAAACAGGTGAGTTATGTCTTTTCAGCTCCTAGTTTAAAAGCAGACCTATAGAACACCTTGTTTGTTTTTTTTTGGGATTTTTGTAAAGCTTAGAAATTTTGGAAATATATACAGAATAGCATTATAAACTAATCCAATTTAGGAATGCAGGGAGGACATTTCTACTGCAGAGCAGTGGACACAAGGCAGAGAATGCCCTAGTTGTCTGTAGTTCTTTGCTAGGCTCACTTGTGCACAGACTCGCATGGGAAAATTCAAATTACCAATTAAACTAATATGCATGTCTTTTAGGATGGGTCATGGTAGGGATAGTGGAGTAGATAAAGTGTCCTGGGTTTGAACCCCATGCTCAGCTATTGCTCATGTGGAAATTATACATTTTCTTAATACTTATATGGTAAAATATACTGTGCACACTTACAAGCACATACACACATATACACGTATGTATTTATGTGGGTGTTTTTAAGATATCAAATAATTGTTAGGTCATTTCTTTGTTCAATTTGCTTCTCCCTGTTTTTGTTTTTTCCTTTTATTTTCTCTGCACTTAACAGCTGCAGTTGATTCTTGAGATCCTTCTATGAAGCCTCTGTACAATTACTAAAAAGCCTGTGTGATTAGGTATCCAGGCAACACAGAAATTTATTTTAAAATCCTTCTTTGTGGTTCACAGTGTGGCACTTCCCTTCGGTTTAGCTTATTTTATGATTGCATGTGTTTTACTTCTAGTTTGCATATATTTTCAGGTTTATTTCCTTTAAAACCAAAGGCTTATCTCATATTTCAAGTTGTGTTATTATACATGCAGGTAACACCATTACACATTACGGTGTATTTTAATAATCCACATATGTTAATTTTACTGACAATTTTTCAAAGGACATCACATATTTATATTTACCCATCCATTTTCTAATCTGCTAATCCAGTTCAGGAGTGATGCCTTTCTCAGCAGTACTGGGCAAAACCAACCTTAGATGAGGTGCCTGACCAGCCCAAGCCAGTTTAAAGTGTCCAGTTAGCTTAACCCGTATATCAATATCTTTAAGAAATTGGATGAACACCTAAGTGACTAGAGGAAAACTGCCATAGAAAGGAGGAGACAGTGCAGACGCTACACAGGCACTGCTCAAGGCTGGAATTTGAATGCAGGAGTTTATATTAAGATATAAAAAAGGTAGAATGAACCATTGCCATTAGGAAAGTAACTAGGTGATGTTAAATTTCTCTTCACTAGAAATAATCAAAGTGAAGCTTACCTTGGAATTTATTCGAACCAGACCAGGCCAAAAACTATTCATATGTAATGCAAAATCATAGTTGAAAAAAGCAAGCTATTGGGTCAAAAAATCTTAGAAGAGAAAATAACACTAAATAATTAAAAAGAGTCATAAAGTTAATATGGTACAAGAGAGCCAAAAATTTAATTTTTAAATATGTGATATGTATCTCAATGTTCTCTCAGTAAGGTTGCACAGTGATAGTGCTACTGCCTTGTAAGAAGGTGACCAGATTTCAAGTTCCAGGTGCTCCTTACATGAAGTTTGTATGTTCTCACCATTTTTGTGTTGGTTTCATCAGGGTGCTCTTTTTTTCTGTTACAGTCCAAAGATATGAAGGATAGGTGAATTGACCCTGGTGTGCGTGTGCGTGTGGGTGTGTGTGTGTGTGTGTGTGTGTTTATGCACCCGCAATACCTTGGTGCATTTTTTAGGGATTGTTTCTACCTTGTGCCCAGCACATGCTGGGATAGTCTCATACTTTCTTGTGACCAAATTCTGGATAAGTGAGTTTAGAAAATGATTGGATGAGCAGATGTTCTTCCAAATATGTATGAAGGCCCAGGAAGGCACATTTTAATTTAAAGCAAAAAAATAGTCTTCAGTATTAACTAAAATCTTGAGTGCTATTCTGCCTAAAGAGTAAAATCCCTTTTGCCAGAACAGTGGAGTGTTACCTAACATCATTGATTTGTCCATCTTACCACCTTTTCTGCTACAAATTAGATTACAGTTTTAAACTTTAGGTCTTATGCTGTATTAATGGAGTGTTACCTAACATCATTAATTTGTCCATCTTAGCACCTTTTCTGCTACAAATTAGATTACAGTTTTAAACTTTAGGTCTTATGCTGTATTAATGCTGTCAAAAGCCCATGTATAGGCATAGAAGGTAATGTTCAGATGTGTGTAATATGAAAAAATAAATATATATAGCCACACTGTTGATGTGGTGTGTTTCCTTCCCTAGCACAGTTCAGTACCCAGATGCTGAAAATCTTCACTTATAATTCCCACATTTCACCAATGTTTCCCTACATGCGGTATATGGATGCTATGCTACTCCCATACTACATGCCCAGGGAGTTCTCACATGGAGTGGCTATTGTTGTTTACATCCCTCCATTGGCAAACACAATGACTGCATATGACGTCATCCATTCAGTCCCCGCAAGAATCAAGATTAAACACCTGGATGCTTTCATCCTCATTTCTGGATATTTTATAATCATGTTTCCTTGAACAGAATGCTTAGTACCTTTATCCAGTTTGTGAACTGTCCCACCAGAGAGAATAGAATACTGGATTTAATATTTGCTAATGTTAAAGAGGCATACAGTTACACAACCATTCCTCCTCTGGGTAGATCGGACCACAATCTGGTGTACCTTCTTCACCTTTATGTGCCACTTGTGAAGAGGCAGTTAACCACTGTCAAGACCGTGAGGGTGTGGTCAAAGGAAGCTTGTGTAGCTCTGCAGGACTCTTTCAAGGCAATAGACTGGGATGTTCTTTGCAAGCCTCGTTTGGAGGACATTGATTGCCTCTCAGACTGTGTCACAGAATGCATCAACTTCTGTGTGGACAAGACAGTGCCTTTCAAACCTGTATGCTGCTTCCCTAAAAACAAACTATGGGTTATCAAGGACAGTAAAGCCTTTCTGAATGAAAAGTAGAGAGCATTTCAGTCCCGTGACAGAGAGGCAATGAAGAGGATGCAGAAACAATTGTCCATTAAAATTAAAGAGGAGAGGGACAGCTATAAGATAAATCTGGAGGAACAACACCAGAGTGGTGTGGAATGGTATGAGGACAATCACTGGCTTTAATTCCAGCTGCCTGGGTGACTGAGTGTGACAAAGAAAATGCCAATGAGTTTAAGCGTGTTTTAACAGGTTTGACAACATGCCCCAGCCCAACCTACCCTGCAGCTGTCCCTCTGTGGCTGACACTGTACACTTGGATACCACCATTGCTGCACGTTTGCTCACTGTTCACTCCCTCACCCCTCATTACAGTGCAAGGGGTGTGTAGAATCACTGCATTCTACTCCATTACTGACTGAACCCATCTCCACCCCCTCTTCTGTCTACAATGCTGATACAAGCTGACCATCTGTCACCTTCATTCATTCTGCCAAGGTGTGCTGCTGAAGATTTTTAACATGAACCTGAGTATTCAAAAGGTGCCAGCGCTTTGGAAACACAGTGTCTGGTTCCTGCTTCAAAGAATACACATCCTAGTGCCCCATCTGACTACAGTACAGTGGCACTCACAGCACATATAGTGAAAGTTTTTGAGGGATTGGTCCAGGCCCCCAAGTTAGGTCAGCATTGGACTCCATCCAATTTGCCTACCAGGTAAGGATTGAGGTTGAGAATTTCTGTCACCTACCTGCTGCACTGTGCCTACAGTCACCTAGACATGCCAGGAGGAACTCTTAGGATTATGCTCTTTGACTTCCCGTGTGCTTTTAACATCATCCAGCCAGCCAGACTGGATAAGTAAGCTGTCGGCAGTGCAGGTGGATGGTCCCTTAGTTTCATGAATCATGGACTCTTCGACTGGAAACCCACAATATGTGCAGCTACAGGACTGTGTATTTGAGAATGTGCTGTGTAGGAACTAGTGCTCTATAAGGGACAGTTCTGTCACCGTTTCTTTTCACCTTGTATACTACGGATTTTAGCTACAACACAGAGGGCTGCCATCTGCAAAAATTCTCAGATGACTGTGCAATAGTCAGAAGTATCAGGCATGGTGATGAGACAGAATACAGGAAGGTAGCGGACAGTTTTATTGACTGGTGTGAGTTGAATCAGCTGCAGGTAAACACCAATAAAATTAAAGAATTGGAGGTTGATTTACGAAGATCATGATCTCCAGTTACTCCCCTGTCTATTAAGGGTGTGGATGTGAAGATCGTTCAGGAGTACAAGTATCTGGGGGTGTATATGAACAGTAAGCTAGAACTTATTGGCTGTACAGTATATAAGAAGGGTCAAAGTAAGCTGTACTTCCTATGAAGACTCAGATCTTTTAGGATGTGCAACACTATTCCACAAATGTTTTATGAGTGTGTGGTTGCCAGTGCCATTTTTTTTTTTTTTTTTTTGCTGTGGCATGTCTGAGCCGGGGCGGCATGATGTCGCAGTGGTAGCACTGCTGCCTTGCAGTACGGAGACCTGGCTTCGCTTCCTGGGTCCTACCTGCGTGGAGTTTGCATGTTCTTCCCGTGTCTGCATGGGTTTCCTCTGTGTGCTCCAGTTTCCTCCCACAGTCCAAAGACATGCAAGTTAGGTACATTGGCGATCCTAAATTGTCCCTAGTGTGTGCTTGGTGTGTGGGTATGTGTGTGTCCTGCGGTGGGCTGGCACCCTGCCCGGGATTTGTTCTTGCCTTGCACCCTGTCTTGGCTGAGATTGGCTCCAGCAGACCCCGTGACCCTGTGTTAGGATATAGCTGGTTGGAGAATGACTGACTGATTGACTGACTGTCTGAGCTGCATGAAAGTGGCAGACATTAAGAGGCTAAACAAACTAATTCAGAAGGCTGGCTTAGTGGTAGGAGAGAAACTACGCAGCATGGAAACTGAAGCACATCGGAGAATATTGTCTCGTCTTCAGTCTATTATTGAAAATGCTAATCTCCCGCTTCATTGTTTTGTGTTTGGACAGAGGAGCATTTTCAGCAGTAGACTGACTAGCATAAAGTGCTCCACTGAACTTCACAGAAAATCCTTCCTCCCCACAGCCATCAGAATCTATAACTCCTCTTCTGGTCAATCATCCATACTATAAGCGGTTCCCTTTTCTTTTAATAGATATCCCAGTACATTTTCAGCTACTTATATATATGCAATGACTTGTATGTTCTTCTCAGAATGTTAGATATTTCACTTAACGTGTATTATTATTATGTGAAATACTCCAAGCTCAGTGTGCTGTTACTGTTTAGTATATTTGGGATTTTGTAAGATACTCACTTGCATAGTATTTATTGTATTTTATTCACCATGTACCTGTATTTTGATATTTATATTCTATTTTTATTTTACATGCTTATTTTTTTTTAACTTGCTCTTAGTGTTACTTGTGCCTTTGTCTGTTTGTATAGTGGTAACTATTAATAATTTTCCCCGGGATTAATAAAGTTTTTCTGATTCTGATATGTCTTGTTCAATGTAATAACTGAGATGTTAGTAAACTATGACTGAAACAGACAGGTGTGAATAAACAGCACCATAAACCTGTATTACTGTTGTAACAGAAAGCAGAGATTTTGTACAAGCATTCTAAATTAGAATGTGACAATGTTAAAATAAACTACCTCTTAATCGAATTTTAAAAATTAGTAACACAGTGAATGCAGTGAAGGCAATGAAAAAACTATGCATTTTGGAGGAACTATTAATGTCCAAGACTTCCTTCAGTATCCTGCCTAATCTTCGAGGAGTACTTTAGACAATTCTAATCCAGTGCAGGAAAATTATGTCCACACTTCCTCTGTATTTTAACATACCAGTGTCTTTATGAATTCAGACATGTTTATGCATCATTATATACCATTTCTGTCTATGGTTTACTGTATTTGGAGTTGATTGATATAATCTGTGCATGTAATGTCTTAAAATAACCTAGACTTTGTGGCCAGTGTCTTTATTTTAAAATATACACCTTTTTTGTTTTAACTTTGTAATTGCTACCATACAAGGTGTTTGTGTTATTACTTTGTCACATATGAATGAGTATTTCTTTTGTCCTCCTTTCAGGGCTATGAAGATTGGCTCAGACATAAAGCTGATAATGAGGTGAACAAGTACCCTGTCACTGTACTTGAAAATGGCAAGAGAAATCGCAAAGAAAGCAAGAATATCAAGGTAATGAGTCTTTCAAGCAACAGGACTGTACTGGCTGCTTCTGTAGTCTCTCACCCTTATTACGTTGCCATCTCTTTTTGTTTCACACTTTGCAAATGTATGATGCACCCAATGTTTATTTTTGGACAAAGCACACAATCTGCTCGGGTGTCTATATCAAACTAAAAGCTGTTCTAAATATTTTAGTGCATTTTGGATTTCAAATAGCTCATCAATGCTGAATTCTGTGTGTGCTTGTGATCAGTGAAGGTAAATGACTTTAGACTTTTGTGTTTTTTTGAGAAAGCTAGCTATCAATTTTCAGAATTCTTTATGCCGTTTAAGTTGTACCTTACTTGTGAAGGGTAGGATATACGTGTATGACCCAGAATCAGTATCTTACCCTTTAGTATTTATTTCTTCACACTAAGTATTTAATGCCTTTATACAGGTGCTGGTCATAAAATTAAAATATCATGACAAAGTTGATATATTTCAGTAATTCCATTCAAAAAGTGAAACTTGTATATTAGATTCATTCATTACACACAGACTGATGTATTTCAAATGTTTATTTATTTTAATGTTGATGATTATAACTGACAACTAATGAAAGTCCCAAATTCAGTATCTTTAGAAAAAATTAGAATATTGTGTAAAGGTTCAATATTGAAGACACCTGGTGCCACACTCTAATCAGCTAATTAACTCAAAACACCTGCAAAAGCATTTAAATGGTCTGTCAGTCTAGTTCAGTAGGCTACACAATCATGGGGAACACTGCTGACTTGACAGTTGTCCAAAAGACGACCATTGACACCTTGCACAAGGAGGGCAAGACACAAAAGGTCATTGCTAAAGAGTCTGGCTGTTCACAGAGCTCTGTGTCCAAGCACATTAATAGAGAGGCGAAGGGCAGGACAAGATGTGGTAGAAAAAAGTGTACAAGCAATAGGGATAACCGCACCCTGGAGAGGATTGTGAAACAAAACCCATTCAAAAATGTGGGGGAGATTCACAAAGAGTGGACTGCAGCTGGAGTCAGTGCTTCAAGAACCACCACGCACAGACGTATGCAAGACATGGGTTTCAGCTGTCGCATTCCTTGTGTCAAGCCACTCTTGAACAAGAGACAGCATCAGAAGCGTCTCGCCTGGGCTAAAGACAAAAAGGACTGGACTGCTGCTGAGTGGTCCAAAGCTATGTTCTCTGATGAAAGTAAATTTTGCATTTCCTTTGGAAATCAAGGTCCCAGAGTCTGGAGGAAGAGAGGAGAGGCACAGAATCCACGTTGCGTGAGGTCCAGTGTAAAGTTTCCACAGTCAGTGATGGTTTGGGGTGCCATGTCATCTGCTGGTGTTGGTCCATTGTGTTTTCTGAGGTCCAAGGTCAACGCAGCCGTCTACCAGGAAGTTTTAGAGCACTTCATGCTTCCTGCTGTTGACGAACTTTAAGGAGATGCAGATTTCATTTTCCAACAGGACCTGGCACCTGCACACAGTGCCAAAGCTACCAGTACCTGGTTTAAGGACCATGGTATCCCTGTTCTTGATTGGCCAGCAAACTTGCCTGACCTTAACCCCATAGAAAATCTATGGGGTATTGTGAAGAGGAAGATGCAATACGCCAGACCCAACAATTCAGAAGAGCTGAAGGCCACTATCAGAGCAGCATGGGCTCTCATAACACCTGAGCAGTGCCACAGACTGATCGACTCCATGCCACGCCGCATTGCTGCAGTAATCCAGGCCAAAGGAGCCCCTACTAAATATTGAGTGCTGTACATGCTCATACTTTTCATGTTCATACCTTTCAGTTGGCCAACATTTCTAAAAATCCTTTTTTTGCATTGGTCTTAATTGATATTCTAATTTTCCAAGATACTGAATTTGGGACTTTCATTAGTTGTCAGTTATAATCATCAACATTAAAAGAAATAAAACATTTGAAATACATCAGTCTGTGTGTAATGAATGAATCTAATATACAAGTTTCACTTTTTGAATGGAATTACTGAAATAAATCAACTTTGTCATGATATTCTAATTTTATGACCAGCACCTGTACTTTGTTGTTGCATTTTTAATGTGTATTTGTTTATGATTTGCAGTGTAAATTAGTCTACAAAGATAGAAGATCTCATTTGATTACATTTTTTAGAACTTCATATCTACAAATAGGATGCCCTGTAATTTCAGTACCTAGTGCTTGTTTTTGGGATATTTACTTGGAGATGATTGCTTATTCTTAAGAGGTCTACTAGGAGATGCCGTGAATACAAATAACCATTGCAATGCATCAGGCTGAATAACACAATATATATTATATAGTATGTAATTTTGTTTTCTGTTGTTTGTTATTTGGCTGGACTTCTGTTCAGCTATGCAATGAATCAACACTTCAAGTAAATTCTAACAGAATGATTGCACATATGTTTCTGAAACAAAAACTGATTTAAACCTTTTAAACAGAAAACAGAGACTCTGCTGTAATTGTCTTATTTGACCCAGCTGAATTTGATTGGTTAATGTTTTAAACAAGAAAAAAGCTCTAGAGTTACCTTATGCCAAAATAGTTTTATAATTGTATATGAAACATTGTTCTTTTTCCATAAAAAACTTGTGGTCCTCACTACTGCTTAGTATGGATCAGAAGTTTTTACATGATCCTAGTGTACTTCTCAGTGGCATTAGATAAATAAATGTTGACCTTTTCAATATTGTAACACTTCTTTATAGCTTTTTTATTTTTTTGTGAATATAACTTATCAAACTATTAAAGATTGTTAAGTATACTGCTCAGATTTCAGTATTTGTCTGTAAACTTTGATTTGAAATTACAAAATCTAGAATCAATTGAAGTAGTTTTAATATGTAAAAACTATTACTGATTAATCATAAAAATGGACACATCTCCACACCTAAATACAACAATGCAAACAAATGTTTCCAATCTAAGTGTATAAATGACTGATCTGAAAGAGGAGTAGACAGAAATAAAGAATTTTATACTCTGCAGCCAAGTCATTTGCTACAGTGCTGGGGTATTTGTGACAGATAAACTTTAGGTTGGCTCCTTCCCAATATAATAAACACTATCTTTTATCCGTGATACTGTATGCTGTGATCCCAAACAGTTATTGACTTTCCTTCTTCCTACTCATGAACTACCAATATTTTCAGACCAACTGTTCACACTTAGTAATACTATGGTTATGGACTGGTTTTACAGACTGCTTCCAGGCACCCTTTTCAAACTCCATATTGTTATAGATGGACTTTTGGATTTGGGAGAAAGGGGAATCATGGCAACAATAGCATTGCTTCAGGGCACTAGGCGCTGCTTCTTATTTGGTTTGGTTACCATAGGACTCATGTTTGCTGCTATCCTCAACACAACATCTATGTTGTGCTCTGTAGATGGAGGATGGATCGAGTTGGTTGCTGTTGGTTTATTTTGTGCATATGTTATTTAAAATGTGGGAGCCTGACACAGGGCTGTGGGATGTGCAGATGGTTAGGGTAGATTTTCAAAACAAAATTAGAGAGAAAGGTGGTGTATAATGGATTTGCAGGAAGAGCTTGGGAGGTGTTATATGGCTTTGAAGTTATTATCAGGAGTTTGCTGGCTGCCATGCATTTCCATTATTGTTCTATTTTTACATTCCTTCCTTTGCTCTTTATTCAATCATGACTAATAATATTATGTCTGGAAACATTAAGAGCCTTGATTTTTGGTCCACGGTTTATCAGTGTGTTGGATTAGCTCTATTATCCACTGTCCACTACCAAGAAAGAGACACTTTAAAGTTGTATGTTTCTTGTGTGCTTGGTGCAGAAAATTTGGTGTGTTCATTTTCATTAGGGAAGACGTGGTCAATTGTGGCATTGGTTTCTGCTATTTGTTATCAAATCTAAGGAGTAGTAAGCTAGCATGTATCTCAGTATATACAGTACTTCCCCAGACTCACCTGCAAATGTGTTAAGTACCAATATTATGGGATCCCAGTTGGTACTGACACTAATGCCATAATTATGTCTCATTTAGATAGAGCCCTATTCTTATTTTCACATGTTCTCCTTATTCCACATTTTCATTATGCCATGTTTATACAGATCTAACATCTATTATTCTTTTTGCATACTCTATTCCTCTGCTAGAGAATTCCCTTTCCTTTTCATATCACAACACAGTCCTGTACTGATCAGGTACATTTTTTTTCTCCAACTCGTCTACCATTTGTTAAAGATTCTTTTCCTTTACCTCTCTTTCTGTGCAGTCGTGCTTCACTGTGTAACTTTACCTTCCCATACCTTTTCTCCTCTGCTTCACTCTCTAATTAAACAATAAGCCATTATGGAGACTGCTTGTTTGCTCTCAGTAGAAAGCTGTGAGGTTTTAATTTGAATCCCAACTCTCTGTTTTAGTGAAAATGCACCCCCTTGTGGTTGATAAGAAGTATGAATTGTGCATTTCTAACACCAGAACTAAGCTCCATGCACTGTTGATTCAGATGGCAGAGTTTCAGATTTACTGCATAAATACTTGTGCTCTGAGGCTAAGGATCTGCGCTGGTATCCAGAAGGTTGCTGGTTCGAATCCCCGTCACTGCCAAAAGAGATCCTACTCTGCTGGGCCCTTGAGCAAGACCCTTAACCTGTAATTGCTCCAGGGCGCTGTACAATGGCTGACCCTGTGCTCTGACCCCAAGGGGTATGCGAAAACTAACAAATTCCTAATACAAGAAATTGTATAAGGCGAAATAAAGAACAAAAAAAAAAAAAAATATCTGGAAAAAATCCAAGCAAATTATTAATTTTGAGACTTTGGAAGAACAACTCTTGTCACATTATTCATACTATGAAATCCATGAATTTCTAATGCCTCCACTAAATTAAGTTACTGCTACAGTAAGAAAATTGTTACACATGATCCACTCTGCCATTTTTGTTCCCCTAGTGTACCCGGTTCCTTTCTTCGCATGGTTTCGTACTGCCATCTGGCTTAATCCAGAAAATTCCTCTTTGATTCATGCTAGAAAAGTCTAAAATTTCTTATGGGGGGGACTTCTAGATATCCACCTCTTAGAATCTCCTGTGTGAAACCGGCATTTCTTATATTGGAAAAGGCACCACCTTTAATTTATTTACTTGAGTCAGTCTTCACAGCTTTTCAGTTTATGGGTGTCTGTTACCCTGTGCTCTATATTATTTTCAATACACCTGGAGATGTGTATGGTTTTTGAGTCCTAAACTAAAAGAAGCGGATTTCTAAGTAGACTAGGGATTGTTGTTAAAAACCTTAAGGGTTAAACATCATCATAGTCAAGTAAGAACTGATGGACGTTTTAGCAAAAGGACAAAACTTCAATTAGATCCAAAAAGATAAGACTGAGAATTGAATTCAGATGTGGAAAGCTAAGACTCATTAGCACTACATTAGCACTATAGCAGCACTTGTCCATAGTTCAAATCCATAATTTTGGACAAAGAACTGATAGTGGTACACTGTAGTTTATATCCAAGTCTTTGTGATGTGAACTGTGATGCCTCCTGGGAGGTGGTTAACTAGCAAATATGCAGTGTTTTCTAGCAGTTGCTCAAATTGTAAAATGGCAGTGTCACACAATTAAGGATAAATGAAAAAACCTCTTCCTCAGACATGAACATGCAGATTTTAATTTTGGCTTTTGAAATTTTTAAAGTCCCATGACCAGAAAACTTGAACATAGGGGTTTTGCAGTTCTTAACAGGTGTGATTTATCTATATTGTTATCATCCATTTTTGTACCAATGCTTATATTTTTATAAGAGGTTCATTTAAAAAAGCTAATGACTAAACGATTTTGTGGATAAAATAAATGTAGTTAAAATGTTAAAATTCTTGGATACTTTATAAATGCTCTCCTTGATTACATACAACTAAATAACATCTCAGTGTCCAAGTTCATTTCCTCTCCCTGCTTGTTTAGAACAATTTAGCAAGCTGTGGTTTTCACAAAATGTACCATTTTGTTTAAATTGTCATACCATTTTTCCCTAATATATATATAGTGCAGCTTAAAATCCATGCTGTTTATTTCATTCAGTACCTGTCTTTAAGTAAAAATATTTGTTTACTACAGCCAAAGTAAGTAATTATTATTATGTGTGCAAATGAAGCAAATTTAAAGCATCTATGCCAGAAAAGCCCTTTAAAGCCCAAATCACAGGAACATACTGATTATCTATGTTAATTATGTTATCTACTTTCTGAATTATTTACAGTTGTGTGAATAAGTAAGCCTGCTCCATTAAAAAGTTTGTCATTTTAACATTTTACAAGAAAATAATATGTAGTCATCATTTCAACAATACTGATAGAAAAAGGTGGTCTAATTTAACATAGCATTGCAAAATCACATTTTTCTGTCATTTTTACTATTTAAATCAACAGAAATGCAATTTGGGAAAAGTTGGGGTTTACCCAAATGTGAACATGCTTCATCATTAGAAAGTATCTTGGAAGGCCCTACATTATATAAGCACCAGGAACCTGTGTTGTGCTAGTTTGGTCTTATCAACTGATTTATATGGTTACATCATGACAAGATCAAAAAAACTCTATAGGATCCTCAGAAGAAATATTGTTGATACCTATGAGTCTGGACAGCATGGTGACTCAGTGGTAGCGCTGCAGCCTTGCAGTAAGGAGACCAGGGTTTGCATCCTGGGTCCTCTCTGTGTGGAGCTTGCTTGTTCTCCTCATGTCTGTGTGGGATTCCTCCCACAGTCGAAATCCATACAGGTTAGGTAGATTGGCGATACAAAGTTGGCCCAAATGTGTGGTTGTAGGTCTGTGTGTGTGTGTATGTGTTCACTCTGCAATGGATTGGTGCCCTGTTTAGGGTTTGCTCCTCAGTTGTGCTCTGTGCTAACTGGGATAAGCTCCAGCACCCCCGTGACCCTGTTCTGGACTAATTGCTTCAAAAAATATTGATGCAGAAATTAAGTTTGTCATCTAACACCAAAGTGAGGTATAGGATTGTTGGTACAATAACATGCTTTGGACAAATGAGACAAAGTTATAACTGTTTCACCTCAATGCCAGATGGTGAAAACAAAAAAACTATTTTTGACCAAAAGAACCTCTTACTGTACCAGCCGCAAAACATGGCAGCGGAAGTAGTATTATTTGGTATTGCTTTTCTTCCTAACCAACTTTGCATCAGAATCAACTGTAAATTTAAAGGTTGCGCTAGAAACAGGAGAATGTTATGCCATCTGTCAAAAAAATAAAGATGAACTGTAAGTGAATCTTATATTGTAACAGTTATCAAAACACTGAAGCAAATTCACAAAAAATTGCCTCAAAAGAAAAAATAGATTATTGTGGAATGTCAAAAATAAAGAGTGCATATTAATATGATAGAAATGCTGTGGGGAACTTGAAACAGGTAGTACGTGCAACAAAGCCCTGAAATATCAAATATTTGAAATTCTATAAGCAGATGACAACTACTAGAAATTCCTTCAAGAGCTTTGTTTCTGCCAAAGATGAGCAACACCAGCTATTGAAGCTAGTGGAGTATTTATTTTTTCCACAACTGACAATTGAACTTCTGAATTATTTTGTTGAAAAACTAGTTTCAAAGAATATTTTTTTTTGTTTATCAAATTACATCAATTTTATTTATTAATATTATTGAAATGAAAGTCAGATATTCATGCATACAAATATGTTAAAGAACCCACACCTTAATTTTTCACAACAGTGTATATTAATAATTATTTTAATAAGACTGAAGATTTAATTATGTTGTTAAAGAATGTTTTAAGGGTTTAAATGGATTATTTTAATGGTTCTGTCTTTGATGGTTTGGTAAATTGAAAATGAATGTATTGAAGATTTTTGATTTGTAGCTTTGCTTGTATCTAAATAGTTATACACATTTTGCATTTCTGGAAAGACAAGAATGGATCATTGAAGATATTGATATTAAAGCAATATAGATTCATTTCTATACAGTATATTTAAGAAATGGCATGAGTTGGGAAATGGGATGAGTTGCAGGCATTATTTGTTCCTGAAAGTGAACTGTGCATATTTTTACAGGTTGGGGACATTGTGGAGGTCACAGAAGATGAGACATTCCCTTGTGATCTTATTCTCCTGCAGTCAAGTCGAGATGATTGTACTTGCTTTGTTACTACTGCCAGTCTGGATGGAGAGTCCAACCACAAGGTAACTTTTTGGCATCTGCTAAAATTACTTAATTCGTCTCACCAACACCTGCACTTAAAGGATTAGTGAAATTGTGTGTAACCTTGCACTTTCGTTTCTGCTCTTAACAGTCATTTGTTTAAGAAAGTATATTTCTTTTCTGGAATTTGACAAACAGGTACATTCAGTGTAGTCCTTTTTTTGCCATTTGATTTGTAATGAGTTTTATAAATTTAGTTATATTGTGTTTAGCTGTAACTCCTATTATGGGCACTGTTGTCAGATGAATGAAATCTTTATTACATCAGAGATACTCCAGGCAAACCTCTGACTGTATTTACTACTCTCCTGAGCTTTATTTTTCCCATGCTAAGAACAGAAAACCATATTTATATGAGTTTCTTCTCTGTGTTCATTTTTATAAGCAAATAATATTACAATTACACCCCACTTACGTTTCATGAGACAGTTAGTTGATTCGAATCTTGCTCTTTGTTCCCCATAGCTAAGGTATCATATTTTTAATGCCTTTATAGTATGTGACTGTTCATGGCACACTTTTCCTAACAGCTTAGAATTTTTCTTAGAGCCATATACATTGAAGACGAGATTGGATTTAATAGATTGAATCCGTCTTGTCAGAGAGGCAGCGATTTGGAACTTGTGGATCATTAATTCCAATCTAGAGAACTGATGCTGGAGATGCATTCCTGATTGTGTTTTTTTTAACAGATTTCTCTCTCTCCTTTCTACCCCCACCTCTAGACTCACTTTACTGTATGTGACCGCTGGGAAAAGGAAATAAGTTTCCTCAGTGCTACCATTGAGTGTGAACAGCCACAACCAGACCTCTACAAGTAAGTATCAAAAAAACATATTTACATTTGTCCTTTTAATAAAAGAAAACATTCCATCCATAACCTTTTGTGTTGCTTTAAAATGGTTGTTGCTATTATTTAGACAGTATTCCTTCAGCTTGTTCCTGTGGGACCACTGTGCCTATAGGTTTTCATTTGAGCCAAGTTGGTAATCAGTGATTCTTTTCTCCTTTTAAATGAACACCTTTTTCATTATCTGGACTGTGGTCTGCGGGATAGTGCTCTCTGTTATTTTGTTTTATTAAAAACAAATATTAATATTGTAGGGGGCATGATAGCGCAATGGTAATGTTGCTTCCTCAGAACAAGGAAAATGGGGTGCTCCCTGTATGAAGTTTGCATATTCTCCCAGTATCTGTGTGGGTTTCCATTTGGGTGTTCTGGTTTCCTCCCATTGACGTTGTTAAATTTGCCCTAGTGTGTAGGGGTGTGGGGGTGTTCTCCATGTGATGTACTGGCAACTTATCTGGGGGAGTTCCCAGCTTTGCACCTGATGCTTGCTGGAATAGGCTTCAGCTTCCCCACAACCCTGTCCAGGATAAGCAGTTTAAGAAACTGGATGGACATATGTTGATATGGTCTTCTTTACCCAGCCGAATTGAAGTGTTTTTTTTTTTTTAAGATTACCCTTCCACTCATTTAATATGCCTGACCAGATGGAGAAGATTTTGAAACTTAAACACCAATGAGCATGCTGGAGTAAGCATCAGTTACTAATCTGTCATGAGGAAATATAAAAAACAGCATTGCTAAATAAAGCATTGCAAACTTTCAAAGACTAAATTGATCAGTATATGTAACGTATGATGTATATGTGTTGTAATGACATGTATGTGTTGTTAATTCATCTGTCATTTATTTTAATTCTCCTACTTGTTGAATTGTTGTATCCTCTAAGTATATGAACCTACACTAGCATTCAGAAGTTAGAAATCACCCATAAGTGTTCATGTTTTTGATAGAAATGGATACTTTTTTATTAACATACCATTAAACTGATTTAAACTGAGATTGAAGGAACAACCATATCTGAAACTGGCGCATAAAAAGAAAAGGTTAAAATGGGCAAAAGAAGACAGACATTAGACAGTGGATGACAAGAAATGAGTGTTATGGCCAGCATCGAGAAATTGTCTTTTTACTTTTGTTGATAATGCTTGTACTTGGTGTGTATTTAAGTAAACAGCCAACTGACAACGTGAAAGGCTTTAGTTTGACAGACTACAGCACGGGTGTCGAACTCCAGTCCTGAAGGGCCGAATGGCTGCAGGTTTTCATTCTAACTATCTTCTTCATTAGTGACCAGTTTTTGCTGCTAATTAACTTCTTTTGCCTTAGTTTTAATTAACTTGACTCAGGCCCCTTAGTTGTTTCTTTTTCCTTAATTAGCAACCAAACAATAATGAGACACAAAACAAGTCACCTCATGACCATCTTACCTCTCCCCATCACATACAGTAGTATATAAAAATAAAGAAAGGTGATGGTCTCGGTAAGGTTGAGTGCTCCGGTCACCGAAACATTTTGACGATGTTCTTAGAAAAATCAACAGTTTTGGAAATGTCTGCTGTGGCAGAATGAGAGCAGCAACAAGCCATTGAATTAAATAATGGGTTTAATTAACAGCAAGAATCAGCTTCTCATTAAAAGATTAGTTGGAGTGAAATTGGTTTAGCTGGTCATCTGTTAGCTCGTTTCACATTTCATTTCATTTCATTCCGGCCACCATTTAATGAAGAAAGGAATAAATTCAGGGGACTGAATCCTTAAAATCAGGGATATTAAAATGAAGGAAAAAGAAGTTAATTAGCAGTGAAAACTGGTCATTGATTAGGAAAAGGGTCAGAATGAAAACCTGCAGGCACTGCGGCCCTCCAGGTCCGGAGTTCAACACCCCTGGTCTACAGTATATGGGAACATGGAAGACCATAAACTGTTTTTTATTCCATAGTTTTTCTCATTGAGAAACTTTATTTTGTGACTACACCTGTGCTTTATTAGGGACATATATATATACATAGACATATATATTTCTTAGTAAATTACTATATTAGTAAATATATATATGTAGACATACTTAGAATCATTATATGTATTATTTATATTTCCTTTTTTTTGCTTCCCATTATTTGGTATTTCTTTATTGCTTATCCAGTTTTATTTTCATCATTTGAAAGTCTTCCTGGGAGTATTTATAGTAATTAGTATGTTTTGTTATATTTAGCAACTTACTACTCATTGCTGGGGAAACTGTGTTGTGGGCATGTCGTGTTTCATAGAAAGTCAGAGTACTGGGACTATGAAGTGTTTGATCTTGGCCTTGTTTGGGGAGGCAAAGAGAGGAGGGCTAGAGTGAAGAGCAGAACAGTGAAAGATAAAAAAAAATTACATGATGTGCTCTTTGCTAGCATTGTCACATGAGATTTTGCTGAATGCATGCTATTACCAATTATATGTAGCAAGGCTTGATGGGTGAAATAAATAAATTTGCTCAAAAAAAAAAAAAATTAAATGTTAATTTCTTCTGCCTTGAATGATGAATTCTTCAGTATAAAGCTAAAATAATAAATAAATAAATTGATTATACCTTAAAGTTCATAAGATGAAACACTAAAAGACCCAATCATTAACTAAAGATGACAAAAGGTACTTGCATCTTAGCTTCCTGGGATCTCAGTTACCAATTCAAACAGTAAAGAGTAAGGTTTCAAGGGAAATATATATATATATATCGTATAATTAAAAGACTTAAATAAAAAAAAAACACACAACTATAGCAGAAATGTCTTCACAGACATGAGTTCTTAACAGAACTGACTCGATGACTGATTTCTGGGTTATGAGTGTGTGTGTGCGCTTTTATTTTGTGGTTACTGCATAATTTTCAAGTTGCCTTTACTTTTTGATAGTTTTACTTTACTTTCCGATTTACCCTCATATATACACCTTTTATGGAAACATTTTTTATAAAAATAATAAAAATAAAGAAACATAATGTGACAAAATAAAGCACACAATATGAGATGTAACACTATATGGTAATACCTTAGTAAATGAATAAGATGAGTTCAAAGATTGCAATTTGTTGTGAGAAACTTTGTTGTCAGAGGTAGTTTTAACATAGTATGAATACAGAAACATATTGTAATGGCTTTGAAGGGTGGTGGTTTGGGCAGGTATAGCAGGGTGGTTATCTGCTGTCTCCTGTGTCTTTTCTTGGCCACCATACAATGCCCCTGCCAACAACCTCTCATGCTGAAGCTTTTTTCTCCCACAACAACATTTTCAGTAGTCCACTTTCCTGTAAGCCATTTTGAATCTGTTTTATTGCATCAGTTGCTATCTATTGTGATTACCACCTAATTTTCATATTGCCTTTACATTTCCATTTTTCCAACAATTTTTAACAAGTGCCTAAGTCTTTTACACAGTACAGCAGATCATTTATTTTCCTAAGTCTGTTGTTCTTGGGCACTGGGTTAATCACTTCTCTTTTGCAAAGGTCATGGACCACTCTGTGGTCTGTTCATTTTTTTATCGATTTATGTCTGGTTCCATCTCTGCCATGAGCCTTACTTTGGTTTACATGTTTGAATTTTGAACTAACAGCATCAACAGCTTATTTCAGCATCTGCAGGAGTAAGAATATGCCTTTCTTCATTGATACCCTTTGGCTGCTCTGCTCTGCAATAAAGTCATATTTTATTATGAGTAAATAAAGAAATAATAATAAATGATGAATAAAATGGGTTTAATTTTATCATGGCTTGCAAGTAGGAATATTTTATATTTAAGTGTCACCACTTCTTTACAGGTTTGTTGGCCGAATACACATTTACAAAGAAGGCCAGGATTCCACAGTGAGGTGAGCTTTTTCTCTTTTATTTCAGAGGCACATGTATGAGGTACAGAATAAAAAGATGTTTGTTATTTACAACAGAATTGATGAAAGACATTTGCTACTTAATTTTGTTTATTTTAATTTTACATTTTGGAAATTAATTTCTAAATGTCACAAATGAGAGCCTTCCAACCATTAATTGACAATGGTATTTGTTTCTGTTTAATATTAAAGATGATGATGGTACAGTTTACTTAACCAAAAATGCACCAAGCAGTGATGCATTATACATTATATCTGTCAATTTTTCATGTACTTATAAATTAGAAAGGTGAAAGCTACTTGTACTTTTTCAAACAAGATAGCCACTTCAGTTTCACAGGAAACATACTGTATGGTGCAAGGTAGAATCCAGCTCTGGATACAGTCCTGTATATCATTAGGAACACTCACAAAAACACCCTCATATGCATTGGTCCAGCCTAGAGTTGATAATTAACCTAAGCTGCTCAAAGAATCCAAGCAGACACAGGAAGAATGTGTAAACTACACCCAGGCAGTTCCATGTCTGTGGTTCAAAGCCGGGATTCTGGAGCTGTAAGACAGCAGCACTAATGACTACTCCACCGTGCCATCTTTTATTTAAAATGAACAAGTTTTTATTGTTTGTCTGTATAAATGAAGCTTAGTTGGCATCTATTTGTATGAATGTTTTTCCAGCATTATTTAAAAATTGCTGCATGTATGTTCAAGAACGTTAACAACCAACTTAGGATATTAGCAATAGGGTGCTTTAGTCCTTCAGATATGTGCCTCAGGAGCAGAACAAGTGTCATATAATAGTACAGTGCAATTTGTCATTTCCTGAAACCCCAACTTTCAGTAAATAATTCCAGATATAATATGACCCCAGGGCAGCATGGGGCTATGACAAATATATTGATTAAAATGTTTGATTAAAGAAAAAGAGAACAAAGCTGCTTGTAAGGCAAGTATGCTCACTTTTATTTTACACCACCATCGTAACCTACCCAGAGCTATTTCTCTGTCTTGTTTGGAGCCGTACTGTGTTCCAAGTAGTGGTGACTCGCAGCTGAGAATTGGGCCTACCTATCTTATTTATTCTAAAATTGTCAGTTAGCTTTTAAAGTGGTACCCTAGAAACAATAGTTAACAAGTTATTTTTTTTATATATTCAGATTCCTTTTATTGTCAATTCACTTAGTACAACAAAATTGCTGCAATCCTAAGGTGTATTCCTATATAATGGACAAAATTAAATTATAATGCAGTACAATTTAATACAATACAATGGAATAGCTAAATATTGCACATACAGTTAGGTTCATAAATATTTGGACAGAGACAACTGTGGTTCTGTACATTACCGCAATGAATTTTAAATGAAACAACTCAGATGCAGTTGAAGTGCAGACTTTCAGCTTTAATTCAGTGGGGTGAACAAAACGATTGCATAAAAATATGAGGCAACTAAAGCATTTTTTTAACACAATCCCTTCATTTCAGGAGCTCAAAAGTAATTGGACAACTGACTCAAAGGCTATTTCATGGGCAGGTGTGGGCAAGTCTGTTGTTATGTCATTATCAATTAAGCAGATAAAAGGCCTGGAGTTGATTTGAGGTGTGGTGCTTGCATGTGGAAGATTTTGCTGTGAACAGACAACTTGCAGTCAAAGGAGCTCTTCATGCAGGTGAAAGAAGTCATCCTTAAGCTGCGAAAACAGAAAAAACCCATCCGAGAAATTGCTACAATATTACGAGTGGCAAAATGTACAGTTTGGTACATCCTGAGAAAGAAAGCAAGCACTGGTGAACTCAGCAACGCAAAAAGACCTGGACGTCCACGGAAGACAACAGTGGTGGATGATTGCAGAATCATTTCCATGGTGAAGAGAAACTCCTTCACAACAGCCAACCAAGTGAACAACACTCTCCAGGGGGTAGGCGTATCGATATCCAAGTCTACCATAAAGGGAAGACTACATGAAAGTAAATACAGAGGGTGCACTGCAAGGTGCAAGCCACTCATAAGCCTCAAGAATAGAAAGGCTAGACTGGATTTTGCTAAAGAACATCTAAAAAAGCCAACACAGTTCTGGAAAAACATTCTTTGGACAGATGAAATCAAGATCAACCTCTACCAGAATGATGGCAAGAAAAAAGTATGGAGAAGGTGTGGAACAGCTCATTATCTAAAGCATACCACATCATCTGTAAAACATGGTGGAGGCAGTGTGATGGCTTGGGCGCGCATGGCTGCCAGTTGCACTGGGACACTAGTGTTTATTGATGATGCGACACAGGACAGAAGCAGCCGAATGAATTCTGAGGTGTTCAGAGACATACTGTCTGCTCAAATCCAGCAAAATGCAGTCAAATTGATTGGGCGGCGTTTCATGATACAAATGGACAATGACCCAAAACATACAGCCAAAGCAACCCAGGAGTTTATTAAAGCAAAGAAGTGGAAAATTCTTGAATGGACAAGTCAGTCACCTGATCTTAACCCAATTGAGCATGCATGTCACTTGTTGAAGACTAAACTTCGGGACAGAAAGGCCCACAAACAAACAACAACTGAAAGCAGCTGCAGTAAAGGCCTGGCTGAGCATTAAAAAGGAGGAAACCCAACATTTGGTGATGTCCATGAGTTCAAGACTTCAGGCTGTCATTGCCAGCAAAGGGTTTTCAACCAAGTATTAGAAATGAAAATTTTATTTCCAGTTATTTAATTTGTCCAATTACTTTTGAGCCCCTGAAATGAAGGGATTGTGTTAAAAATGCTTTAGTTGCCTCACATTTTTATGCAATCGTTTTGTTCACCCCACTGAATTAAAGCTGAAAGTCTGCACTTCAACTGCATCTGAGTTATTTCATTTAAAATTCATTGTGGTAGTGTACAGAACCAGAATTAGAAAAAAGTTGTCTCTGTCCAAATGTGTATGGACCTAACTGTAGGTATAATGCACATATGAACTGAGTGCAATAAAAGAAACAGTTATATAGTACAACTTGCAAAGAATGTAAACATGTACTTGTAGTGCCAGAGTGACTGTTGTTATATTGGCCATTGTCCATCATTATAAGTATTTAGAAGTATTCAGTTCTGTTATGGCTCTGGGGTAGAAACTGTTCTTAAATCTGTTAGTCCATGAGTGAATGGACCTGAACTGCCTACCAGAGGGCAGCAACTCAAACAGGTGATATCCAGGGTTGGAAGGGTCTTTCATGATGTTGGCTGCTCTGTTGAGGCAGTGAGAGCTGAAGATTTCCTCCAAAGAGGGCAGTGTACAGCCAATAATTTTCTGGGCAGTTTATAATCCTCTGAAGGGCTCTCCTGTTTGCCATTGAGCTGCCACATAGAAATGCAGTATGACAGCACACACTCAATGGAGCAGCAGTAAAAGGACACCAGCAGCTTCTCTTTCAGGTTTTTTTTTTCTCAGGATGTTCAGGAAATAGAGTCTCTGCTGTGCCTTCTTAACTGCCACTGTGCTGTTTATGGACCGGGAGAGATCTCCTGTAATGTGTATACCCAGAAACTTGAAGGCAGGTACTCTTTCCACACAGTCTCCATTGATGTACTGTATATTGGGTTGTGATTTTTATTGTTCCTCCAGGAGTCTATTATAAGTTCTTTTGTTTTGATAGAGTTAAGTGCGAGGTTGTTCTTTGTGCACCATGCAGTCAGTCTTTGGACCTCATCCCTATAGGTTGCCTTGCCTCCTCTCGAGATGTGTCATCTGCGAACTTAATGATGGTGTTGGTGGATTGAGAGAGTACACAGTCATAAGTATAGAATGCATATAGTAGTAGGCTCAACACACAGCCTTGTAGGACGCCAGTGTTGAGTGTGAGGGTTGAGAAGAAATAGGGGTCTAATCTAAACATCTGAAGGAAAATTAGATCAGAAAATCTTTAGATGATTTGTTGTTTTCTTTAAAAAAATGAAAAAAGAAACTGGATTTTCAATGGAAAAGTTCTTTGGATGTACAGTACATAGAATATGTAATGAGCATTTTTATAAAGATGTGTTAGTGTGGCAAAAATCTTGTGGACACTGTACCCTGAAAAAAGTGAATTCCATCAATTAATTTCATACTTTTCAAGTTCGAAGTTTTAATACCCAATAACAACAACAGACAAATCAAGTTAACAAACTTTAGCATACACAGACATGTGTGAATGTTGAGTTCAGTTCATAACTAAACATTAGAGTTTTTAAAGTTGGAAATTTTAAAACAGAATGGTTATAGAAGCTAAATTCCAATTACAGTGGAACCTTGGGTCACGAACGTCTGTGAACACATACAAATCGGGTTACGACCAAAAGGTTCGCCAAACTTTGGCATCAGTTCACGACCACACACTCGGGTGATGAACAAGCCAGTTTCCCTTCCGGTTCGTACGCGCCGATGATTTCCGCACATGTTCAGTCTCTCCCTGTGCATTCGCTCTGAACTCTTTGTGCTCTATTTTGTTTCCCTTCCGGTTCGTACGCGCTGGTGATTTACGTACATGTTCAGTCTCTCCCTGTACAGTACATTGTTATCGGTCAGACGTGCATCGCGCAGAGGGACTTTACCTCTAAACTGTAATCTCCTCTCCACCCAGTTTGTTCTCACTTCCTTCATGCCAGAACTCGACTCATGAAAGGTTAGTTTTTGTAAAAATTACGGATTTTTCAAATGTTCATTTTTTCCCCCTGTGCTTAAAACTCATTAAAAAAAAAAGTGTTTACAGCGATCAGTTCTTAAGGTTATTAGCGTGAACTCCTGCAGTGTTACTTTGTTGGTTGTTTATGGTTGATTTTTAAATAAAGTTTGGATTTGTTCAAATGTTCTTTTTTCCCTGTGCTTAAAACTCATTAAAAAAAAGTGTTTACAGTGATCGGTTCGTAAGGCTATTAGCGTGAGCTCTTGCAATGTTAGTTTTATCTGTTCAAGGTTTTCTCAGTGTTATTCAATGTTTTTACATTTAGTTTACTATTACGCTGTGCATTCTATGGTATTATTAACTATTTTTGTGCTTAAAAATCTTTAAAAAATACATATTTACATTCAGCTTGTACGGTCCGGAACGGATTAATTGTATTTACATACAATTCTATGGGGGAAATTGCTTCGGGTCACGACCAAATCGGGTTGTGACCAGAGTTTTGGAAGTAATTACGGTCATGGCCCTTGGTTCCACTGTACAAGGAAGCCCTGGTTATATTTTTTTTATTAAAAATGTTATCCTTCTTTTAACAACTTAAAAGGAACAAGCCATGAATGAAGAAATTAAAACAAAATTCAATTAATTATATGTGATTGTATTAATTAATTATTTATACTTAGGTAAAAAGATTTAAGTTCAGATATTTAACAATTTTCATTACATAACAAAGGAATTACATTTATAAATAGATTTGCCTTTAACATGGAATAAAATGTGAAAAATAAACTTCAATGGTTTTGCATATATTTTGGTAAATTCAAGCCATTTACTGTACTGATTTCAATATGCTAGGGAGATCACATTTTTCATTTTGATCATATTTCCTTTTAATATAGTTTAATTTCTAAATTGTTGCACTAAAAATGAATGGATGTTATAAATGGTGGTTCTGCACCTCTCAATACCTCTTGCTATTTTTGCATAGTGTTGTCTTGACAACCACTTTCTGGTGAGGGTCATTTCTATTGTCATACAGTATGTGAAACTTTTATTGTTTATACATGGTTGTGCTTTTCAGTATCAACATGTGTTCGGCAGACTATGGTATATCATTCTTTTGTGTATTTAACTAAATTTTAGAATATTTATGTTTTTTTAAAAAAGGTCATCTTATGCAAACATCCTAGTCATGCCAAATGAGTGTTTACCCACTCACTTCCAAACTCTCCACTCGATATAGTCCTTGGGATGGACAATGGGTTCAGCCTCAAAGACTTATAGTATAATATAGGTGACATTTTGTTGAACTGGCAAGAAAAGGAATTCCCAGTGAAAATTGCTACTTTTTAATATACAAGGCTAGAATTTGGCAAAGAATGTGATTGCCAGAAGTAGTAGAATTAAAATGATACATAGATAGATAGATAGATAGATAGATAGATAGATAGATAGATAGATAGATAGATAGATAGATAGATAGATAGATAGATAGATACTTTATTAATCCCAAGGGGAAATTCACATACTCCAGCAGCAGCATACTAATACAAAAAAAAAAAAATAAATTAAAGAGTAATAAAAATGTAGGTAAAAACAGACAATAACTTTGAATAATGTTAACGTTTACCCCCCCCCCCCCCCCGAGTGGAATTGAAGAGTTGCATAGTGTGGGGGAGGAACGATATCCTCAGTCTGTCAGTGGAGCAGGACAGTGACAGCAGTCTGTCGCTGAAGCTGCTCCTCTGTCTGGAGATGACACTGTTTAGTGGATTCAGTGGATTCTCCATAATTGATAGAAGCCTGCTTAGCGCCCGTCGCTCTACCACAGATGTCAAACTGTCTAGCTCCATACCTACAATAGTGCCTGCCTTCCTCACCAGTTTGCCCAGGCGTGAGGCATCCTTCTTCTTTAAGCTGCCTCCCCAGCACACCACTGCGTAGAAGATGGCGCTCGCCACAACCGTCTGATAGAACATCTGCAGCATCTTATTGCAGATGTTGAAGGACGCCAGTCTTCTAAGGAAGTATAGCCGGCTCTGTCCTCTCTTGCACAGAGAATCAGTATTGGCAGTCCAGTCCAATTTATCATCCAGCTGCACTCCCAGGTATTTATAGGTCTGTACCCTCTGCACACAGTCACCTCTGATGATCACGCGGTCCAGGAGGGGCCTGGGCCTCCTAAAATCCACCACCAGGTCCTTGGTTTTGCTGGTGTTCAGGTGTAGGTGGTTTGAGTCGCACCATTTAATAAAGTCCTTGATGAGGTCCTCCTGCCCACTCCTGATGCAGCCCATGATAGCAGTGTCGTCAGCGAACTTTTGCACGTGGCAGGTCTCCAAGTTGTATTGGAAGTCCGATGTATATAGGCTGAACAGGACCGGAGAAAGTACAGTCCCCTGCGGTGCTCCTGTGTTGCTGACCACAATGTCAGACCTGCAGTTCCCGAGACGCACATACTGAGGTCTGTTTGTAAGATAGTACATGTATAAGTCTTGTCAGTTGTTTACTGTCTTTACTATTCCTTCCTGTAAGCACATTGGACAAATGTCAAGATGAGCAAAGTTTGTATTTTGTAGTCAGCATCACAGATATTCTTGCAGAGCTTACAACTAACAGAGAAGTATTTCAATAAAATCTGGGCCCATTTTCTTAAATTTGATCAGCATCTTTAATGTTGAAGCCACAGTGTGTTTTGACATTTAATGTCTCCAAATTCCTATTTTACTATACCTACACTTATATTTTTACAAGTTATAATTGAAACTAGAAATATGTGTAATGAGATTTTGACTAAAGGAAAGTGAATGACCCTTCCAATTGACTTCTGTGGTGCTTTTATTTAGAGATCCCTGTAATTACCTGTCTACTCTTTATCATTACAGATACCTTTTAATGTGTTAGCTAAAATGACATTTAGAATTTTTTTATCTATAAATGTAGCTTTAAATAGTTAAAGAGTACAGAGTACTATAATTATAGTTTTAACTAATCAGTATTACAGATGTCGACATTATGAATTTAGTCTAAATTTAGTACTAAATGTACAGTATCTAATTTAAATATTTACTAGTCAGAATTTATTTCCAGATATCTTTAGTTATCTTGAAAGAAGTACATTATGGTTATCTCTAATTTGCCTTGTGACTTATATATTGAATTGCATATATGTATAATGTGTGATTAGTCCTGCTGCCACTTAAATCCTATTATCTAAGTCTGCCCATACACTGCCTATACTCAAAGAGAAAGAGTAAGTAGTTAAAGCACCCATATAACAGATGAGAGATAAGTTTTATCACAGCTACTGAAATGTAATTCAGTGGATGAAATTAATTATTGGGGGCCGGGAAGAAAACAAATCAAAACAACAACACGTTTAAACATCCTTCTTGTTGTTTAATTACTTGTAACTTTTCTTGTTTGTTAGTTTTTGTAGAAATAATTAAAAACCTCAGTTTCTTTATGGGTTTAAGTACACACAGACCATAAGAGATTTTCCCCACATATTCTTGGGAATATACAATAAAGGTTATTAAACTCAATACTGTTGTAATTTTATATGTTTCATTATTTTTCCAGATATACCTATAAATGAAAAAAATATAACATTTATATAACATCTTAAATCATGAGCATATTTTATATTGGTTTAGATCACTGGGTCCTGAAAATCTCCTGCTTAAAGGTGCTACTTTAAAAAACACCAAGAAGATCTGTGGTACAGTAACAAAATATCTTTACAATTTATTTATTTTATTTTATAATGTATTTCTTTATTTCTTTAGTCTTTTTCTGTCTACCTATCTGTGATCTCACATCAAGTGAATTCCCGTAGCTATGTTAAAATTAACACACAGCAAATATTATAAAATGGTTTGTCACCTGAATAAGTTTATAAATTTGGAAAAAAAAGTTAAAATACAGTATGTACTCATTCTGTGAGAGTCAGTTAGTATTTACTATGAAACTAAGGTTACTGTTTTTAACTAGAAACTTATCTATCTTTAAAAACAAACTTTGTTTTAATTAATGTTGCACTTCAGATTAGTATTAACTGTCCTGTAACTTCATTGAAAAATGGCAGTATATATGCTATACCTCCTGAATGTAGGTATGTTTATATCTTTTTATCACTTTACAGGTGCTGCAGTTTACACTGGAATGGAAACAAAAATGGCTTTAAATTATCAGGGAAAGTCTCAGAAACGTTCAGCAGTTGAGAAGTATGTTAATTTGTTTTTCTTTACATTTTTATGACAATCAAAACCATAGAACTAAACATAAACTCATTTATATAACGTTTTGTTTTTGCCTCTGCAGATCCATCAATGCCTTTCTCATTGTGTATCTTTGCCTTCTTCTCAGCAAGGCTCTTGTTTGCACCACACTCAAATACATATGGCAGAACAAGTATGGAGATGATGAGCTATGGTATAATCAGAAAACGCAGAAAGAGAAGAAAACCTATATGGTAGTGTTGTCCAAAGAATATATTATAGGTGTTAGAGAATAACTTATATTTGTTTTCTGCATGAATACTGTCAAAATAATATTTATGATCTGGTTTCAGTAGGACCACTAGGTATTTTATACAGCTGTCAGAGTCCCTACAATGCAGTAAAACTTTTAACCTGTATACAGTATGTACAGTACATAAACTATTCCGTTATATATGCCATAGAGACCACCCTATAGTGGTTTTTTGTTTTGCTCAACATACTAACTTGAACTTTTTGACTCCTTAAGCCCATTGTGAATTTACATTCCCATTTTGTAATGCCTGTAGCCTTTCTACACTGACAAAATTTTGCACCTTTGAGTAGAAATAATATTAAATTATTGAAAGACTGATGTGGAATTTTGTCATGCTTAACAAGCATGTTCACACTGATATGACAAAATATTTGTGGAAGTAAAGGTGATGGATTTTAAACTAAACGCTTTATAAAATATGAAAATATTAAGTAACAGGAATGAAGAGTGTGGATTTGTGTTGCTCATAAATATTTCTCAAGGTAAGAAAATGGAAAAATTCTTGATTTCTTGATTGAATTGATTTCCAAAGGAGGCACAGCTGTAACCTGAAATCGTGATCAATGAAAAATTGACAAAACTGTTCAACTGTACAGTATATAATCAAAGTTTTCTGGAGATCATTTACGTTGTTACTTTTGGTTATATTTGTTTTTTTTTTCTTTTTAGTTCCTGAGGATATTTACAGATTTTCTGTCATTCATGGTCTTATTTAATTTCATCATTCCTGTGTCAATGTATGTGACTGTTGAGATGCAGAAGTTCCTTGGTTCCTTTTTTATCACTTGGGACAGAGATTTTTTCGATCCTGAAATTCAAGAGGGTGCTCTGGTTAACACGTCTGATCTTAATGAAGAACTGGGACAGGTACAAGATTTTTTTTGCTGATTCTTCAGAAGGCAGAGAGAGATATTCTTGTCTGTGCGGAGAAATGTGTGACAGATGTTTTAGTTTGTAATAAAATACTGAACTTGTAATTTGATTTCAATTTGTTACCTTGTATGTTTTTTTCTAGAATAATAATGCTGTGGTACTCAATTTATAAGATATAAGTCAATTTTGAAAGGAATACTCCAACTAAATTTTTTTTTATGTGTTTCTTACTCCATGCGTTTTGTAGTGTTGACCAGCCCATCAAAGTATTAGAATGAAGTTAACGTGAAGTGGTAAATAGTAAGCAAGATAAATTAGACTTGTTTTGTATATTAGACATGTCACTCTCAAGTGCCACTTTATCAAGAAGTCAAAGTGGCAGGAAAGTATGCATTTAACTTTAATCATTTGAAAAATGCTGAACACATAGATTGCCTTCAATAAAACAAATTAATTTTAAGTATTTGGATGGGCGCCGTTACTGTATGACGAAGTTTGACATTGGGAGAATGGGTGCATCTGCTTTGAAAAGCCATATGAAAAGAAGTAGACATTGTGAACTGAGGAAGAGTAAGGAAGCCAGCAATTCTGTTATGAAATTTTTTAGACCTTTTGTATTGTCATTGTTACACCTGACCACCACAACAGCGAGATGTTCAAGTCCCAGTGGATTAGCTTTCATTATCACTAGTGAGAGCTCTAGTCAGGCCAGTGATACTTCTATGATATTGTCAGCCTTGTCTTCATATGTGACTAAAAGTGAATGTCTTTAAATACTATGGGTGTTAAATGTGATGAACAAACATTATACAAATCATGCTAGGACATGGGTTATCTTTTTCTGGAAATGTTTCCTGGTAGTTAGAGAGAGAAGTCATTTACATGTGGGGAACACAGATATATCTGCTAATCTTGTTATGGCAATATTTTAACTCGGTGCAGAATAGCTATGTGCTTGTGCTTCTTTATAATGAGAGCCTAAACCACAAATCACTGCATAAACAAATAGATGTTCATGTTTGCATGTGGTAAGGAAATAGGATTAGCACATGATATTTTGGTCCTCAGTTCATGGTCCATTCAGACTCAATTCTACAGCATTTTCTTGAGTGTGTGGAGAAACTTAACATGAGTCATCTGTGATAAGTATCGATTCATGGCCCTAATATACTGTAAATTATAAGTGTGTTGAGTCTTTACAGGAGAATACTGAAATCAGATTGTGATTGCATGCTGTTGAGCTGTGGAAGCTGTGGACTCCACTTTTATTAATGGTGCATTCAGGATGGGGTTTCTTTCCATTGACTGGAAGATACCAGATCTGCTATCTGCTTTGTACCAGTCAAAGACACACCTGCAAGGAGAGTAGATTATGCCAAGGCATGCGGCACAAGTGACTTAAGTATCTTCTTAATTTTTGTCAGCATAGGTGGTTAGAGAGAGCATTAGAAACCTATCTTGCACAAATAAGTGAAAAGAAGTTCAAAGAACCAAACCCTGAATCATATGAAAGGGTGAAAAAAATGAGTAAAAGTCTCTTGCTAACAGCCAAAGTTAACCTTTTCCTCTGTATAGCCAAGTCTTTTGAAACAACTGCTGTCTAACAGTAGAATTAGTGAACTATGAGAGATGCAGTTTAAAACAGACTAAAGAAATATCTTCGGCTCAGTGGTAAGGAAGCACTAATCAAGTACACACTTGTTCAGTGCATGTTCATTTTGGACCCAGAACTCATGGCTGTTAATCTGGAGAAGAGTCACAATCACATGAAGAAGATAAAAGTCCTTCCATATGCCAAGAAAGTGAGCCCAGACAAATGTGACAACATTTTACAACAGTTTGGTGAGTTTATTGACACCCCTGTTGGTAGCAGCCCATCAGAATTCAGACAGAGTGGATATTCTGTTCTAATTGGACTATGGCTAAGGACACTGAATATCAGAGGTATAGTCTGTATGCAGCAGTCTGTTGCTTCTTACCCAGATAGGCCAGTGTGGATTTTCTATCAGTAAGGAACTTCAAGGTTGAGAATTTAGGCAATGAGTTTTTGATAACACAGCACATTATTATTGATCATGTTTGTTCTGTCGGTGGACTGCTCAAGATGAACACTGCCATGGAACTCATAAATTTTGTATCTGTGAGCAACGTAGCATTACATGGCCTGCCTTGAGGAGACAAGGATCAGGAAGTGTGTTTCTGGAACCATGTATTGAATGAGAATAAAGAATTTTAAAAAAGAGAAACAATGTTTAGAAATGCATGTTGCTACATTGATCAAATTAGCAATCTTAAATAAAATAATTTATATCTTAATTTTTGTAATCTAATCTTTCCTCATTTCTTCTTGGTATGACTTTTCCGGTGCTCTCAATGGTTAGAAAAGGTATCAGTTTTATGGAACTAACTTAAAACTCCACACTATTTTTAAAATATACTGTGATTGATGGGGTCATTCTTTAGCTATTTTGGTGGTTCCAGTATGAGGCCTAATCTTTATACCTTCCTGGAATAAGTACCTTTAACGTTTAGGCAGATTAATTTTTTAGTTACAAGTAGGATGATGAGAAGATAAAGGACAGGATTTACAGTTGACTCCTTATTGATCCCTTAATTGTAATAACAGTTCATGCAGTATACAATGTATGTATTAGTTACATCACCCCAAACCTATGGATTATTTGTACAATGTGTTGCCTGAAATACTTGTATAAATTAAAGAAAAACTGAATTGCTGATGACTGATTATAATCCTCTAAATGCAGGTGGTGTTTTGTGTAACATTGGCCTCTTTTTTGTCAGTTTTTCTTCATATTGGCTATGTTTTGAATCTTTGTTGACAGGTAGAATACATATTTACAGACAAAACAGGAACTCTGACCCAAAACAACATGGAGTTTATCGAATGCTGTATTGATGGTTTTCGCTATAACTATCGTGAATCTAGCACAGAGTTAGATGGCTTCTGCACAACAGATGAGCCCATCAGCAAGCTTCATGAGAAAGCTGGTCGGGTAAGCATCTCAGGGGTCTTGACTCTTTCTTTTCGTATATATTTTCTGACCTATTCCAAGCAGATAATGGAATGATGGATTTACAGTACTTTATAACCCAGTTGTTTATATTTTTGTGTCAAATTGTCTTTCTCCAGGAAAAGGAAGAACTTTTTTTGCGGGCATTGTGCTTGTGCCACACAGTTCAAATAAAAGAAGCTAGCGAAAGTAGCCAGGTGGATGGGGTTGATGGACTTACTGATGTCACCTCAGATGACCAATGCAGTTATATTGCTTCTTCTCCTGATGAGGTGGCTCTGGTCAAAGGTGCCACCAAGTAAGTAACAGTGATGAATTTTGAGCATTGTTATACTGTGCATTTTTTCAGTGAATAGGCTGAATGTGTACTGTATATGCATAAGTAAAAAGTATAAAAATATATATGTACCATATACACACAAATAAGTATGCCTACAGGTTTTGGTAAGTTTTGAATATCTTACACTCAGTCAGACTCTTAAGATTGTTAATGTTAGTATAGGCAAGACAATTTTGTCTAGACTCATTGTGCTTCAGGGCCAGTTCATATGAAAATTATCTAGGCAGATTGACTTCCTTACTCCTTTCTTTAGTGCAAGGCTAATATTCATGATTTCAGTAGACACATGACAGTTTAACTTAAGGTTCAGACACCGATAATAACACTTGCTTCCTTCCATTTTGAACTGAATCAGTCCTAATTTATGGTTCACTTTCCAGACAGAACAACAGAAATATAAACAGATCATTACATTTTTTTAATTTGATACATAAATCTGTGAAAGTCTACATGAAACACTTTCACTTTCTCTGTTGTGGATCAGCATGACAATAGAGTGTTTTCAGAAAAAATCCAGACATGCTTGCTGCAATAAAAAAAATACAATAATTTATAACAAAACGATGATAGATAGATAGATAGATAGATATACAAAAGGCAATAACAAACAGCATAAACCATAAAATTGTATTTGCTTAGTTGATTTTTTTCTCTCCTATCGAGAAAGGCACATGACTTATGAGCTTTGGTCTTTCAGTTCAGGTGATTAAGATGGGAAAGTTCTGTAAATAGTTATTAAGCTTTTAGTGCCACACCAAGGTTATCTTTTGCTCAAATCAAGTCAACAAGTGTACTGGTTTGTGAGATGCTGCTCCACTCTTTCTTACTGGATTTAGGAAGAAAGTTACAATGACACCAATACCATAATACATTAGTTGGTGTAAGAGCCAATTTTAGAAAGTTAAAGTTTTGAGTTAAACTCATATTAATGTTTGCTTTATTTCAATAGAACATAATTACTTATATAGTCATAGACAATGGTATAGTCTTTTTCCCCCTTTAATTTAGTAAAAGATAGAATCTTCTTGCTATAACTGAGATACAGTGAGCTAATAAACTCAGTTGTTGTTTAGAACAGGTCCCTGTAAAGAGGGACTTGATAAACCCATTTAAGTTTAGAAATGGGATAAGCATACAGTTTTCTGACCGTTTTGAAATGGTTCAGAAATTATAAGTGACTAGTATCGATTTAAGATGTAACAAGATTAAGCTTAGAATTAAAATTTTTTTTTTTCTTATTATAATTTTTCCTTTTTTGCTATTTTTAATTTTCTTTTTTGTGTGAACTGTTTTACTTTCAAACTTAACTAAACTTTTAAAAACGAAGATATTTTGTCTGTGGAATCATTTCTGCGCGTCAGGCTTTTGTTGAATCCCATTTTTTAAGTTGGAGCTGCTGAATTTTGGAAACTTTGGGAAAACGCAGCTACATTTTCTGGCTCCTCATTAGTATAGTGGTGAGTATCCCCGCCTGTCACGCGGGAGACCGGGGTTCGATTCCCCGACGGGGAGCCAGAAAATGTAGCTGCGTTTTCCCAAAGTTTCCAAAATTCAGCAGCTCCAACTTAAAAAATGGGATTCAACAAAAGCCTGACGCGCAGAAATGATTCCACAGACAAAATATGTTCGTTTTTAAAAGTTTAGTTAAGTTTGAAAGTAAAACAGTTCACACAAAAAAGATAATTAAAAATAGCAAAAAAGAAAAAATTATAATAAGAAAAAAAAAAAAATTCTAAGCTTAATCTTGTTACATCTTAAATCGATACTAGTCACTTATAATTTCTGAACCATTTCAAAACGGTCAGAAAACTGTATGCTTATCCCATTTCTAAACTTAAATGGGTTTATCAAGTCCCTATTTACAGGGACCTGTTCTAAACAACAACTGAGTTTATTATCTCACTGTATCTCAGTTATAGCAAGAAGATTCTATCTTTTACTAACTTAAAGGGGGAAAAAGACTATACCATTGTCTATGACTATATAAGAAATTATGTTCTATTGAAATAAAGCAAACATTAATATGAGTTTAACTCAAAACTTTAACTTTCTAAAATTGGCTCTTACAGTTGGCTTTATCCTATCTATTAAGTTACAAATAATAATTCCCACAATGTAAGAGATGCTTTGTTCCTTTCCTAGTCTGTTTTTTTCCAGGCATGTGGAAGCTTATCTCCTCCTTTACCTTGGTTGCATCTTCTGGTTGCAGGCGATACTACATTTTCTCTTTGAGGTTCAAACATACCGTGTCGGCCCTCTTGTTTCTAGCAAAATAATTTCTGCTGGCTCAGCTGGTGATCAGTCAGCTACCATTCTCAGCAAGACTAACACATGGCCTTACATGTGGTCTCACTCCTGCTTATGCTCTTACTTTCCTTAGCAAAGTTCTGACTTGTGGCCCCTCGTCCAGCTCTGGTATGGACAAGTCTTTCACCCTTTTAGTCTTGCATTGGTTGCCCTTTGGAATCAAAATGGTTGCTCCAACCTTTGTTACAGCCAAACCCTATAGGCTATGGTGTCCTGCTCTGGACAGCAGAAGTTATAGCCAGGTTGAGAGAAGCGAGTTTGACAGAAAGAGCAAAATCTGGTGTGTCTGTGGTGATTTGAAAGGAAGTAGCAGAAGTCTTTCCATTGGTTTCTTAGGTGCAAATAAGCCCACCCTTTTTGGTTGACTGTTAAAGCAAAGTTCTGTCCATCAAGGTTGCCACTCATTGAATTATGGCTCTTTGATTTAACTCTCTGCAAAGTTACTTGGTTTTAGATCAATTGTCTTATTAGGTAGGGTGCAGAGGCTGCATTCCGAAGAGGGGCCCAATCATGGAAACAAGACGTTTTGCCTGACATCAATAGTGTCTGGCCCTGTCTTTTTAACCTAAGGACCTGTGCTCCTGGCAAGTCAAGAAAGAATAATGCCAGTCTGTCCTATAGCTCCCTCATTATTAAAGACCACCTGTGCTTTCATCTGCAACATGGATAGGCCTAAAATTAATGGGATAAAGAAAGAATAACAAAATGTTTATAGAATAGTACTCCACTGACAGTGTCTGACAGCAAGGTCAATTAAAAACCCAAGAAATTTACAGGTTTATTTTTATAATTTTGAAAGGGTATCTGGTCATCTTTAAATAATGACTGGCTTGCACAAATCATACATCAACTATATGACCATTTGTGACGATGCAGGTTCTGCTTCATGCTCCCATCTTACTTCTGGGAGCCCTCCAACCCGACACTGTCGGTAATGTCACAGATGAGCTGGACAATGAGGCACAATAAAGCTAGGGGATGGTGCAAAAAGTGCAAAGTGCTTTTATTAAAAACAGCAACAAAATCAAAACAGTGTTCAAATAAATAGTGCAGGGCTTCAAAAATCTTCAAATAAATAATCCAATAAAAAACTGGTGAAAGGTGGAGGTTAAAATCCAATAGAAAAAAAATCCTTATAAAACAACGAGGTTAAAACAATGGCTGGAAGCAGTCTTTTAAAACAAAGCCCAGTGCCATCTTTCTGCTGGTGACTCCCCTGCTTCTCCCGTCAAGGCTATGCACCAGGGGAGTCACCCTACCTGCAGCTGACCTTCTCTCTGCTGGCTTCTTCTGGTTTTTTCACCTCGCTGATTCCTGGCTCCGGTGGACTTCTCGCTGGGGGTTTCATTTCCTAAGTCCCGACTCTCGCTGCCTTCTTAGCCTTATGCGGCGAGTCATCCTCCTTCTGGTCGCTCCCGCTCCTCACTAATGTTCAGCAGGAGCGACCACTACCGACTGGTCCCGGGGTGCCGGCCAAACACCCAGGCTCACTGCTCAGCTGCATTTGTTCTCTACAACGAGCACCTCTGCGTCACGCTTCTATTATATGATCCAGGGACGTGGATCAGGTGTGGCAATCAGCAGCTCCCAGCAACAATTACGGATGCGGACGACTCCTCACCTGTGCACTTAAGCGAGGACCATCCGCATCACAAATCACCCAGGAACTGCTTCGGCCACACTACCACGCCTCCTCTCTAAGCCACGAGTGTACGCCGATTATTTATTTAAAAAGTGGCCTTTTTGACTTGAGCTGTGGACCCGCTACACCACACCATAAAGTTGTAATATGATTCTTATTGTTTTCTTTTTTGTAGATATGGGTTCCGATTCTTAGGCCTTGAAAATAACTGCATGAAGGTTGAGAACCGAAGCAGAGATGTAGAGAAGTAAGTGAAATATGCTATTCATTATTTGTACTTGGCATTCTTTGCTGTAACAATTTGTCTTGATCCCTTTTTTCCCTCCTTGACAGGGGGCATTTATTTAAAGCCTCCAGATAGCACTATCCTATAGTCCACTGTCTGGTACAGTATGCTGAAGATGCAACCCAGTAATTTGGCAAAAGTAGTGATTGTCCACAGCTGTTGAGCAATTGCATACTCTATGCGTGTGCTTCACTTGTGAAAATATGTACTAATTCTAGAAGTTTCAATTATAAAATATAAATATTTATTACTAGGTCACTTAACTTGTGATAAAGAACAGATGTTATCAGTTTTTTATTTCATAATAAAAATGTATTGTTAACCCAGACAACAATAAAACTATTCTCTAAATTTAATTTTTGTTTACAAGCTGCATGCATTTTTTCATTTGCTAATTGTAATAAAAATTATTTATTTCCGAAGGGAGAAGACTGGTATTCCACTTTCTGTTAATAGTAAATGTTGCCCATCATATGCACATTTTTATTTATATTAAGATATTTTTCTTTGGAGTTTGGCATCCTTTTTGGTGACTTTAAAACTTGGATTCAATAAAAACCTCTACATTTTGTGTTTACAAATTATGATATTAAGTTTTTAATGTGTCTGGTGGAATGATTAGCTTCTGAAAGCTATTAATATAAAATATTCTCGCTAGATACATATATTCAAAACCAGGATCCAGTGGATTCATTTTTAGTTTCTTTTCTTTTGGCATGCTTCATCATTTTTTGCTCAGTACAGGGTCTTTTACACTATTGACAGGTATTTGAAATGTGCGTTCTTAAAAGGACTACAGAACTGGGAACTTTACATGTTGTGTATATTATGTTTTTTTTGTCTTTCATAATAAAACACCTAATAACTGTTGAATATACTATCAAACTATAGAGAAAATGTGATTATTGGATTTTCATACTTAACCAAAATTTATGAAACATCTGATCAGTCAGTATCAAAGTTACAGACACTGAACATGCTCTGTCACAAATAATTATATTCTCTTATTAGAGGTACACAGTACACTTTTAAGTAAAGAAAGTATAGGAGACACAGAATATATATAAATATTTGTATGAAAATAAACTAATACCATTGGCTAGTGCAATACATAGCTATCTATCTGCTATTACTATATATTCAGCTAAATTACCTGCACTCAACACCCTTACGAGTGCTAGAAAAAACATGTGATAAACCTACTTAAATGAATACACCACCCAAAATTGTAATTTTTTAAATGTATTACTTACACTGTGTTGTTCGTAGTAATGGCCAAGAAAAAAATTAATCTTGTGTTTTTATGAAGAATGAAGATAACAAAGATCCTGACACCTTAGGCCTATATAAGGGCCAACTCTGTAGAAATAGCAAACAATATCAAAAAGTCCATGTAGAAAAATCTATATTTACTCCTGATGCATGATCCATATGTCAGATATTTGGATGTATGTCCCAAACAAACCACTTCTGAAATAGATGGGACGTACTTTCGAAGGGTAAATTTGAGCTTTTGTACTAAAGACCTGGCTTTCCTCCCATTCGTTGGTCATTAAGCCACACTACTATATTTGTTTTTACAATGGTATTTTGTGAACCTGGGGCCTCATGCATAACGCCGTGCATAGAATTCGCACTATAACGTGACGTAAGCACAAAAGCCGAAATGTGCTTACGCACAGAAAAGTCCAGATGCAGGAATCTGTGTGTTCGCCAACTTACGCGTTCTTCCACTACATAAATCCCGCTCAGCGTGGAAATAAACGCACGTGCATGTGCTTGCTGTCCCGCCCCAACTCCTCCCAGAATTATGTCTCTTTCAATATGCAAATCAATATAAATAGCCCTTAAGCCCAGCGTTCTGTGAAAAGGCAATGGCAAAAGTACGAGGAAGAATTTCAGCGAATACCAAATGGAGGCAAAGAAAAACGTACTATTTGTTGGTTTAAACAGTTATATAAGCAACAAAAGGAAGTTGATCGAGTGACATAGCGTGTCGGAGAAACTCGAAAGCTCAAGTTCACAAAGTCGCACAGTGCCCGAAATAAAAAAAGTTGTCACATATCAAAGTCGGTGTGAAAAGGTGACTCGTATCCCAACGTCTGAGTGTCATATGAAAGCTTATTAGGGTACAGTGAAAAAAAAGGCACACAGTGTGAAAAAAGCACGAAATGTCAACTTAAATCTTGAAATTTCCACTTTAATCATTTAGTTTATTTTGTCATTAAAGCAGAACATCATAAACTTCATCTTAAAATCATTTAATTTACTAGTTTCTCAAATCCCATCATAACTAAAGTAGCACGTTAAATGCTTTGTTTTGTATTTGATCTTATATGTGCTCTATGTGCCCAAATCACTACGTGCTCTTCCTCCGACAGGACACAGAATCCATTACGTTCGTAATATTACAGCTCTCTGAGTAATTAAAATACTGAGATGTATCCGTGATATCATTTTCATGATGATATGAGTTAAAGCATGTTATTGAACATGGTGGTGTAGTGATTGTTCATGTCTTACAGCAAGATGCGTGCTGCGCCATGCGCTACCTTCGATGAAATACTTTATTACAGAAGTACTGTCTTTTTCAAACGTACTAACCCCCAATTCCTGTCCTTACTTTTCTTTCTCCAAATACCCAATCGCCACACAATCAGCTCTGTAATAGACGTTAAGCCATCTGTAAGCTTAGAATGCCGATTCTTCAAAACTTTTAAGGAACATCGAAATATCTTCGTAATGTTTAATTATTCTATCCTTCCAGTGTCGCGCCAACCACAGCATGAAAACAGTGTGAGGCAGGAACAAACTGTGAACGAAGCTCAAGTTCGCTAACGCTGCGGCACCGTGTAGTTAAAGTTAAAGTTTTATCTGTATAATATAATCAACATATTTTGCTGCATTTCATCTTAAAAATGATATCGTCATCATATGTAAATATGCGCTTTATACAGTGGCTCAGGTTGTGCAATATTATAACTGTATCATAAGTACAATTACCTCATGGTAACTTGCAAGTACAAACAGTTCTACGAGGTCACTTGATGGACTGATTGAGTGCGTGTATAGTTCTTGGGATGAAACTGTTTGTGAACCGCGAGGTCTGAACGGGAAAGGCTGTGAAGCGTTGGTCGGATGAGAGCATTTCAAATAGCGAATGGCTGAGGCAGCGAGTGCTTGATGCTGTATATCGATAATTCTCTTTCCGATCGCTGTAGATCTGTGATTCACACTCAGATACAGTGATATAAATACTCCGAGTGGTGCAGTGTGAGTAATATGGAAAAAGATGATCCGCTGTGGCAACACCTAACGGGAGCAGCTGACAGAAGAAGAAGAAGGTGCAGTGAGAGTAACAACGCTAAAGCAGTTATGGTATTTAGAATAGTTTGACCATTCTGTGGATGATTATATTGTTACAGGTTAATTACAATCAAATGAATTAAATTTATGAACGATATGCGGTTAATTTCAGTGTATTTGATAAAGCCGCCGTCATGAATGTGGCTCTAAGAAAGGGTAACCACACAGGAACAGTAGCACTGCTTTGACGCTAAGTGCCGCCAGTCTGCAAAACTGAGCGGAGAACTTGCGTACGACAGGGTATGAGGTACCGTGGAAAAATGCGTGGCTTTACGTCAAGTGTAGGTTTTATACATCACGATTTGAACGTGGAAACGTTCTTACTCAACATTTCTGTGCGTACGCACCGTTTATACATGAGGCCCCTGCACCATTGAATTGACCTTCTATTTGTTGAAGTACTACTGATATGCTCATATATGAGGCATACCTCCCAGCTGATGTTCAAAGTGTGGAATGTTTTATTTATAAACTGTGTTTTCACCACAAACTAAGCTTATATGTAAACAGGAGAACAAAGGAAAACTGTCCAAAAACATACCAACATCCAAATTCTCAGGATTACACATACTGTTTTTTTTTGTTCATACAATATAGATATACTTTTTTATTTTAATGCACCATTTCCTAGAAGTATTATTATTTCAAAATAAATTATAATACTTCTTTAAAGGTTTCTTGAAATTGTTCAGAATATAATATACAATACACATCATCATAGTACTTGTCCTTTCAGAGAGATATATATTTATTAGCAATTTCTGATAACACTGCACAACAAAGTTTTTGCTTCTTGAACATTGTTGGGTGATTTTTATAGATTTTTGGGTGCTGATCACGAATATCACATCAAAATTTACCCACCACGTACCGTTTCAGTTTTGTCATGATTATTTCTTATATTTGTATCCAAACATTTTCGCTTCTGGAAGTGACTTATCAACAATGGTTTGTGCAGCCTGGGCGTACCCAGGCATGGAGTTAGGCCAAGTTGAAAATTGTTCTGTGGAAGTTAACATCCTGGGCATGCCTGGGCAGGTCTGAACAAGCTTGACGCTGTCTCAGCATGCTATAAAGGTGGCTGCATACACCGATCCTGCTCATTTGGTTAATATAGATAGTCAGTGTGTATGTACAGTATCAGTATAGTAAAGTATAGTATCTGTAGCAATATAACAGTAAGTAAGCTTGACGCTATAGATGTTTTGGTGTCGAGCGATATGTTTCGTCAATGTCGTAACAGCCGCGATACATTCTGCTACTGTATATCTGTGGTGAATATACACTTGTGCCTCAGAGACGTTGGATGACTGCTCTTGTGAAGAAAGCTTATCATCTGTATTTCGGCTGCAAAATTGGTGATCAAGACAAGGAATGGGGGCCTCACATTTGCTGTGTGACATGTGCTATCAGTCTGAGAGCCTGGCTCAGAGGCACTCGAAAGACGATGCCGTTTGCCATTCCGATGATATGGTGAGAACAGTAAGACTATGTGACGGACTGTTACTTCTGTTTGCCTAATGTGTCTGGTTTCTCTGCCAAAATCAAGAAGTCAATTGAAAATCCTAATCATGATGACAGTCTTCCCATTCCGAAACCACCAAAGGATTGAACCTTAGACGGACCAGATGAAGAAACTGCAATTCAGGGTACTGACAGTGACATTGACCCGGATTTTGAACCGTGCTCATCAGGCAATCCACATCTGATAACACAGTCTGAATTGAACGATTTGGTCAGAGATTTGGGTCTGTCAAAAGCAAAAGTCAAGCTGCTGGGTTCGAGACTGCAGGAATGGTGTTTGCTGTCACCAGGTACGAAAATTTCTGTGTTTCGAGGCCGACATCATGATATAACCAAATTTTTTGCACAAGTCGACAGTCTCTGTTTCTGTTGTGACATTGAAGGATTGTTCTCAGCCTTGGGTTGTGATCACAACCCGGAAGAGTAGCGTCTCTTCATTGATTCATCAATGTTAAGCCTGAAAGCTGTTCTGTTACACAATGGCAACGTTTATCCTTCTGTGACATTGCTACGCTTGAGAAACGATACCAGGGCAACTGGAATCCATCAATGCTTGCTGACTACTGTTGGACACTGCAACGTGATGCACCAGACATTGAATACAAAAGAAAATCAGGAACAAAACACTTTTAATTCTGTTGAATTTAATAGCTTATGCGAAACATAAACATGACTAAATACGATATTGTCAAAAAACATATAAATGTCTATTTCTCAGAGTTCCTACGTGATCCAGTAAAATCAAAACTACATTATTGCATACCCAGTAGGTACCTGTCACATTCAGCAAAGACTTTTCAAAAAAATTGTTGTGCAGTGTAATGTATTACTTGAGATTTTGTTAAGTCCTGGTTGATTTTTTTTTTATTAATTATGCATGTCACCTTTCTTGACTTGACTAATAGAGTAATCAAGGCTGACTTCTGCCTTTCACAGCAACATTACATACTTTCACATACAGCAAGAGTCCGAGCATAAACACATGCATTTTGAACTATACACTGACATCATCTCAGTGACAAACATGTCAAACATTAACCTTTATTATATACAGTATAAAGTGCTCAAAGCCTTTTTTTAAATGTTTAATTTTAACCTCCCAGTGCTTACTGATTCAATAATCAATATTCAATTTTTTAGATGGAGACTCTTCTGAAGACAATTGTATTTTCTAAAAATCTCAGTAAGAATAATTTTCATCGGTACACCTCAGCTTTTAGTGTATTAATGCAGTAATTGTGGAAAGTCATAAGGAAGTATGCACATAGCAGGGTTAATATGTAGGCACTTACCAAACTAAAATTAGCTTGTTTTCTCTCTCTGAGGCCAATCGTTATTTCTTACAACACTTCTATGAAATAAAACGTTCATCATATTGGCCTCACACTTGTCTGTAACACCCCTAGAAATATATCTAAATTTTGACAGTGAAGGCCTAGAGATTATATTAGTGTAAAGACTACATTATGTTCTTAAAATCAGTGTTCAATACATGTACCAATTCGGTACATGAGAGAGCAGATGATGGAGACGTAAAGGGATTTATTCTCCATAACATACTGTGCCCTTGTAAAGAGAACAGTAAAAATAATGTGGGAATAGACCTAGGTTAATATTTAACCCAAGCCTAAGTCAATATTTAGTATATTAAGACAGGAAATTAATCTTAAAATTGTTTCACCACAATAATCTATAATACTTCAAAAATATTTTCTGATCTGTCCAAAAAGAGTTCATAAGAGAAGAACCTCTGTTGTATTATTTGCAAATAATAGTTCAATTTGCATTCTAACTTTCACCTGGTGTACTAAATTTGTGTTTCAAAGATGTAGGGTGGGGTGCTTTGCTAATTTCTTACACCTTGATGTCATTTGCATATGAAGAGATTCCAAACTCCTTTCCCCATGTGAAATTTACCATGGGTGTTACAGACTCAAATCAAATGTATGTTTTTTATTATATAATAGTAATAATAATAGCAACTCATTACTCAAAATGGTAAATGCAGGGAGAATCCAGGATTGAACCCGCAATCCTCTTGATTATGAGACAGCAGTTCTTACCTCTACACCAACCAAATGAACATGTGTACTTTGTGTCAACTGATATTTGAGCTTTAGTTTTTACACATTAACAGCAACATGTAAATGTAATAATTTCTTTTTCTTCGGTTTTATTATTGAATAAAAGCGCATTTGTTTTGTTATAACTTTTGTGAAAGTGTTTATTTGATATTTGGACTTCAGTCTTCACACATTATGCACTTCACCTCAGCATTTTGTCATTATTACTATAACATGAAAAAAAATTCTGTTTTAATTATGTGTTCAACATTTCTTGCCTCGAATTTCCTGTCATCCTACATTTACACAGATCGCTGTAGACATGGAACACGCATGAAATGTATGTATTCCAAAAAATGATATATTATAAACCATATACAATTCCAGACACCTAACTCCCAGATAAAGAGACTTCAGGACTGAAAATTTTGTGTCTGACTTCACTTCACTTCACTTAAGCTGCCTCAGTTGGAGATGAGATAGCAGGCTGCTTGCTGCATGTGCTGATTGACACATTTGCAAAACAAACACGCTGATGAGGAAGGGTGAGGAAATTTAAGGTGGCCTGGCATTATGAATATTTTTGTAGGCTTCACGGATTCTAGTGTTGTCTTATTTTATTTTTTTCTGACATCTTTTTAAGTTGATTTAACAGATATTTTGTGGAATGTGGATTTTCTGAATTCTCTTGCATTAGGCTGTTTTGCTTCAAAATACTATGATGGCAGATGGTCATCATTATTTTGTTAAAGGATCCCTACATAAAGGTCATGATGTACTGTATTAAACTGGACTACTACATTCTCTTTTAACTTTAGGAAGATGTAACATACCATTCTTTTAGTCTGTTTGGCCTGTTACAAAATTTTCAATTTAAATTTTAAGATGCTTACTCAACCTTTGTAGATTAGAATTACTGCTTTCCTACATGCTTATCCTTCTCCTTCTAATTTTAGCCTATTTATGTGACCTGGCAAGGCTTGTTTTTTCACTAAAATTAAAAGGTATAAAATTATTATTATTTCTCTTTACCCTTCTTAACAAAAGAAATCCACTGTATCCATAATTTCATAAAATCTTCTGAACTTTGACAATTATGAGATATGTCTCAGAAAAGATGATGATGCAGCAATGAATCCATCCTACAGCTTGTGATCTTTCAAAGCAACTAAGTTATTGACCACCCTTCTGTGATTTTTGTCTTGACAGACTGCCACTTCAATTAACATCACATGCAAGTAGCTTCCTTTTTTTCTCTTTTTGCCACAGACATCAGCTCAGAATAGATCTTTTTTATTTTATCTGTCTCAACTACTGTATCACTGCTGTGAAGAAGTATGTGTCCCTTAATGATATCCTCTATTTTTGTATATGCATCATAATAAATGGCTTTAGATCTTGAGGGAGAAACGAAATATTAGATAAAATATATTTAAGTTATCCAACAGCCATATTTCTAATGTGACAAGATTATGGCTCCTTAGGTTACTCACTTAGTTGACCAAAGGTATTTGATAAATAGAGTCAGCTGACTGAACACAGCCAGACCTGATTGCATTTAGCTCTGTTGATTCTAAACCCCACTTTATATTACCCTTAACCATGAGTGTGAAATAATCACCACAGGGTTTCTTAAAAAACACTTTGCCTCAATTAAAGGAAATTCTGGAAGATATGATGTTATATGAATCTTGTTATAATATTGAGATTAATTGTCACTTTATCTGCTTAAACTGTATAAATTCATTTCTTTTCTGTAAGCATGCAGAGCTGAGCCAGATTTAGCACAGAGTGCCAGCATTCAGAATTGCTGGGCCAAGCATGAGGATAAGACAGACAAATACAGCTGGAGGACTGTGTCAGCCTAAAGGAGAACTGAGTGTTATTTTAAAACCTACTGTCTGATGTCAGCTAAACTTTTGTACCCTTGTTTGGAAATGGGCTCTGTGCCATTTGGGGGCTTGCACGTGGAGAAATACTATAAAGCATCTTGGAGGATTGCCAGCTATTGGGAGACCTGACGCCCGGACTACAGGAGACTACGTCGAATTAGTCCGAGAAATCCTTCCTGCGCTGTGACGATGACTGCAAACTCCATATGCAAGGTCCCCATCCTTGGACTGAGTACTGCGGTGTGTTTCCCCCGTTAATTATGCAGCGTAAGCTGAAATTAAATAAGAGCTAAGCTTATCCTTCGATCTCATGTAATTTTATAAACCGTCAATTTACATGGGGTGGGAGGGATAATATTTATTTAAATTCAGGTTATTAAAACGCTGCAATTGAAAAAGAACACATTTCCAGAGAGCTAATACCTCTCTTCAGGAAACAAAATGGCGCTGCGAGCAGCATTGTGGCTAAATTAATAACCGTATATAATTTATAATATAATACAATATATCTATATATATATATATATAATATGCTTCTGATAATGACGGCAATGGAAGGTTCTGTCGCAGGGGTAGTCGCGCGCTCAGACATGGATGCTCCGACCGAGTTAAGATTCCAGACCCTAATTGGAATGGGGATATTACGAATTAATAATAATCGTAATTAATCCCGGCAAACGACAAGAGGCGATCTTGTTCCGGGTCCCGGGCAAACAAAAGTTTAGCTGACATCAGACAGTAGGTTTTAAAATAACACTCAGTTCTCCTTTAGGCTGACACAGTCCTCCAGCTGTACCTGTCTGTCTTATCCTCATGCTTGGCCCAGCAATTCTGAATGCTGGCACTCTGTGCTAAATCTGGCTCAGCTCTGCATGCTTACAGAAAAGAAATGAATTTATACAGTTTAAACAGATAAAGTGACAATCTCAATATTATAACAAGATTCATATAACAGACCACCCTTTGTCACTGCATCTGTGACAAAACAAGTCCTGAGGATCTTATCCACAAAGTAAAAGTTACTCGATCCCCCTCTACAATGTAAACAGCTCCTCAAGAATGTTTGTAAAGACGTGGAGTGTACTGCCGATCTAGCTCCTGTTTCCCCCGTTAATTATGTAGCGTAAGCCAAAATTAAAGAAGCTAATTTCATCCTTGCTTTCATGTAATTTTATAAACCGTCATATTGCATGGGGTGGGAGGGATAATATCATTTATTTAAATTCAGGTTATTAAAACGCCGCAATTGAAAAAGAACACATTTCCAGAGAGCTAATACCTCTCTTCAGGAAACATCCATCCATCCATCCATTTTCCGACCCGCTGAATCCGAACACAGGGTCACGGGGGTCTGCTGGAGCCAATCCCAGCCAACACAGGACACAAGGCAGGAACCAATCCCGGGCAGGGTGCCAACCCACCGCAGGACACACACAAACACACCCACACACCAAGCACACACTAGGGCCAATTTAGAATCGCCAATCCACCTAACCTGCATGTCTTTGGACTGTGGGAGGAAACCCACGCAGACATGGGGAGAACATGCAAACTCCACGCAGGGAGGACCCGGGAAGCGAACCCAGGTCCCCAGATCTCCCAACTGCAAGGCAGCAGCGCTACCCACTGCGCCACTGTGCCGCCCTTCAGGAAACATATGAGGAAAGAAATTGTTGAAATATACTAATCAAGAAAGCATTACAAACACATTTCAAAGGTTCTGGGATTCCATTGCACCACAGTGAGAGCCATTATCTCTAAATTGAGAATGTGGTGAACAGTAGTGGATCTTACCAGGAAAGGCCAACACACCAAAAGTACCCTCAGCACACAGCAATATCTCATTTAAGAAGTCACAAAGGATCCCAAAAAACCATCCATTGATTTGCAGGCCTCTCTAGCCTCAGCTAAGATCAGCGTTCATGACTCCACAATAAGAAAAAGACTGAGTAAAAATGAGATTCCTGGGAGAGTAGCAAGAGTAACATGAGCCCTCATTTCACATTTGCAGAAAAAAAACACCTGTATGATACCAAAAACCTTTGGAGTTATGTTCTATGCACAGACAAGTCAAAAGAAAAAACTGTTTGGACAACATAGGTCCTACTATGTCTGGCATAATAATACGTTTGAGTGTTTGAGAACATCATGCCTCCAGTAAAACTTGGGGGTGGTAGTGTGACTGTGTGGGGATGCTTTGCTGTTTCAAGACCTGAAGCCTTGCCAATATTAAAGTAAACACAAATTCTGGACTTTACCAGAATATTCTTAAGGAGAATGTCCAGACATCTGAAGCTTAAGTGTAATTGGGTTATGTGACAGGACAATGACCCAAAAAACACAGAAGTGCACAACTGAATGGCTCAGCAGAAACTCAATTAAGATTTTGTAGTGGCTTAGTCAAAGTTCTGCCATGGGCCCAATAGAGATATTGTGGTAGGTACTGAAACAAGCAGTTTATGCTCACAAATCTTATCGATTTTCCTGAATTAAAACAGTTTTCCAAAGAAGAGTGGGCGGCAATTCCTCAAAAGCAGAGTGAAAGACCGATAACAAATTATAAGAGGTTTTTCTGTGGATTATTGCTGCTAAATGTGCTCCAATCAAGTATTTTAAACTGGGGGTGGGTGGTGGACAATTATTTTTTCAGAATGGTGATGGGTGTCCATCCATCCATCCATCCATTTTCCAACCCGCTGAATCCAAACACAGGGTCACGGAGGTCTGCCGGAGCCAATCCCAGCCAACACCGGGCACAAGGCAGGAACCAATCACGGGCAGGGTGCCAACCCACCGCAGGACACACACACACACACCCCCACACACCAAGCACACACTAGGACCAATGTAGAATCGCCAATCCACCTAACCTGCATGTCTTTGGACTGTGGGAGGAAACCCACGCAGAAACGGGGAGAACATGCAAACTCTGTGATAGGTGTCAGATAACTTTATTTCTCAAATGCATAAAGTAATGATTTAAAAACTGAATTTTGTGTTCACTCAAGTTCCATTTCTGTAATATTATACTTTAACTAAAGGTCTGAAGGCCATTCATTATGTAAAATATTAACAAACATTGGATATTACGAAAGGGGTAAATACTTTTTGCAAATGCTTAAGTTGTTCTAGCTAACCTTAGGTGCCTCTTGCTAAAGCCATGTGTCTAGAAAGGAAGAACTAACACAATATTAACCATTAACCAGCAGTTCTGTCATTATTGCTCTCCCACTTAACACACTTATAATTAAAGCTTGGTGAAGATTCTTTCTATTTGATGAAAACCAAAAAAGTAGTTTATGAGGCAGAATATTATTTTGTTTGCTTCCCATCACACCTGTGTGAAGTTACTGTGATTGAAATTGAGAACATTCCACTCTTCAGCAGTCATAAATGAGTACTTTTAATGTTCAGTTTGAAACCAGGAAAACATAGTTTAAAGTCCTGTTGATATAATCTTCTAGGACACAAAGTTTAAAATGCATGGTGTGAGAAGCAGGTAGTGTTCCTTCAGTGCAACACCCAGAAAATTACATGCAAACCTGAGGCTTGTGGAATCCTGAGTGAATCATTTAATTTAATAGCATGAGACTGAAATAGAGAGAGGGGCATTTCCTTTGATCACTGGAAAATGCACACAGGATTTTTTAATTTTTGTATTAATTTTTATATCCATCCTTGCCCAGAGACAAACATGCATTTTTTTCATCTTCTTGTCACTAATGCAATTGAGTCTATAATGTTTAGGTATTCACTGTCTTTAAATATTGTGAAGGTGACTCTGCAGTTTAAGGGCATGTTCCTTCTCATAGTTACTTTTGCGTTTATTTCCAATATCTTCCAAGGATGTGCATTTTGGGGTTTGTTTACTAATAATAAGTTTTGTACTTATTATTCTAAATTATTCTAGTGATTATGTATTTTCAAAAAAATACACTGATCACAAAAGAACTATATTGTGAAAACATTGTCTCTTCTTTTCCTTTAAATTGTGAAGTGAATTATAAACTGTGATGCTTGGAAGTCACTGCTGCCTTTAAACCTTTCTCCTAGTGCCTTTCCAAAGTATACATAATCATTTCAAAATAAATACTTCCATGTTAACTCTAACATAGTGTGATGCTGTCAGCATCATTGACAAGAGTTTGCAAGAAGATACAGTGGGTATAGAAAGAATCACCCCTTTTAAAAATATTCACATTTTGTTGCTTCACTGCCTAAAATGAAAACATACACATTTTTTTAGCTTTATTTACTCAATGCAACCTATAACATCCAAGTCAAAGATGTAATCGCAACAGTTGAGAAAAATATTAATAAATAAAAAACAATAATCACTGAAATTTATAAAGGACCCCCTCGCCCCCCACCCCCATAACAATACAGGCAGTCCCCGGGTTACGTATGAGATAGGGACTGCAGGTTTGTACTTAAGTTGAATTTGCATGTAAGTCGGAAGAGGTACATTATTTTAAGAAATGCTATTGTTGACTGACTGTAACCATGTGCTCTGCCAATAAATGATGGAGTTTCACCTCTCTCTGACCTTTTTATTATTTCTACTTTATTTTCAATGGTGATGTTTTTTCTCTTCTTTACTGTATCACCAGCACTTGCATCAGATTTGTGTTTCAGAGACATTCTTGAAGGGTGAAGGCAAAAGGTTAAGATGAGCTCTTCTACACAGCACTGTACACACTATCACAGCAGGATGGCACCTGTCGTCAACACATCTGATGTACTGACAAGAGACAACTTCCTGCTATGCACGTAACAGTACAAGCAGGCTTGCTATTGAGAATGAATGGAGCGGCAAGGGGCGGTTCATCACCCGCCCACCACACAGTCACCTCCACTACAGTATGCTGCCTGCAGCATCCGCCCACCAAGAACGAACACGGTGCAGCCAAAGGCGGGTAATGAATTGCCCACCACCGCCCCCATTCAACAGGCAGCCACCCGATGCACACTACAGTGCTACCCCCCGCTGCCCCGTTCACCCTTAATGGCCTCCGTTCAGCCACAACCGGGTCACTGCTTGTAGTATTACCATCTGCCCACCGAGAACGAACGGGGCAGCCGTGTGTGATAGGCGGGCAGTGAAACGCCCCCCTTCGCTTCATCCAGCCTGCGTCCAGTCAGGAACAGTGGCTGTGGCAGCGTAATGGGTGGGCAGTGAACTGCCCCATCAAGCCTCCGTCCTGCACACGAGCTATAGTAGTGGCCCTGGTGACTATGGACCACGGGTCGCCGCTTGCCACTGGGAGCCGCCCGAGGGACACCACACTGCGCGGGCAGCAAAATCGCTCCAGCCTCCGTCCAGCCATCTCTTGCAGAGTCTCCAGGCTGAAGATGACGGAGCGGCAGTTACTGAGGTGCATGCTTTGCAGCTGTGGCCCCGTTTGTAAGTCGTAGTTCGGATGTCCGTAACCTGGGGACTACCTATACTTGTAAACTCAATCAGGTGTAACTAATCACCTCCTCCATTGCAGCTCAAGCTAATTGGCTCGCGCCTGTGATCAATTTTAATCATTGTGAGTAGTTTAGCATAAAAACAGCTATTCCTGGAGCATTTCAGTGCTCTCCAAACTGTATAGAAGAGGGATGATGAAACTGGTCAGAGAAGCTACCAAAAGGCGCATGGCAACTTTGAAGGAGTTACAGGACTTTATGGCAAAGAGTGGTCATTGTGTGCATGTGACAACAATATCACAAATGCTTCACAATGTGGCTTGTATAGGAGAGCTGCAAGATAAAAGTCACTCCTCAAGAAAGGCCACGTTGAGTCTCGTTTGAGCTTTGTCAAAAATGCACTTTGAAGATTCTGAGGCCAAGTGGAAAAATGTGTTATGATCAGATGAGACCAAAATCTGACTAGTTGGCCTCAACACCAAGTGATACACTTGGCATTAAGCCTATACAGTTCACTATCCAGAACATAACATACCTATAGTAAAGCATGAAAGTGGTAGCATCCTGTGGTGGTTGTGTTTCTCTGCAGCAGGGACTGGGGCACTTGTCAGGGTAGAAGGAAAAATGGATGAGGCAAAATACTATCAAATTTATGGAAGAAAACCTGCTCCCATATGCCAGAAACATGATGATTGGAAGTAGGTTCATCATTCATCATGACAGTGTCCTGAAGCACAAAGCAAAATTGACTACACAGTGGCTGAAGGAAAAGAAAAAGTGAATACCCTTGCAAGGTCTAGTCAGAGCCCAGACTTAAAACCTATTGAAAATCTTTGGAATGATTTGAAGTTTTCAGTCCACCAACGTTCAACATCCACTTTGACTGAACTTGAACAGTTCTGTAAAGTTTGCTTAATCTAGATGTGGAACGTGGTACAGAAGAATTCCAACAGGCTCAAGACTGAAATTAAAGCAAAAGGTGGTTCCATAAAGTAGTAACACAGGGAGGTGATCCTTTATCGATCAGTTGTATCAGTTTTTTATGTATTATTATTTTTCCAAACTGTTGCTATTATATCTTTGACTTGGACAATTATTGCATTCAATAATTAAAGTTGAAAAATATTTTTGAGTGTGTTTTCATTTTGGGCTGCAAACCAACAAGATGTAAATATTTTCAAAGTAGATGATTCTTTCTATACCCACTGTGTTGTGGAATCTGTAAATAGAGAAGTGTAAATTGATCTTGTCATGGAAGTCTTTACTTTCATCACTTCTCATCCATCTACTTCCTTTGAAATTTGCATATATCCTTGAACATTTCTGTGAGTTTGCAAAGTGATAAGAGAAAGGAACATTCCAGAAAAGCACAATCAAAAGACAGAAATCAGAATCTATTATAAAGCTCTGTAGCAAACTCACTGAGACAGGGAAAACTAAGATGATGTGAAGGAAAAAAATATCCTCTCATATTCTACCTGAGGTAGTGAAAAGATTTTCCAACAACCCCAGACTTTGTAAATACTGTGTCTATTTTCAGGAGTATTTGTGCCATGGTCTAGTACAGCTGCAGGACAACAGTGATGCTGCCCATGCCTTTCACTTCCTCACTGAACCCTAAATTTTGTTTTCCTAATTACATAAAAAAGCACTTCACCAACAGGACATCATTGGTCAGAATGTTCACAATATGCTATCACAGTTGCTTCCCACACAAGAAAAAAAAGTATGAGTGAGTTCTAGCTTGTTGTCCCTATTGCAATAGTAGGGCAGCCCTTTCCTCCAATGTTATTCTGGCCCTTAGCTCTAAATTATATTAGCCATGGCTTTAAAGTCGCTCCTCACTCAAAATGCATTTGAGTCTAGAATAGTAAAGTGAGTTGAGGCAAAGCTTTAATCTGGTTGGAGAATGACAAGACAGCCAGAGAACAGCAAGGAAGAGAACTGAAACCTGTTTAGTTTAACTGAGGGTGCAGATGGATTTTGTTTTATTCATTTTAACTTGATACTGTATGCTGGAACCTCTGATGATTTCCTCCATTGCTTTTATTTTTAATAAAGGTTTAAGTTTTGTTTACTTTTGGCTTCCTCTGAATTATTCCAGGCACAAAGAGCTGCAGTGAAGACACCCTGTTGTCACAGTTCATAATTATTTTTGCCATTTAACAGAGCTACTGAAATGTGAGCAGCATTGAGTCAGTTTGCATCTCAAATCAATTAAGCATATGTATAAGTTATGTATTTCAAAGCTGCTATCATAGTAGATACCCTAATCCAGGGGTGGGCAAAGTCGTTCCTAGAGGGCCACAATGGCTGCGGGTTTTTGTTCCAAACCAGTTGTTTAATAAGAAGCACTTAATTCTCAAGTAACACTTCTGATAAATATTCTTGGTCTTGCTCATTAAGATTTTGAACCATTATTGCCTATTTTAGTCTTAAATAGCTGTAGTCTTGGTTTTTAATTGCTCCTTATTAGCAATAAGATGCAAATGACAAAAGAAACCAGCAGTTCTCCATTTAGCTTGTTTCATTTTACACCTGTGAGTATTTATTGTGCACTCTTTGGTTTAATTAAATACTTGGAAGGACAGGGAAGAGAAAAAAGTGAAGGACTCAGAATTACTCATCCGGTTTTAGACTTCAAATCATTTGGATGATATCCTTAGAAAGGAAAAAAAATCTAGCATATGAGAATGACCAGACATGGCAGAATTAAAGCAGTAACAAGCCATGAAATTCAATTATTGGCAACAATTGTTTTCTAATTAAGCAATTGAGTTGGAACAAAAACCTGCAGCCACTGCGGCCCTCCAGGACTGACTTTGCCCACCCCTGCCCTAATCCCTTTCCTACTCTGAAAGTGCTCACTCTCTGGCCACTGTGTTGTAGTGGTTAATGCTTTGGATTTCAGACCCTGAGTTAATGGGATTAAATCCAGCTACTGACTCTGTGTCATTTAGGGAAGAGATTAGGGTGTCTGCCTTGATAAGAACTTTGAAAGAGAGGAAACATAAATCCTCCAATTTCCCTATACACACTTCAATTACCTGTGCTCCAATTGAAGAAAACAAAAGAACCCATAACCAATTGTATCTCAAATGTCATGAATGTTGTTGTGTAAAAGTATCTGTCAAGTAAATAATAAATCTTGAGTTTTTTCTTCTATAGTGAGCACCTACCAATATGTTTTTTGTCATTTATTTTTGCTTTTATCAAATAAATCTTAAAAAAGAGTGCCCTTTTAATATAAGTAAACCTACAATATTTTCAAAAATATTACAAAATAAACCTGGTGAGCAGGTATTTGACCTGCAGCACAAGGTGGAGCAAGGTACTAGAAAGCAGATGGTTGAGACTGTGACTGCAAACACAAGAAAAAGTGTGTTTTTTGCCTTCATTATATTTGTGATTTTGGTATTTGTATTACTATATATATTTATTTTTACATCCATTTGAATTCCCTAAATAATGATATTCATTAGGATGAAAAATAGCAAAAAAACATTCAATAAACTGCAGCAAGACTCATTGTTTCAGCAAAGTTAGAAGAAAGAAGGTAAACTTGGTGTAAGACAGGAACCAACCCTGGGTGAGATAGCAGAGTATTGCAGAGCACACTTACATGTCCACATCCTTTCATTCAAGACTTGGAGTCTCCAGTCAGTCTAGTATCTTATTTTAGACATTAGACTGGACTTCACACTAGCTGGCTAGAATTAATACTAGTTTGTTTTAATTAATCACATCATTTGAAATGATTACTTAATTAAAAATACAAGATTGCACTGTGTTCTGTGTGCTAAATTTCTTGTTAGCCATATTTTGTGGTAGTATGACTGCTATGCCCCTCCTCGAACCGCCACCTTATCGTGGTGGAGGGGTTTGCGTGTCCCAATGATCCTAGGAGCTCTGTTGTCCGGGGCTTTATGCCCCTGGTAGGGCCACCCAAGGCAAACTGGTCCTAGGTGAGGGATGAGACAAAGTGCGGTTCAATATAACCTCCTATGACGAATAAAAAATTTGGACGGCATTTTCCCTCGCCTGGACGCGGGTCACTGAGGCCCCACTCTGGAGCCAGGCCTGGAGGTGGGGCTCGATGGCGAGCACCTGGTGGCCGGGCTTGCACCCATGGGGCTCGGCCGGGCACAGCCCGAAGAGGCAACGTGGGTCCCCCTTCCCATGGGCTCACCACCTATGGGAGGGGCCAAGGAGGTCGGGTGCAGTGTGAGTTGGGTGGTGGCCGAAAGCGGGGACCTTGGCGGTCCGATCCTCGGCTACAGAAGCTGGCTCTTGGGACGTGGAATGTCACCTCTCTGAAGGGGAAGGAGCTTGAGCTTGTGCGCGAGGTTGAGAAGTTCCGGCTAGATATAGTCGGGCTCACCTCGACGCACAGCTTGGACTCTGGAACCAATCTCCTTGAGAGGGGCTGGACTCTGTACCACTCTGGAGTTGCCCGCGGTGAGAGGCACCAAGCTGGTGTGGGCATACTTATTGCCCCCCGACTTGGAGCCTGTACATTGGGGTTTACCCCGGTGGACGAGAGGGTAGCCTCCCTTCGCCTTCGGGTGGGGGGACGGGTCCTAACTGTTGTTTGTGTGTATGCACCAAACAGCAGTTCGGAGTACCCACCCTTTTTGGAGTCCCTGGAGGGGGTGCTAGAGGGCATACCTTCTGGAGACTCCCTCGTACTGCTGGGAGACTTCAATGCTCACGTGGGCAATGACAGTGAGACCTGGAAGGGCGTGATTGGGAGGAATGGCCCCCCCGATCTGAACCCGAGCGGTGTTTTGTTATTGGACGTCTGTGCTCGTCACGGATTGCCCATAACAAACACCATGTTCAAGCATAGGGGTGTTCATATGTGCACTTGGCACCAGGACACCCTAGGCCTCAGTTCGATGATCGACTTTGTGGTCGTGTCGTCGGACCTGCGGCCACATGACTTGGACACTCGGGTGAAGAGAGGGGCGGAGCTGTCAACTGATCGCCACCTGGTGGTGAGTTGGCTCCGATGGAGGAGGATGCCAGTCAGGCCTGGTAGGCCCAAACGTGTTGTGAGGGTCTGCTGGGAACGTCTGGCAGAGCCCCCTGTCAGAAGTAGCTTCAACTCCCACCTGCGGCAGAACTTCGACCATGTCCCAAGGGAGGTGGGGGACATTGAGTCCGAATGGGCCATGTTCCGTGCCTCTATTGTTGAGGCGGCTGACCAGAGCTGTGGCCATAAGGTAGTCGGTGCCTGTCGTGGCGGCAATCCCCAAACCCGTTGGTGGACACCGCCGGTGAGGGATGCCGTCAAGCTGAAGAAGGAGTCCTACCGGTCCCTTTTGTCCTGTGGGACTCTGGAGGCAGCTGATAGGTACCAGCAGGCCAAGCGGAATGCGGCTTCGGTGGTTGCTGAGGCAAAAACTCGGGCATGGGAGGAGTTTGGGGAGGCCATGGAAAACGACTTTCAGACGGCTTCAAGGAGATTCTGGTCTGGCGTCTCAGGAGGGGGAAGCAGTGCTGTGTCAACACTGTGTATGGTGGGGATGGTGCGCTGCTGACCTCGACTCGGGACGTTGTGGGTCGGTGGGGGGAGTACTTCGAAGACCTCCTCAATCCCACTAACATGCCTTCCAATGAGGAAGCAGAGCCTGGGGACTCGGAGGTGGGCTCCCCCATCTCTGGGACTGAGGTCACCGAGGTGGTCAAAAAAACTCCTTGGTGGCAGGGCCCCGGGGGTGGATGAGATACGCCCGGAGTTCCTCAAGGCTCTGGATGTTGTAGGGCTGTCTTGGCTGACACGTCTCTGCAACATCGCATGGACATCAGGGACAGTGCCTCTGGATTGGCAGACTGGGGTGGTGGTCCCACTCTTTAAGAAGGGGGACCGGAGGGTGTGTTCCAACTACAGAGGTATCACACTCCTCAGCCTCCCTGGAAAAGTCTATTCGGGGGTTCTGGAGAGGAAGTTCCGTCGGATAGTCGAACCTCGGATTCAGCAGGAACAGTGTGGTTTTCTTCCTGGTCGTGGAACAGTGGACCAGCTCTACACCCTTAGCAGGGTCCTGGAGGGTGCATGGGAGTTCGCCCAACCAGTCTACATGTGTTTTGTGGACTTGGAGAAGGCGTTCGACCGTGTCCCTCGGGGAATCCTGTGGGGGGTACTCCGAGAGTATGGGGTACCGGACCCCCTGATAAGAGCTGTTCGGTCCCTGTACGATCGGTGTCAGAGCTTGGTCCGCATTGCCGGCAGTAAGTCGAACCCGTTTCCAGTGAGAGTTGCACTCCGCCAGGGCTGCCCTTTGTCACTGATTCTGTTCATAACTTTTATGGACAGAATTTCTAGGCGCAGCCAGGGTGTTGAGGGGGTCCGGCTTGGTGGACTCAGGATTGGGTCACTGCTTTTTGCAGATGATGTTGTCCTGTTTGCTTCATCAGGCCGTGATCTTCAGCTCTCTCTGGATCGGTTCGCAGCTGAGTGTGAAGCGGCTGGGATGGGAATCAGCACCTCCAAATCCGAGACCATGGTCCTCAGCCGGAAAAGGGTGGAGTGCCCTCTCAGGGTTGGGAGTGAGATCCTGCCCCAAGTGGAGGAGTTCAAGTATCTCGGGGTCTTGTTCACGAGTGAGGGAAGAATGGAGCGTGAGATCGACAGGCGGATCGGTGCGGCGTCCGCAGTGATGCGGGCTCTGCATCGGTCTGTCGTGGTGAAAAAGGAGCTGAGCCGTAAGGCAAAGCTCTCAATTTACCAGTCGATCTATGTTCCTACCCTCACCTATGGTCATGAGCAATGGGTAGTGACCGAAAGAACGAGATCGCGAATACAAGCGGCTGAAATGAGTTTTCTCCACAGGGTGTCTGGGCTCTCCCTTAAAGATAGGGTGAGAAGCTCAGTCATCCGGGAGGGGCTCAGAGTAGAGCCGCTGCTCCTCCGCATCGAGAGGAGTCAGATGAGGTGGCTCGGGCATCTGATCAGGATGCCTCCTGGACGCCTCCCTGGTGAGGTGTTCCGGGCACGTCCAACCGGGAGGAGGCCCCGGGGAAGACCCAGGACACGCTGGACGGACTATGTCTCCCGGCTGGCCTGGGAACGCCTTGGGATTCTCCCGGAAGAGCTAGAAGAAGTGGCCAGGGGAGAGGGAAGTCTGGGCATCTCTGCTCAAGCTGCTGCCCCCGCGACCCGACCTTGGATAAGCGGAAGAGGATGGATGGATGGATGACTGCTATGTCCAATTTTTGCTCTTAAGAAAACTGCATTAAAATGAGTTTCACATTACTAGCCAACATATTAGGTTCTAGATGTAAAATTACAAAGCTGTTTCTAAGTACACAATGCCCACTATGTTGTTTTCTTCAACTTTCATTGTATATCAGAAGAATTTTAGTCTCCCAAAAAACTGACCACTTTTTTGATCTCTGCATACACCAATGTGGAACTTGTTCAATTTTTGCAATGTTACAAAAAAAAGAAATCTGCACCAATACAATAATATATATATGAGGGGGTACCCAAAAATAACTGGAATTGAAAAAAATAATAATTTTTACTTACTGAAACTTTAGTCTCCTTCAAAGTACTCTCCATGTGAATGAATGCACTTGTCCCAACAGTTTTCCCACTGATTTGGTCTGATACCAAATTCTCACCAAGTAATATTCCACTAGATTTTTTCTTAGATTGCAGCAGTTTATGGTTATTGGTCCACAGAGTAAAGTATATAAGAGATAATCTACTTAAAAAATACATTCTAGGATGGGTTCAATATAATGCTGTCCTTCTGAACTCATAAAGTGTAAAATGTTCAGATTTGTACATGTATATCAGCATTAGTAAATAAAAATTATTTCTTACCCAAATGGATTTTAAATCTAGGGATCTTATAAAAGTTGTTTCTTTCATTTAACACATGTAGAAGTGATGACCACAGATGAGATAAGTAAAGTAGCATGTAATCAGCATGGAGTAATGCATTTTTTTAAGAATTCCCTAAATTTTCATTTGGTTATTCAAGTAAACAGAAATTGCATAAAATGGCTGGTAAGCAAAACCATTTGACTAGCCGTATGTCTTATTCTTGATCAGAGACACCAAACTCCAGTGGATTCACATACATGTAAGGTGTTCATTACATCAAATGCTGTATTTTTCAAATTCAAATATATCTGAGAGTAAAGCTCAGTTTGTGTGAAATGATAAAAGGCATTATACTCTCATTCCAATGGCAGTAACTTAACATGGTGTTTTATTGCGAGGTCTTTAAGATTAGTGATTTAAGTAATTTTTATTTTTTCTAAGGTGTTTTGACATGCAGGGGACATGACAAAGCCCCAAACCCCAGACACAACCTCACAAATACAAGTGCTGTGTTCAAACAAGAATTTACTTTAAAGAAATATCTCAACAAAGGCTTCTTCTGTCAATAAACAATTTTCTTCTCTTTTATTTCTTCACCTTTACTCCTACCCAGGAAAGCCTTGTCCTTCTCCTCTCCTAACTCCAACTCGCCTGGTTGAGGTGGAGCAGGTTCCTTTATACCAGACCTGAGAGTACTTCTGGTGCTACCACATTGCACCCAGGAAGCACTTCTGGGTCAGGCAGAACCTCACTAAAACAAGGAATGCTCCATTCCACAGCTTCTTCAGCATCTCCCAAGAAGCCAAGCAGGGCCGCCCATTAGGGCTACAACTCCCATACAGCTCTGTGGGTGTGCACATGGGAGATTCACCAGAGGGATGCTGCCATCTATTCCACATAGCCCCAGGAGGCTGCCTCCTTCAATCCATTCATTATAAAGGCTTCCCAGCCAAGCAAGGAACCATCCATCCCAGCCAGGAAGCCAGCCCCTCCATGTCTTTTTTGACCAAGTATATTCAGTTGATATCTTACATAGAGTTTTAGGTAGAAATTTTGGTAACTTTACTGGTTATAGTTTTTTTATTTAAAATTCTGCAGGGTACTCATCGTGGTGTTTAACTTTGGAATGAGTTAGTGGTGAATCCAGCCAATGTTATTGCATTCAAACGTGTACAGCATATTACAGGATTTGCCAAATATCTTATCTTTCTTTGGTTTTGTTCAATAGTTTTCAACCTGTAGGAATATTAATTTACTGAAGTAGTATTATTCTTTTTGACTTCTTTTTTGTGTTTTGCATTCTAATGTTTTATTATGTTTTTATTAATATTCATTGCGTCATGGCATAAGTAATAATTGTTTGTTTCTTCTTGTGGACTGTGTATATTTGTAATTCCTCATAACGTTAATGTATAAGATCGTTTAAGTCCATTATCCTCCTATTTGTATATAGAATATAAACTATTAATCTTCCCTTAAATATACCGTTAGTGATGCCCAGAGAGTTGCAGCATAAATGTGTAGGTGTTCTGCAATCTTTGATTATCACTTTTCAGTTTTATACAGTTTTCAGTTTTATTCAGTTGTTTATGTTTGTTTCTACATTTTTGCTTGTGATTTAAGAAATTATGTACAGTGTAATTTGTAATTTCTCATATGAATGTTTTTTGTTTGTTTAAAGGTATGAGCTCCTCCATGTGCTGAATTTTGACCCTGTTCGTCGAAGGATGAGTGTTATTGTGAAAACTAAGACAGGTCTGAATAATTTAATCTTGCCAGATTTGCTTTTGTTTGTTTGCATGTTCATTTACTACTGTATAATTTGAAAAGAGCCCAGTGACTGACTAGTACTATGTCCAGGGCTGTTTCCTGCCACATTGTCAGGCCTGCTGGGATAGGCTCTAACCTCCTGCAACCCAAAGTTGCATTAAGCGGGTCTAACAATGTTACTCTATGTTATTTTAATTTGAATAGATTTTGGGCCTTTATAGCAGCATACTTGACATCTGCATGTTGAATAATTCAATTCCTAATGTGGCTTGTATTTTTAATGAATCTCACAAATAAATACACTTGATATTTTATAGTATCTTTCTGCATGAAATCAGTCCCAAGTTGCTTTTCAAAGCATAGAGCTTGGCAGTTGTGTATGATTTTATTTTTTTCCCCCATTACAGCATAAGAAGGTTAAGTTACTTATTCCGGGGTCATTCAATGTAGTCAGAGGTGGAAACTGAAATGACAAACTTTTGGCTTCTGAACTGACAGCTTCTTAATTGTTAGAGCAGTCCCAGGAAACAAAGTGTTCTCTGTAATCCACAGAGTTTAAAATCTACATGCCTTGAGGGGTAGAAGCTAATGTACCTTCATACATCAGTTGTGATGAAGAATTAAAAAGGCAATTGTTAAGTGTTCTAATTATCATGCTTAAAATTGTAATTATCTTGAAATACACATCAAACATAAATTAAAGATTTAATGAGTGGATATTGCTTTCTTCTATTTAGGTGAAATTTTATTGTTCTGCAAGGGTGCTGATTCTTCTATGTTTCCAAGAGTACAAGAAGAAGAAGTGGAGAGAATCAGAATGCACGTTGAACGCAATGCCTTAGTGAGTATTGAACACCTTCCTAAATAAAACAGTACTGTGAAAAAGGCGGTTGTGTTTATCTGCACATGTATGGTATCAATCAAATAATGTAATCAGACATCAAAAAAAAAAAATCCTTTGACCTTTACTCGGCATTCCTTGTATGATGTTAGGTCGGTGGTTGACTCCAAGTCTCACATTCCTAAGGGCTTGTGCTCAGAATACGTACGCGCACACATCATGGCTGCCATGCATTCCCAATGTTCATTTGTCACGTCCTCTGAGCACGTCCTCAAAAATTAACATGATGCGTACGCAAGTTGCAGTACCAGCAAAAGTCAGGGGGCACAGTGTAATAAAAGTTGGAATCTAACGTCAGAATCTCTGTTTACTATCTACATGTGACAGAAAGCCGCTTTGAGGATCATCCAGGATCGATGTACCTGCTTCGATGATTGATGAATGGTTCAATGTGGTGAAGCAAAATACCGACATACAAATACATTCGTGGTGCTTTTATATTCAAGTGTCACATATTCCCCATCGTAATGACACGATACATTTTAAAAGTCTCACATACCATCTTCTGTGCCGTCTTTTTTTTTTTTCATCAGAATGTACAGCAGTGTATTTGAGCCACAGAAAAAAAAATTAAGGACATGGTGAAATGGTGTATTTTGTGATTAAAGTGGATATTTTGGCTTTAATCTCGAAATGTCCACTTTAACCTCGTAGTTTACTTTATCATTAAAGTATACCGTCGTAAACATCATCTTAAAACCGACCCAGTTATTAATCGCTATGTGCTTTTGGGGGTTCCTCCTGAACTGACAGCAGCAATTTACACACAGAACACATTACATTTATGATATTCCAGCTCTCTGCACATTTAAAATCCTTAGATTTATACTTGATATCACTTTCATGATGAAATGCATTAAACTATTTATATTACATTTCACAGATAAGTCGTTAACTTCATTTAAATAATGATTACTGATAATAATTACACATGTTGTGGCAGCATGATCTGCCTCGCAGGGAGTCGCGTCCCTTGTGTTCCCTGCCTGGAATTTGCATATTTTCCTGGTGGGTTTCAACAATGTGCTCTGTTTTCCTTCCAAAGACATGAAGCTTTGGGGATGTGGTGATGCTAAAATGACACTAGTGTGTGTGTGTGTGCTTGTGTTCACCTTGCGATGAGCTGATGCCCCATCCAGAGATTGTTTCTGTCTCGCGCCCGATGCTTGCTGTAATGGGCATATCACTGGATTGATGGATTTAACCATTGAACATCCTTTTCAGAGATATTGCGGCAACATGTCCTCGGAATTTAATGGATGTTTCAGGCAATTCACAACACAGCGAAGCCGAACCTGTTCTCACCGTGATGATATCTCATACGGCCACCTGGTGTGGAATCTTCCAGATTTACATAAAATACACGCGTAAGTATGAACAGTACAATGCTTACGTAGCAGTAGCGTCCACTGGAGCATGCGTTGTGTTGTGTGAAGCATAAACCTGGCCTAATGCTTTCCACCAGTGGGGCTGAAGTTGCAGCTGAGATAAGTAGTCAATTCTTAGTAGCCAGAAGCTATTAACACTAAAATTACCAGAGCCAATGAAAATCTTGTAAATCTGGCCCACCTTAAATCCCTTAGCACCTCTCTGTCAGCGTCTTTTGTCTTCTAAATGTGTTGATAAGCCCAAGCAGCCAGCAACCTGCTATGCCATCCCCCCCACTGCCTCAGAACGGGCAAGAAGTTCTCCCAGTTCCTGCCTTGATTGATTATCTGGGAGTGTGCTGACCTGAATTGTAAGGGGAAATAATTTGATATGTGTTTTGTATCTACAACACTCTATGTAAACACATCGTTAAAACAGAAACGTTTTTAATGTTTTAGTAATAAATGACAAAATGTAGACATGAACTGTATAATGTGTGAAAGCTGATGGCCAAATGTCAAATAAACACTTTCACAAAAGGTGCAAGTACAATACGACAGCTTCCTTGGTGCAGCGGTTAGAAGTGCAGACTTATAATCCAGAGGTTGTGAGTTCGAAACCAGATCCCCCACAAATTCACTGTTTTGAGTAGTGAGCTGCACTTATTGTTAATATTATACAATAAAAATATACATTTGATTTGTGTCTGTAACAGCCGGTGTAAATTTATAGTACTTGTAAAAGTTAGCGTTTATTTTTCACTTTTATTCTCCCAGTCACAATCATGATACAACAGCCACCCCCAATCCCCTCCCCACACCCCAAATCTGATGCAGTTACTTTTTATCTGAAACTGGGAATAACTGTAGATGTGAGTGGTGTTTTGAGACAATCTAACTGGAAATCCTCTGATCTGGAGTGATTAAAACTGACACACAAACACTGGTGAATCTGCCTTCTTCATATCTCACCTTCACTTGATTTTTTTTACTCAGTTTTATTGAGTGTTCCTGCTCACACTGAATTAGTATGCACCTTATGGTCCATGATGTCAAAGCCACACTGACAAAAAAACAGAGACATAGGTATATATGATATTTGGAATAACTTATTTTATGACCTGTATAATACATTTCAGAAAACATTGTGGCACTGATGCAACATTATTCATATTAGTCATATTCATTAGCATCCTCTTTTGCTTTATCCATCACCTTTTCTTGTAAGAAGCGACGACGAAGTTCCTCTGCAAGGTGAGCAAAGAACATTCTTCTTTTCTCAGTGGCCCCCGTGCATGCCTTGTACAGTACATGTGCTTTGATTGCCGCCATGTCAAGCTTGTTATAGCACAAAGCAACCGGCCACCTGCGTGCTCCTGCCGCACTGAATAAACTCGCGCCTTCTGCTGCACGATGTCAACGTAGCACCCGGCAAAAAAGAAAGAGACAAATATATATGACATTTTTGAAGAAATAATTTTATGACCTGAATAGTACCAATCAGAAAGCATTGTCGCACTAATGCAATATTATTTGAAAATGAGCCTTAACTAGTTTTGCTTTTGGCTACGGTCAGTGTCACTACTGGTAGCATGAGGCGATACCTGGACCCTACAGAGGTTGCACAGGTAGTCCAACCTCTCCAGGATGGCACATCAATACTTGCCATTGCCAAAAGGTTTGCTGTGTCTCCCAGCACAGTCTCACGGGCATGGAGGAGATTCCAGGAGACAAGCAGTTACTCTAGGAGAGCCGGACAGGGCCATAGAAGGTCCTTAACCCATCAGCAGGACTGGTATTTGCTCAATTTGGGCAAGGAGGAACAGGACGAGCACTGCCAGAGCCCTACAAAGTGACCTCCAGCAGGTCACTGGTGTGAATGTCTCTGACCAAACAATTAGAAACAGACTTCATGAGGGTGGCCTGAGGGCCTGACGTCCTCTAATGGGAAGTGTTAACTGTCTGGCACTGTGGAACTCGATTGGCATTTGCCATAGAATACCAGAATTTGCAGGTCCACCACTGGCGCCCTGTGCTTTTCACAGATGAGAGCAGGTTCACCCTGAGCACATGTGACAGACGTGAAAGGGTCTGGAGAAGCAGTGGAGAACATTATGCTGCCTGTAACATCGTTCAGCATGACTGGTTTGGTGGTGGGTCAGTGATGGTCTGTGGAGGCATATCCATGAAGGGACTCACAGACCTCTACAGGCTAGACAACGGCACCTTGACTACCATTAGGATGAAATCCTTGGACCCATTGTCAGACCCTATGCTGGTGCAGTGGGTCCTTGGTTCCTCCTGGTGCATGACAATTCCTGGCCTCATGTAGTGAGAGTATGCAGGCAGTTCCTGGAGAATAAAGGAATTGATACCACTGACTGGCCCCCATGCTCACCTGACCTAAATCCAATAGAACACCTCTTGGACATTATGTTTCAGTCCATCTGATGCCGCCAGGTTACACCTCAGACTGTCCAGGAGCTCAGTGATGCCCTGGTCCAGATCTGCTAGGAGTTGTATTGGAAGTCCGATGTACATAGGCTGAACAGGACCAGAGAAAGTACAGTCCCCTGCGGCACTCCTGTGTTGCTGACCACAATGTCAGACCTGCAGTTCCCAAGATACACATACTGAAGTCTGTCTGTAAGATAGTCCACGATCCATGCCACCAGGTATGAATCTACTCCCATCTCTGTCAGCTTGTCCCTAAGGAGTAGAGGTTGGATGATGTTGAAGGCGCTAGAGAAGTCCAGAAACATAATTCTTACAGCACCACTGCTTCTGTCCAAGTGGGAGAGGAATCGGTGTAACATATAGATTATGGCAACCTCCGCTCTCACCTTCTCCTGTGGCATCAGGTGGTGAAGCAGCAGCTGCTCCATGGTCTTCATCACATATGACGTCAGAGCAATAGGCTGCAAGTCATTCAGCTCACTAGGACGTGATACCTTTGGGACTGGGGTGACGCAAGATGTTTTCCAAAGCCTCGGGACTCTTCCCTGTTCCAGGCTCAGGTTGAAGATGCACTGTAGAGGACTCCCCAGCTCCAACGCACAGGCCTTCAGCAATCGTGGCGATACTCCATCTGGACCCACTGCTTTGCTGGCACGAAGTCTCCTCAGCATTCTGCCTACCTGGGCTGCTGTAATTGTGGGTGGGGGGAAACTCTCTCCTATGCTGGTATCAGCAGAAGGATGGGTGGAGAGTGCAGTACTCCGAGGTGAGAGTGGGTTATGGTGGCCAAACCTGTTAAAGAAGTTGTTCATCTGGTTTGCTCTCTCCACGTCTCTCTCAATGGTGGCACCCCGCTTCGAGCTGCAGCCAGTGATGATCTTCATCCCATCCCACACTTCCTTCATGCTGTTATTCTGCAATTTCTGCTCCAGCTTTCTCCTGTACTGCTTCTTCACCGCCCTGAGCTGGACTTGGAATTCCTTCTGCACGTGCTTGAGCTCATGCTGATCACCGCTTTTAAAAGCCCTTTTCTTCTGGTTCAAAAGGCCCTTGATGTCACTTGTAATCCATGGCTTGTTGTTAGCATTGCAGCGTACTGTTCTTACTGGAACTACAATGTCCATACAGAAGTTGATGTAGTCAGTAGTGCAGTCAACAACCTCCTCAGTGTTCTCACTATATGATCCCTGCAGGATATCCCAGACCGTAGCCTTAGGGGACCACTTCCTGAATGAGCGTGTGGTTGTAGGTAGCTCCCTCACTCTTGGTTTGTAGTGAGGCTGAAGCAAAATCAGGTTATGATCTGCTTTCCCAAGCGCAGGCAGCGGAGTGGCGCTGTACGTGTCTTTAACGTTTGCATACAGTAGGTCAATAGTCCTATTTCCCCGGGTGTTACAATCCACATACTGGGAGAAGGCAGGTAATGTTTTGGCCAGTGTCACATGGTTAAAATCCCCAGCGATTAGCACAAGCGCCTCAGGGTGCTGTGTTTGTAATTTAGCAACAGCGGAATGGATGATGTCACCCACTATCTCCATGTCTGCCCGAGGAGGGATGTAAACAATAACAACTATTGTTTATTAAAAGCTATATAATGAAAACCCAATAAAACGAATGATACAAATACAGTTAGGTCCATAAATATTTGGACAGAGACAACTTTTTTCTAATTTTGGTTCTGTACATTACCACAATGAATTTTAAATGAAACAACTCAGATGCAGTTGAAGTGCAGACTTTCAGCTTTAATTCAGTGGGGTGAACAAAACGATTGCATAAAAATTTGAGGCAACTAAAGCATTTTTTTAACACAATCCCTTCATTTCAGGGGCTCAAAAGTAATTGGACAATTGACTCAAAGGCTATTTCATGGGCAGGTGTGCTCTAGTCCGTCATTATGTCATTATCAATTAAGCAGATAAAAGGCCTGGAGTTGATCTGAGGTGTGATGCTTGCATGTGGAAGATTTTGCTGTGAACAGACAACATGCAGTCAAAGGAGCTCTCCATGCAGGTGAAAGAAGCCATCCTTAAGCTGCGAAAACAGAACAAACCCATCCGAGAAATTGCTACAATATTACGAGTGGCAAAATCTACAGTTTGGTCCATCCTGAGAAAGAAATTAAGCACTGGTGAACTCAGCAACGCAAAAAGACCTGGACGTCCACAGAAGACAACAGTGGTGGATGATCGCAGAATCATTTCCATGGTGAAGAGAAACCCCTTCACAACAGCCAACCAAGTGAACAACACTCTCCAGGTGGTAGGCGTATCGATATCCAAGTCTACCATAAAGAGAAGACTGCATGAAAGTACAGTAAATACAGAGGGTGCACTGCAAGGTACAAGCCACTCATAAGCCTCAAGAATAGAAAGGCTAGATTGGACTTTGCTAAAGAACATCTAAAAAAGCCAGCACAGTTCTGGAAAAACATTCTTTGGACAGATGAAACCAAGATCAACCTCTACCAGATGATGGCAAGAAAAAAGTATGGAGAAGGCGTGGAACAGCTCATTGTCCAAAGCATACCACATCATCTGGCTGCCAGTGGCACTGGGACACTTGTGTTTATTGATGATGTGACACAGGACAAAAGCAGCTGAATTAATTCTGAGGTGTTTAGAGACATACTGTCTGCTCAAATCCAGCTAAATGCAGTCAAATTGATTGGGCGGCGTTTCATGATACCGATGGACAATGACCCAAAACATACAGCCAAAGCAACCCAGGAGTTTATTAAAGCAAAGAAGTGGAAAATTCTTGAATGGCCAAGTCAGTTACCTGATCTTAACCCAATTAAGCATGCATTTCACTTGTTGAAGACTAAACTTAGGGACAGAAAGGCCCACAAACAAACAGCAATTGAAAGCCGCTGCAGTAAAGGCCTGGCAGAGCATTAAAAAGGAGGCAACCCAGCATCTGGTGATGTCCATGAGTTCAAGACTTCAGGCTGTCATTGCCAGCAAATGGTTTTCAACCAAGTATTAGAAATGAACATTTTATTTCCAGTTATTTAATGTGTCCAATTACTTTTGAGCCCCTGAAATGAAGGGACTGTGTTAAAAAAATGCTTTAGTTGTCTCACATTTTTATGCAATCGTTTTATTCACCCCACTGAATTAAAGCTGAAAGTCTGCACTTCAACTGCATCTGAGCTGTTTCATTTAAAATTCATTGTGGTAATGTACAGAACCAAAATTAGAAAAAAGTTGTCTCTGTCCAAATATTTATGGACCTAACTGTATGCTATAATTATTCATTTATTTAATGAGGAAAATTTTTCGTGCACAAATATGTAACATTGAAAAAGTATGTTAATGTCTATCATTATTAGTTTATTTGAAGAGGAAATTGGGGATAGGTGTGTGGAAGGCCCTGCCCTATTTAAAGAACATTTATCTGGGTCTTCACCATTCAAAGTCTGATTTTCACAGCACAGGTTTGTGGAAATGCGTCATGTCTTAATCAAAGGAGATCTTGGAGAAAAAAGTTTCTGATGCTCACCAGGCTGGAAAAAGTTTCAGAACTATTTGTAAAGAGTCTAGACTCCATCAGTCCACTATCAGACAAGTTGTATACAAAGGGAGGAAATTCAATACCACTGTTATTCTCCCCAGGAATGGTGAACCAACAAAGATCACTCCAAAAACAAGGCTTGTAATTTTCCAGGAGTCACAAAGAGCAAAAAGGGTAACATCTACAAATCTAAAGGCCTCTCTTGCTTTGGCTAATGTCATGAGTCTGCTATCAGGAGAACAATGAACAACAGTGGTGTAGATGGCAAGGTTGCAATTAGAAAGCCACTACTCTCCAAAAAGAAGACCATGTTGATAAGCCAGAAGGCTTTTGGAAGAATATTCTGTGGACAGAGGATTCCAAAATTGAATATTTTGGTTTAAATGAGAAGCATTATGTTTGGTGAAAACCAAACACGGCATTCCAGCATAAGAACCTTATCCAATGCAAGTGGTGGGCCTGCTTTGCTGTCTCTGGACGAATACAGCTTGCAGACTTTAAAGGAAGTATGAATTCTGAATTGTACCAACAAATTCTTCAGGAAAATATTAGTGTATCCATCTGTGAATTAAAACTCACGAAAAAGTGGGTTGTGCAGCAAGACAACAACCCTAAACACAGAAGTCATTCTAACAAAGACTGTTCAGCAGAAGCAGAAAATTCATGTCTTGGAATGTTTGAATCAAAGTCCTGACATGAAATGTTGTTGTAAGACTGAAGTAAGCAATTTATGTAAGGAAGCCCCCCAGCATCCCTCAGTTGACGCAGTTCTGCAAGTGGGAATAAAATTCCTCCAAGCCAATGTCCAGGGCCAATCAACAGGTACCAGAAATCTTTAGTTGATGATATCACTACAAAAGAGAGTCCCATCAATTACTAAAAAAATTATTTTCACATACTTTTTCATACACAGATATGCAACATTGGATCATTTTCCTCAGTAATAAACAAGCAAGTGTAATGTTTTTGTGTCATTTGTTTAACTAGATTCTCACTATGAATTTTTAGGATTAGCATAAAAATCAGACCACATTTTAAGTCATATTTATACAGATACAGAGAAAATAATAAAGGGTTCACAATCTTTCTAGCACCTCTGTATGTCTTCTGACATAAGAAGAATTTGCAAAGTGGCAACACAAATGTCAAAAACAAATCACAAAATGGCAGCAGAGTGACATCAACATCATAAACATAAATAAAGATTGCAAAATCCAGGCAGTAACTTATAATTGAGTAGGGAGGTGTTCCTTTTACCTCAGCTGGATAAGCAGGTACTTTCTAATTTGCAAGCCAACCTGTACATGTGAGGACATGAGATGAAAAGGGAAGAGCACAGAGGGATTTCTCACCACTGATATTGTCATTAGCCTGATGTTCATTTTCAGGTTTGTTTATGTTGTTATTCTTGCTATAGGCCTATAGCATACTTTCCATTTTTGTATTTTAACTACATTGTTGTCCTTCCTCAGTGTGCAAATGCTTTTCAGGTTGCAATATGAAAAATAATTTATTTTAGGTACTAAATCTTATGCTGCCAATAAAATGATTAATAAAACAATTACATGTTAGAGATACTGTATTAGTGTTTGCTGGTATGGATTAACAATCTCATTAATATAATTACTGTTAGAAGGAGAAAGTGAGTGCAAGAAAGAGTATGAAAACTTCTGTAGCATTAATCAAGACTAGAAGGTTGGCAAAATTCCCTTCAGTATAAGTGAATAGTGTACTTTAGTGTTCATGGAATTCTTTCAAGGTATCATTGCTCTCCGCTATTTTATACTTATTTCCCTTTTATTTTATTTTAATTACTAGCTTTGTTTTATGTAGCATATTTATTTTTAATGTTTATTATTTTTAAGCAAATTTTCTTTAAATAAGATTTATTATTACTTGAATTTTTGTTTGCACATTACTAGTATTGATCAGTGAAATTCACTAAAGCAATTTTTTGCAGCAAATATACTGTGTTCACTGGCGATCTTGTTCGCCAAAAATATTTTTTCTCATCTGGCTTAGACAAACATATTTTCTTCCCCAGTGCCCCATGATGCTTTGTGAGGCCAGCATGACATCACTGAGCTACAGCAGTCAGTATTGGATGGGACAAATATCCCACTAATTTATAACATTGATCCTAGTAGTGAGCTAAAAATTACTAGAAATCTCCCAAATACAATACATTACAAAACGTACATGTAGATGGAAACGGGAAATGAACTGAAATGTGTTGATGTATTTGTGTTTTAAAAGTAATGTCATTTTATATGGACTTGTGCGTAATACTGAGATTACCACTCCATTTTGAGAGTGGTGAATATGTACTGTCGAATCTGTGGAGGGCCATCCTTAGTGAATACATGCTTCCTATATTCCACTGTTCGCAGGAAATTTTACTGTTCTTTATTTGATTCTATTAATTTTATCTCAGAGATGCATTTCTGCCTTACAGCCCAGGTCACATTTTTGGCCACAATAATCCATCCAGCATAGTATCTTTAGCTATTAAAGACATTCACAAGACCCTTGCACCATTATAAATCACTAAAAACTGTTCAGTTTCTCCTTCCCCAATGACTTAATGCATTTCACCAAGTTTGGTGAAGTTCTCAAACATTTCTAAAAACATTTCTGCCAAAGTTGAGGTAAATCAAATTCAGCAGGGTTCGTTTATCATTACGTGCAAGATAATTTCAAGTTACAGTACATTGTAAAGCTAATCAATTATATTTTAATTAGTAAATATATGATTTGTTTTTTAGTATGAATTGTCCTATGAGACATCAGAGCTGTCAGCTGATTCCTGAGATTATTTCTATTTACAGGAGGGATACCGTACACTGTGTGTGGCATACAAATCACTAACTCCAGAAGAGTTTGAAGTGGTTAATGGATTTTTACAGGAGGCCAAGCTTGCTCTACAGGACCGTGAGGAAAAGCTTGCAAAAGTCTATAATGACGTGGAAACTGGAATGCACCTCATAGGTGCCACTGCTGTAGAGGACAGGTCAGTGACAGTAAAATGTGCTCTTAACACTTACAAGCTATATTTTCATTTTATTTTTGGAATGCTTCTAAATCTGTGAGGAATTTTGCCTTAAATGTTCTATGTGTGGCCCCAGCAGAAGATTTACTTTTCCAGTTATCATTTTGAGTGGTTAATATTTTAACAGCAGTCCATCTTTAAAACATCAAATGTTATTCACTTTCGCCCATATGATGAAACTCTTGATGAACAAAAACAAATTCACAACATCAGTAAACATATAGGTCATTCCTAATTTTTTAGTTTTTAGAAGAAAAAGTAATATATTAGTTGCTAGATCTTAATCTGAAGGGATTTCATCAGATGAAGTCAAGTGCCATATTTTGCAACAACTACCACCGTGCTTAATATTTTTCTTTGATTGTTTATGTAATAACTTTTTTTCTCCAGAAGCTAACATCGTGTGAGTTTCAGGGTGGTATAAATCCTTGTATTAGCAGGGATCAAATACTAGGTGACATTAGACATTGCATTGAAAATGACAAGTTAAATAACAAATTATGGTAGAGAGTTCTTAATCTTTACCGTGATTACCCCAGCTTTCAGAATTGCATGTGTAGCCAATAGTGATTTTATTTGCATTCAAATAAGTGTAAAGAATTAAAGAAAAAATAAAAAAAAAAATAATCAAAAACCTTGATGACTAAGTATTAATAGAATGTGTCATGCAATATCCACTTTATCACCCTGGATACCTGCTGTATTGTGTCTACTGTATCTGTTGTACTCTCTTAAACGCTTCTCCAAAGCCTAGTACCTCTCCACCCTCTGTTGACCATTTAAATTGGTTCTTGATTTTATACTTTTTTTTTTTTAAATAAAACTTAATCTCAGAACACAACAAGTCCTGTTTTTTGCTCCACATGCATTCTAAGCCAGTGATTGTGTGTTTTTGTTACTTCAGTGTTGCAACTCATCCTTGTGCATTTCTGACTATGTGACATTCTTCTACCTTTTAATTTTAAAGGAGCATGTGATTTTTGGATAAAGTGGTTTTGAGAATATTGTATAATTTTATTTCTGTACAAACCATTGCTCTTTTTTGCAGTCTGCAGGAAGAGGCTGCAGAGACAATGGAGTCCCTTCACAGGGCAGGAATGAAAGTATGGGTGCTCACTGGTGACAAGATGGAAACTGCTAAGTCCACATGTTATGCCTGCAGACTGTTTCAGAAAAGCACAGAGCTTCTGGAGCTAACAGTGCGGTCATTGGGGGAGGATAGTGGAAAACGAGAGGAAAAGCTACATGAGTTGCTCTTAGACTACCACAAGAAGGCAGTTCAGGACCGACCCAAGAGCAAAGGTGGTATATACAGGTGAGTAGTGTGCAGTTAGATGCTCTAAGGAGTGGGTGCTCCTGATATAATGTTAATTTGTGTCTTTGTTGCATGTTTTTGTTAATTGCAGAAATATTTTGTAGAAATATTCATAAACATTATGTGTACGCAATGCACCAATTCACCATGTCTGTATACCTGGAAAAGGATGTTGTGTTATGTTTTACTCAAAGAGAAATACACTACAAAGTGTAACATCACTACAAAATGTTCAGTGCACAAAAAAAAAAAGCTCAGAGTCTATAACTTTCACAGAATTTCAATGTACTTCCCAGGAGCAGACAACTGTCAACCAAAAATCCATCTATTAAAACTAATGTATAGTAAATGTCTTAAAGGTGGATGTATCTGCTAAATTTTTAGGAGTTTCACAAGTTAAGAGATTTTCATCATTGCACATGCAAAATCAGTGTATTGTCTCCAGCATTGTTATGAAATGTGTAACATAAAGTGGCAAAAACACAATTTAAAAAATTAAACTACACTGATATCATACTTGAAATGACTCATTCTTTTCCAGTAGCAGTTGTAAGGATTTCTTGGCACTCACCTGTTTCTTCATATTAAATGCTCTACTGATGCTCTGCCCTTTTGCAAAATTTGCTGCTGTAAATTCTTTTGGATTGGAGATGCTTAGTTTCAGTGTTACTTTTTGGCAATTTGCCATTTTAGCTGGTCTGGTATGTGAGGCAGCAACTATTCTTTTGCCCGGTTTTTAAGGATCTTGAGAGGCTGTTATTCTCTAAATAAAATATTTCAACAGATTATGTAAAAGACACCCACCCTACTATTTTATCCAATACCAGTAGGAAAAAGTTTTAAGTTATCTTTGATCTAATCATCTTTAGAACATTACCAGATGCAAGCTTTGGTTGCTGTGCTCTCCACTGGGGCATGCTACAACTCTGTCAGTACCAAGCTCCCATACCCATGGTGGTGTGAACAGATGATCTAAGTACATTCTTAAGAAGGTAGGGATGTAGTGACTTTTTGAAAAAGAAAGTGTAACCTGCCAAGTTCTTCCACAAGAGAGCACTGTAGGGATACATTTGGATTAAGAACCAAATTCTTTTAAAAAAAATATTCAAAATGAATAGAGAGCAGCATCCACTGATTCAGAAAATGTCAAAATATGGACCAAATAAAGCAATTAAACACCAGTTAATTCGGGCATGTGTTATTGTGCCCAATCATGTGAAGTCAATCTTCCCTGTAGCCTTATTTTTGTTGCAGATGGACAGTATGGACAGTTGGTTAGAAAATTTTGAAATTCCTATTAACCCAACACATATCTTTGTATTGTGGTAAGAAAGCTGGAGTACCTGGAGAAAAAACACTCAAAATGTTGAGAAAACTTGTAAACTATACAGTGACAATGACGGAGTTGGAATTTGACAGTGAAAATGTCAGGCAGCAATACAAACCACTGTTGCACTATGTCATTCTAAAATAGGAGGTAATTTCAGAAATATTTAAAAAGAATTGTCAGTTGAGAATCACCTTTAGAATGTTAAGTTTGTTTTTTTAACATAACTTTAAATTCATATACAGTTAACACATAATCCTCTTTAATAAAACCCCTGTGTGCGCCCAGTGTCCGTGTGTGTGTGTCTTCTGGTGAAGTGTGCATGTGCAGGGGCATGGTGCAATGCTTCAAAGCAGATGCTTCAAAGGCCGCCTGACGCGTCACACAAGACAGAGAGGGCGGGAGCCAATAAATATCGTGCGGCCGTTCCAATCGGATTTCGGTAAATGAGGTAAGACTAAAACATAAAATACGAAAAATCCAATCGGGTACTGAGACGTGGAGACCAGCTTCCCCAAAAGGTGGGATTAGTGTTTGTTGTTGTGCAAGTGTTCACTTTGAGGATGTCAGATTTGCAATTAAGAAGCTTGGACGGTAAAGTGTAAAGTGTCAGTTGTTGAAGGGGTTTTCCTAAATATACGAATTTTCATGATATTACAATATGATGACTTTTAAAAGTAGATTTATTTTCACGCACATTACATCAGTTGCTGGGGAGAATCTGCTGATTGCCCACTGTTGTGACAGAAAATTAAACGCATATTATGGACAGAAAATTAAACGCACATTATGGACAGCAAAGCCAGTATTACTGTCAGAAAATTACAGGCATTTTATGGAAAAAAATGTAATGAGGTAAAAGGTCCCTTGCCATTTAATATAGACTGTTCCTACTAATGTTTATGGACTACTGTTCTAGCGCCTGTTATTGTAACAGGCTTAATGTCTAGTGTCTAAATAATAAGTTGTCTTTTTGGCAGAATTTAAAGTTTAAATGTTCAAATGGCTCATGGTCTTTATCACACTCTCTACTTCATATGGAAGTTAGGTCTGGGAATACAAAAGGAGTTTTCCATGATGTTCTAAGCTGACATACAGAGTTTTTCCTAAATTTTATCCTGTAATTTATCATTCTTATGTTTTCCTCTGTGCAAGCTGATATTTGTTACATACTGCATGTGGACCTTTTATTTCCTCATTTTCTCATATTACCCTTTCTCATTCTGTTCTTTCATTGTGGTATGTTATATATGTTTTTCATTATCTGTTTACTTTTTTCTTTGTTAAGGTTGGTGGGAGCTGAAACCTATCTAGTTAGTACACATGTAAAGCAGTAATGAGGTCCAACAACTTTTCAGTGCAGTACTCACATTCTCATATACCAAGTCTCTTTGGGCTAGTTTAGAGATGCCAGTCTGTGTGATTTTAGCCTATGGGAGATAATTGAAATCCTCAGCGGAAACATGCACAAACAGGTCTTAGAATGAATGTATTGTGGCTGGTATTCACAAAACTAGACCAGTTAGAGTTAAAGTGGACTTTGTATCCTCGGGCCCTTTTCATGCAGAAGCAAAGAAAACCAAACTTGGTTCATTCGTAAATGAGTTCTGGGGAAGAATAAACATAAATGAGCATGTCCTTGTAAATAGGTTCCGAGGAATAATAATAATAAATAGACATGTCCTTGCTGTATGAAAATTATAAGATACCTCAGTCCACTTGAAAAGATGCTCTTTTTATTTTGCTAGTTTACTACAGCTCTAAACTCTGATCCTTTCAAATTTTTTAGAAGAAAAGTGATTTCAAGCATTCAGTTTTCCTAACTTACAGGATACAATGCACTGAAGTGAATCAGCCTTTTTGCAATGGCAACCATATACTGTATTTGTATTCTTGATATTACAGAGCAATATATCCTTTAAATGTGTAATGTTTTTGTAAAAAATTCATAACAGATTTGAAGAAAACATTTATGTAGAAAAAATAGGAACTTTTGTGTCCCTTTTATTGATTGGTAAGCTATTAAAATTCTAAGAAGCAAAAAACAAAGACCAAATTAGGATTATATCATGTACAATGAGCCAAGCGAAATGTACTTTTCTTCATATGGATTGAGTACACATGAGAATTCAGTGGTGCCAGATTAGCACATGCTATTATTGCCTTATTTGATTAATACTTCATTAAATCCGTCTTGATAAATGGTTGTTACAAACAATTACAATGTTTTACCTCTGAAGTAGATTTGAAAATAATTGTGTGTTTCTTTTAATTGAAACTGAGCTTTGAGACTGCAGTTGAGGACATATTGAGAGGGCTACAGCATCTACAGAACATAGGCAGCAAATGTTAGGCTTCTTCTTGGTGCCACATATTCCTAGGGAGTTCCACATTTTAGCTCGAAGAATTAGGGCCAGTTAAAGAAGGGATTTTGTTTTAATTTGTTTTCAATAAACGCCTTTCTGTTTTGAACAACATTTGCCACAAAAGATAAGTGTGCTTGGTACTGTTTACAAACAAAAATGACAAATATTCAGAATACTAAAAATCAAATCTGACCCAATGCCTTAGGAATGTTTATAAAACATAAGCAATCTTGAATAAGCCTTTCTATTCACATTTAATAAATAGTCTTGTTTTAGAATAATGCACAGCAAACTCACTACAAAACAAAAAATGTAAAGCAAGACTCATTTGAGGTACATGGACAGGCTGTGAATTGGTGCCTGTTTTGAGTGTACTTTAAATGGAAACATACCATTTCTGGTTTTAGGAGTAAATGGCAGGGGGTTACAGTGTTATCCACTATACTGAACAGTCTGCTAGCATGCACACACACACACACACACAGGTATTTACATACGTTTAGCCACACAATTGCTAACATCAAGTGTATCTTTATCATCCGAGTTTCTCCACAGTTGCTTTGGCAGAGCAGATGGAGTCATAATGTGCTCATGCATACTACTTTATATTAACAAATTGCCTTTTTTTTTAGTAATAAACAGTTATGTAACATATTCGGGGGCAATGTGAATGCATAACATGTCAATGCAAACTTGTCTTGAGACAATTAAATTGCTTTATCAAACAAGCCTTGAATGGCCTTACTGTCAACTGAAAAACAACTGTAGACTACCACTAGAATGTAGTGCTGAACAGACCACAATCAAGGTGGTTATCAAAGACATTCTTTCAGAGGAACTGCTCAAATCATTTTGTGACCATCCTACTACCTCTTGTGCTGATGACAGAATCAAAACTAATTAATGAATGGGCAAGCTGCTTAAACATTTGCCCAAGTTTTTTAGCCTAGAAAGCTGCATTCAGTGAAGCCTTTAATGACTGGCAGGAGATCTGTACTTTTTTTTCTGTCAGTGATTATATGGCACCATCCCTGAATAGGAGAAGGAGGAGGAGCTGGTAATGGTTCATCACTCTAAAACAGACAGTTTGGAGGCTGGTTGAGAGGTCCCAGAAGACCAGGCTTAAGCTCACCATGGGTATCAAGAATGTAGATCAGTTGAGTAGACTGTGAGTAATAGTGGTATAGCTCAGTAAATTCTACAGTCTTTTTTTTCTTCATACTCATTGTGCCTGTTGAATTTTCTCTGCATTATTTTCAGAAATGTATCTTACCTTTTTAGCACTCATAATGTTTTTTTATTTTCAGGAGCTGGTCCTCTAGTATCCCAGAGTTTGGTTTAATCATAGATGGCGCAACACTATCTCTCATTTTGAATGCTACCCTTGATACCAACGCAAACCGCTATAAAAGTCTCTTCCTACAGATCTGTCAAAACTGCATGGCAGTGTTGTGCTGCCGAATGGCTCCACTGCAGAAGGCTCAGGTATTTGCCCCTTTAAGTTTGCTTTAGGCAATGGCTTGTCAGCCCCTTTTTACTTTTATTTAAATGTAATCAGCATTACACTACAAGCTTTTTTAATATTCTAGCAGACCTTGGTAGCATGCCTATTATTTTAATTTAATCCTTGTATTTTTGCCATTTCAGTGATTTTTATGAGTCTGTGATGTTTAAGTAATACCTAGTGAAATTGTCTGCATTGTGTCTAGGCAAACCTCATTTGCTGAACTATGGAAAAAAAAAATCAGACGTTTCATGCACCAGTGCTTTATCATATTGCAGATAAAAGGCTCTGCATGCCGCAGTTTGTGCTATGGAATCCCAGAATGTATTGTTCTCAGTTAAAGAGGCGCGATGCTAATTTGATGAATCTGGCCAGCTTCTAATTAAATGTATACCATTGATTGCAAATATTGAACATGTTAAACTATTGGTATCATATTCTTTCAGTTATTGTAAAGGAAATTTTAATTTCAAATCTCTTTTAAGTATCGCTCCACAATTTGGTTTTATGAACAAGTAGCACATTAGTTCATGTTTGATGCATTATTACACTAGCCTTACACGTGTATGCAACATTGCTTTCTTCATTGCTGCAAGATTGTTTTTGCACTTAAGTGTTTCAGTATTTTAAAGTGACAAGGAGCAGCAGGGCAATATGTGATCTGCATAAAAAAATCAAATGCAAAAGCATCAACAATTGTGACTTGACCAAACTTGCTTGTTTTGTTTTTGCCTGGCCATAAACAACAAAGAATATTGTGTTAGTCAAACCGCTGTATACTTCAATGAAAAACCTTTGCATAAGCATGCACACACCACATGTAGAATAAGGAGTAATTGTGGCTGTTGGTGATGAACGCTGCTCCCTCACAATTCCAAATGGGTGCAGAAGTGTTGTTGGATTCTCAGCCTTTCTAATCTTCCTTTGAATAGAAAAATTCCTCCTGTGTCTGTGGAATGTTTCTTTGGTGATCCAATTAACTTCCACATCCTTAAGATATGTATATTATTGTAGGTTTGCATAGGCATCTGTAAAGATGATAGACCGTGCAAATGTGTTTGCTAGCCTTATATGGATAACAGGGTCTCATGAGAGAGAGCTTTTCTCTTATGTTTTTTAACTCCTATTTGTGCATTTCAAGAATATTGCCAGGCTATAAAATTCACCTCAACAAGAGGCATGGTATAGAATGGATACAGGACAGTGAGTCACTGGGAATTCTTAAACGGATCTTAATTTTTTTATTTCTGTTTTTGAGAGGAGCTGTGGCTTGGTTGTTCTCTTCATGTTTTGGTATTGAATGAGACTTACAAATTGAAAAATAAATCAACAAGATGATTGTATTACAAAATTCTATAGCATAGTTGATTAAAAAAATATGTTTAAATTTCCTGTCATTAGTAGGTTTACCAGTTATTTTTTAAATATTTTCTTATTTGTATTTACTTTTTAGTTGCAATCCAAAAATAAAAAATGGAGAAAGGGTTTTCTTTTCTTTAAGCTGATATTCCTTAGTAGACATTTACTGATTGTAAACTTAAACATTTAGACAAAAGTTTACAAGGATCTATTGACATTTTCCATGTCTATTTAGATTTCTGCTCTTGCCTGAGATTAATTTGCCCCTCAAGAACCTGGGTAGCACCATCTCATTTACAGCTTTGTGGAAACCTGGGGGAGTTTCCAGAGAAGACTTTTACTTTTTTAATGCTGATTCTGCTTCCTTCTTCAGATTGTAAAAATGGTGAAGAACTCGAAAGGTGGTCCTATCACATTGTCAATAGGAGATGGCGCTAATGATGTCAGTATGATCCTGGAGGCACACGTTGGCATTGGTGAGAAACTGGCTAATTTTACAAATTAGCTTTTACAGTCATCCTTGGCTTTTGACAGAATTTACAGTTGTTTGTCTGAGTTATTTTTGTCATTTTTAAGATACAAGTAAGGGACCAAGCTACAAAGAAAGAGCAGGTTAATAGGAAAACAGTTGAAGAAAGTTAAGGATTTAAAGCCACAGTAAAAATATGGATATTTCTAAATGCCTTATGAATATAAAAAAACTGCTGTGCTTTTCTAAATGTGTTGTAAGTTAAAAGAAGAAATGAGATATTTAGAGGTAAATGACTCACTAGTTTGTGAAAAACCTGTAGCTTCAGGGTTAACCGAGGATTGAGTTTGAAAATCAGTGTTTTTTTCTTATTTTATTCAAAAAAAGTGATTCAGTGTATTGACGTGTACTGTGTATACAGTATATACATATAGAAATGTAGAGATAAATAATATAATTGTTTAACATTTCCTCATTGCTGTTCATTCAAAACAAAAATTACACCTGTCTAGGTTATTCATATAGCCTTAAACAACTGATGTGATCATTCTTTGAGTTACAAATCTTCACAAAGCGGGGGAAAGAAGTTCTACTTGAGAAAGGTATTCAAAATTCTGGGTTATCCTCCCTCTCTGTCACCATCTTTTAGTCTGCCTTCTCCGACAAGCAGTCAATCCCAATGTAAATTCTTGTGTGATAATTCATCAGGTTCAATAGGGAGATTTCTGTGTCTAGGATCTCTCAGATACTCATGTTAATTTGGCATTTTTCAAGGAAGCCCATGAGCTTGTGTTTGAACAACTTCCACTGGCCTTCCCAGGCTTGTTTGCACTGACTCTGTGAGTGGGGATCTTTTCTGGTGAGATTCTGGTGGTGGAGTAGAGCAGCCTGATGTAGTGATATATTGAGAGAAGAATCAACTTCATCTATTTAAGAACGACAGAACTGGTGTACAGTTTCTCCCATTTAAAACAGGGAATCTCCTGCAGGCACCACTGATGGAGTCATTTGAGGGAGGCCACATGTTATCTCTCCTGCTAGAAGTGAGGGTTTTATGTGCTCATTGATGTGGGTCCACAGGAAGAATTTTTGTCTGATTATCTTGTTCTTGAAATTTAAAGAAGGTCTGCATCTTGTGATTGCAATGCAATGTCTGGATCATAGACATCAGTAAAATCTATTAGCTAAACAGAGGAAAAGCCATTTACAGCTATATAAGTTAGAAGGAGAGTTTAGAGATCAGCCTTTAAAAACAGACAAATGTGATTGCATTTTTTAGCTATAGTACCCATCTATACGGCAACAATTGAAATTAATTAAAATCACTTCAGCTGTGATTACAATCTAAAATTGATGCCCTGCTCTTTAATGTATTGCTAGTAAATGAGATGCTCACATATTTTTGAAAACCATCATTTTTACATAGCTTTCCAATTGTTGATATTCTCTTCCTTAAGCTAGAGAATTTATTTTTCCGGTTTTATTTCATCCATTTGAAAATACAATATTTATAAAAAAATACATAACAAAGTATAATTGATTGTGAGTTCAGGGGTAATTATTGGTGACATACCTATTTTTTAGGATTCTTCTATTGCAATAGCTACTGGGTCAAGTTTGCAAGCATCCTAATTCCAAAGGGGTGTTGACATCATTTAGCTGAAGGAAAGCTGCACCTTATGAGAAGGTTGGCTTGAAGGAGCTGTGGGATGAACTCAGGCTGCGGAGAGTGGAGAGGATCAGAAGGAGAAGGAAGAAAAGAGATAAATAGAGAACCAGATTCCTCAGAGATCCCTTCATGTATGCCCGACAGTTGCTGGATGGGAAGAGAAGTGGCAAGCTTGATGTTAGTAAGGAGGAAATGAAGTTATAAATCAAGAGCCAGTATAGCGATGATAGATGAGTTCCTCGCATGGGGAAGGATGAAGGTCACGGCCACAAAATCAAGAAGTCTATCAATAAGGAAAGGCATACCGCAAGTCAGGAAAATATTTGTCACAGGAGGGGAGCCATTCCACGCTGCACAAGAAACCACTGCAAAACCTGGGAAGGCACACCACAGACTTGTCTGATAGGCAAATGGGAAAACTAGCCAATTATCAACTTGCAGAGGGGCTGGCAAAAATCGAGCAGAGCCACCTGCCTGGGAAGTACAAGGTGTGATGTTACCAGCACACCCTATACCAACAGGTCATGTGGCCTCTAAAAGTCTGCAAAATTGTCTCGTCAGAAGTCAACAGGATGTATGGTCTCGCTAACAGTTACTTCCGTAAGTGGCTAGGATTGCCCCACTGCTTTTCGGATGTAGACATGCTTATAAGGAGTGTGAAAGTCCCCATCCGCACAGGTCACAAATGGAAGGTGTAAGGTGATGTGGACCGGGCCATATCCAGTTTGCAACATTGAGAGGTGGTGTGGGCGGTCCTGACCAGTCGTGCTGGCTTGGGCTGGGGACAGCAATTCTAGTCCAAAGTCACCAAGAAACAACAGAAGATCATGGTTGTGGACAAAGTCACCAGGCTGGAGCAGGAGTGCTTCCATGTGAAAGCAATACCCCAAGGCAGCCATGGAGATTGGACGAGATAGGACGCAACTATTAACCGACACATCACCTTTGCAGACATCTAGAGGATGCCAAAATCTAGACTTAGCTTCCTTTTGAGGGCAATCTACAACACCCTCCCATGCCCTTAGAACCTCACACAGTGGTATGGCGAAGAGGTAGGCTGTTCCCTCTGCAGGACCATCAAAGCAAACTTCCAGCACATATTGTCAGGTTGTAAGGTGGCTTTGACCCAGGGATGTTTCAGCTGTAGCCATGATAAAGTGCTGGCAAAGCTGGCCGAGATCCTGAAGAGCTGTAGGGTAGCAGGAAACCACACACCGGCCATAGCTAAGAATGCCCTAGCAGGATTTGTGAAGTCTGGCAGTACGTATCAACCTCCTGCACAGAAGAGGGTTAGCATGCTTACACCTGGCAAAGAGTGACAAATGTTGGCAGACCTCGGGGAAACAGCTGGTCTTCCCAAGAGAGGTTGCAATAACTACTCTCCAGCCAGACATTGTCATGTGGTATGCAGTGGAGAAGGGGGTCCTGCTTATTGAACTAACAATTCCTTGTGAGGAGGGTTTGATAGCAGCCCATGAAAGGAAGCACTTGAGGTATAACGAGCTGGCAGCAGAGTGCCAAGAGGCTGCTTGGAAAGCCATATCCCGTGGAGGTCGGTTGCCGGGGCTTTGTTGGCAAAGCAAAAGTCCAATTGTTAAACGGTGTGAGAGTGGTAGGCTCGAGCTTGCGGAAAGCCATAATGGCGCTGGAAGAGGAAACTGAGAAAGGGAGCTACTGGCTTTAGCTGCGGAGGAAAGACATTGGTTGGGGGTCAGCACCCTAGTGAAGGCAGCTGCAGGGGGTGGCAGGGAGATGTCCCCAGAATGCCACTGGCCCCCCTGGCAGGAGATACACCGGTTTTGGGGGAGAAACATCCGTCAGCGGCAGTTTCCAGCTAATGACCCTACAGCTGACCTCACAGCACCGTTGGAGGTGCGACAGGCTGAAGACCTGAAGCAGGATATACCATCTTACCTGTAAAACGAACAGAGTCCTATATTAGTATTTTTAAAACTGTTGAAATACAAGGTGGTATTGAGAAAATGTTTAACTTTCAGTTGTGTGTTTATACTCGAAATTATACAATGTATACATCTCTCTGCTCTCTGTTATCCTCAGGAATAAAAGGTAAAGAAGGGCGTCAGGCAGTTCGAAACAGTGATTATGCTATTCCAAAGCTAAAACACCTCAAGAAACTGCTCCTGGCTCATGGTCATCTCTACTATGTTCGAATTGCTCATCTGGTGCAGTATTTCTTCTATAAGGTAGAGTCCCAGTTTATTGAGGGATCTGTCAATGTTGATTTTTTTTCAGCTTGTGGCTTTCATCTTTGAGGATAATGAGGCCTCTTCAGAAACAGATTAGTTTGTTTACTTTGTCTATAGATTCTTTGGGAAGTACCATGATTAAATTAGAACAGCTCTCTCAATATTAATATCAAGATGTCATACCAGAACTGTACAATATGAAGAATTCTTTCTTTCTTTCTTTCTTTCTTTCTTTCTTTCTTTCTTTCTTTCTTTCTTTCTTTCTTTCTTTCTTTCTTTCTTTCTTTCTTTCTTAATTTCTTTCTTTCTTTCTTCATCTTGTAAAGCACTTTGAGAAACAATTTATATGAAATCGTGCTATATAAGTAAATATAGTTGTTGTTGTTTTTCTGTCTATATATTAATGTGTAATACAAATTAATATTAAAAGCAACTGCATTACTTTAAACTTGAGTGAGACTGGATGTGTGTTTAAGTGTGCCCTACGATGGACTGGGTTCCCAAATACATTTGATCTCCACCTTGCGTTCATTGTTACAGGAAGAGGTTCCTGGCACCCATAGATCTGCAGTGGAAGAAATTTCAGAAAATTTGGTGAATGAAATAATTACATATATACTGTAGTCTTCAGTCCAGACTGGTCTCTGTTTGTGGTGGCCTCTTCATATTGTTCTGTGTCATGCTGTATATTGCACTGTGAAGTGTCTATCTACTGCAGATACATAGGACCACATTTTTAACTTCTATTGTTGACATTTCTTCTTGTTTTAAATACTTCTAGCTCTTGTTTCTTTCAAATCGTTTGCTCAGTAACTCATAGGCCATCTGACATGGCCAATTGTTTATCTGCTTTTCAAAATTTATTTTTACTGTTTCTAAAATTTCAAATTAGTCTATAGTTGTAATACATTAAGAAATTTGATTTCTCTAAATCCATTAAGTCTGTTGCTGTTCTCTTAAAATCTATTTTTTTTATTTTCAGAACCTGTGTTTCATTTTACCTCAGTTTCTATACCAGTTCTTCTGTGGATTCTCTCAGCAGGTAAGGAACCTGTAAGACCCTGAAAGCTTTGAATAAGGGTCAGTATGGCAAGATCTGAGAGGGGTTTTTTTGTTTTGTTTTTTTGGCTAGTGCAGTGCAGTTTTTTGGCAGTCCCAAGTCTTTATGAAGTTACACTGATTGATTTTAACATTTTGTTTATATCTGTTGTGACAAATAGGGGGCGCTATTGCTCCCTTGAACCCTCTGATCAAACGCCTGACATCAGGTAAATGTCTAAATATTATATTTATTCGAACAATAATGTGCACAAAGCACCCTCCTCTCCACAATACTCATATACAAATACAATTACAATAATTAAACAATCCTCCACTCTCCCAGACGCGTTGCCACCCTTCCACCCAGCTCAGCTCAACGCTCTGGTGTTTTTCCCAGTCTTTTATAGTCCCTAATCCGGAAGTGTTTCCCATCCTTCAGTCCATGTGACTCCTTATCACTTCCGGGTCAGATAAAAAGTCCTCTTCTTCATCCCGGAAGCACGTCATTCCTCTTGTCCATGTGACTCTGACGTACTTCCGGGGCATAGGGCAAATAGTCACTGCTCCTCCCTGCAGCGCCTTCTATCGGCCCCCGTGGTATCCAGCAGGGCTGTAAAGGAAAACTCCACAATGTCCATAATTCCCTGCTGGCATTCGGGGCACCTCCATGCTTCAGGGAGGGCTCCACCTGGTGGCCTGGGGGTATTGGCTGGAATGAACAGCCGACCATACATCACACTGTGTTTGCACTTTATAACAGCAAGCTAAATAATTGTATGCAAATGTAACTGTAATCTATGTGGAAATTAATGAATGATCAAAAATATAATACATTTATCTCAATTTAAAGTTTAAATTACAGTGATTTATTAGGGGAATACTACACCCAAAAATGGCATTTTTAATGTTACTTACTCCATGAACAGCAGTAGTGGCATAAATCTCATACTTTCATGCAGAAACACCATAACAAAGTTTAAAACTGAACGGGACCCAACAGTGACCAAGAAAACAGTTCTCATGCAACTCTTATTGCATTACATGTCCGTTATCCATTCACATGCATACAACATGCAAAAGGTGGACATTTTTTATTAAAACATTATTAATACTTTCTGAAAACTCAGCTACAGAAGATCAATAGGAAAGACACATTTCTACAATACAGTTCTCTCATTCATTGACCAAGAATCCTGTTTTCAGTTCAAACGCACTGTATTATGGGAATGTGCCTTTTCTCTTGATCTTTTGTGGTGAATTTTCCGGACGTAATTATTAATGGTATTTTAGCAAACGGGCGGCACGGTGGCACAGTGGGTAGCGCTGCTGCCTCGCAGTTGGGAGATCTGGGGACCTGGGTTCGATTCCCGGGTCCTCCCTGCGTGGAGTTTGCATGTTCTCCCCGTGTCTGCGTGGGTTTCCTCCGGGCGCTCCGGTTTCCTCCCACAGTCCAAAGACATGCAGGTTAGGTGGATTGGCGATTCTAAATTGGCCCTAGTGTGTGCTTGGTGTGTGGGTGTGTTTGTGTGTGTCCTGCGGTGGGTTGGCACCCTGCCCAGGATTGTTTCCTGCCTTGTGCCCTGTGTTGGCTGGGATTGGCTCCAGCAGACCCCCGTGACCCTGTGTTCGGATTCAGCGGGTTGGAAAATGGATGGATGGATGGATGGATTTTAGCAAACAATGCACATATTTTACATGTTCTGAGAATACAAATGGATAACAGGTGTATGGCTTATGCATCATGGACATTTTTCCACATCATTTGCATTTGTCCAAAGTTGATCACTGCTGGGCCTCATTCAGTATGAATATTTGTTATGTTCTTTCTCCACGAAAACGTCATGTAAATTTTTTTCTCAGCCACCACTTCAAACTACATGGGTTAAGTAACATATATAATTTTTGAGTGGAGTATTCTTTTAACTGTTGATTTTTAATGAATTTTCACTGTTTGTTACAAGTCACAGTAATAGAGATTATCCTGCTAAGCCTGTAATTGTGTTGTGCAAGTAATATGACATTGTAAGAAGACCTGTAAGCGTGTCTTAAGCACTGTTAAGGAGAAAGTTAAATAGAAGGCCATTAGTGAATGAGCTGAAATTTTGTTGATTTAAAGCGGTGCAAGTGAACTGGCTAACCTAGCACAATAAATGGTAGTAAAAAAGAACTCATTTTGTTATGCTGTATAAAACAAATGAGGTTTGTTGTAGTGTATGCTCCCCCTGCTGAGGATGTGAACCGCATGTTTATCAGAGTTTATCAGAATTTATCAGTTAGCTTGTTTATCTGTCTGGACAAGATGTTAAATTTTGTCCTTCCATAATGTTTAGTATTTATGGCAGTAATCAATCAAATAATTATTTTTCAGTTAATAAGTCAATCATTTAATCGATCAGTCTTTTCTAATATACCTTTTTCAATAACAAAATTGATATTTTTGGTTAAATATTTTAAAATATTGTGTACTGTGAAAGGTATTATATAAAACAAATTAGTTAGGTTTCACATATTTGTTTATTCAAAGGTTATATTCAGCCTGGTTATGACACTTGTTACTTTATTTTTTACAATGAAATTTAATGGATGCATGTTAATATGTGATGGAATGTCATTTCATATTATAAATCTGTAAAATAGCTTGTAATTAGTCTTATGCAGCATTGTTTTGATATTCTTAAACAAGCTTTTTTGATTGCTAATTTTGTCAGTATCTAATGATGAAAGCTTAATCATGAGTACAGGATTTTCATTACTCTTAGTTCACTGCCTCCTAGAAATACTGAGCACATACAGTATAATTTCACATGGTTAATTCCTTTCAATTCCATAATCTTCCTGGGCCAAAATATCCAGTGTGAAGAGTCAGCATTTACCTCTGCTTGTGCAGTGTGCCTTTTTTTCCTTTTATCTGGCTTCGCACTATGAGTTGTTTCTCAAGGTACGGAAAGTGTTCAGTTTGACTAGTTTCAGAACTAGTCATGATTGTATTCTAACTAGCCACAGTGACAAAGAAGTACCAGCTGATGGCTGGAGGTCTTCATCTGCAATTACATTTTTTTTTCAAAGTATAGATAATGGTCTTTAATACAGTTGACTTCAAAGCATGGTGTTTATAATTGGCGCACTCTGTGGTAGGTGCCCAGAAATTCCAACAGACTGCTCAGCTGAGGCATAGCCAAATACTCAAGATGACATGCACCATTAAGTTATTATTGGGCAGTACACCAAAGTGAATGCAACCCTTCACTTTTAAAAATTTTTTTTCCCTTTTTTGGTTTAACATCTTTTACAACTATCAGCTTTGAAATCAGCTTAGATTAGATGAATTTATGCCTGTTTTAAAAACAACATAAAATTCTTTCCTGTTTTATCCTAGCTAACGTTTTTGTTGTATCCTATGGAGTGAGCAGCCTGTGCATTTCTTTGACTTTGGGACACCTGGTGTGTCTACTTTGTTGTAATTCTTAGTTAATAAAGTTCATCTTGATGTTTATTTTGATTCTGCTGCAGCATGTGTATGACGTGAAATTTACTGTTCAGAATTTTTTTTGAAGACACATGAGAATGTAAGCCTCTCACTATTTTGCAGAGATATTACTGCATTTGGAGAGAAGTGTAGTGGGAGGACGTAAGTTTTGTGTGCAGTGCAATCACGTAGCACTAAAGGGATGTAGATGTGTAGAATTTTTTGGGGTTCTTCTCACTTGACAGCTGCTGCTATTACAGAATCTTTTGTAGCATCAATCTGAGGAATGCAGTGCAGCCCATGCCTTCAGGCACTTGAGTAACAAATCTCTGTCAAGATACACACACAAAATCTGCTGAACATAAACGTAAAGTATGCTGACCATGAAAGTTTTCTATATTGTATATTTCCACAATTATTTTTTGTTTACATTATGTCTATTATTTTCAAGATACTTAAATCACTTCAGATAGGTAGTCACTTACCTTTGGATGAGCATGAATTTCTATTACAACACAAAGTAAAACAAACCCACAACCTTTGAAAATGCCAACATTTCCCGACCTGGGAGGCTCCAGTTGATATGCAGTGTTCAATGTTGACAGCTCACCCCCATTTCTTGTGGGTGGCACAATTAAAATAAGTGGTGATATATGTGTTAAGAAAAAACACATGTAACAACAAAAGTGTGCTTCTAGTAAACCCTCTTTGTTTATAATTTCTCCATTACATATACAGTGTACTATATATTTCCCTAGTGAAGGTCATAGTGGCAGCAAGCCAAGCAGGTCAGCCCAGAATTCCCTGGCCCCAGCTTCAGATTTCAGCTCTTCTTGGGGAAATTCCCAAGTGTTCCCAAGCTAGCCGATAAATATAATCCCTCCAACATGTCATGCCACGGGGCCATGGAGCCACGGGGTTTGAGGGGTGCCCGAATCACATGTACTGGCTCCTTCTATCTGGAGCAGCAGCACAACTCTACTCTGAATTGCTGAGCTTCTCACACCATCACAGAGGGTCATTCCAGCAGCCTTATGAATACACCTCATTTCTGCCAGTTGCACTGGGGACCCCATTCTTTTAATCATTACCCACAGCTCATGACCATAGATGAGGACAGGGATGTAGATCGACTGGTAAATGGACAGCTTTGTCTTTAGACTTGGCTCCAACTTCACCACCACAGGCTGATATGGTGTCCACATAACAGCTGCCATCGCTCCAATTTGCTTGTTGAATTCACATTTACTTCTTTAATGACAAGATCCCAAGATATTTGAATTCTTCCACTAAGGGTAGTTGTCCTTCCCTTACCAGGAGAAACTAATTTACTCTTGTCCAAGAGACAGCTTCAAAACCCTCTTGTGAATTTACCACTGAGAATGTATTTACTGCAAGGATATTATTTTTATAAAAATAATATGAATTAAATAAAATTTCTTAAACAAATCATAACACTAGATTGGAAACACTATTCACAACAGAAAGCACCTAACCATTGTGGACACTAGAGGGCACTGCAGCTCCTCAAACCCAGCACAGCATACATATGGCACGAGAGAGAGAGGTTAGGAGCATGCGCTGATACAGCACATTGCCGCAACCACCACACAACAAACCAACTCAGGATCCCTGATTAGGACCCGAGTGCAGCCATGCAACGGGTGATACCTCAGTACCACCCTGGTTCAGAAGGAGTGGAACAGTGTGAGGTTTTTTATGGTGGCTGGAGTGCCAATTCTGCCACCAACACCCAAGTTTTTCCCTACAGGTTGTAGGGCCTACATGCAAGGATGGATGCAGATTAATGTCATACCCAGGACGAGATAAAAGCACAAAGAGCAGATTTATTGTGAGGAAAACTCTTCACAAAGCATTTCCCACCACCACAGCCACAAGTAAATAATTGGCACAGCACACAGTTATTCTTTTTTCTCTCTGTTTCTTGGTCTCTTTCTCCTCCGCTCCTACCAGCAAGCTTCGTCCACGTTCCACCTGACTCTGGTTCATCCCTGTGAGGTCGGCAAGTCCTTTTTTATTGGCCAACCCAGAATTGCTTCTGCTCTTCCACCCACGTGATCTGTAAGCACTTCCAGGCAGAGACCTCATGCCATACTGTTTCTTCATTTTCATAGCTCCCCCTGGCGACAACCACATCAGGGCTGAGATATAGAACTCCAAGTCCCATTGTACCCTGTGGGAATCAAGGTAACTGCTGCAATCCCAGAGAGCTGCCATCTAGCGTTCTGGGGAAGACCATGCCCTAAAGAAGTTGTCTTCCCCATCCTTCCATTTCTTGGCCGTCCCAACTGGGTTGAGCTGCCGGTCATCCCTTACACCATATAAATTAAAGGGTAACTATACTATGTTATTTATAGCACCAACTTATTTGAAATCCCTCACAAAGAATCTAAATGCGGCACCCATACATATATTAGTATTCACTGTTTCAAGTGGTGGTTAAGCTAAATATATCTTTGTTTGGACTCCTTTAGTTCTGCAAATGCATCTCTCCCCTGAAATGACATGCACGCGCACATTGATACATTTGTGCAGAAGTCACCGTTTGCAAACAGCAAACATGTAAGACAGCTTGTGGTATTAAAACTGACAAAATAAATGCATTAGTAGCTTGCGTACACATCACATTTTGCTCTGTCCATCAGCTTCACATGATTATGCCAAGAAGGTGAAAAAAAAGCCAGACGGCAGGCTTTTGTTGTTTTTGTAGTTATTGCTGGCACTGCTGCACCAAGAGATGTGTTGGTACGAAAAATAAGCCAGGGATGATGGGACCTCAAATGTTATCACAACTTTCCTCCATTGTTTTTTTGCCATGCTGTCGATGCTGCCTGATGACGACAGCATTCAGCCTATGGGTATAGGCAAAAAAGTACATGAATTCTGATCTGACCATTCATGTTCATGACACATGGCCACAAATTGGATATGTAGCCAATCAAAGGCCACATATGAAAATGAATCAAATCTGATTGAAAAGATCAGATTTCTGTGTGCACACAGCCCTGAAACCATCATATTTGTGCCACATTAAGGCAACAAATTTGATTTGAGTTGCTACAGCCTAGTAATGTGAATGTAGCCAAATGTACATTATGTACACAGTTCTCAGCACAGGATAAGTTTAAAATCCAATTTCTATATGGTATATGCCTTGACCAAAAGGGAGGTTATAACTAACACCAAATACAAATCAATCTTATTAATGAAAAAATAGACTCTTAGTCAATACAATGTAAAGTGGTAAGATTTAGTGTACCAATGTATTATGTATAAGAAGCATCATCTGCCAGATTAGCTTAATCGATATACATTAAATTTTTTATGATTTATGGAGGTACAGTTCAAGTAAAATAATGCAGAGTAATTTTCTGTAGCAGCAAATTTACAAAAAGTAGGTCCTGATTTGAATTGGTGTGCCTCTTCAGAAATGGCTAATATAGGGCAATAAGTACAAATTTCAAGTGTTTGTACAAAGATGAATGGTATACAGTTGAATGAATCTTAATTGGGTGTTCTTTATTATTTTACATAATAACTTAATACTGTATATAGTCTATGTGTAGGTTGGTCTTGTCAATTTTTTCTAAATGTTATTAATTCCCCAATATCTTCCCCTACCAGCCCCTGTATGACGCTGCATACCTGACAATGTATAATATCTGCTTCACCTCCATGCCCATCCTGGCTTACAGTCTGTTGGAGCAACACATCTGCATTGACAGTCTACTGGAAAATGCTTCTTTGTATAGGTAAGGGGGGGGGGGGTTTCGGGAATTTGTATGAGTCAAATGTTTCTGTTAGTTGCTTAGCTAGTTTGTCTCTAGAAACCACATTAGAATCACAAAAGCAACACAAGTAACAATTTAGTGTAAACTTCTATCTATCTATCTATCTATCTATCTATCTATCTATCTATCTATCTATCTATCTATCTATCTATCTATCTATCTATCTATCTATCTATCTATCTATCTATCTATCTATCTATCTATCTATCTATCTATCTATCTATCTATCTATCTATCTATCTAAATTGTCATAAAAGAATGTAGACCCATAGAAAATGTTAATAATCTCATCAATAATAAGCAATGTCCCAAAGGCTTCTGTTAGAAGTGGAGGTACCTTCGGCAAAAAGAGGAAGTTTCTAATCCTAGTCCTTAAGAGCTGTTTTGCTTGCCTTTACATTTAAGTAATTTACAGCAACAGCTTAACAGAGCCAGGAGGTAAATTGGGAAATGATCTTTAAAAGCTTTGCTGTTTCTTTGATTAATTTTTCCAAGCATGTACAATTCTGAGTTTTATGGTGTATTCACACTGGCATTTAGTTCCGTGCTCGAACACGTTTGTCTGCATGTAACCCTGCAAAGTCTAGTTCTTTTGAATAGTGTGATTGCTTCATGCCGGACCTACCATACTATGGCCTGGTCCGCTTGGAAGAGGTGGGCCCGAGCATGGTTCAGTAGCATTCAGGAACAGTGTGATTGCTAAAAATGCCTGAACACAGAAAACAGACGTGACGTCAATGATGCGGCAAGTCAGATACTGCAATTCTCATTTCATTCAATATCTTTTGAGTTAAAAATAGGTTTTTATTTTCACCTTACACATGAATGTGAATTGTAGTTGGCAAGAAAACCTGAAAATTCCTCCCTTAAACATCATTTGTCACCCTAAAAAATCTTCTCATATGTGCAGCACGATTAACAGAAAAATGCTGCACTTCACACTTAATAAATCTGTAAGAGGGTAGAGCGTTATCCTGCCCTACACGACTTCACAACAACCACAAATTAAGTAAAATCATTTTGACATGCATGCTGTCACTCTGTGTTTGAATCTTCTTTTGGCTTTACACGAAGTTGCATGGTCATGACAAAGCGTGCCCAGGTCTAGAACGTAGGGGAGTAGGGAGGGGGGATAATTACGCTTGGGCACGGTACGGAACAAACATGCCTAGTGTTAGTTGGAGCCATTGCAAGTTGGAGAGCATGCAATGGTACAGTACGTTGCTGCACCCACTGCACAATAAAACAAATCAGGATCCTGGTTTGCAACCCCCCAGGCAGACAAGTGGTCCAGTCCCACCCTCCGGAAATGACCCTCTGTCTGCCGCAGCCAGGTGTTACGTGGGCGACCCCTTGGTCTGGTCCAGCCACTTGGGTCCCCAGCAATGAGGATCTTATGAACTAGATCACCCTCGGGGAAACGCGCCACATGGCCGTAGTGCCATAACTGACGCTTCCTCACAATGCAGGTAATGTGCCTCATTCGGGACTCCATGAGCAACCGCTCATTTGAAACAAAGTCAAACCAACGGTACCCAAGGATTTTCCGGATAGACACAGTACCAAAGAAGTCCAGTCTTCGTCTCAGGTCACTGGATAGCGTCCATGTCTCGCAACCATATAGCAAGACAGGAAGCACCAGGACTCTAAAGACTTGGACCTTCGTCCTTTTACATAGATATTGGGAGTGCCACACACCCCTTTCCAGCAACCTCATGACCCCCAATGCTCTCCCAATCCATCTACTGACTTCATAGGAAGAGTCACCAGAGACATGAATGTCACTGCCAAGGTAAGTAAACCTCTCAACAAGGTCAACACTCTCTCTGTAAACAGACACACTGCTGGTGGCTGTGCCCAAGAGGTCATTAAAGGCCTGGATCTTGGTTTTTATCCAGAACACTCGCAAGCCCAGACACTCAGACTCCTCTCTCAGTCTCTCGAGCGCCCCGATCAGAGCCTCCATTGACTCCGTGAAGATCACAGCATCGTCAGCAAAGTCAAGATCCGTGAACCTTTCTTCACCAACAGATGCCCCACAGCCACTGGACCTCACGACCTTGCCCAACACCCAGTCCATACAAGCATTGAACAGAGTAGGAGCAAGAACACACCCCTGACAAACCCCAGAATCAACTGGGAAAAACGCAGAGGATCAGCCTCAAGAACCGTGGACCCAGAGATATCCAACGTCCTAGCTGGAGGATCAGCTTTGAACAGCTGCTCAAAGTAGCCAGCCCAGCGGGTCACAACTGCAGTGTCATCCGTAAAGACCGTTCCATCAGCTGCCCTGACTGCGACTCTCCGAGGAACAGATTCAGATGTGCGTAATGCTTTGATTCCTCTGTAAGCAGGACGTGGGTCACTAGACCACAGATGGTGTGTCACTTGCTCACAAATTCCTCTAACAAACGCCTCTTTATCTGCCCTCGGAGCTCTCGCAGCCATCCCTCTCAGTTCCAGGTACAGACCAGAATTGCCATTGAGCCGTGTGCTGCGACTCCTCTCAATGATATCCAGGGTGCCCTGCGAGATGAAACACCTCCTTCTGGGAACACCGGTAACACCAACACAATCCTCAGCAACCTTCAGGGTCTTGTCACGGAAGGTCTCCCACATCACATTAGGATCAGCAGTCGTACCCAAATCTGAAAGTTCCTCACACAAACTGCGTGCAAACTCATTAGAAACAGCCTGGTCTTGGAGTCTGGCCAAGTCCAGGCTCATTTTCCTAGTAGGTGGTAACCTACTGGACCTAACTAAGCTGGATCCTAAGAGTAGCAACAATAAGTCTGTGGTCAGAATTCACAAATTGGGCACTTCTGTAGACCCTGCAGTTTTGCAACAGCCTCCAGCGTCTGCCCACGAGGATGTGATCGATCTCCTTCACCGCACCACCAGTATTGGAGTACCAACGATGCGGTTCAGTGTGCTGGAACCAGGATCCAGCGATTTGCAGCCCCTGACCTTTTGCAAGGTCAAGGAACATGGAGCCACTTTCACCACGGTCACCAGACCCATGGGGACCGAGACAATCCTCATAGCCAGCCCTGTCAGTGCCAGTGGCTGCATTGAAGTCACCCATGACCAGAGGAGTGTCACCTCGTGGGCACCCATCAACCACCGAGCGAAGTTGCAAATAAAATGTCTCCCTCACCGTGACATCACTCACCACGGTCGGAGCATACTTTGAGACAACAAACAAGGCACACAGAGAGTGCCGTAATCTGAGTCTCATAATACTTATATAATTTTATCTCTGTTTTTATCTTGCCTTGCCTTTGTTTAAAACTTTTTATGTTGCACTTTGAGATTTAATGCTAATGTAAAGTGCCCCTATAAATAAAATGCATTATTATTATTGTAATACGCTCGTTGAAAGGAATGACATCGGACACCATCGGAAGAAGCCAATCTGCTACAGCAACAGCTACTCCCCGAGTATGACAGCCATCAGACCGACCAGACCAATAAAAGATGTATCCACCCACAGAGATCTGGCCAGTCCCCGATCTGCGCACCTCAGAGAGTGCCACCACTGAAATGCGGAGTTTACGCAGCTCCTCCGACAGCAGAGGAAGATGATCATCTTGCCGGTGAGACAAGACGTTCCATGCGCCTACCCGTATGGGCCGCCACAAATTGGGACCCGCGCGCTGCCGTGTAGTGGGTGACGCCTCGGCACCACACCAGTTCTGATCCCCAACAGACCTGACCGTATTGGCTGTCAAACGGTTTTGACTCTTCCGAGGATGGGGCTCCCGAGGGCTTTCCCCCATCCCCCTCATGATGTGAACAGCCTTCCTACGGGCAGCTGCAGCAGAGCTACTCCCACAGAGAGCAAATAGGAGTCCCTTCTGTAGTCTCGGAGCTTTGTGAAGTTTTTTGATTACAGTGGCTGGAGTGCCAATCTTGCCACCAACCCCCATGATTTCCCTGCAAGTTGGAGGACCGCTTGCAGGGCCGGATGCAGTTTAACGTCATACCCAGGACATGTTAACCCTTAATTAAGTAGTAATTTTAGTAAGGCAGCAGATTGAAATTTCCTTAAATTTTGTAATTATAAAATGCTCAACAACCTGCTTACTAATCTTAACACTTTTATTTACATGTACTGAAAGCTGTCTATTTTATTTCTTTTGATGGACTCAACAGCTGAATTTTTCTAAAAATAAGAATCTTGTGTAAGTCTGATTCAGTTTAAGCAGGTCTGATAATTCTATGGTATTTTTCAAAGAATATTCATATAGGTTTCAGTTTAACATGCAAGTCCTATCACTATTCAGGATATATTAGATAGATAGATAGATAGATAGATAGATAGATAGATAGATAGATAGATAGATAGATAGATAGATAGATAGATAGATAGATAGATAGATAGATAGATAGATAGATAGATAGATAGATAGATAGATAGATAGATAGATAGATAGATAGATACTTTATTATACAAATGTTCGTCAGGCCTTGGTATATGCAAAGCATCGCCAACATATTCTAAGACTGCCTGCCACTGCTGTGGATGCAAGCCATCAGCACTTGCATGTCACATATAATGGTGTAATAGCTTTATCTAGTGCCAAGCATTTGACCACTCATAAGTATTGTAGTGAGGTTAAAAAGATGTGTGTCCATTTTATGAGCAATGAGTGAAAGTCATACTTTGCCAGCCTCACGGTAAATCATCCTCTTACAGCCTACACAAATTTCATTTGAGTGATAGAAAAAGCATGTCACTGCTCCTAATATTTCAGTGGGCTGTCTATGCGGTAGAGCTTTTGCTAGTTGGAATAAATGTGGGCAAACATGAATAAGACTCCCATTGCGCTTTAATATACTGCAAAAAAAACGGTGGCACTATCTGGGAAGTTAATTATCAATATTGTTCTCACTTTTACACTGGCTGCCAGCAAAATACACATAATATGTCAGAAACCTCCCTCTGGTACCAAATAAGCAAATGTTAGGTGAAAGTAAATGAGACTGGCTTTATTTGAACAACACCTGATTTCATGGTAAATCCTGTTATAACATTTTTAAACACAAGCACTAATATAGCACTGTGACAAAAGGCCTCAAGACGCATTGCAACAATCAAATTTAGAAATGCATTGTTTCATAAAGTGCATTTCCCAGCATTAGAGCAAAGTAGGCATTGCTGCTTATTATTGTGACTACAAGTTAAGTACAGTGTTAACACAGCTGTTTGCTATCTCTTTAGGCAATTTAGCTTTTACTTGTTGAAGGAAGAGGAGTGCCTCTAGTTTATTTAAAAAAAAGTTCACGCCTTTCAATATTAAGATTTTTCTAATTACTTCTTAAGAGGTTTTCAGATGTAAAATTTAGTAGTTGCAGCATGTGTAAATCTTTTTGTAAATTAGTCTCCACTTTTTTTTGTAAATTTAAATGGAGTTAACTTCACGTGGTGGTTAGAAATTAAGTTTTCCTTTAGGTTTGGTGAATCATGCAGTTTGTGGCTAACTACAGTTCATTCAAACCCATTTATATGGTGGTTTCTTATTATTTTTTTCTTCTTATTTATTTATTTATTTATTTTCTGTTATTCCTGGGAAGAATTAACAATGTTGTGTAGGAAAGGCTTCTGACTACCTGCGAGATAGAAAGATTTGAGAAAAACAAATAAAAGTATCACCAAGAGCATGCCACCATGACCCACCTCTTAGGGAAAGTTGGATTTGACTTATATTTCTGACGTTGTGCTCCTTTCGTCTGCCTGTTGGTATAGTGACATTGCTTTGATGACCACTAAAGAACTTCAAAGCACAATCCAGTCTCTAACATATTTATGTCCTTTGAGCAAAATAAATGTATGAGTAACACTATTGTATTTGGACACTATGTAGCTGTCAGTCTACACATGTGTGGGACCTAAGTTTAATTTCAGGCTTGGTTTATATATTACACATATTTTTCTATTGCTAAAAAGACTAAGTAGGCTATCACTTATGTTAGATGAGAGAAAGAGCAGTCACCCTGTGTTCCCTTGACCTAGGATTTTGTCTGGCTAAGTCCAGTGAAGTTGTGTGCTAGTATGTATAAGAGCAGTGAAAGGCACAACACTTGTGTGCCTTTAACAGACAACACCAACATTCATTTCTATAGCACATTTTCATACAAAGGAAATGGCTCAAAGTGCTTTACAACATGTCAAAGAAGTAGTTACATGCAAAGAAAAAGGAAATTAAATTTAGATAACAATAATAGTGAATACATGGTATACAAAAGATCAATAAATAACACACAAATAAGAAATCTATATAATTAAGAGAGTACAGCATTGTTTTGACAGTAAATCAGACTGTAGAACTCTGCTTTAAAAGAGCCACATCAATACTTGTGTCGTAGTTTATATGAGCATGCTGTAAATCAGGTAATCTGATATGTGTTTTCTATTAAAAAAATTAAGTTGTGTACTTTAATACATTCTTGTTTGTCATGGTGCTGGAGAGTAGTAGTGAAAAAGCAACTACTTCAATGGTTTTCCATTGTTGATTTTAAACTTAAATTTTCAGTTTCATTAAATTGCTCTAATCGAAGCCTTTCTTTTCATTGAGATATTTGTTTTGTTAATAAAAATGCCATAAGAAGTGCATGGTACCCTCAGTGATTGCAACCAAAAATTTTTGGTATTTCCTAGCCTGAGATTTTTTTTTTTAATTTGTTGAAAGTTTACAGATCATGTCAATGTTACACACATCACGTCACTTCTTACTTACGAATGGTAGGAATTTGCATCCTGAGTTACCAGCATATTTTATTGTTGCTTTGTAGTAATCAGTATAAAAGTGAATTTGCATTGTTTCAGTCTGTCATTCAAATTTATGAATGAAACCTGTGTTAAAAAGTTATTAGATCTATTTGCTGTACTTATCACCAGTAGTGTTTGGCATCATATAATATTTTATGACATCTATGTGCTGCGTAATGAGCAGTAATAAACCATTGCTTGTAAGAACAAGTTAAGCTCACCAGTGATAGTATATTGTGAATTTCCCATTGGGATTAATAAAGTATCTATCTATCTATCTATCTATCTATCTATCTATCTATCTATCTATCTATCTATCTATCTATCTATCTATCTATCTATCTATCTATCTATCTATCTATCTATCTATCTATCTATCTATCTATCTATCTATCTATCTATCTATCTATCATTTGCCTGACCTGACAATACAGAGCAAATGATCAGAGATAAAAGAGTTTATTCTGCAACCACTGTCAGGTTCAGCACATGTAAATAAGGTTGTAAACTAGTAAAGAAGGTAAACCTTGTAACATGTAATCATACGCAGTGGAGCTGCGTAGGTACTTGTGTTCCAAATGATGACAGATGGTGTCAAGGGGAAAATGAAATTTACAGCTTGGCGTGTGGGCACCAGTGCTAAGCAAGGAACTGACAGTAGTTGGAGTCACTGAAATTATAGTGAGGAAGAATGGCATATGACAAGAATACAAAGAGAAGGGTGTGAGAAGGTTAGAAGTGTGGGGGGTGAGGATTACAGGTTTCCAAAAGTTTTATTGTTTTGAAGGCATCCCAGAGGCCTGAGTCATAAGGATGACCAAAAGGTATGTGACAGATTAGGGCTGCAGGAGTAACAAGTAAAAACCATGAATGTTACCTTTAAAATCAGGTGTGTCATGTCCATCATTCAAGTGCTTGTCACAATATATTATTTACTTGCTTGTTTAACTGGTTTTACTTGTGCATTTCAGATGTCATGTATTATTTATGTTTTTACTAGATAAACAGGTAAAGTGCTTCTGTTAAATTAGGATGTTTATTGTTGCATTAGTTTGTGTTGTATTCAATATTATTTTTTATGTATACTGTAACAAAGGTGCTATATAGGCGCCAACCCGACACAGACTGACACCGGAGGCACATATAAAAGCAAGTTAACTTTTATTTTTCTTCACCTGTGGGGCACGTCTTCCCCATGTCCCACAGGCACAACACAGTCCCAAAAGCACCAAAAACACCCAAAATACCACACTCTTCTTCGTTGCACCACCACTCCTCTTGGCAAGTGTTGTCCTCCTCCTCCCAACTCAGGCTCTCGGAGTGGTGGCTGCTGGCCCCTTTTATAGTTCACCCGGAAGTGCTTCAGGTGCTTGACCACCTGCCTTTTAATTACACCTCCGGGTGTGGCTGAACTACAGCCCAGACGGGCCCATGAACCCCTGCAGTGCCTCCTGGTGGCCACCCCGGATCCCAACAGGGCTGTGGAGAACAGCGGGTATCTGAGGCACCACAGTCACCCAGGGGGGCTGCCACCTAGTGGTCTGGAGGAGGTACTGTGCAGCCCATGCTTGCTCCCCTGGCACATACACAGAAGGGACGTCCCAGCCGGGCATGGGCCCCCCATCCGTCACAATACCCATTCATTAAAATCTGAAATTTGTACAAATATTCCATTCATCACTGTTAGTAGTTTCTGATGGATATTATTTTTTAAATTAAAGTCAGAGGCTGAGTCATTTATTGTTTCTGATGTATCATGTAATGTTACGTGCATTCTCTCAGGCTTTTTTCTGCTGGTAAAAAAGAATTAATTCTGCAGGGCTTATGCATCCCAACTTTTTGCAGATTTATTGAGTCCTGTGTATCTGGTGTCTCTATACTATGATTCTTGTTGTTTAGGTGTTCTTGATTATAAACCTTAATGGTATGCTGATATATTTCCATCTAATTATGAGGGTGAAACTGTTCTCAAATGGACTGTTGCAAACTTTTGTTTCTCCAGGAGAATTACAAAAAATGCCATGCTGCGCTGGGGTCCATTCCTATTTTGGACATTGCTGGGGCTCTTTCAAGGACTTGTGTTCTTTTTTGGGACTTATCAACTCTTCCAGAATCCTGCTCTCGAAGACAATGGCCAGGTTGGTATTTCAGATGACACTCATCTGCTTTTAATATTATGCGCATGTTCAAGAAGCGTTTCTAAACCCCTGTGTGCTTACTGACCTTCCCATTTTGCTTTTGTGTAATTTTTGCGCTACTTACTATTAACTGTATGTCATTCCATTTGTACATGGTAAACCTTACTGACTTCTATATCACTAAAAAAGTAATTTTTAATGATGGTACAATTCCAATGCTGAATTTCACTGCCTTAACCATCTAATGACAGTTGTTTGTTATTATTATTATTACTGTATAATTTTAATGCTGCAGGTTTTGTATGTAGCAACATTTTTTTAGTCCATGTATTCCACAATTTAACTACTGTAGGTACTGAGGTATAGAAAGCTATATATTTCTAAAGTGTAAATGTGAAGTCTTTTATGTACTAATGTACGTTATCACCAAATTCTTTCTTGGTATTACTGTATGCTCAGAGGGGGTGACAGAAATTGTATATTCTTTTAACAATGTCTTTTAAACTTCCAAAGTATTATTTACTTTCTCAAATTAAAACATGTACATTATAAATAAGAGTTAAACTCTTATAGATATATATATCAGTATTGTATGCTGCTTTGAATATGACATTACAGCAGATGCTAACCCTTGCATTCTCATGTGAGATCCGCTCTTTAAAGTGTCTCTGCAGTCTCTTGTCACATGGCATTTGCATTTTAGTCATGGTTTCCTGTTTTTGTTCCACGTGACCATCTCACTTTTCTGTTCTCATTGTGCTTTCCAAGCCTGGCTTGTTGGTAAGCGTCAGTCTTGTTCATTCATAATAATTTAGCAATGCTGGAACTGATGGGACACTTCAGGGTATAAGGATATGGTAGAAAAGGTGGAAAAGTTTCCATGATATTAAGTAGTGATTTATTGTCAGTAATAAATGTGTGTCAAAACTGGCAATGAAGTGAGATTCAAGTCAAACATAATTCTGCATAGGTTACTGTATCTTTGATTTAGATAGATAGATAGATAGATACATACATACATACATACATACATACATACATACATACATACATACATACATACATACATACATACTTTATTAATCCCCAAGGGGAAATTCATATACTCCAGCAGCAGCATACTGATAAAAACAATATTAATTAAAGAGTGATAAAAACACAGTGCAAGTTAAAAAGTACAAGGTGGAGAGTGCGAGTCGGTATAACAGTCAATAACATTGTATAGTGTTACAGTTTACCCCCCTGGGTGGAATTGAAGAGTCGCATAGTTTGGGGGAGGAACGATCTCCTCCGTCTGTCAGTGGAGCAGGACAGTGATAGCAATCCGTCGCTGAAGCTGTTCCTCTGTCTGGAGATGATACTGTTCAGTGGATGCAGTGGATTCTCCATGATTGACAGGAGCCTGCTCAACACCCGTCGCTCCGCTACAGATGTGAAACTGTTCAGTTCTGTGCCTACAATAGAGCCTGCCTTTCTCACTAGTTTGTCCAGATGTGAGGCATCCCTCTTCTTTATGCTGCCTCCCCAGCACACCACCGCGTAGAAGAGGGCGCTTGCCACAACTGTTTGATAGAACATCTGTCTATCTGTTCAGACTATAGTGTTTATGTTATAATATGTTTATTATTGAAATTGTAAGCTGGTTCATTGGTTATTAATTTTACTGCACACCTACATAGTGATTATCATATCTGCCCATTCATCTATCCATCTATCTTTACATTAATTTTTAAACCCACTTATCCATCTCATGACTGTGAGGTGCTTGCACGTCACCAACCAGCTCTGAATTACTCACTACAATATCATTATTGTTTTTTGGTTTAGAATTTAAATCAGTACACTAAACTCACTAGTACTATATATACAGTGGATTACATCTTGCCTGAAGAAGGGGCCTGAGTTGCTTCGAAAGCTTGCATATTGTAATCTTTTTAGTTAGCCAATAAAAGTTGTCATTTTGCTTGACTTTTCACTACAGTGGATTTAGAAAGTATTCAGATCCCTTCATTTTCTGCACAATTTATGGTGTTTTACATTTCTGCTAAAGAGTTGTGGTCTCATTCTGCATCTCCAAGCTCATGCAGTAGAACCTTTTAAATCCAAACTATGCATCAAATGAGCACTTTCCAAAGTTGAGAACAGCTCTTTAAAGAATTGTTTCCAACAATTTGTCAGCACTGTGTGTCCTGCTAGTCCACATCTTAATAATCACATAGAAACCAGATACCAATGACAGTTCTGAATTGCCTGCCCTTGGTCAGTACACAGCAGAATTTTGGTTGTTTGCTTCTGGGATTCTTTGCCACCTTGTGGAGTCTCAAAACTTCTATAACCCAAAGGTTTCAGAATTTTGACACTGCATCCATATTCAAAAAACAAAATTAAATAATATCAAACTAAAATGAACAAAGCTTCCCATAACCGCAATACCTGTAGGCAAGCTTTAATGTGAATGAATGTATATTTTCTAGATGCGTAGGACATACAGTATTTGTTTTACCTCTTTAAACTGTATAGACTGAGGTGTCCCAGTCAAGTCCCAGAATTACAGACTGTCTTAGAGTTCACCTTTCCATATTGTTAACTGTGTGCTTTACTCTACAGAGTGAAATGTTAAACTTTTTTCATAGAATGTTGGTCATTTGTTCTGTCTGCTTACACTGGACTGTCTGCATGTGTTCATCGCATTGCTCCTCTAGGGCATACCTTACAGCTTTTATGATAGCTGACTGAATTACTGCTAAATGAAAGCCACTTTTGCTTTTTTGTATCTGTGTGTATTCTGTTGTTGTTGGTGAGAGAATTTTATTAGACTATCATGGTGCATGTGCATCTATTTTCCCTTAATTTCAAGCATACTCCACAAAGTATGTGATGTTTTTAATATTTGAATTTTAATTAGTTCAAGTAAGTGCCTTTTAAAATGCTTCAGGATGGTCAATTTGAATATTGTTGTTTATTGCTAGTGTCAATCTTTCAAAGAATATTCTGTTGATGTTTTAATTTGCTTTAGATATACTTCCTTCATATAATGTGTGTAAAGTCAGATTTATATTTTAGCATTACCGCAGCTTTAACATTCTGAACAAAGATATCTGACATTTTGTAGCATGCTTCTTGACTGTTGTGACTGTAGAATCAATCACAGGTCCAACAGTCAATGCTACTAATGAATTGTTATTGAGCTTGAGATGTCATTATTTTATTATTTTTGCATAAGTTAAAGTCATTGAAGAACAGATTATTAGAGAAGATTACAATTTGTATTTAATAATAAGCTTTCAAAATCCCAAGTCTTTTTATGTTTGTTCTTTTTTTCTGTCTAGACTGCACTGTTGGCTTGTTCTGCAGGCTTACTGCATATTCTTCTTCTTTGATTGCTGCTGAAAACATTGCCTTCCTTAGCTTGGAGTACTTTTCTTAAAAATATTTGCTTCTCCACTACTCAGTCCCTTGTCTTGTAGTGTCATCAATATACTGTATGTTATGTTATATTATTAATATATGTTATGTTATATATATTCTTAGGTGTTTGGAAACTGGACTTTTGGAACGATAGTTTTCACTGTTCTGGTGTTTACAGTTACACTAAAGGTAAGTATTGCCTGAAGCGTGGTGGTGTGCAATATTTCTATTGTTTGAGCACAATGAAAATACTATGTACACAGTATTATGTCTCGATTGTTTTGTTCTTTGGATTTATGTTTTTCTGTTACATTTATATTTATTTCTCCAGAAATTTTAAGCACATTGTCATAAATTATTATTAGTGCTAAACCATGGCATGGATCCTAGGATATCGTTAAATAAAAAAAAAAAACTTGCCATTCAGTAAGTGTCATTTTGCAACAATCTCTCTTGCAAATATTTGCAGAATTGTTTATTGACTTTAGGCTGGGCACCTAAATTAATTTTTCTTTTCTATTCCTCTGTTGATCCCAAAATTGAGTGGTTTGTTGCAGGGCTTATTAAAGATGACTTTGTCGTAATGTGAGTTCTGTGTAAAGCATTTTAGAAATATCATAGAAAATCCTATAGTGTTACATGCTTTGGTTTTGTTAACTTGTATGAGTGGTTCATCTTTTTTAGGTTTCACTCCCTCTCTGTGCTTGCAGGCCAGATGCAACCACTGTATAAAAAAAAGAAACGTTAACCTTTCCGCTGCATTTTTTATATTATATAAAAATGAGCACCTTGTAAAAAGCACCTACAGTAACAAATTTTATTTCACAGTAAGACCTACAACCAAAAATGGCATCCACTAATACATTTGCAGGATCTTAATTTTGGGTTTTGTGTGTTAATCTCAAAAATACAAGAACAAAGTGCTAGTGATACTTAATCTTTATCTATCTCCTTTTTTCTCCAGGTCTTTTCTCCTAAAGTATTTTAAATGCCTAACATAGAGAGAGAAATTGTACATACAGTATACTGTAAAGTAGTGAACACTTTCTGTGTCCTATTGATGTTGTGTTTCAGATGTTTGTTGTGACTTATGATTTCATACTCTAAGGTTATTCTTCATACAAAGTCTCAGAATCATTCTCCTGTATTGTATTGCCGACTATACTTCCTTGGAAGGCTGGCGTCCTTCAACATCTGCAATAAGATGCTGCAGATGTTCTATAAGACAGTTGTGGCGAGCGCCCTCTTCTACGCGGTGGTGTGCTGGGGAGGCAGCATAAAGAAGAGGGATGCCTCACGCCTGGACAAACTGGTGAGGAAGGCAGGCTGTATTGTAGGCACGGAGCTGGACAGTTTGACATCCGTGGCAGAGCGACGGGCGCTGAGCAGGCTCCTGTCAATAATGGAGAATCCACTGCATCCACTAAACAATATCATCTCCAGACAGAGGAGCAGCTTCAATGACAGACTGCTGTCACTTCCTGCTCCACTGACAGACTGAGGAGATCGTTCCTCCCCCACACTATGTGACTCTTCAGTTCCACCCCGGGGGGGTAAACGTTAACATTATCAAAGTTATTGTCTGTCTGTATACCTGCATTGTTATCACTCTTTAATTTAATATTTTCTTTATCAGTATGCTGTTGCTGGAGTATGTGAATTTCCCCTTGGGATTAATAAAGTATCTATCTATCTATCTATCTATCTATCTATCTATCTATCTATCTATCTATCTATCTATCTATCTATCTATCTATCTATCTATCTATCTATCTATCTATCTATCTATCTATCTATCTATCTATCTATCTATCTATCTATCTATCTATCTATCTATCTATCTATCTATCTATCTATCTATCTATCTATCAAATAAGCTAGTAACATTCAGGTGCATTCAGGGACTTACTCAACTAAACTTTTGTTACATTTTTAGTGTTTTTAGTTGCTTCTTTAAAGAGCCACTTATCACATTTTTGTTTTTTAATATGTTTTTGTAACCTATGTAAATCCTTGCCTTAGTAATTTACATTAAGTACAAACTTAATAAACAGTATTTTACAAAGTCATGTAAGTAAAAATGTACACAAATAGGTTTGTGGTGGCTCAATAACTATCATACACAGCAGATTCCAATTCAATTAATTTAAAGATGGCTCCTATTGTTAGTTGTTGGCTATAGAAGATCTGTGACTAACTGTAGTTCAGAGTTCTTAAACATAACATTTTTGAAACACATACCCAATAGAGAGTTAAAATGTCTTGAAGTCTCTAGGTAAAGTTGTTGGCAGCTTTAAAACAGAATGCAGAACAGGTCTGGATCTTCACTGATAAATTATATGGTCAGAGATATATTAAATGATTATAATGTGCAGACAATGCAGTAATTGAGGCTATTTTTATTATAACATAAACAGAGTATATACAGTATTTATTCAGTCTAAGCTTAAATTTCCCCTTGGGATTAATAAAGTATCTATCTATCTATCTATCTATCTATCTATCTATCTATCTATCTATCTATCTATCTATCTATCTATCTATCTATCTATCTATCTATCTATCTATCTATCTATCTATCTATCTATCTATCTATCTATCTATCTATCTATCTATCTATCTATCTATCTATCTATCTATCTAATCTATCTATCTATCTATCTATCTATCTATCTATCTATCTATCTATCTATCTATCTATCTATCTATCTATCTATCTATCTATCTATCTATCTATCTATCTATCTATCTATCTATCTATCTATCTAACAGAGTGATGCTTACATGATTCCTTTCCTCTTGCATTCATTGCCTTTACTTACCTAAAGCAGCAGGAAATGTGAACTGATGTATAAGCAGTGCCAGATGTTGATTAACTTGTATGAGAGATCTGTTGTGCTGCCAGGAGAAGATAATAATAATAATAATTCTTTGCATTTATATACTGTAGCTCTTTTCTCACTACTCAAAGCGCTCAGCAATTGCAGGTTAAGGGCCTTGCACAAGGGCCCAACAGAGCAGAGTCCCTATTAGCATTTACGGGATTCAAACTGGCAACCTTCCGATTGCCAGTGCAGATGTCTAGTCTCAGAGCCACCACTCCGCCTAAGATATTGGATGAGAAAAAGAGGAAAATTAACAAAATAAACAAAATGATGTGACCTCTTTCGAGGTTAATTTTAAAAAGTAAACAAATCAGTAATTGAAGTAGCACAGAATGTTTCTCTCTTTTAATATTGGTGAGTTCACAATTTCAACAATGTTTTTCAATGGGAGATTTAGACATTTTAAAACTTTGTACCACATGCTCTGTTTGATATATCCCAGGGAAAACCTGAACTTTCCTCACAGATTTCCATGATAAATAAGTGTACCTAATATCAGATAAATTGATCCATTGGAAGCTGTGTTGTTTCAAGTGGACAGATAGGCAAACATGGAAATTGCAGAAGGTCCTTTCCATATTATTTGCAAACACATGTAAAAATGGTCTACTGGCAATAATTCTTTACAATAACCCATTATTGCTTGCTTTTGGCTCTCTCTGACTGTGATCCACTTTGCTATAATCAGTGCCAATGTTTACCCTGTGAGCAATGGATGGCTTGGAAAGTTTTTTTTTTTCTTCTTTTTCTTTTTTTTTTTATTATTATTATTTATTTATTAATTTTTATTGTAATCATTCCATACAAATAGATCAATTTATAACCAAACAAAACTGAAGACAAATCAAACCCCACCCCTGAGAAGGAGAACTAAGCCAAAGGAGAATTGCTTAGGGATTTTTAATAAGGCAACAATAAATAAAAGAAAGGGATAAATAAATATATAGGTAAATAAGAGATGGAGAAGGGAATTAAATGCGGTAATAGTTATTTCTCTTTTTCTAAAATAATATTGATTAGATCCTGCCAGGTTTTGAAAAAAATTTGTACAGATCCTCTAACTGAGAATTAGATTTTTTCCAATTTCAAATAATATAAAACATCGGTTTCCCACTGACTTATCAGAGGAGAGTTAGGATTCTTCCAATTTAACAGAATAAGTCTGCGTGCCAAAAGTGTAGTGAATGCAATCACCGTTTGCTTGTCCTTCTCCACTTCAAGTTCGTCTGGAAGAACACCAAACACAGCTGTTAATGGGTTAGGAGGAATTGTGATACCAAGGCTGTCTGAAAGGCACTTAAAAATTTTAGTCCAAAATGATGTTAGTTTGGTGCAGGCCTAGAACATGTGACCCAGTGAGGCAGGAGCTTGGTTGTAGCGTTCGCAGGTTGGATCTTGCCCTGGAAACATTTTGGACAGTTTTAAGCGAGACAAATGGGCTCGATATATAATTTTTAGTTGAATAATTCTATGCTTTGCGCATATGGACCTCGAGTGAATTCTCTGCTTTACTACCTTCCACTCCTTTTCTGATATATTGATTAAGAGATCTTCTTCCCAATGTCCTCTGGACTCTGATAGGATTTTATATAATGCGGAAATGGTGTTTAATTCCTCGAAACTGAGCAGTATTTTTTCCAGCATTGTGGAGGGTGCGAGGTGGGGGAAATCGGGCAATTTCTGTTTAACAAAATTTCTAATTTGAAGATAGTGAAAGAAATGTGTAGCTGGGAGGTTGAATTTTGAACGTAATTGTTCAAAAGATGCAAATATGTTGTCTATATAAAGATCTCTGAGCATTTTAATCCCAAAACTTTTCCAGGTATTAAAAACTGGATATGTTTGCGAGGATTGAAAGAGGTGGTTCTCTTGCAGAGGTGCCACAGATAAAAGATTTTCCATCTTAAAATGCTTTCTAAGTTGGTTCCATATTCTGAGTGAGTAAAGCACAATTGGGTTACAGTAATCCCTCCTCCATCGCGGGGGTTGCGTTCCAGAGCCACCCGCGAAATAGGAAAATCCGCGAAGTAGAAACCATATGTTTATATGGTTATTTTTAGAATGCCATGCTTGGGTCACAGATTTGCGCAGAAACACAGGAGGTTGTAGAGAGACAGGAACGTTATTCAAACACTGCAAACAAACATTTGTCTCTTTTTCAAAAGTTTAAACTGTGCTCCATGACAAGACAGAGATGACAGTTCTGTCTCACAATTAAAAGAATGCAAACATATCTTCCTTTTCAAAGGAGTGCAAAGCAAGCAGTCAAAAAAAAAATCAATACGGCTTTTTGGCTTTTAAGTATGCGAAGCACCGCCGGTACAAAGCTGTTGAAGGCGGCAGCTCACACCCCCTCTGTCAGGAGCAGGAAGAGATAGAGAGACAGATAAAAACAAACAGTGAAAAATCAATACGTGCCCTTTGAGCTTTTAAGTATGCGAAGCTCCGTGCAGCATGTCCTTCAGGAAGCAGCTGCACACAGCCCCCCTGCTCACACCCCCCTACGTCAGCGCAAGAGAGAGAGAGAGAGAGAGAGAGGGAGAGAGAAAGTAAGCTGGATAGCTTCTCAGCCATCTGCCAATAGCGTCCCTTGTATGAAATCAACTGGGCAAACCAACTGAGGAAGCATTTACCAGAAATTAAAAGACCTATTGTCCGCAGAAACCCGCGAAGCAGCGAAAAATCCGCGATATATATTTAAATATGCTTACATATAAAATCCGCGATGGAGTGAAGCCGCGAAAGGCGAAGCGCGATATAGCGAGGGATCACTGTATTAGTATATTTGTGATAACTTGCATTTATTGGAGAGCAGAGCAGGGAGTATAAAGAAGTACTAAAGGATTTTACTTCTATTGCGGACCAAGCCTGTGTATGTTCATTTATTTGTATCCAGGTTTTTATGGCTTGTATGTTTGCTGCCCAGTAATAAAACTGAAAATTAGGTAGAGCCATGCCACCTTCTGCCTGAGGTCTTTATAGGGTCGCTCTTCGGATACGTGGGTGTTTTGAGTACCAAATGAATGAGGTTATTGTTGAATCTGTTTAAAAAATGATTTATTGATATATATTGGAATGTTTTGAAATAAAAAAAGAAGTTTAGGAAGGATATTCATCTTAACAATGTTAATTCTTCCGGCTAGAGTGAGATGAAGGGTTGACCATCTATGTAAGTCTTGCTTAATTTTTTCCATACAGACGGCAAAATTTTGTTGATAACGAGCTTTATGTTTACTTGTGATATTTACCACTAGGTATTTAAACTGATCTGCTATGGTAAAAGGTAGGGTGTCCAATCTAATATTATATGCTTGTGAATTCACTGGAAAGAGTATACTTTTATTCAGATTAATTTTAAGACCAGATATCTTTTGAAATTCTGTTAGTGCTGTTAAAACTGCAGGGACAGTGTTTTCTGGGTCTGATATATATAAAACCATATCATCTGCATATAGAGAAATTTTCTGTTCCAGTCCTTCTCTGATAATTCCCTTTATCTGATAAGAATTTCAGCAGTGAACCGCCAGTGGTTCAATGGCGATTGCAAACAGCAGTGGCGACAAGGGACATCCTTGTCTGGTACCACGTTCTAGCTTAAAGTAGTCTGAGCAAATGTTATTAATACAAACTGAGGCTTCTGGATTGGTATACAGTAGTTTGATCCATGCACAAATATTCGGGCCAGACCCAAATTTCTCCAATGCAGTGAAAAGATAGTTCCATTCAATCATATCAAATGTTTTTTCTGCGTCTAATGATAGTAATATCTCTGGGGTGTTTGATTTTGCTGGTGAATATATAACATTAAACAAGCGTCGGAGATTGGAAGATAGATGCCGGCCTTTAATAAATCCAGTTTGATCCTGTGATATTACCAAGGGCAGCACATTCTCCATCCTTCTAGCTAGAATTTTTGAGAGTATCTTAACATCATTATTCAGGAGTGAAATTGGTCTGTATGATGCACATTGTAACAAGTCCTTATTTTGTTTAGGAAAGACGGTGATTAATGCTTGACGAAATGTTTGAGGTAGTATTTGGTTGTCTCTAGCTTCTGTAAATGTTGCCAATAAGAGGGGAGCTAGCTGAGTAGAGAATTTCTTATAAAATTCTACGGGGTAACCATCAGGGCCTGCTGATTTCCCGCTTTGAAGTGACTTTATAGCATCTAGTAATTCTGTTAGCGTTAGAGGTTTATCCAGTTCCTCAGCACTTAAAGCATCTATTTACATCTATTTGTGGTGTCTGTAATGTATCCAGAAATGCATTAGATTGTGTGTTGTCTTCTTTGAGCTCAGTAGAATATAAGGATTTATAATAATCTCTAAATGCGTGCATTATAACTTGGAAAGTTGATGTTTGTGGCCTACTAGTTTGAGTAGGCCTGATAGTAGGATGCACCAGTGTCCATTTGGATGGGGAAACAAGAAATATGTTACCTAATCTTGATGACAGTTCTTTTAACAGTTTAGAAGAGTAATTTAGTTGCCAGGTGTTTGTCTATATATACCATTTATGTTGCAAGGAGCCCTATGGTATGGGTGTTCTACGTAAAATGTATTCTTTTAACTCCTAAAGAATGTATCCTCTTTATGCCTTATATGTGCATTGTAAGATGAGTTTTCTGTTTTTATGAACCAGTACCTGATTTTCAGTTCTTCATAAGTTTCAGTAAGGAAAAATATAGTGACTGTCTAACCTGAAAATAATTTTAGTCATTAACAGAACAGAATATTAATTTTTTATGTTTTTAGCTTGTAATTATACATCATTGTCAATCCCTTGCTTGAAGACTTATCAATTAGTCACTTACTGGTGTTTGCATACCTACTAAAATAGAATCTTCGATTTGCCCTGAGAAAAGATTTTTAAACAGTTAAATGCTAAAAAAAAGCCAAAATTAACAGCTGTCTAGAAAATACCATTTACTATCGGAGTAGTTTATTTAGATCCGAAATATCTCTTGTCAGCAAATAATGTATATTAAAAATCTCTAATCTTTACAGTTAGCCTTGGACACACGGCATTGGACCTGGATCAATCACTTTGTGATCTGGGGGTCATTGGCTTTCTATGTCTTCTTCTCTTTCTTCTGGGGAGGAATTATTTGGTAAGCAATTATTATAAAGAACAAACCCTGATTGTGCAGTACATTTATCTTGTGATTCTTTTATTATTCTTTCCTTTACATTACTATGACACAGTTACATATTAGCATTTTTCCTTCCTTGAACAAACTTTAATGCTGTACTAAAATTAAAATAATACTAAGGATGATAAAGATGATAAGATAAAGTTAAGCATGACACTATTAGCACATACTGTCCAGATTATCCTTAATTATAACACTTTTTAACCTAATGTCTTTTAGCTCATCAATTACACATGGCGTTGTAAAAATACTGTGCAAGTCCTTCATACACATGCATATGTTGCAACACGCTCTTTTTATCTTTTATAATATTGTTTATCTGTTCCAGGCCTTCATTGAAACAGCAGCGTCTCTATTTTGTCTTTGCTAACATGCTGAGTTCTGTGTCTGCCTGGCTGATTATCATTCTCCTCATTGTGGTCAGTCTGCTTCCAGACATTGTGATTGGGGTCATTCGGCAGCCACAGGGTCCTGATCGCCACCATGTAAGTATTTGGAGTTTGTTTCTCTTCCAGCTAGAAGTTTTATATCCCCTACACTGTATTTTTCACTTTCGTGCTTTCAATAAAACAAAAGTTAAGTACTTTCGTGTAGATTATGTTTTCTTCTTCTTGCTGACGTAGAGCACCAGTACTTTACTTTTTTAGATGAAGTGACATGCCCTGCTTATTCCTTTGTGAACCTCTTTCTATGGCTGTCATCCTGTTTACCTTAATCACTCTTCTGATCCCAGGCTAATATTGAGCTATGGTATATTCTCTACAACAACCTGGGAAAGAATACTATTGCATTTTAGACCTTTAAATAAATATCTATGTTGTTTGAGGAAGCCACAGAACTAACAATTACAATGAGACCATACAGTAGTTTCACTAACTTTCCTTTGGCAATTTAAATTATGTTACATAATATCCATAACACTTACTTTACTGTATCCACTGTGTTAGATTACAGTACTATAGATTGTGCTACATCAGCTTAATTATAGTACTATAGATAGTACTATATTTGTTCTCAGGATGAAATTTGACTTTTTAAAAAAGCTCAGTAAATAAACATTATTGTATTGTAACACCTTTCAAATACACATCAGAATGACTGAAAGGAAATAAACCTCAAAAGAAAGAAAATTTCTAAAGATAAGAAGAACAGTCACAGTGAGGCTTTATGCGGGCATATTGCCTTGGGTATAAAGGAGCCTCAGTAGAGTTTCTTGACTGCTGAATAATTTGTTGGCTGAAAGTCCTCAGTGTTACTGTGTTAGAGAGAGGATATGCAGCATTGTTCATAATGGCATTCAGCTTTATTTTCATTCTTTCCTTTTCTACTAGCTGCAGGTGGTCCAGAGTGCACCCCATAACTGAGCCTGCCCTTTTAATTAACTTGTTGATTTGGTGGGCCTCTCTTGAAGTGATGTTACAAGCTGAGCACTCTGCTGCACAGAAAATTGCACTGCCAATCACAAATATGTAAAATGTGCAAAGAATGTCTCTAGCAATATTAAAGGAGTGCAGTCTCCTAGGAAAAAATTGTCTGCTCTGCCCTATCTTATATAGTTGATGTGTTTTACCAGACCAGACCAGCTTCTCATTGATGTGGACATCTGAGTACTTGTAGCAGTGCACCACCTTCACATTATCTCCTTGAACAGTGACCGTAACTAGGGGGTCTTTGGTGTGTTGAAAGTCAATAACTAGTTCCTTGGTTTTACTGATGTTCAGTTGCAGACAATTCCATCTGCACCAAGAAACAAAGTTCTCAACCTGGCTCCTATACTCTGTCTCAGTCCCCTTTGTCAATACACCCCATAAGTGCAGAATCATCAAAATTTCTGCAGATGACATGACCTGGTGTTATCCTTATAGTCTGAGGTGTAGAGAGTGAACAGAAAAGGAGACAGGACTGTTTGCGTTCTTTGTGGTGCTACAGTGTTGCTCACATACATATCAGAGTCATAGTCCTTGAGGGTCAAAAACTGTAGTCTGCCCAACAGATAATCCATTATCCAGGACACCATATCCCTGAGCTGACTGGATGGTGTTGAAAACAGATCAATTAGTATGAAATAGAAAAAAATATACAGGAACTATAATGTAACAATATCTGTGGACAGGTATTAGTGATACTTCTTTTTCTCTGTGAACATCACTAAACTTAAGCTCCAAATGCAATCCCACCCTACTGCCTAGAGCCTTTTCTATTTCTGTCACTTGGTACAATATATCACAGTGGTATATATTGAAATAACCTAATGATGTGTTCACGTATGTATTAAAACATTTCTATGTTCTGCATCAATAATAGAGATGGTAAATTCACATTAAGTTGAATTAGAAATCTTAGGATTTATATATAATTAATCAATATTACTCTTTTTAAAATATTTGTGTAGGTATATATATGAGCACCCCCACATCATATCTTAATAGTACAGTTTAATAGTGAAAGATGTTGTAAAGTAATCACATAAGAGTTTGTGTGAGCTTGGTCCCAGAGGACATGCAAATTGTAAAAGCATCTAAATAGTATGAAATCCTGTCCTTCTTATTGAATACGTATATATTTTCATTTTTTTTCATGCCATTTATAATATGGGATCATGGAGATTTTAATCTGTTCTTGCAGCACAGGATGCAAGGTAGGAGCCAACCCTGGATGAGGTGTCAGTTCATCATAGGGCACATTTACTCATTGTGGGTGTTTTAGTGTTGCCTATCAGTCATATCTTCATATTTTAGGATGTATCAGCAGAAAATCCACACAGACAATTGTACAGCTTGTAATGAACACACGAAGAGAGGATTCATGTCAAAACGAAAAATGACACTATCTTAAGTGGAATACTGTTCAACAAGCAAGCCCTCAAATTGACTTTTCATCCATAATATCTCACCACATTCACAATATAATGGTATGGTCAAAACTGGTACCAGCATCTTTCAGTGGCACTGAACCCTGTACTAACTGATGAAGAGACCAGATGAGAGCCAGTAAAGTGGTGATTTAGCTTTTAATACTCACTTTAGTAAACACATTGTTTCTACAAAAATAACATTATGCTTACTATGCAAACTAATCAATTTGTATACTTAGCAAGCTATATTACAGTGAAGTAAAACTGATTTTATTTCAAAATCAAATTAAAAAAATGTAACACAAGTGTAGGTATGGTAACACTTTGGATGTAGAACCGTATATGGATTGACTAACTGATTGACATTCACTAGAGCACAAACAAATGTTATACTCTTAACTAGGCAACATTGGTTTCATGCAGACACATCTTTATTAATTACAGCATTATAGCCAGCTTAGCTATATATAATAACAAAGCTCACTAGAATAATTTAATAATCGTGGGAGGTTCCTACTATTGTATAAAAATAACATATAAATGGTGTTTGCATGGGTTTCCTCCCACTGTACAAAGACATGCAGATTAGGTGCATTGGTGTTGCTGAATTGGCCTACGTGTGTACGTGTGTTCACCCTGCGATGTACTGGCATCCTGTCCAAGGGTCCTTCCTGATTTGTGCCCAAAGCCTTTTGGGATAGGCTTCAGCTTCTCCATGACCCTGCTCAGGATAAGAAGGTTTGGAAAAATTGATATATACAGTATATATATAATATTTTAGTACTTTCAGCCAATTTCTGAAAATATTTTAAAAAATAGTGGTAGTAGAAAAGTGCTGCTCCTGCGTAGTTTTTTTTTTTTTTTTGTACTAAATCTGTATTGCATAATTTATTTCTTTGTAGGATTTTAAAAATTGTGATTTGAAAAAGTTTATCTGTATAAAGTCATAATAAGTTTTAAGAACATGAAGGCACACTATGAGCATTAGGTTATGTGAAACGTTTGACTAACAATTTTTTTTTCTCCAATATTACTCACTTCCAACACAGAATGAAATGACACCAAATGCCCTTTGTGCAAAGAATTTATGTCAATTGCAGTGCTTCCTGGTTGTGATTTCTAAAAGTATTCCGGGTGCTCTCTTTCTTTTTCTTTCTCTCTCTATCTCTCGCTCTCTCTCCTGCTTAGTTTTCATCTTTTCTCTCTTTTGTTTACTTGTTCTATAGATCAAGCGGCGACTTCCTCATTCTGGGACCTCCACTATCTTCATGTTGTCTCAGACCTCCAGTCGCCACAGCTTTTCTTGGAGTGAATGAGGTGGTTTGCTTGCTTGCTTGCTTGCTTGCTTCCTTGCTTGCTTGCTTGCTATCCTGCCTTCCCTTCTAAAAGGTCACTCCAGCATTTAGTCTTTCATCAGAAAATTCCTACTACATTCATTCACAGATTTAAGAAAAAAAAGTGTTGTTTGCTACTTTTTTGCTGTCAGTTTTTCTGCTACTTACATTGTTATGGTTGTCTGCTGCAGAAAATACAGCATCTTTGGATGTGTTTTTAATCACAAAACGGGCATTTAAATTTATTTTAACAAGATGTTTCCTTTCTAAAATTGTGTTTTAATTAAACATTTAGGCAGTTTTCTGAAAGCAATACAGTAGCATATCTTTTGTCTGCACTTCTGAGATAAACCAGTTTCCAAGCATGTTTGCTAATGATGCACGAACTTTTTCGAGATAATGTCTGGATTGTTTATATTCTTACCTGCATGACCTCCCCAACTTAGGGGTAAGGTTATCTCTTGAGTGCAGTGTGTCTTCCCCCTGAGGAAAAGTCTAAGAGGGAAAATGAAAGTCAATGGTTATTTTCAAAGCAACATTTCCTGACCAATCATAGCCTGCAGCGTTTAACTTTTCCTTTGCTGCTTGGCTGTGATTATGAGGCTTGCCTCTTGAAATCCAGTATGAAAATATTTTGCTGTCCACTTTATCCCTGTGTCCTACCTTCTCCAGAGCTTGCTGTTAATGAAAATTTTAAAAAATGTTTTTTTCTGGTCTCTAATTCGTAATTTATAGAGTTGAATTTAGCTAACTTCCTGTTTTTGACATTCGTTTCAAAGTACAATGTACATCCACAGGAATTATAGTTGCCTTAAACTGCTTTTTATGTGATGGGTTGCATATTTGGGCCCATATTATCCTAAGCATTTTGTATAATCTACAAGTTGCATGTATTTTATTTATAGCTTAGTTAACCTTTTTCATTTTTAAAGTTGATTCTTGTTTTACAGACATCTTTATGTCTTACAAGCTCATCAGTTAATACATATGGTTAAATTTGTTAGGTGAATATTTTTGTTTGTCTGACTCTTTTTGAGAGCGGTCACACCAAGGTGAGGGAAATACAGAGAATTTTCTTTTTCCTTTTATCCTTAGTGGCTGCTTTTCATATTTCCTCTTCCTTTGAATTGCATACAGCTGGATTAAGCCTTTCTTTGCAGCTTTTATCCCATATACACTGCACTTGCTTTTTTTCCAGTGTGGAGGATTTATACTGTCATGGTTTTTGTTCTATTTCAACCCAAAGCTTTTTTAAAGGGAGAACAGCTTAATTCTTCCTGTATATCTAAGACCAGACTGTACTTTAATTAAGGTTATACATCTCCTGTGATGCCATGATCTAGAGAATGAGGTACAGCACCATACAAAATGAGATAAATAAAAATAAAAGTATCTTCGAAAAGGGTTTAAAAGATTTGAAATTCTGACTTTATGTTGTTTAACTAAGGATGTTAATTTACAGTTGTGTAAGGAACACACTTTAAAACTGTTAACCAAACTATTATATTGAAAATTATTTTGCATTAGGAAATATTGATTCATTAATGCATTGCAGTGCTTGGTGCACGCTTACTTTGGAAATGTTATCCTTTAAAATTACAATACTGGGAAAAAATTTTAAAACCACAGGCTCACAACTTGATGTTATTTTTGGAGAAATTTCACAGATGGGCTTGAAGAGCTTTATAGAGCTGAATGGTCTTTTCACTTCAAACCTTTTCTAATTTAAACATTCTCATGGGGACAGTAGTTAGACTATAAGTCCAATAGTATTATATCTATAAGCAAAATATAATCCTTCACTTAAAAGGGCATATGCTGAATGAAGCTTGGACTGCGACCATTTGAGTGAAAGAGTGACAAAGTCACAGTATAATACTGTGCAGTAATACAAAAGTGGCTTGTCTACAATGCATTATCACACAGAAAGCAAGAATGCCACTTACAAGGTGAGACTGAAGGAATCTACCATATCAGCAGCCTTAGCAAGAAAAAACTGTAATGACCAGTCCACGTAGTTCACATCAAAGCCTTTTATCAGAAAGTCAGTTATGCTGAAACAGTGCACCACATTTCATCTAGCAGTACTACTCCCAGCCACATAGAAAGACACTTTAACAAAGTAATGCAAGAGCTCACAACTCGGCTAACCACAACCATTAAGTTTGCACACTCAATTGATTTTTGAACTTTTCTAAAAATTGAGAATTATATCATAATTACATGGTACTATAAACACGAAAAGTGACTGATCAAATTGATTTTAATATAGACAAAAATGTTTTAGCAAGACATAACAGCTGATAGTCTTGCTGAGAAGCTAACTGCTATCATGTAGATATGAGGACTCCCAAAAAAGTTGTCACTGTGTTGATGTGCTTCTGTTCCTAAACCAAATACATAGTAATGTAAATATTTAGTAATATTTTCACTTGGAAGTCAGTGCTTTATGGCTAATAAGTGATTGCTGTTATCAAAGTTTTTCTCTGTTTCCAATTGTAGTAGGATTGTGATTTTAATCCTGTTCTGCTAAAATTGTTGGGATTTTGCACACAAAATGATTAGCAAAGTGTTGACACATGTATTTCCTAGCACAATTCAGGTGCAGAATGATGATCTGTTGTAAACCAGTTACTCATACAGAATGTTTTTGACAACTGTAAAACAGATATCTTTAAATTTGTGACAGTTACACATATTACACATGAAAGGTCTAAGCTTCTGTTTTGTGTTTCTGGAGGACTAACAAGTGGAATGTTCTGTATCATATCTCTAGGTTTTGATGTGAAAGATCTCAGCATTTGCAGACTTTTTTGTGTTTCTGTACTTTTAAGTATTTCTTGCCTCACATTTCCAGAAGAATCCTGCTCATCTGCGGGGAAGGGATCCCCAGTCATCCCGATCTCCAGACAGACCCCTGCTCTTGAGAACATTTTCAGATGAGTCCAATACTGTGGTTTAAACAGGTACTGGCCATAGCTGGTGTTGGGCCCAATGCTTTCAGTCTACCAATCAAAGCCCTCACTCTCCACCAGCAGTTCCTTCTTTAAAGAGACGCAGTCAAAATCAGCAATGGGGGAATTTGGTCTTAGAGGGCTGTGGTGGCTGCAGGTCTTTTTTTTTTTTTTTTTTAGTTAACAGTATCAGAAAATTAAATGAAAATATAATTTGTAGTTAACTAATTTGTGATCAGAAGTGACCTCAGTAAATATTTAAGCCATCTTGTTTTGAACCATATCATAATAGTACAAGCTCAGTCTAAATTTGATTAGTGCTCATGACACCAGTAATTGACATCAGGTTCATTTGTTTTTCTGTATTGTAAACATATGCTGTCATATCAGTGGATATATCACTCTCTATGAATATAGTAGTCCATGCGATTTTTAGAAATTTCCTGTTCGACCATTTATTTTCAAGCTCATTTAATACAGTTCTGGCTGTTGGGGAGCCAAAGCTTAACCCTGCAACACTAGCTACAAAAATAGTAATGGTAGTCACTATTCACAAATTAGCATGCATTATGACAAATGACTGATCACTCCCATTTAAACCATGTCTGACTTATCGTTTTGATTTACTATTCACTTGAATTTTTAAGAGTGGGAAGCAGAATTTATGCAAACAAGAGAAGATTTTCTCGATATATATATATATACTGAACATATACTGTACATATTGATGTACTATGATATTATACAAAAGACTCATGGCTGTTGTTTGTCACAATATTCTATAGTAACATCCAGCAAAGTTCTCATCCTGACAGATCAACACCAGCTAAGATTAGATATTGTGTACAGAGGGCAGTTATCTCTGCTGCCCTTTAAAGGTCTGAATTAGATCTGACAAAAAGTGGCCAAACAAATACCTCTTTACAAAAACAACTAAACCATAGCACATTCAATGCCTGCAAGAGATTTTATGACATTTGGCTCATCTGATGGAGCAAGAATGGAACTCTCTGGCCTTAATAAAAAATACAGTTGCACCTGACACAAGCCAAATACAGTCCGTCAAACCACGCATCCAACACATTGATTTATGGTACAGAGACCATCACATTAGGGAGTTAGCTTTTCAGTGGCCAGAATTGGAGTGTGAGAGGAGGTACTGGAAACAGTGAACAGAGCAATTATTGAAAACTGTTTTATTGCTCAAAAGACCCTGGATTGGGCTGAAAATTCATGTTTAACAGAGCAGTTGCTTCAGTTGTACAGTCATAGCAACATTGTGAAGACTAGAAGAGAAGTAGTCTTGAGTAGACTAAAAATAATGTCTAGACTTGAACCCCAGTAAAAGATTTTGAAAGCTGAGATATAATAAGTTGTCAGAAATGATGGAAATGTGCAGAGTATAAATATTTCTACATTTCTACACATAAAAGTATTCCTTTTGTCACACAGATGTACCTTGGAAATGTGTGCAGGGCTCTTCGGAGATAAGGACAACAGCATTGGAAAGTAGGGTAATATGGGTGTTGACTCCCTTTCCTGTAGGCCAGAAGATGGTGAACAGTGAAGTAGTTTCCTCCTCAGCCATGGACGTTCTGCCCATTCCGCCTAGTTTAGTATTTAAGAGGACCAAAGACTGATCCTCATTTTCATGTAATAGGAAGAGTTTCCTTTCCATTACTTGAAAATGATTTACACACTAATTTTTTTTTTATTCTTGTTTATCTTTTTGCTACACTTATGGTGGTGAACATTAAACATGACTGTAATGGAGGTCCCCAACTCTTTATCTTGTACTCTGTTTCTCCTTATACTGTGGACGAAAGTAAATAGAGGTTGAGTAAGAGCGGTGACTATTTGAAGTTATTAAGCATGTGAGAATAAATTATTTTAATTGCTGCATTTAGCTCATTAAGCAGTGCTGTTTTTTTTGTAAATTAATAGCAAAAATCACAGCATATTACATCATAACACTAAGAACAATATACATATCATCAGTTCAGAAAACCACTTCCATTTGCAACTACACTGTTATTATTTCAGATTGCATATTTATACTTCCTAACATTAATTACAGTGGAGTTTTTGCTAAGAGGATGACTGAACTAATGTGCAGAGGCAAACAAGCCCGAAGCAACTCAGAGTAGTGTTATTGTGCAAGTGGTTATGCAATTAGACTGGTCAAAAATAACAACGTTCAAACAAGTTTAAAAACCACAAATGTAGAAGAAGAAATTTAATTGCATTTTTTTCTAGCCTAGCTTGTGTTGATCCTTCAATACAGTACACTAGAGAAATTCACATGATACCCAACAGTGAGTTTTGGGCAGATCAGCATTATCATTAGCAAAAGTTAAATAACAAACTTAAACCTAGGTGCTGATTACAGTTTACAGCTATACAGTCATGGCCAAAAGTTCTGAGAATGACACAAATATTAATTTTCACAAAGTTTTTATGATGGCAATTTGCATATACTCCAGAATGTTATAAAGAGTGATCAGATGAATTGCAATTAATTGCAAAGACTAGTGCTGGGAGGTGTACCATTTCATACCGAAAACCGTTTATTATTTTTGTTATGATATGGATTTTTCTTATACCGCAATACCAGTTTAAATAGCCTAAACAATGTTCGGAACATGGCGCAGCGGGAAACTATTTAAGGGGGGAGACCTTTATCACTGTTACACACAGCTAAACACGTATGCAGTGGAGTACATGCATTAGTGGAGGTATTGCGTGGTGAAAATGGACAGAGAACATTCCGAAACTGAAGCTGTAGCAGACGATAAAGTTGAACATGATGATACAGAAGAACTTTTGCCGAAAAAAGGAACCGTGTCTGGAGATACTTTGGTTTTAAAAGGTCAGACATGGACCAAACAACTATTTACTGCAAATGCTGTCGAGCTAAAGTTGTCACCAGAGGTGGCATCACAAGCAATTTGCTGCACTACCTTAGCCGCAAACATGCTTTGGAGTACCATGAATGAATGGAACTAAGATTAGCACACTCCACGTCCTCGGGTAAAACTGAAACAGCTAGAGGACACTTGAGTCAGACGTCACTTGTAGACGTGTTTGCTAGAGGTACTAGATATGACAAAAAAAGCAAGCGGTGGATCGAGATAACCAACGCCATTACAATCCATATAGCTAACATGTCAGTGGACAGAGATTGTTAACATTAACAGAAAGTGTAGTTGGTTTACAAAAATATTTACTATTTATTCCTTTTCTAAGACATGTTCAGTGCAATACAACTTTTGACAAGCACCTCTGGATATTTTACTAAGTCTAAATGCCTCTTTGGATGGTTGAAAAATATGTTGTCAAAATTTTAGTTTAAGTTGTTTGCAAAATTAGTTCAATAAAAAAAGGTTCTATATTTTGACTGCAACTGTCATGCAATGTGATTCCTTCTCTTCATTAGTGCCACCCCCTTGAAAGCTATCACTTTATGGGGCCATGCAAACCTGGATTAATACTTGTATGCACATTAAAATGTTTTTTTTGTACACTTCTCAGTGTACAAAGTGGAATAGGTTATTCTTATCCATTCTGCTGTAGTAATTGAAGTGGAAAATATGGTTAACATCCACTCATACATGGGGAAAAAAAATACCGTTGAATACCGTGAAACCGGTATAATTTTGAAAAATACCGTGATATAGAATTTTGGTCATACTGCCCAGCACTAGCAAAGACCCTCTTTGCCATGAAAATGAACTGAAAATGAGAGTTTTGACGAGGACAAGACTGGAGATCACTCTGTCATGCTGATTAAGTTAGAATAGAGAGCTTCAATTATTGTGAAGAAGGGTTCAGGGCACCTAAGAAAGTCCAGCAAGCTCCATGACTGTCTCCTAAAGTTGATTCAGCTGTGGGATCAGGGCACCACCAGTGAAGAGCTTGCTCAGGAATGACAGGAGGCAGGTGTGAGTGCATCTGCACACACAGTGAGGCAAAGACTTTTGGAGGATGACCTGGTGTCAAGAAGGGCAGTAAATAAGCCACTTCTCTCCAAGACAGACAGATATTCTGCAAAAGGTACAGGAATTGGACTTCTGAGGACTGGGGTAAAGTCATTTTTTCTGAATCCTCTTTCCGATTGTTTGGGGCCTCCAGAAAAAAGATTGTCCAGAGAAGAAAAGGTGAGGGCTATCATCAGTCCTGTGTCATGCCAACAGTAAAGCGTCCTCAGACCATTCATGTGTGTGGTTGCTTCTCAGCCAAGGGAGTGGGCTCACTCACTATTTTGCCTAAGAACATAGCCGTGAATAAAGAATGGTACTAAAATATCCTTCGAGAGCAACTTCTCCCTACTATCCAAGAACAGTTTGGCGATAAACAATGCCTTTTCCAGCATGGTGGAGCACCGTGCCATAAAGCAAAAGTGAGAACTAAGTGGCTCAGGGAACAAAACATCGAAATTTTGTGTCCATGGCCAGGAAACTCCCCAGACCATAATCCCATTGAGAACTTGTGGTCAATCATCGAGATGGGAGGACAAACAAAACCCACAAATCCTGACAAACTCCAAGTATTGATTATGCAAGAATGGGCTGCCATCAGTCAGGATTTGGCCCAGAGGTTGACTGACAGCATGTCAGGGCGTATTGCAGAGGTCTTGAAAAAGAAGGGTCAACACTGCAAATATTGACTCTTTAATAAACTTAATGTAACTGTCAATAAAAACCTTTGAAACGTATGAAATGTTTGTAATTATACTTCAGTATACCATAGAAACATCTGACTATAAGATCTAAAAACACTGAAGCAGCAGACTTTGTGATAACCAATACTTATGTCATTCTCAAAACTTTTGGCCACAACTGTAGATGTATGCAAATAACGGTATGCATCCTGTGTAGTTTATATTGTTTACAAATAGTATATTAGCTGGAAAATATTAGAAAATGAAATGCTGATAAAAAGGAAAACTAATTATAAAAAAGGGAAAAATATTGCAAATACACACATGATCATACTTCAGTATCAGGGTTAAAAAGGTTAATTTTACACTGTGATGAGCCATGAAAAGGTGTTGCCTAAAGTCATCTGAAACCACTCCATATTTAGAATATCTTTTGAAGGGATTGTGGACCACCTGTAATTCAAGCCTTTTGAAATGGAAGTGTTTCCAGTAATCAAGTTCAAGCAGTAGATTGAACCAGCAGGTGGGTATTATTCCATTAAAAAGTAATCTTTACAGATGGGCAAAATTTGACTGAATTCACTTCTGAAGTGCAAATACTAGAAAATAATGTCAGTCTGCTTAAATAAAAATAAGGTTATTTAAGAAAAAAATTAGTTATTTGTTATTAAGTAAAAATCATCACAGAAGAAATCTGCAGTTGCTGCCACCTTCAGAGGCTGAGCTCCCCAGCCTTATGCTGGTTGAACCACTGAGCCAGCAACTAGGCTGTTGCTGGGCTCAGAATTACAATCTGAATAAAATAAACTAAAATGGAACTGCACAAATAGCTTAAAGATATATAGTTTAAAATACAGATTTTTCATCTTCGGTGCAATCATCCTACATTCTTCTGGTTTCTAATTTAAATATCAAATTATAACTGATTTTGTTTTGTTTTAATCCAGGTAAGATCATTTTCACAAATTTCTCTGATTGGTCTGGGAGCTCTTCTGATTAACTGCTCATTTTTCTAGTCTGATTGCTAGAAATGTTACAGCAAAAACAAGTTCAGATAAAATCCAGACATTTATGGCCCTGCATGGTTTTTCAGTTTAATTTTGCTTTTTTTTCAATTCTTCCCCCAAAATGTATCAGAAGTAAATCTCTTTGTGTCTAATGTGGAAATGCATCAGCGATATCAAGCTTTAATGTGCCTGAAGCCTTAAATGAAGAAGTGCATGACTTTATTATTATACCTTTCAGCCGAGTGTTGACTGCATGCCATTTGCATGCTCCCAAGGGTGTCTTTGAGTATGTGGAATGTGGTTGGTGCAGTCTGACCGTGCATTTCTTCATCTTTAAATCATACTGTTTGGCTTTGATAACTTTGTTAAACTGGCAGAGTTGGATCCAAAGCACTTGTCACGCTTGTTCTAATTTGTAAACAATAATTTGGGGCCAGAAGTACATGCAGGTATGCATATGTTTAATATCATTTCAAACACAACAATATGTTCTTTTTCTGTACATCATTTGGCCTCATTTCTTTTAGAGAAATCCAGATCCTGCCCCAGTATAAAGAAGGTACAAAAACTGAGATGGAATGATAGGCCATTACAGGACACTTCACCTGTGGTTGACATCACACACATTTAGAGTCACTGGTCATTTGAAGAAGTTTAACGTTCACATAACTGTATGTGCATGTAGATGAACAGGAGTAAGTGTTAACAAAATCAATACCGCATTTATATTGACTTGTGTGAAGGATGTTGTTGAACAGAATGTACAGATTCTTTAAAGAATATATGAATGTCATTATGCCAGACCATAATAAACAAACCAGCTAAGACAGTATCTAGCGCCACAGACACTATTGCAAGGGCCATGGCCATTTTAGTTGACAAAGTATTGTCACTCTTGAGGACTTTTTTTCCCTGCACACTGAAATTTCATCTCCAGTAACCTTGTGGCATCTCCCGTTTTTCATAGACGTTCCAGATTTAAGACTGCTGCTCTTTATTCTTTTCTTGTTCCCCTCATATTTAAAACTACAGTGGAAGTGTTTTGGCCAGTGTTTCAGTCACCATTACACAAGATACAATGAAAACATGCAAGGGTGCCCTCCAGAGACATCCCTTTTAAGTGACATATGAAAATGCAGAGCATTATTTTCCAAGGAGAGGTTTTCTTTATACTAAAAGTTCATTTTCAAATGAGGACAGTAATAAAAATAAGTTGTGAGCATCCATCCCAGCAAAGGCCTGCGTGTCCCAGTTTTAAAATATGACTCCATCCATCTGTCCTTCCATTTACTGAAGCTGCTTAACTCAACTGCAGTAGAAGTGAGCTTCAGATTATCCCAGAATCATCAGGCACAAGGTGAAACCCACAGTAAGCCCGTCCAACACAGGGCACATTCAAACACAGTTGGAGACACACACATACTCTCAACAGTTTCCTGAATATGCGAGGCAGCAGTGGGGTCCAAAATAATCAGTGTGTCTGGTTTTTATTTGTTTATGTTTAATACCACGGCATAATAGAATTCTTCAGTGGCAAAAACGTTTCTTGAGTACAGAACTCTTGAGTTGTTTTCTCAATATTCAGGAGCATTTAAGACTGTAGATGGTTTCAGTTTGCTTGCACATTGCCCAGGTTTACCACTTCTGCCAGTTTAAGAAGATATAGTTTTTTGTTTACTTTTGCATGTAACGTTTTGGTACTGTTTTTTATTCTTGGCTGAATTGCGGGGTTAGTGACTGATGGTACTCGTATGTATGTTTTGTGTGATTATGTTGACGTCCTGGTGCCAACTGTGATACACTGTGTTTCATCTTCACAGATCTGCAGTGTTTCAGTGCTGTCCTACAAGAGCCTCAAAGACCAGGGCTGAATGCCGACATCTGCAAGTCATCATCCAAGCACGGTTCATGGGTACTGTGACCCCAGCAGTAGCAACATGATACGTCAGTACTGAAGCAATGCAACATTCTCAGCGATACTCCACTTCAACAGCAGTGGGCCATCACTGAACACATCGTGATAGCTGCTTTAATGAGAGGAGCAGTAATACGACTTACAATTTGACCAGTAAATTTTGTTCCAACTGTTACTTTTCTGCTCCTGTTTCTGCCTTACTGGCAATGTCTGCAACTGACCACTATTTTTTTTCCAATGGTTGCCTGTAGGTATAGCTGTGAAAACACTGTGTAGTCACTGTTTATTCTTTTTTTTAACAAATCCTGAAAAACTCACTGACTGCTTTTTTGAAGTTGGAGGTTTCAGTATCTTTGTTACGAAATGACAGACAATTTGTTTTCTCTAACTGTCTGTTGTATGGCTGTTGTTACATGTTCTGCTAAGACTTATGCCCAGGATCTGCATGGCTGGAAACCCAGCAGATTTAATGTTCTGCTTTAGCCTCAAGCAGGGTGGGTAAGAAGACATTTTTATATGAATCTTTTTACTGATTTGAAAGTGTGGCAAAGTACAAAAGAAAAAAGTGCCCCAATGCTGTAAATAATTTAAAGTTCTTTAATTTGTAAGTTATATTTTAAAGTTTGGTGTCAAAGATGTAAAGAAGAAATCCCTTGTAAACGCCCAGTACTTCCACAGCAGCATTTATCTTTGTCCTCTAAAACGAAGTTTAAATTGCATTCTCCTTTTCCCGAAATCTCTGTCCATGTGACCTCTGTGCCATATGGCCGTAAATGAGCTGCACAGATCTGATTAGTGAATTTGCCAGTCGTTTGTATTGATCAGAATTGTTTCATGGAGCATAACTTCAGTCTAATGGTTGGTTTAATTGTGTTACTATCTGACAGAAACTGTGCAGCACTTATCTTTACATACAGGTCAAGTTTTTCTTCACTGGTGAGTAGATTCGCAGCAGTGCTTAATTTCGTGTTTGTTAATGACTAGACAAAGAACGCTTATTTTACTCCTTAACTTTTGTGTTAACGTGTCAAAGAGGCATTCACTGATGTTTTTACATTTCTGTCCCTTTGTTAAAAGTGACTGAATCTTTGCCCATCTAGCTTTAATTTCAATAGCTGGCTCCTGGGTTGCATAAGCACTGCAGGCATTTTAGCATATTCCTAGGGAAATCAGAAATTCTGCCGTAAATATGTGCATTGTATTCGCAAGAGAAATGTTTCCTATAACAAAATGTGGTTAGATTAATATTGGTTTTATATTTCACAATATCATTCCTGTCAGTGTTGCGTTTAAACTATCCTAATTTCTTATGAAGAATTTTTTATCATTTTATTAGTTACCTTTTATAAATGCCTATGTGTACAGAAGCTCTGTTTTTAAATGCGGATTTCTTTTTTTCTCTTTGCCTTTGTTCACATAACATGTGGTCCGTTTTAGTAGATGTTGTCTCTTTTGTCCTTGTATTCTTTTTTTCTCCTACTGTAATTGAGAAGTTTCACATCAAATAGTTGGTCTCACCCACATTTTCAGGTACTGTTTCCTAAGTGCCGGCATTGTGCTGCACAATACATGAAGGGATTAATATCTTTCAAAGACAAGCTTAGTCTTTTCTGCCCTATTGTAAGATGAAAAATGAACTTTTTGGATTACATTTACAGAATGAAATGGTGTGTAGGGGGGAGGGCAGGAAAGGTGATGCATACTTCAAACAATAAATGTGAAAGGAGAAATGACATGCACTTCACATCACTTGATCATTGACTAGATCACTTTCTTAAATCATTCTTGCCAAAGCCCTTATGTGCAGCACCTAGGGACAGAAGCGCCATAAAAGTGCCTCCTAACTCCAGCGATTATGTACTGTAGTGTCTTGGTGCACTATTGTAACGGCAGACTGTGTATTGTAATATTGTGCATTTAACTCTCGTGAATTATAAAGTCTCCGGATAAGCAAAAGAGAACTGGCTTGGCTCCCATTCAGAAAACATTGTATTCAGTATATGGATGCAAATGTGATGTCAATTATGCAATATAAGCAATATGAAATTATCTGTCTTGTACCAAACACAGAGTCATTATGAATTTACAGTACATACATTACTTTTGTGCATACGTAAAATATAGTAGTTCAACTGACAGAGAACCATTTAAGTTAGGCAGCAAATAAATAGTAGGAGTCTGAGTGCTAACGTCCGCGCTTGCAATGATGTAGTTGGGAGAGCTGCTTAAGGACTACCATGTCTGTAAAGTGAAGCTCAAGGCCTTCCTCATTTTTATACATGTGGTAACTGGTCCATTCTACAGTAAATGACCGTCCTCCTTCACGTCTGATTCCTCATGATGCATTGTATTTTAATTTTAGCTGTTGTCAGTTTACATTTGTACCAAAGAAAAGAAGCAATCTTTCCCTTTTAAGACTTAAGAATTTCACTTGACTGTGAATCTTAAAACTACTAAAGCCAATGGGTCACTTCCCATCAAGTCCATTGGAATCACGGTAAGGACTGGCTCTTCGTAGAATGATCCTTTTAACTTGTACTGTCAAAGATGACATTGGGGCCAAGTCCATTATCTAGTCCTCCTGTGTACTGTTGATAGAGATCAACCCTGTAGAACGTGGGTCTGAAGTATCCTGAAAAATACAAATAAGACATCCTCCAAATGATCAGACATCATCATTTTTCATCCTAGCAGACTTATGAAGTGTACATCATTCAACTTTTCTGCTTCCAGATTAAGTGCGACCGTAACCTGAAGTGAACGCATTTCTTATTTCTCAGTGCTTTACACTTCATTAAACGTATTGAGTTTGTGTGCATTAAAGTGTCTGTCATGATAAAAATTGATGACCATAGCCTTCTCCTTCAATGGAAAATTGATTTTGTTGAAGACCTGCATATTTGTAATAGTCATTTTGAATAAATTAATTAATGCTGAATGAATGCCTTTCCTACACCAGTGATTGCATGGACTGGTTGCTGGAACTATCATGCTACCATGGCTAATTAATCAGTCTGTGCAGAGCTTTATGAGCTTTTTAGTTTTTTATTTATTTATTTATTTTGACAGAACACCAACAAAGTCAACTCACTGCCTTGTTCTTTGTTACTTGTGTAGTTTGCCTGCCACACTGGTTACTGCAGGAGCTACCATCTTACCAAGCGAGCACAAGCCACAGTTCTCATACCCATCAGCCTGCATGTCCATACAGCTGAGAAAGAATAAAATGATGTGTTGAGGGCAATCAGAAAACTGGGCTATTTCTTTAGAAAATGCATGAGCACTGGAGATGAGAGTATGACAACTGCATGTGTTACAGATTAGTTATTATGATGTAATTGACACTGGTAGATTGTTTGAAAGGGGGTCCAAACCTGTGCTCAACTTTAAAAACTTGTTTTTTTTTTCATAATGTATAAAATTTTGTTACATTTTATAAGCATTCATCTATTTTTTAATTAATGTGTATTTTAGGTATGTTCTTGGTGCCTGCACAATCGAGTCTGTCCTATGGGTTATTGAAATGCATTCCGGTTCATAATCATGTGTAATTCCTAAACTTGTACTATTTATTGAATGTGTGATTCATCTTTAATTTTAGAAAGGTGGCCATAGTGTGTGTATATGTGTTTATATTACTTCCCAGCTTCGGTGTGAGAACATTGAGCCGTACTCCCTCTGCTTCTTTAAAGATTTGTCTTTTTTTATTCCTGTGGATTCAATATTTTAAAGTTGTCATGCTGGGTGTGCTTCTAAACCTGGGTGTCAAAATGAACATGTACTCGCCCAGGTTTTTTTGTTTTGGACTGTTGTGTATTATGTGGAGCACATCTACCTACCCATCCATCCATCCATCAATCAATCCAGTCTGTCCATTTTCTGAATCTGTTTATTCCAGTACAGGGTCATGGCGTGGCGTGTCCTGTCCTATTGTAGGTGAAAGACATGAAAATAGTAAATGGAATGGTGATAAATATTCATTATGTTCTAACAAATCCAATTGGTACTGTAGATAAATGTACCTGGGGGGATCAAGAAGCTGTCCTTCAGGCAAGACAACAATTCTTAGGTGAAACAGAGGAGAAGGAAGTGGGCTACTTGTTATTTTAAAAAAGCCACTCATGAAACTGGCAAGGGACAAATGCATTCTGTGGAGTAGCAATAAAGCAAAATAACCTTAAGATCTTCAAAGAATTGTACATTAGAGTGCATCTTAATATATAAATATATAAGTATTTAAAATTCTGAATTGAGTAAAAGTTTAAAAAAAGAATTCTATTCTGGGAACTAAATTTACTTTGTCTGCTGCAGAGCTCGATAACCTGTCATTTCCAAGATTTTTGTTATGTTCAGCAGACTTCAACACTTCTGGGGAAAAACAGAAAACAGGCTACAAAATTCTTTATCAGTTTGGTGTCCTGCTTGTAAGGATATCCAATCCAGTCTCCTGTTTTCCTCTGGAAGTAAAAAGAAAATGAACTGTGCTATGAATGTGACAATGCCTACTGTTTACATTGCTCAAGCTGAGCAGCTCTCGTTCACGGGTGCGCTGAGCACTCGCGCTGCAGACCACTGTAATGCTTCATGAGGTGCCTGTTTATTAAGGTTTTGCATAAGCTTGTCAAGGAGTTTGCTCAAGTGGATGTCTTTTATGTTGAAAATGAATGTATCTCCAAAAAAAAAAAAATTTGTAGATTTTAAGAAAATCAATGAAAATTAAAAAAAAAAAAAAAAAAAAAAACTTGCCACAGAATCAACTTCTCTCTGTGTTCCGTTTTTTCTCTTGTGTGTTGTGTTGATATTCATACATCAGATTTGCTTTTTTTATAATTCCGTGTATACCATGTGGTAAGATTTTTTTCAAGTTGGGAATATATGGATTCTTAGAAGACGTTTTGTATGTTGACTTTTGAAAGGAATGAAGTGATTCACTTCATGGCTCTGAGCTTTCTATGCTCCATAGACAATAGGCAGATTGTATTTGCAAAGTACTGACAGAAAGCTAATTTGTGTTTGTCCCTGTATCCTGGCTCTACTTAGCTGGTCCTGCATTCCTACTCTTATTTTCTATAAATATAAATGAACAAAAAGAATTTAAGAAATTAACTTGCTCGCTTCATTGAATACTAGACGCAGGCCAATCTAAACTAACAAAGGCACCGAGTCCACTTTATGAGCTTCAACGCACCATTAGGCCTCTTTCTCCAGTGTATCTAAGTGAACAGAAGCTAAACATGATGGAACGAACGGCACTGAAATGGGACATGTGACAGTCATACAGACACTGGATTCAGAAAGTACTGTATACAAACCCTTTCACTTATTACACATTCTGTTATGTTGCAGCCTTGTGCTAAAAATCATTTCAATTCATTTTTCTTTAGTAGCCCAGAATGACAAATCAAAACCAGAATTTTAGAAGTTTTTGCAAATTTATTAATGAAAAATCACACTGACACAAGTATTCAGACTCTTTACTTAGCACTTAGTTGCTTAGGCAGCACCACGTGGAGTCTTCTTCTTGCTTGACATGACAAGCTTTGGACAACTAGATTTGGCGATTTTCTGCCCTTCTTCTCTGCAGAACCTCTCAAGTTCTGTCCATTTGGATGAAGACCACTGATGGACGGATGTTTTCAGGTCTTTCCAGACATGTCTGATTGGGTTCAAGTCTGGGCTCTGGCCGGGCAACTCAAGGACATTCATAGAGTTGTCCCTGAGCCACACCAGTGCTGTCTTTTTGCATTTGGGGTCATTGTCCTGTTGGAAGGCGCACCTTTGGTCCAGAGCAGGTTGCCATTGAGGATATCTCTGTACTTTGTTCTGTTCATTTTTTCATGAACTCTGGTCTACTCTCGCCAGTCTCTGCTGCTGTAAAAAACCCATCCACAGCACAGTGCTGCCGCCACCACAGGCGCCACCATTGGAATGATATTCTGTGGTGGTGATGAGCGGTGGCTGGTTCCCTCCAGACATGATGCTAATTGTGCTTTCATCAGATCAGAGAAGCTTGTTTCTCACAGTCTGTGAGTCCTTTAGGTGACTTTTTGCAAACTCCTAAGAGGCATCCATGTGCCTTTTATTGAGGAAAGACTTCTCTCTGGCTACTCTGTAATTAAGCCCAGATTGGCGGAGTGTTGTAGTGATGGTTCTCCTTCTGGAAGTTTCTCCCATCTGCACACAGGTTCCCTGGAGCTCAGCCAGAGAGAGACCAACAGATTCTTGATCACCTCTTACCAAGACCTTCGTCCCTGATCGCTCAGGTGGCCAGCTCCAGGAAGAGTCGTTGTTTGTTCCAAACATCTATTTTAACGACTATGAAGGCAGCCACGCTGTTGGGAGCCTTCCATGCTGCAGATCTGTGCCTCAACATGCACCTGCCTATAAGCTTTGCAGGACATTTTTTTGACCTTATGGTTTGGTTTTTGCTCTGATGCTCATCGTCAGCTGTCGGTCCTTCTATAGTCAGGCGAGTGTCTTTCCTAATCTTGGTCCATCAAGTGAATTAACCACAGTTCCTTGCCACAACAGACTTACTGGCACTTAATTTGTTTCTGAAAGCATGGATCTGTGTCTTAAACTACAATGGAACAACACAATGTCTGTATTAATGTTTTTTTTTTCTTTGTAGTTTTTTGCAGTTGTCTGCACACATTTCCGGAGACAGTGTCCAGAATACTCGCAAATGCTTTAGCACGTTTTTCGAAGCTTCACACACATTTTGAAACTTTTCACATGTTGTAAGCAAAATGAAACACTGACTTCAAAACCACAAAAAGTTAATTCCGAATCAAACATGTGCATCAAAATGTCTAACACACTTACTAAATGAATGAGTGCAGCAAACCGTGTCGTACGCACTGCAGAAGAATCTTGGACACTGTGCTGTCAAAATGAGTGTGGCGTCCATCATGCACAGACAGTAATAGAAATCACACAAATACAATGAATTAATTTTCTATTTGTTGCTTTCCACTCACACTCACAAATGTTAAGTATGTAAAAAAACAAAAAAGAAAAATAATTTTTTTCTTCAGCGGAGACACCTATAAATTTTTTTACTTCAACATAATCTAAATGTGAATCTCCCCACCCCCATGGCTATTTGGCCACATAATTTCTTCAAACTCCAAGTGGAGAAAAGAAATCTTCAATAGGATTCAGAAATGGTGAATATGCAAGGAGGTACAGTATAACACGGAGAAGACTGGGTGTCTTCTGCAAGATGGAAACTTTCATGTATTCCTTGCATCTGAGTAGCGTGTCTCCTGATGTTAAACATTTAGGCTGAGAGGAATGAGAACATTGTGCGTGCTGTCCAGGAAAATAAGAAGACGGGCCGCGTTGTGTGGTCAAAGTGCATCATGGTGATGGAGAACCCTGGCACATTAATGGCAGCACACTTTGTGATGTCACCTCCAAAGTGACCAGGAACAGGCAAGCTGTCCCATAATGTTCCTCCTTCGCCATCTTCATTTGGTGAGATTAAATCCAGCTTCATCAATGAAAACGTGTTCATGCTGGACATGGCAGGAACCCAAGTGGAGTACGCCCTGTAAATGAAGAGTACTTAGCTGTTACTAACTTGACTACATACCATACTACATGGCAGGGGTCCCCAACTCTGGTCCTGGAGGGCCCCAGTGGCTGCAGGTTTTCATTCTAACCCTTTTCTTAATTAGTGACCTGTTTTGCTGCTAATTCACTTCTTTTGAATTAATTGTAATTGACTTGTTTTTTAAGATTTGTTCCTCTGAATTGTTTCATTTCTTTCCTTAAACGGCATCCAAACAGAAATGACATGTGAGGTGAGTGAGCCAACAGAAGACCAACTAAGTCAGGGCCTCAAACTCCAACCAATTTCACTCCAAGCAGTTGCTCAATTAGGCGCTGAGTCTTGTTGTTAATTAAATCCGTTCTTTAATTCCATGGCTTGTTACTAACCTCATAATGCAATAGCAGACATTTGTGAAATTGTTCATTTTTTTCTTTACTTTTCTAAGCACACTGTTAAAATGTTTTGTAGACCTGAGTAAATCAACATTCCTGAGATCTCCACCCTTTTTATTTTCAGATATTGTATGATGGTCATGTTTTGGTTCATTTTGTGTCTCATTATTGTTTGGCTGCTAATTACAGAAAAGCAAACAATTATTGGATCTGAGTCTTCAAGAGCAAGTCAATTAAAATGAATTCAAAAGAAGTGAATTACAGTAGCAGCAAAAACAGGTCACTAATTAAGAAAAGGGTTAGAATGAAAACCTGCAGCCACTCTGGCCCTCCAGGACCGGAGTTTGAGAAACCTGCTATGGAAAGTGTAGTGGGAAAGAAGGATCCTTCATGTAATCGTTGACACCAGTTAGTTGTGGACCTACTGTACCTGCACATACTGATGCCTGAACTCCTTGAACTCTGTAGCTTTTTACATATTTAACTGAGTGCTTTCTAAGAATCCTGGCTGGGCTTCAAGTGCTTCCACGTTAATTGTAAGAATGCACTTGCTTATTTCTCTCAATCGATTAGCATTGTTGGCCAATACGAGATTAAACTTTCTTGCTGCCTTCCCCCAGTTGATGGTCTTCTTTCAGTTCTGAAAGAATTTCCACAGAGATCTTCTGCTGTAATTTCTTCACACGTGTAATCCATGTTTGGATAGTCTTTGCAGTAGTATATTGTTAAACTCTACTGGATTTACTGTAAAGTACAGAAGTTGTGCTCTTCGCAGTATTAACAGCTTACTGTACACGTCTTCTACCATTTTCTTGTAACAGTAAATAATAAATCTAATAATTCTTAAAACTGTACATACATATTCAGAATCATTTTGTTGTATTAAACTGTGAACAAAATGCAACAGTGGTTCAAAGCCAGAACATCTCACTTCAAAATCATAAATTGCACCAAAATGCCCGCTAAGAGTTTTAGAGTACATGTGCGAGAGGCCCCAGTCACTGTAGCTGCTTTCAGGAATTATGGAGGACACACAAGGCCGGCTTGGCATTTTTGCTGCCCTGGTTGAAGCTGTAAATGGTGCCCCACTACTCCCTGTGCATTGAGTGGAATCATCACTGCCATCCTTGTATGTAGAAACCTGGAGACACAGGAGTGGAGCCTGGACTGAGGAGAGTGAAACATGGAGGGTTTGGGTACCGAGGAAGATGTTTGATTTCTTATACCAACATCTGATTACATGGCAGTGTAGAAAAATGTGCTTGCAGGGAAGCCATTTCAGAAAACTCGTAGGAATTGGACAGTATTAGCAGATGACCTACAGTATTTCACTAACTGTATCTTTTAATTCCCTTTTACTATTTCTGATGCACTTCACCTCTTCCTGGGTCCTCTTTTGCCTTATCTGCTGTATTCTTCCCCAACTGTCTTTTAGCCTTCCTAATATCCTTCTTAATGGTTGCCCTCATGTTCTCATACACCCTACGATTCACTTTGGAGTTATTAGTCTTACATGCCTTATACAGTTGTTTTTTTCCTTTGCAGCTTCTTTATTAACCCACTGTAGAGTCTGTAATTGTCATATTAATTTCAAATTTAGGTATGTACTGTACCTGTCCCGCATTACATGTTAAACATTTTTAAACCTGTTCCACTGCTGCTTAACTGTCTCCACACTTTAAAGCTTATCCCAGTCTATCCTCCTTAGACTTTGCCACGTCTGTTTAAAGTTAAACTTAACAGTTTTAGTCTTTGCAACCACACTCTTCCAAAACACTGAGAATTGTATTATTTTATGGTCACGGTGCAATCACTGTTACACCCTCAATTCTATCCTGATTATTATAAAATACTAAATCCAGACAGGGATAGGATGGAGGGCTGTTCATGGCAGTGACTGGCAGGTGGCCCTGCCCCTTGTGGAGCCACCCACAAAACACAAGGGTCATAACCTGGACCACACTCTTTTTCAAACATACACATACAAAAATGTACATTGTCAACAAAAGAAAGATTAATACAAATAAATGATACAAATGTAAAGAAAAGACACAATACTGTGCATAAAAGGTTGGGGTTTCCGGCCCCGTATACTGTACAGTATGCAAAAAGACAATAATACAGTCCAGAGTACTTTTGAATCACACTGCTGAACAACAAGATGGCGTGATGGGGGAACATTTATAGGGTGGACTGGAATAAGCAGAGGAATGTTGGGTAATGAGTCATATTGCATTCTGGGATCCTGACATCATCAGAGGGGAGGAGGATGTGGAAGTGGAGGAACGGGAGCCAGCTCAGGGTGTCGGCGTTTCCTTCTTTCTGGGAAAATAGAGAGAGAAAGGTTAGTTGCCTGCCAGTTCCTTATGGCTTTCGGTTTCGCGCTACTTCCTGGGTCGTTCTGCGGCTCCCCATGCGCGCGGGCATGACACAAAATTAAACACAACTGTGAACAACAGCTGGCTGAAACATGACCCCTCAGTAGTTGTCACTACATGACCAAACCATACGGTTCCATAATGTTGCACCGATAGCAGCAGGAGTTTTTGGGTTTTTTTTGGCAAAATAACACAATGTTATTTTTTTTTCCCCACACATCACATGCTTACATGCTTATCGACACCCATGTCTAATCCTGAAAATTTTCAGGCCTGAAAGTTCAGAATTGGCATCAACTCCCTTTGCTGGTGAGGAGGGTGAACCCAATAAGTGTCACTGCTGTTCAGTACTGTGCTTACTACAATTAAAAGCACTGAAGTCACGGAAGACATTCTGGAAACACAACAATCACCTCGGAACATGACAACACCTCACAGCCTACAACATGGAAGTGATGTTGATCATATTTTTCCTGCAAAATGTTTCTTTTTTTTTTTTTTTTTTTTTTTGAACGCTGGGAAAATGCTTGGAAAACACTTGAAAATTGTCCAAAAAAGCATGAAAAATGTTTGCAAAAAACTTGAAACTGCCTCATGTGCCCATAAGTGTGCTGAACTGGGTTAAGACCACCAACACAGTATGTGACGTTTTATCTCCCCTCTTCAAGTAACGCAGGCAGCTCACAGACAGGACATTGTATTTTTGTTATCCATTTGGTTTAGCACCCATTCCCAGTGTTCCCAGTTCAAAGTAGCTGTGAGTTTGTCAAGAATCTCTGCAAACACTGAAGCTGACATTTTGTACAATTTATGAATGGTGGTAGTTGGCTGTGGTTTTTTGTTGATCCCAAATACGCACATCCTGCTCTCTGGCTCTTTTCACCCTTTGCACTTCTGCATTTTTTTATTTTTGAAACTGTTCCAATTTTGGCATTTTTTTATGAAACAACAGATTGGGCCAAATGAAAGCTAATGGGATGTCCAGGTGGTATGGTGGAGTTTTATTTTGGAGTCTGGATATTCTTCAGATAGCAAAATCAAGTATGTAGGAACTGAAATGCATGCGCTTATTTGAATTTATAAACATTTTGGTGGGCAGGCTGGCCAGAAGAAAGATGATTAGTGACCGCACCTCAGTTACTTTCAAGCTTGAGTAGCCCAAGTTTTACTAAACATATGACTATAAGAAAGGCCATAGAGTCTACTTCTGGGGTAGGAGGTGAACTGAACTTTTTGAATGATGTCACTGGACATGGCCTAATCGATTGAAATGCGATCTCCTGTTCTAATGTGCAGCATCGTGACCAGCTGACTTTGGGAGTGTTATGGTGTGTAAAATCTGTACATTTTGATTTAATATTCCATTATATTTTGTTCGAGACAAGACAACAGATGAACTACATTTAATACAAATCAAAGCAGGTTTTCTTCCCTTACACCTCACTTTTAAAACAGCTGTTCCAACATAGAAAGGAAGACATGCTGGTGGCTCAATTACTTTATAACCTGGGAAAGGAAGACTAAGCCGACACCTCATGCTATTGATATGGACATCTGGGACAACAATTTGGTTTACAGCCTGGGAAAGATGGATATGAGGCAACATCAAAAAACTTTATTATCTGGGAAAGAGTTTGAGTAAAATTCATCAATTATATTGACAGCCAACCAATCAGGTGCATTTGTTGTGAAACCATGGCATGACATTTCATAATAAATATGCCTCATTTTGAAAGCAACGTCAGAGAAGAAGAAAGTAGAGGAGAAGAAAGTAAAGAAGAAGAAGAGGCTCAGACGAAGACGTCATTGGTCGTCAGAAAAGCATCATGAACATCGATTGCTAAATCAAACACCGCCCTGGGACGTTCATCCTTGACATCTGTAACTTTTTTGTAAGCTTTTTCTAAAGACTATATATATCCAGACTTTCCTATCAGTACCTATTTTCTGTTATTCTTTGTTCCAGTGCTATTATTATTATTATTCTTGTAATAAATGTCATGCTGCTTTTAACTTTCTATGCTTTGTCTTAATGTCTAGAGTGATTGAAGTAATAAGTTAGATTTCTTTGAGCACCTGGAGCAGCCATGGACATTTTCCATTATATCTGTGCTGCAAGGTTTATAAGGCTGAGAGTGAGGAGCTCCACTCGATAGTTGGGACAGTACGAGAAGAAGGTATTCTTGGCTGATAAATGGCGTATAGTCAAGAGTACGGAGTCTTTGTATGTTTAAATGTATTCTTGTAAACCAAGAGTAATATTTAGGTCTGAGATATCATTAAAACATCGTATGTTGTTCGTGTCGATAATAAGTAAGTCTCTTGAAGTGCTGAGTGACAGGCTGTGTTATTCCAAAAGCACTTGTGTGGTTTAAAGTGCTAAAGTTTAATCAGCGTGTGTGTGTCATTCATGGGGCACTGTTGTGGTTAGGGTCTGTGTGTATGCCTAGATCTATGTATGTGTGTGTTCATCTTAAAATGCAACAGTAGACCAACCCGATAACAAACTTGACGAGAACACTTACCCTTAGGAAAAACAAGTAAAGGGTACGTAGAGGGAAATACTACGATAATACATGGAGGTTTGCTCCGGGACAGTTGCCGTGTAGCTTCACCTCATGGGAAGGACTGTAAAAAGCACAAGAACATAAGGAGACCATTTTTCTGCCAAGTTCATGTGAATCATTACACACTCCATTGTCCCATCCGGACAAGGTCTCTACTACAACTATTTAATTCTTCCTTCTTCCTTTGTCCTCTTTATAAAGAAACACTTTTCATCCTCAGTGTTCATCTCTTAATTTCCATTGGTGCCCTCAAACCCCTGACTCACAGTTTAACTGGAAGAAGTCGTGATAGTATTTGTCGCTTTTGTTATTGAGTTGCCACTTTTGCTGGAAGTATCTGAAACAACATTTGGATTTCTGTGAGAAGACATTAATAGTGTGGACGCTGAGACAAACACAACTGTGGATGTGGAGACCTCCAGGTCTGAAAGTTAATATTGGGGCCCACAACACTACTACAATGAGGGACAACCCGGAGACTTCGACACATTTTGTTAGCCAAGTAAACTGCTGAATAGATCTTTGTAAATACAGTATTCCCATAAAAAATGCAATGTGTGGTTTGTGTTGAGATATCCCATTATCCAAGACCTCATCTACAGCTGACCAGTAGCTCCTTGACGTTATGTTTACCCCCAGCTAAAAATGGCAATTTTTTTTCAACGAGAAAAAATGTGATTCAATGTGTATAACAGAAACATGTAAATACCAAAACAGCACGTCTAGTGGTGTCCATACTAATACAGATTTAGTACGTGTCCTTCACGTGATATGTTTCGAGACGGTCGCCACCCGACATCACAATTGGAACAGTAGAGCATATTTCTTTGTGTACTTTTCTTATAATATTTTTTCTGTTGCTTGAGCGTGATAGGGTAGAATGTCATTGCCTGATCCACAAGATCAACACACTCCTTCCCTTATTGCAGACTACCACAGTGCATGGCTTAGTGACTTCCACATTTCCCTTGACACGAGGATTGACAGTTGCTCCATTGGGAACAGTGTTTAGGGGGCTGGCTAACGTCTCTCTTGCATTGTCACTTTATCGCAATCGTTCTACCTTTTTGACATGCTGAAGCTACATTTGACTGAATTCACCAGGCAAGTTGGTCTGTCAGTGTCTTTTGCCTCAGTTTCTGAAGACCAGTTCACACTGTCATCACTATCCCTTCATTCAGCTAATGGTTCAGTTTCTCTTTGTTCTAAAACTGGCTTTACAACTTTTCATTTACACACCATTGTTAGTATTTGTTTAAGGCTATTGATGAGTTACCCCAAGAATCAGTTCCCCAAGCGACCCGTTGAGCTCAGGATATAATCAGACGCGTCCGTTAGCTTCTTCGACGTAATCCCATCACCCTTTATTTCCTACTCACCGGTTAGTCTGTCTCCTCCTGTTTGCAAGAACGCAACTTCTCTCGGGTTCTTCAGTTAAGAGGGGGTCTGAGGCTCCCGGCTGCAAATTCAGTTCTAACTTTTACCCGGAGCTGGTCTCACGAATCGTCATTGGCCCTTCTTGGAGGGGTCTCTCTTGTAGATTCGGATCCAGAGCTTGCAGCCCCCACTCACCCCACATTGGCTGCAAGTAAACTGTGGAAGAAAGATGCGAGGAAGACAAGTGCAATCAATTAGTATTAGTTTATTAACAACAGGTGAGTAACATGGATCTCCTGCTCACAAGTCAGAAGAACGCACTTCCCCTTCTGTAAGCCCTTTATATAGTTTATTCTCCCACTGTGACCTTTTACAAAAAGGAAATAAACGTCTCACTCACACACGTCCTCTTTTCATCCATCCATCCATTGTCTCCCGCTTATCCGAGGTCGGGTCGCGGGGGCAGCAGCTTGAGCAGAGATGCCCAGACTTCCCTCTCCCCGGCCACTTCTTCTAGCTCTTCTGGGAGAATCCCAAGGCGTTCCCAGGCCAGTCGAGAGACATAGTCCCTCCAGCGTGTCCTGGGTCTTCCCCGGGGCCTCCTCCCGGTTGGACGTGCCCGGAACACCTCACCAGGGAGGCGTACAGGAGGCATCCTGATCAGATGCCTGAGCCACCTCATCTGACTCCTCTCGATGCGGAGGAGCAGCGGCTCTACTCTGAGCCCCTCCCAGATGACTGAGCTTCTCACCCTATCTTTAAGGGAAAGCCCAGACACCCTGTGGAGGAAACTCATTTCAGCCGCTTGTATTCGCTATCTCGTTCTTTCGGTCACTACCCATAGCTCATGACCATAGGTGAGGGTAGGAACATAGATCGACTGGTAAATTGAGAGCTTCGCCTTGCGGCTCAGCTCCTTTTTTACCACGACAGACCAATGCAGCGCCCTCATTACTGTGGATGCCGCATCGATCCGCCTGTCGATCTCACGCTCCATTCTTCCCTCACTCGTGAACAAGACCCCGAGATACTTGGGGCAGGATCTCGCTACCAACCCTGAGAGGGCACTCCACCCTTTTCCGGCTGAGGACCATGGTCTCGGATTTGGAGGTGCTGATTCTCATCCCAGCCGCTTCACACTCGGCTGCGAACCGATCCAGAGAGAGCTGAAGATCACGGCCTGATGTAGCAAACAGGACAACATCATCTGCAAAAAGCAGTGACCCAATCCTGAGTCCACCAAACCGGACCCCCTCAACGCCCTGGCTGCGCCTAGAAATTCTGTCCATAAAAGTTATGAACAGAATCGGTGACAAAGGGCGGCCCTGGCGGAGTCCAACTCTCACTGGAAACAGGTTCGACTTACTGCCGGCAATGCAGACCAGGCTCTGGCAACGATCGTACAGGAACCGAACAGCCCTTATCAGGGGGGCCGGTACCCCATACTCTCGGAGTACTCCCCACAGGATTCCCTGAGGGACACGGTCGAATGCCTTTTCCAAGTCCACAAAACACATGTAGACTGGTTGGGCAAACTCCCATGCACCCTCCAGGACCCTGCTAAGGGTATAGAGCTTGTCCGCTGTTCCGCGACCAGGACGAAAACCACACTGTTCCTCCTGAATCCGAGGCTCGACTATCCGACGGACCCTCCTCTCCAGGACCCCTGAATAGACTTTTCCAGGGAGGCTGAGGAGTGTGATCCCTCTGTAGTTGGAACACACCCTCCGATCCCCCTTCTTAAAGAGGGGGACCACCACCCCGGTCTGCCAATCCAGAGGCACTGTCCCTGATGTCCATGCGATGTTGCAGAGGCGTGTCAGCCAAGACAGTCCTACAACATCCAGAGTCTTGAGGAACTCCGGGCGTATCTCATCCACCCCCGGGGCCCTGCCACCAAGGATTTTTTTGACCACCTCGGTGACCTCTTTTACAATTTTAAATTAGTGCATTTCCTAACTCCAGGCAAAAAATATTTGTTGCTGACAGTTGCTTTTATTTAGGAAGTTTTACCCTAAATCATACTTTCCTGCTTACACACACACTTGAATTAGGTAATAGCTTATATTAGTATATGTATTTTCATGTTAGTGTATATATATATATATATATATATATATATATACACGCACACATATATACATATACATATACGTTTTCTTATACCACAAGTTGCAAATACAAATGGAAAATATTCATGATTTTTTTTGCAGCATGATGTTATTTCATCCAGTAGATGGCAGTAGAATACAGCTAGACCTGACGACACTCGGGGTTAACCATTTTTATATAGAATTCCGAGTCTGAGAGACGCTCAGTGTTAATGCCAAGGACGTTAAAGAGTAGAAATGTCAAGTTATAAACTGCCTGCTACGTAGTAGTCGGCCCAAGCAGACCTAGCCAAGAAATGGCAGAGATGAGGGTTGTGAGAGGGGAACAATGTCTCAGGCAGCAGTTCCATTCAGGTAAACGAACATGCCTGCTGCCTGCCATAGAGGGTCCTACAGTACATTAATCCAAAGGAACATAACGAGCGGGTCCACTGAGGAAGCAGATCTTCATTTTTTTTTTATTTGTTTGGCAGTTAGAGTCGTAGCAGCAGCCATTAAGAAACCAAAGACTGAGTTGCTAAAGAAGCAGAATTCATTGCCAAGAGATCAAAACATCACCAAGTGTCAAAACAAAAATGAGAAGATGAAAATAGAGAGCAGTGACACCTTGTCTCAATTTTTTGGGGTTAAATTATTTTTTTCTGTTCCCGTGTTATAGAGACTTTTAACCTCAACGAGTGTTTCTGTTATAGTTGTGTATGTTTGGCAAGTTTTTCAACACTTGTTTAAACTTTTTTTTCTTGTTTTTTTTTTTTGAGCTGTGGAATTCAGTTTTTGCATTTGTTTTCATTTTAGATATTTGTTTTGGGGCGGCACGGTGGCACAGTGGGTAGCGCTGCTGCCTCGCAGTTGGGAGATCTGGGGACTTGGGTTCGCTTCCCGGGTCCTCCCTGCGTGGAGTTTGCATGTTCTCCCCGTGTCTGCGTGGGTTTCCTCCGGGTGCTCCGGTTTCCTCCCACAGTCCAAAGACATGCAGGTTAGGTGGACTGGCGATTCTAAATTGGCCCCAGTGTGTGCTTGGTGTGTGGGTGTGTGTCCTGCGGTGGGTTGGCACCCTGCCCGGGGATTGGTTCCTGCCTTGTGCCCTGTGTTGGCTGGGATTGGCTCCAGCAGACCCCCGTGACCCTGTGTTCGGATTCAGCAGGTTGGAAAATGGATGGATGGATATTTGTTTTGGTTATTAGATATTACTTTGAGTTGTTTTCTTCACCCATGTGTTTTTCTTGGTGCACCTTCATGACACAATGATGGAAGGGTCTCCCGAAAGTGACGCCGTGGATTTCATCATCACAACACTTTAAAATTCAGTGCATCAGAGGCAGCACTATCCGACTTCTTGGATTTTCTAAGAAAACCACCTTCATATTTGTGTTAGTTATTGTTCTTTAGGTTTCCCAGTTAGACCTTTGCTTTTGAATTCCTTACTCTGATTTTGGGTATTGTTTCTGGTTAGAAGAATGATGGGACTGACTTTAGGTTTCATCTCTTTGGCTCATTTATGTTTCTTCTCCTGGGCCTCCTCTTTAACTGTGGTAGTATTTCCATGAGTGAAGCTAACAGTTTCTGTGTTTCTGTGCTTTGTAATAATTACTTTGTTTTTGATAAATATATTTTTGCTGTTCAATTTTCATTGTGTCTCGTCATCATGTCGCCATTTCTGTAGCTTTGGCATTTTGTTACTGTGGGCGCTGTTGCTAGTAGCTTCCTCCCGGGAGGCACTTGCTCTGTTCTCGCTGTCTGAGATTACGTATTAAAACCTCGATCCGGCTCAGTTGTTTAAAGCGGCCCGGCTAATGAGTCGTAGCATTTCATTTATTTGTTCTGTTTACAGTTTTAGTGTCTTGGCTCTGGTGACAACTCACTTTTGATAAATGTCTTTTGATGGTTGTCATTTAGACTTTGTTTTTTCTCTCTAATTTTAGACAATAGCATTTCAGAGTTTTCGATAGTAACTCTCATCATCTGGTCCATGCTGTTGTCCAGCCAAGCAACTGGCATAGCAGTAGTCAAAAAACAATGCAAGTCTTTAATCAAATTGATCCTAACTAAAGTAACAGCAAATCGAGGTTTTGAAATGATTATCCTCACTAGGCCCTTGTAGCATAGCGCCTTCGCACTACACCAAAGTAAAAGCAGTCAAAAGAAGTGTAACTATTGTCTCACACGTGCGCTTATAAGGCAGTCTAAGGGCTTAACTGGGAGTAAAATGGAGGGGCAGGGGTTGTTGAATGGTATTAATGCTTTTTCTCCCTCTTCTATAGACCACCAGAAGGAAAAACCAGTTAAGACACAGCCCACTTCGGCTTCTTCATCGCACCCTCCTGCAGACCTCATTTCCGACTGAGATCCCCCCTTCCTGCCCTCCACCTATAAAAACCCAAGCATTCATTCTATTGATCAGTCTATAATAAAGTATCTATCTATCTATCTATCTATCTATCTATCTATCTATCTATCTATCTATCTATCTATCTATCTATCTATCTATCTATCTATCTATCTATCTATCTATCCTGACTCGGTCTAATATGACTACTAGGGTGGACTCCCCAAACCTTTATCTTTGTTGTTTGTGTTTTCTTCACATTATTTATAGCCAGCATGTCCTTAGGTAAATAGTTAAAAACCTTTGTTTTTCGTTTTTTCTTTGCAGCATGAAGATGAGTACACGAGACATATTGGAAGTATCACTTGGCATCTGAGGACGACAGTAAAAGTGACACCGACTGCCCATTCTGAGTTTTGGGGTGGCCAATGTTAATTTGGGACACCAGGGGTGTGGTAGTCGCCTTGGCGAGATAGATGCCATGAAGCTGAGACGTACATAAAAGAGAAGCTGGCTTATGCACAGGGAAATGTAGGGACCTGCTGGAGAAACAAGTTATTGTGCTTTGAGTGTGGGGTTGTGCTGCAGGTATCGTGAGAGCGCACGCATGTATGTATGTGTAACAAGACCGTATTTATAGTAGTTTATACGTTTTTTAGGGAGGTCAATGAGACGTAGATGCGGCTAGCATGCTACGTAAATCTGGATAGGGTGATACCCTGGAGCGTCACTCGCGATTGGCTGCTAAGGAGCCTACAGCTGTATAAAAGGGGTGAAGTGAGAGAGGTGGTCGGTCTTCAGGACAAATCTGTACTGTATGGTTTAGTTGGTGGCAATACAGCTAAAGAGAAGGTGCACAGAGAGAACCCTCCAATCGCATATAGAGGGGAAGATGTCTGCAAAGACAGAGAGAGAAGCTGGGGAGTTTGTGCTGGCCAAATCCACCAGGAGCTGTAAATAGTTTTTTTTTTTTGTGGCTTACGCTTATAGAAGAAGGTTTTCTTGCAGTGCAGTAATGAAGATGCCTTTTATCTGTTTTTTTTTTTCATTTTTTCAACCTGCTTAATTCAGAGCACAGAAATTGTACATATGAATAGATAAATTTCCTATCAGTGCTATGCTCTCATTCTCGCCAGAGGGCCACACAGTATCAGCAAGAATCTCACCGTGTCACACTGATATTGCAACCTGGATAGAGGAACACCATGTCCAGCTCATCCTGGCAAAGACAGGCCTTCTTGTTATCCCAGCTTGTCTATCATTTGACACCCCATCTCTGTTCAGCTCTGCTCATTATCGCTGACACCCATCAAGCTGGTTTGCCGACTTGGGCTGGTGATTGATGACCAACAGTCTCAGCCTTGTGGATTTACTATATGCAATATCCAAAATATCAAACCATATCTGACAAAATATGCAGCACAACTGCTAGTCCAGGCCTTGGTCTTATGACGCCTGGACTACTGCAACTCTCTGCTGGCGGGAGTACCAGCCTGTGTCACCACGTCGCTGCAGGTAATTGAAAATGCAGCAGCACATCTGGTTTTCAACCAACCAAGGTGGGCAAATGTCACTCCTCTCTTCAGAGAATTACAGTGGCTTCCTGTAGTGGCACGTATTAAGTTCCATTCCTTGATGCTTGCCTACAGAGTCTTCAGTGGGTCAGTAGCCATATACAGTGCATCCGGAAAGTATTCATAGCGCATCACTTTTTCCACATTTTGTTATGTTACAGCCTTATTCCAAAATGGATTAAATTCATTTTTTTCCTCAGAATTCTACACACAACACCCCATAATGACAACATGAAAAAAGTTTACTTGAGATTTTTGCAAATTTATTAAAAATAAAAAAAATTGAGAAAGCACATGTATATAAGTATTCGCAGCCTTTGCCATGAAGGTCAAATTTGAGCTCAGGTGCATCCTGTTTCCCCTGATCATCTTTGAGATGTTTCTGCAGCTTAATTGGAGTCCACCTGTGGTAAATTCAGTTGGTTGGACAGGATTTGGAAAGGCACACACCTGTCTATATAAGGTCCCGCAGTTGACAGTTAATGTCAGAGCACAAACCAAGCATGAAGTCAAAGGAATTGTCTGTAGACCATCGAGACAGGATTGTCTCGAAGCACAAATCTGGGGAAGGTTACAGAAAAATTTCTGCTGCTTTGAAGGTCCCAATGAGCACAGTGGCCTCCATCATCCGTAATTGGAAGAAGTTCGAAACCACCAGGACTCTTCCTAGAGCTGGCCGGCCATCTAAACTGAGCAATTGGGGGAGAAGGGCCTTAGTCAAGGAGGTGACTAAGAACCCAATGGTCACTCTGTCAGAGCTCCAGAGGTCCTCTGTGGAGACAGGAGAACCTTCCAGAAGGACAACCATCTCGGCAGCAATCCACCAATCAGGCCTGTATGGTAGAGTGGCCAGACGGAAGCCACTCCTTAGTAAAAGGCACATGGCAGCCCGCCTGGAGGAAGAAACCAGGCACTGCTCATCACCAGGCCAATACCATCCCTACAGTGAAGCATGGTGGTGGCAGCATCATGCTGTGGGGATGTTTTTCAGCGGCAGGGACTGGGAGACTAGTCAGGATAAAGGGAAAGATGACTGCAGCAATGTACAGAGACATCCTGGATGAAAACCTGCTCCAAAGCACTCTTGACCTAAGACTGGGGCGACGGTTCATCTTTCAGCAGGACAACGACCCTAAGCACACAGCCAAGATATCAAAGGAGTGGCTTCAGGACAACTCTGAATGTCCTTGAGTGGCCCAGCCAGAGCCCAGACTTGAATCTGATTGAACATCTCTGGAGAGATCTTAAAATGGCTGTGCACCGACGTTTCCCATCCAACCTGATGGAGCTTGAGAGGTGCTGCAAAGAGGAATGGGCGAAACTGGCCAAGAATAGGTGTGCCAAGCTTGTGGCATCATATTCAACAAGACTTGAGGCTGTAATTGCTGCCAAAGGTGCATCGACAAAGTATTGAGAAAAGGCTGTGAATACTTATGTACATGTGATTTCTCAGTTTTTTTATTTTTAATAAATTTGCAAAAACCTCAAGTAAACGTTTTTCACGTTGTCATTATGGGGTGTTGCGTGCAGAATTCTGAGGAAAAAAATGAATTTAATCAATTTTGGAATAAAGCTGTAACATAACAAAGGGTGGAAAAAGTGATGCGCTGTGAATACTTTCTGGATGTACTGTATATGGAGACATTTCTGAGGTCCTATGCTCCTTCTTGACCACTAAGGTCTGCTGATAAATGGTGCCTGGTGATGCCACCTCTCCATGGTATCAAATCTCAGTCCAGACTTTTTTAGTGTGTAGCACCAGGCTGATAGAATGAGCTACCAAACTTCATTTAATTTTCTGACTTCTTCAATGAGAATGTGAAGTGTGAAGCATTTGAAGATTCTCTTGGTCATCAAATTTCTGTCCAAATGATATTACTTGTGAGTGAGGAATTGTAGCTCACTTGTATTGTGTTTTGAGTTCTTCACTTGTTTTAAATCATTTCGTACCCTTGTCCTATAACATTTGTTCCCCAAACTGTCCCCTAGACTGATGCTTACTTGATTATGTTGATAAGTTTTATAAGTTGCATTGGGTAAAACCATCTGCTAAGCAAAAACAAAAAAATGAAAATCCAAAAACTGGATATGTCAGACTTCTTAAAGAACGTCTGCATCATGACATCAGGTCCACTGATCCAGCAGCAGACACATAAAACATAAACAACATGGCAGTGCCCATATCCAATTAATTTAAAATGGCAGCTTAAAAGCAGTTGCTTGGAAAATGCAAAAAATTAACAAGCTGAATTATTAATATTCAGACAAATGGCAAAAAAAATCATAGTGTGATACTGGGGAAGGCATTCTTATCAGCAGAGGTCAAATCCAGGTGATGAGAGCCTTCTGAAGATGTTTTTGAATAATTGTGTCAAAATATTCTGACTTTCGTTATTGTAAATGAATGAGTGACTGATCAAGAGGTGGGGCAGGAAGCGTAGTGAATTCTTCACTGTGACATGTGTCACTTTTGAAATCTTTGTAATGACACAGGTATTTACTACTGTGTCAAAGGGTTGCGCCATCATTTTGTAAGTGACAGCTAGCTGCTAAATTTAGACAATGTAGCCTGTGTTCCTTGCTTTACTGCAATGTCCTCACGGTTGGCAATTTTGAAGGTGTGTTGTCTGGGCTAACAGGTTTGTCTTGTTCAGGATAATATGCTGTTGTGTTATGAAGGTAGTTGTCACGTTGTGCGAGCATCACGCTGATTCACATGGCTGAGAGCTTCCTAGGGATGATCCTAGAGGTCATGAGCAGCGTGCCACAGTTTAATCTGCCCAGCTCAGTGCACCATTCACAAGATAAGTGGTGTTGTAAGTGGAGTGCTGGTATACTGTGCTATTATCCTTGCAAATTACAGAGTAGTACACCATGAGTAGTAAACTGTACGTAGACAGAAACAAAGCATCACATCCTCAAACATTCCCTCCTGGACTTATTAACCGAACTGTGGCTTGCAGCTTGAGATAAACAGAATAATTGTGCCAATAGTTTAAGGCCCGCTCCAGAAAACACATCTGGTAAGACCATGAGTGCACCATGCTTGAATATTATAAAAGATGTGTCACGGCTCAGGAATCCTGGGTTTTGCTGGATAAATGAATTGAAGCAGCTGGAAATACGAGGGCAATCCCAAAAGTATGGTCTCCTATTTTTTTAGAAATACAAACAACCGTTTATTTTCTATAATGTTTACATCATTTTAAAGGTTAAAGACTTATTTATTTTTCTACATAATCGCCATTTCGGTCGATGCATTTTTGTAGACACTGTGGTAGTTTTAGAATGCCTATGTCATACCAGCTCTCCACCATGTCCTTCAGGAAGCGTTGAACCTCATCTTTCACCTCTTCATCGGAGCAGAATCGCCTTCCGGACAAATGTTCTTTCAACTTAGGGAACAGGTGGTAATCACTGGGTGCCAAGTCTGGACTATAGGGTGGGTGGGTGATGAAGTTCCAACTGCCGATCTTTATGCAAGTTTTCCTCAACCTTCGCGACTGTATCGTCGGAAATTGACAGTCTCCTGCACGAACTTTGCACTTGGTGGTAGCGTTCAACGGGAGCTCCATTTTCAAGGGCTGCCAAGCCAAGATTGAGCATCCCAGCGAAGCCGCACATGCTTGTTTGGGAGTGGAGGAAGCACCAATCACAACAGTGTGGCCAACAGCCATACGAACAGTTTCTCTACGTCCCCACCGCTTTGGAGACATTACTTTTGGGATTGCCCTCGTATCAAGGTGGCAGAAGAAACACACAAGGACTGCTTTATCCCACATATTTCTCTTATTTATAATCTCTAATTTATAATTATGATCATCAAAACTTGGAAACCCCCCTTAACATGTCAAAGTGTTGAGGTACTCATTGAGGTTTATCCAGCATTCAGCTTGTCAAATACTTTGGTAATCTATTCATTCTTCAAGGATCCAGAAGAACAGATATGTTGTGACTGGGGGGACAGCCCATTCAATGCCAGAAGTAGTATTGGGGTACCAGCTGGGCTACCCCATTTATAGAAGTAACAGAAAATAACAGAAAAAGTGAACACAGCACAAACTCAAGACAGCTACTTCAGCCTGTTAGTCAGCAAGAGCTCCGTCCTTGTTGAGGCACAGGTCAAGATAAGATCCCAACTTCCTGAGACTGCCCGCTTTTATGGTGTCTTAATGGAAGGGGTGAAGCCTTCTCTGGGTGCTGTGGGCAAGGCTAGCTATCCTACTTGGCGGTTTTCTCAGAACACTGGATGTCAGAGAAGATACGGTTAGCTACAGTAACCCCCTCTCGACCCAGAATGGTATCGCTTACCTCAGCAGAGCCAGCAAGGTTCTGCTTTCTGCTTTGTGTCATGCAACACAAATCCATGACAAAGTACTCCATTTTCATGTGGATTTCCCCATATAATGTGTTTATCCACCACACACAGTGAAAAGTGAGTGTAACCACCTCACCTCAAAACCTCTGTCTATCTTAAATGAAAGATCTCTGAACAACAACAGCCAAGTCAAGCTTTACTGAAAATTGTTCCTTTCACTGGCTTTGTAAAACACATTACAAAAACAAAAAAAAAAATCATCACAACTGGCTGATGTGTTGCCTGTCGATTAGCATGTTTCGCTTTACTCTAAACATATGGCAATGATGAACATGCTGTCAGGTTAGCCTACCAAAGTCTAGAACTCTCCGGGTGGGGGGCAACACCATTCTTTCATGACAATTTCGATGAACTTGACTCTTTACGATGGGGTTGGGAGAGTCAGGGGTGACCAGCTCTTACGATTGTCCATAATGTCTCAATTCAGTTCAGATCTGAAGATTGATTCCCTGTCCACACTACAACATTTTCACTTAAAAACATACACATTAGTCTCCAATTTGTCTTATCAACCCTTGAAAATGGAGACTTTTGAAAGTTCTTTCTGGAGCCATGCAGTTCTGAAAAGGCAGCTTTGGCGTTGTAATTTAAATGGGCAAAAACAATGCAGACTCTAATTATGCTAATTTATTTGTCTCATTACAACGTCTCATTCCCTGACTGGCCACATTTCACAGAAGAAAAACTTTATTCCAACATGGCAGCCTTAGAAGAGTTGCTTTCCAAGGGACTTGTTGCCTTGCTTACCTATAGGCATCTAAACTGCATTTTGTACACTTTGAATTCTTCATACATGCATGAAAGGCAAAAATTTACCAGTCGGTACAGTTTTGCAACAAATCCAGTGACCTTGGTGTTACCACCCCTTCATGGATTTTTCCACTGATGCATGCACGCCCAGTGTAGGCAAACATCTACTGTACATCATATGAATTATCAGTCATTTTAATTTGGATAGTAACCCTTTTGGAATGTGAAAACATTAGCGTAGACAGATGTTTTAAAGAAAATGTAGTGTTGTGTAAACGAAACCTGAGAAGGCCATTTTTTCATCATGTCGATACTTCATGGATGTTTAAAGTGTTCAAAACGTGGACCTCTTTTGAGCTGTTTGCTAATATTAAAATAATTCAAAAAATTGTTTTTTCTCCCATCTAGGTAGAGAAAAGGGTTAAACCAGGTGAACTCCTTGGGAATGAATTGGGCCAACGCAGCAGAGCAGGCGTCTCAGCTGTCTGCCGTGTAAGTAAATGTGGGCTTCCTGACAGGTGTGGGCGTACAGACGAATTCTCCGTGCAGCCTCCCTTTTCGTTCTTTTCATAATTAAAGGTTGTCTGTCAGAGTTGAAAGAAAATGCTGGAATGCTGAAATTTTCTGTCTTGTGATGCAGAGTTTCATGGTGGAGGAGGAGTTGGTGCTGTCATCTCACAGCTGCAGAGCCCTGTGTTTGAGTCTTGAACACGCTGTGTGAATCGGCACATTCTCCCTGCGTCCCACTTTCCTTCATCATCCCCTAAGACTTGTATGTTAGGTTGCTTGATGACTTTAAATTCACCCCATTGTGAATGTCACTGCCACCTCTTCCAGTCTCGTTCCTGTCTTGTTTTCCCAGGGTGGCTACAATGACCCTGAACTGAATTAAACCTATTGAATAACAGCACGGTGGCGCAGTGGGTAGCACTGCTGCCTCGCAGTACGGAGATCTGGCTTTGCTTCCCGGGTCCTCCCTGCGTGGAGATTGCATGTTCTCCCCGTGTCTGCGTGGGTTTCCTCCTACAGTCCAAAGACATGCAGGTTAGGTGCATTGGTGATTCTAAATTGTCCCTGGTGTGTGTTTGGTGTGTGTGTGTGTGCGTGTGCGTGTGTTTGTGTTTGTGTGTGCCCTGCGGTGGGCTGGCGTCCTGCCCGGGGTTTGTTCCTGCCTTGCACCCTGTGTTGGCTGGGATTGGCTCCAGCAGACCCCCGTGACCCTGTGTTAGGATATAGCAGGTTGGACAATGACTGACTGAATAACAGCATACCAAAGAATTTTGACAGCCAGAAAGGTTTGTCAGAATTTTGAGCACTTTTGCAATCTTGGTAAATTACTTAGATTACTGACTACAAGCTCTGAGCCCATATGTACGACTAAAATAGACTATCAGCGAAGTAGAAAACCTCAGGACATTAGCAGACATAAACACACATCACAAAGTAGAAACACGCTCCGAGCCAGGCCAGTACAAATTCCTGTTACTATAACAATTGAGATGTGGCTTCTGACAACAAGAATAGCAAAACAAAAATGACAGGTAGCAGCAGTCCTAGGAGAAATAAACCTCTGGGTGGTCCACCATGCTTTGTAACAGGCAAAGGCACAGCTTTGCTGACCGCTCAGCTGGTCATCGCCCCCCAACCCGAGCATTCTATAATATCATAAGCACGTGGCAAAGTCCACCACTGAGAAGGTCCAGTTAGTAAAGAATCAGGAAGGTGCAACATAAAGCCCAAAGAGTAAATTCAGGGACCCAGTTAACTATCCTGAAAGTAGGAGCGTTTTCATTTTTGTAATTTATTTCATTAAAAAGAGATATCATTTTTGTTTATTAAATATTATTTTTGTAATAATGAGTTGTATCTACTACTTAAGGTACGTAAATCCAAAGGTTTCGAAGTAAGGTTATCGATAATCATGGAGTAGCAACACAACAGGTAAGGCAATTGCCCGGGTCCTTCAAGGTCAGCCATTGCATTGACAAATCTATGAGAACACCCCCAAACCTCGACACACCACAGCAATACAGTGGGAAACCCGCCCAAGGGGCCCCAATCTCCATTGCGAGAGTGTGTTTTTAAGTAACATTAAATGTAATCAGCGCCATTTTCATAAAGCATGATTTTCATGTCTAAAAGTGACAAGAGGGTAAAAAAGAAACAACACGATGAAAGGATAGTGGTAAGTAGTAAGGATTCTGCGCTGTTAATTAAACATTAAACATGATGAGGGGCTTTTACGTGTTCATGTGCTGTGGTTCTGTCACCTCGTCACAAGTGAGGCTCCACTCGCAGAGTGGTTTAGAACTGAACGGGGTCTCACGCACTCTCAGTGAACTGATGGAGTGTTTTACAGCAGCAGAGCAGAACAGAAGAAAAGTCAACAAATCCATCAGGAAAACAAAATTACAATTAGAATAAAAGCCAACCAATCCAAAGTCAGTCGTCCAGCCAGTAATGAAAACTTGAATGCGAGTGTCTCACAATGAAGTAGAGAAGCTCAGAAGTCACAGAAGCAGCTAGAAACATCCAGACAGTGTTCTGGTTTAATAAATGCAATGCTGAGTGTGAAGTTGACTTGTTCTCTGCCTGTCGAGGACTCGTTTGCATGTGTGGCGTAACTCCTGCAGTATGTACACCTTAGGCTTTAGGCCCTCAAACAGCACACTAATACCTTTACAAGCCATTTTTTTTTTAATTTCCATTATGTGCACTACATCCATCCATCCATCCTCTTCCGCTTATCCGAGATCGGGTTGCGGGGGCAGCAGCTTGAGCAGAGATGCCCAGACTTCCCTCTCCCTGGCCACTTCTTCTAGCTCTTCCAGGAGAATCCCGAGGCATTCTCAGGCCAGCCGGGAGACATAGTCCCTCCAGCGTGTCCTGGGTCTTCCCCGGGGCCTCCTCCCATGTGCACCTCATATTTATTTAGCATTTTTTTTTAACTTAAACATATTTTTATAAGTTTACTTTATTCTATTATTATTGATTTTCTATCTTCTATAGACGATTATTTATATTATCTGTTTCTTTCCAAATAAAAAGAAAGAATTTGTGTTTATTAAATTATCCCTGTTGATCTTATTATTTTAGACTTTGTGTTAAAATAATGACAATAAATCCACGTCAGGAGTCTGAGGAGACTGAGCTTGTGGGCCCCATGGAGTCCCCTGACTCGCCTTTGTCACTGGACTGTGGCCACATACGTGTTGTACATGCAAGTAAGCAGCCATAATGACCATAACCAGAGTCCCACTTTTGTGAACTGACTTGAGCTTTTTTATATTTACAGACTGATAAGTGTGTTAACTACAGACATACTTTATGCTGTTGCTGTTTTCAAGGCATTTATCTTGGAGTCCTGACTCAGGAAAGGCGCTAGCGTGCCTCTCAAATTCAACACAAGTGGGTAAGTTATATGCAGTGTGGTATAAAGTACTCAACAGCCATACTTTTGTAAAAGCAGAGATACTTTTTTGAAATGTAACTTGAGTAAAAGTTAAATGTGTCCATTAGAAATATGCAAGTAGAAGTTTTTAAGTTTCTGATATTACGTGAACTTCAGTATCATGCACATGTAGAACTTCTCATTTTGTATATCGTCAAATAATGTTCTCATAACATAATTCGGACTACCTTCTTTTCATGAGGTTGAGCCTTATGCTGCATTCTCGTTCTGTCCAAGTGTTCAGAGCTCCTAGGTGTGACATTTCACTTTCTCACTTCAGTGCGTTCACATCAACTTCCAGTTGGACTATTCTGAGAAATGCGAGGTAGCTGCTGATTTGTTACTTGGTCTGTAATGAATAAGCAGTCTGTTTTTCATGAAAATAAACAGCAATGTGTATCACCTCTCTCCAAATGCAATTCATCCACAAAAATGGCATTTTTGGCTAATGAATTGTTATTTTATTTTATACAACTGACTGGGTTGAAAGGTCAGTATTGTATCACAGCTTGGAGGATTTGGGTAGCTTGGTTTTCCCTGTATTGTTTGGCTTGAAGCTCTGATTTCTTAGGGTGTTCGATAACACGTGAATGCAGCATAAATTCAGTGGGATGGACACTAATATTAGAGACATGCAGGCATCCCCAGCTTTAAGAAAGAGCTAATCAGTTCCTGCAAACCTGCTTGATAAAGTGAAATTTCACAATACAAACACCTAATTGCAATTAATCTAAATGGAAAACATTTAAGCATTTTCTGGCCCCAACACAACCTCCATTTTGTTCATATAACAGCAAACTACTTTACATGAAAATTGAGAGAATTAGTTTAATAATAACATTAGTCATCAAAACAACCCCTAATAAGTCGCTGGACTTAATTAAATAATGTCTAATAAAGCACTTTACCTGGACTTTATCACTTCTAGTTTCACATTCTTTTATTTTTTTCTTGGGCTTTTCCAACTAGTTCATGATCCGTTTTGGTGCTGGAAGATGAAAGCGCTATAAGTGTTAAGGTGAGTGAACCACAACACGAAAACGCACAAGCGCCCCTCATTGTAGATAAGCCCCGCCCTGTTTGGCAGGCTGCTGTCAGGATGGTGTCTGGACACAGCAGTATCAACAGTGGAAATGACTGAGCATTACTCATGTCCAGCACCACTCTGACTGTGAATGAATGAGTAGATCACCTGGTGTTAATGCCAGCGGCACACGTTTGAAAATTGCCCCAGATTCTTCATATGTGCAAATATTTCTAAAGCAGCGGAAGCCTGTATTTTACATTGTTGATGTAAGTAAAATATTGTGCATATTTGTGAAATTCTTTTCTGGTGTAATAGTGCAAAAACAAATGTGTCCAGAATATATATCAGAGCAAAAGTAGCCATTTGTGTATGAATATGTAGTGATGTGAAAGTAGACAGAAGATGTTATACTCAATTAGAAATACTGTCAAAGCACACTCAAGTATGGTAACAAAGTATTTCCACTTCATTAGTATACAGCACTGATAATATAATATACTTTACCAACATTTTGGCACTAATAAATCCTTGACTGTTAGCTCATGCACATTTACTTTTCATTTAAAGTCTTTATTTATGCAGTATCTTATTTATTTATTTATTAAATATACTGAAGTGACCCTCTAACCCATCCATGAGGGATGCACAAACCAGTGTGTTTCTTCATGTTGGTCCCAAGCCCGGATAAATGGGGAGGGTTAGTTCAGGATGAGCATCTGGTGTAAACTTTTGTCAGATCAATATACATAAAACAGTACATATTTCCATACCGAATCGGTCAAAGCCTGGGTTAACAATGGTCGCCACCAGTACCTTTAGCCAACAGGGTGCTGGGGGAAATTGGGCTACTATTTGTCGAAGGAGAAGAAGATGTGGAGGAGAGGAGAAAAGTTAGGAGAATGGACGTGAATGGAACTTTGAATGTTGGCAGTAAGAGACAGAGTTAGCTGATAAGATGAGGAGAAGGAAGGTTGATATATTGTGCATGCAAGAGACCAGAGGGAAGGCAGTAAGGCCAGGTACTTTGGTGGCCAGTTCGAAGTGTTCTACCATGTTGTGAATATGAGTAGAAATGGGGTAGGGGATATCCTGAAGGAACGGTAGGTCAAGAGTGTTTTGGAGGTGAAAAGAGTGTCAGACAGATTGGTGATTATGAAGCTGGAAACTGGAGGCGTGATAATGAATGTTATTAGTGATATGCCCTGCAAGTTGGGTGTGTGATGGATGAGAAAAAAGATTTCTGGAGTGAGTTGGATGAAGTGGTGGAAAGTGTACTCAAGGGGGAGAGAATGGTGATTGGAGCAGATTTCAATTGACATGTTGGTGAAGGGAACAGAGGGGATGAGGAGGTGATGGGCGGGTATGATGTCAAGGAGAGAAATGCAGAAGGTCAGATGATAATGGATTTTTTGAAAAAGCATGGACATGGCTGTGGTAAACACATAGTTTAAAAAGAGGGAGGAATGAAGGGTGACTTACAAGAGTAGAGGAAGATGTACACAGGTGGATTATATCCTATGCAGGAGTGTCAGCCTGAAGGGGATTGGAGACTGCAAAGTAATGGCAGGGGAAAAACGTAGTTAGGCAGCATAGGATGGTGGTCTGTTAGATGATGTTGGAGATCAAGAAGAGTGAGGGCAGAGCCAAGGATCAAATGGTGAAAGTTGAAAAAGAAAGACTGTAAGGTGGAGTTCAGCGAGGAGCTAAGACAGGCACTGGTTGGCAGTGAAGAGTTACTAGAGAGCTGGGCAACTACAGCAGAAGTGGTAAGGATGCTTAGTATGACACATGGACAGAGGAAGGGGGACAAAGAAACCTTGTGGTGGAATGGGGAAGTACTGGAGAGTTTCCAGACATAGAAAGAGAGAAAGAGAAGGTTGGATGATGTGACGATAGTGAACTAGGAAGTGCAACGGATTAGCAAGGAGGAAGTAAGGACAGCTATGAACAGGATGAAGAATGAGAAGGCTGTTGGTCCAGATGACATACCTATGGAAGCATGGAGATGTTTAGGAGAAACAGCAGTGGAGATTTTAACCAGATTATTTAATGCAATCTTGGAAAGTAAAAGGATGCCTAAGGAGTGGAGAAGAAGTGCACTTGTACCAATTTTTACAAATAAGGGAGATGTGCAGAGCTGTAGTAACTACAGAGGAATAAAATTGATCAGCCACAGCTTGAAGTTCTAGGAAACAGTAGTGGAAGATAGATTAAGAAGGGTGGTGATGATTAGTTGGCAGCAGTATGGTTTCATGCTGGAAAAGAGCACTACAGATGAGATGTTTGCTCTGAGGGTGTTGATGGAGAAATATAAAGAAGGCCAAAAGGGGTTGCATTGTGTCTTTGTGGACCTGGAGAAAGCATATGACAGGGTGTCTCGAGAGGAGTTGTGGTATTGTATGAGGAAGTCAGGAGTGGCAGAGAAGTAAGTAAGAGATGTACAGGGTATGTACGAGGGAAGTAACACAGTGGTGAGGAGTGACACATGCGTTTAAGGTGGAGGTGGGATTACATCAAAGTCCCTGTAGACTATGATGTTTCCAGATGACATTGTGATCTATAACATGAGGAGGGAGCAGGTTGAGAAGATTTTGGAGAGGTAGAGATATGCTCTAGAGAGTAGAGGAATGAAGATCAGTAGGACCAAGACAGAATACATGTGTGTGAATGAGATGGAGGTCACCGGAATGGTGAGGATGCAGGGAGTAGAGTTGGTGAAGGTAGATGAGTTTAAATACTTGGGATCAACAGTAGAGCGTAACGGGGAGTGTGGAAGAGTGGTCAAGATGAGAGTGTAGGCAGGGTGGAGTGAGTGTAGAAGAGTGTCTGGAGTGATTTCTGACACAGTTATCAACATGAGTGAAAGGGAAGGTCTACAAGACAGTGTGAGACCAGCTATATTATATGGGTTTGAGATGGTGGTACAAATGAAAAGACAGGAGACTGTGCTGAAGGTGGCAGAGCTGTTAAGGTAAAAGTGATAAGATTTGCATTGGGTGTGATGAGGATGGACAGGATTGGAAATGAGAATCTTAGAAGGTCAGCTTAGGTAGGATGGTTTGGAGATAAAGCCAGAGAGGCAAGATTGGATTGATTTGGACATGTGCAGAAGAGAGATGCTGGGTATATTGGGATAAGGATGCTAAGGATAGAGCTGTCAGTAAAAAAGAGGAAGGCTGAAAAGGAGGTTTATGGATGTGGTTAGAGAGGACATGCAGGTGGTGGGATAATAGCAAGATGCAGAGGACAGGAAAATATCGAAACAGATGATCTGCTGACCCTTAAGAGGAGCAGCTGAAAGACAAACAAGACTGAATTGAGCCTCTGCTGTCTGTCAGTAATTCAAATGCAAGCAGCAAATTGATCATTTTTAAAGTCATGATTATAGCTCTGGCGCTTTAAGTGTCCCATCAACCTGAAATACTTTGTTGCTTATCACTTCAAGAAGAAATGGTTAAATATGCATTAATAATGCTAATTGCTGTTTGTATGGTCTGGGACAAAAACATGTCAGTTAGTTTTCGTGTTTCATTCCTGTGATACAAGGTCATGGATGAATGTTACGTGTAAGGAATGCAGGAGGTTGGAGTAAAACAAGTTTACAAGCAGTAGTTTCCGATCATGGGATGGAAATTATCACCGTGAACAGGATAGTGCATATTGTCATTCTTGGAAAAAAAAGAAAGATTAGAAAAAAATTGCAGAGTGAGAAATCCAATCTTTTATTTTGTTTGAGTTCTCCCATGGGTGTCAAACACATCTGCAAACACAACAGCTTACTGGCTGGGACCCAAAAGACAACTGGCAGATGAACCTGTAAAGTGCAAGGAAAGAAAAAGCTGTTTTGAGATTTCTGACTTTTGAGACTCTGCTTTTATTATTAAACAAAAGGATTTCTTTTTATATGAGCCATCTTTAACACCTAAGGTGGACACCTGATGTAGCAAGTATTAGCTGTCAAAGGTAATACATTTCCCCTTTATTTGTGTTGTTTTTTGTTCTTTTATTTATTATTATTTGTGTTTATTTTTTGTGATGTCATTATCTAACCAGTTTCTTTGGTGTTTTGCTGTGGATAACGCCAGTTTGCATATTGTTTTCCATGGGTGCCACCATCTTGTTTACAGCAACAACCCCCATTGCATGTCCTGTGTAAAGTTGACTTTATGACCCCACCACTATAAAAGACGGTAGCATGTCCAGGAAGGCTTCCAAATGTTGGTTCTAAACAAAGACAAGACCTTGTAATTGTAAATGACTGGCAATTTAGCACTTCTAAAAGTAAGAAATAATTGGGGTTTAGTTTGATTACAACTACAATTTGGTTTCTGACCACATGTTCTACTTGTTAGGAAATAGCCATGGCCTTGTTTTTTCTTTGAATGTATTCATTTTGTATGCTTTAGAGTTTAATATTGTCTTTTACGATCTGTTTGTTTTGTTGTTTTATGTATTATTGAATAATGTTTTATTTATCGATTATTCTGTATTATATTGATGATATATTTATTTGTTTTAATGTCAACTAGAGGAAGCAGGGTACCCTGATGTTGCATTTATGGCGCCTCCATCAGCCCTGTTTTAGAGACTTGTAGGCCATAAATTACATGCTGAAGCATGGGCTTTAATTACTGTCATTCTGCTCTCATTTTATTTTTCATTATAACTTTGGATTTTTGCTATCGTTAATTCTTCTTCTTCTTATGATTCTTTGTTATAACTATGGCTTTGTTTTTTAAGCACTGTTTTATTTTTGCTTTGAGGGTGGCCTTTTTAGCAATATCCTTTCTTTGCTCTTATTCTTGTTTTTGATATATCTGTAAAGGAATCTTCAACTGTAAAGCAGCTTTGTTTTCATCCTAGTGAGCCAGGAGTTTTTAACAGTTCCCCCTTCCCTTTATTAGATTTTTGGGTTTACAAGCTTTTCATTTTTTTGTTCTGTCTGCAGAAAAATGGTATGTGTTTGTAGTGACTGGGACTGAAGGAATAAACATAGTCAAAATACAGGCTTGGGTTATTACCTGAAGTCAAAACCAAAAAGCAAGACAAGAAAATGAAGTCAAAAAATACAGGACTTAAAGGTCAGGAACAAAAAAAATTTGTTTGTTAAAGGCAGCACAACCAAGGTAGAGCAATCCACTATCTCAGATAAGAAAAGTCTGTCAATAGCAACCTTTTAACCTATCCTCTGATTACATAAGCATTGCGACCTCCCTCCAAGCCTGTGCCATCCGCATCAGGGAGCTTCATTATGGCAACGGGAAACTGTTATTGGGAACTAAGCAAAATATTTGTAAATAATAGTTACATATAAAAAAGTTATATAAAAATTCAGTTACCAATACTTCAAAATCAAAGTTATAGTCACAGGTACTGTGGTGCAGTGGTGAAGGCTTAGGACTTCAAACCCTGAGGTTGTGGGTTCAAATTCTGCCACTGACACTGTGTGACTCTGAGCAAGCCACTTCACCTGCTTGTACTCCAATTGGAAAAAAAACATAACCAATTGCATCTCAAATGTTCAAAGTCACTTTGGATAAAGATGTCAGCCAAATAAATAAATGTAAAAATGTCTGAGAAAAATGTGCCGATGACTCAGTAAAAAACGTATTACGGAATCAATTCACAACATTTTTATGATTGTACAGGCTGCAAAGGTTGCTTCTTGAGTTTAGGGTAAGGCTGCTTTTCGTTTCTAGGCATCAGTAGGAGCCCTGAGGCCTAGTTTTGGGGAATAAAATCCAGGGACTTCATCTTTGCAGAGCCCAGCTCTTGTACTGACTCTAGGTTTTCTGGTTTCTGACGACCCTTCTCAACATTTCACCCTTAGCAACAAATGTTTATTCTTAGCCACTCAACTCATTTTAAGCCTCTTTGGACAAGCCTGAGTTCAACACCTACTTAACATTGCTAATGACCTTTCAGTTCTTCCTTGTGAAAAATAAGCAAAGTGAACAGTCCTCATCAATGACGCTTAATCCAAACATTGGCTAACTGTCGGCCCTCTTTCAAAATTGCAGAGGTTTTATTATTCAGCCATGCTGTCCACACTCACCGGCACTAAAGCCTGCCCATCATTTTTAATAAAAAACGACTGGAATGCTCCAATGGTTAATTAACTAGGAATCAAACATTTGGACCTCTCAATAATGGACACTGAGAATGGAAATTTAATAAAATAGTAGCAAAGGGAAGAATTCCTCTACATAACGGAAATCTCCTATTCCACATTTACGCATTTAAAGGCTGTTTGCAAAGACATTTTCATTTTACTGTGTCTTGTTTTTTTTATAGTTTTGATGCAACAATACAAACAAAGTCCTTTTTTCCCATAGCAGTAAGTGAGTAACAGAAGCACTATAGATATTGCCAAAACTAATCTATTACTTATTTTTATAGAAAAAGGAGCTACTTTGATATAAATGCCTGGCTCTGCCTATTGTGAGATGGTCAATGATACAGCATTATGGCATCCCGTGAGATACTGTGCAGCTCAAAAGATGATCTCTGTTTCGCCTTGCTTCATGTTCTTCTAATATAATTAGGTATGTATATTGCCCCTTGGATTAGACACGTTTACTTTAATGGGGGCTTCTACTCACATTTCCCATCTTCAGAGGATGTCAGCTGATATAGACCTGCTGAGGGCCTGTTACAATCTGTGGTTCAGATATGCAGTTCAGAAAGACCTGGATATGCTTCAGACATGAATGAACACCTGGAAAATGCAGTCTAATTTAGAAAAGTGGAAATTGCTACACATGGACACAAAAGAAACATCAGTTATATATACAAGATGAGATTGTCTAACCAATGTGAGGAAGTAATTAAAAAGGCAAGTAAAATGTTAGGTTATATCATTAAAACTGTTGCCTATAAGTCCAGAAATTATGTGATCAAACTATATAATGGACTGGTAGACTATAAGACTACATCTGGAGTAATGTGTGCAGTTCTGGCCATTGCGCTACAAAAAAAGACATAGCAGCACTTGAAACTGTTCAGAGGAGAGCAACCAAGTGCATCCCAAAGCTTAAAGACATATCCTACTCTTACAGACTCAGAGAATTAGAACTATTTAGTCTCAAGCAGAGGAGACTGTGTGGGGACTTAATCCACGTCCTCAAAATTCTCAAAGGCATCAATAAAGTCCTTTCAGCTTATTCTGGTACTCTGTGATGGCTTGTGCCTCACTGCCCCATGGCCTAAGTATGCTGATATGTTGAGAAGTTGAAGAAAAAGAGCTTCACAGGAGTATCCTGTACTTATGACACATTCATGGGCTGTAGAACACTCCGTAAGGGCTGGATGGGCTTTTGATTTTAAAATGCCTGAAGATACTGTGTTTTTTTTTGAGCTACAGCCTTTGTGTGAAAATGTGCTACAGAAACAAATGTTGTTGTTGTTATTGTTAATGGTGAATAACAAACTCGAGGACACCAGTGGAAATTAAAGAGATGTGCATTTAGGACTGAAGCCAGGAAGCACATCTTTATGCAAAGAGTTGTGGGAGTCTGGGAAAAAAACTACTGAGACATATAGTTGAAATAGAAACCTTGACAACCTTTAAGAAGTGTCAGGATGAGATAATGAGACAGCTTAGTTATTAGCTGTTTCATCTACGTAGACTAATATATTGCTGTACTTTCCCCTTTTGTATTATTAATACAGTATGTAGCCTTTGTCACAATGCCTCAGATCTCACAGACTTACCACTGTTTATAAGGTATTATAGTATATAACTTCTCCCCACTTTCCCTTCTACATTTATAACCTCAGGCAATTAGGTGTAGTAAAAGACAAGCAGGAGTTTAGTTACAATTTAAACAATGTATTATTGATAATATTCGTAAATAATAACAATATGCAAAGTACATTTGAATATTGGCAACCATACAACCTGATTAAATGGTGATGTGTAGTTTTAGGCGGCACACAGACTTGTTAGTTACTTAAAAATGTCTGTAATTAAGGCATCATTTTGTGGTCAGCTTTCTTCAGAACAGGCCGCATTGCCTGTTCAATATGGCTGCTGAGCTGTTCTTCATTGTGTTGTTCTTTTCAATTCATGGTGTGAGATGGTCATTCAGCAGTTTGGTGAGAGAGAGAGAGAGTGATAAGGGGTGTTCAGTCCCTGTACGATCGGTGCCAGAGCTTGGTCCGCATTGCCGGCAGTAAGTCGAACCCATTTCCAGTGAGAGTTGGACTCCGCCAGGGCTGCCCTTTGTCACCGATTCTGTTCATAAATTTTATGGACAGAATTTCTAGGCACAGCCAGGGCGTTGAGAGGGTCCGGTTTGGTGGGCTCAGGATTGGGTTACTGCTTTTTGCAGATGATGTTGTCCTGTTTGCTTCATCAGGCCGTGATCTTCAGCTCTCTCTGGATCGGTTCGCAGCCGAGTGTGAAGCGGCTGGGATGAGAATCAGCACCTCCAAATCCGAGACCATGGTCCTCAGCCGGAAAAGGGTGGAGTGCCCTCTCAGGGTTGGTAGCGAGATCCTGCCCCAAGTGGAGGAGTTCAAGTATCTCAGGGTCTTGTTCACGAGTGAGGGAAGAATGGAGCGTGAGATCGACAGGCGGATCGGTGCGGCATCCGCAGTAATGCGGGCGCTGCATCGGTCTGTCGTGGTGAAAAAGGAGCTGAGCCACAAGGCGAAGCTCTCAATTTACCAGTTGATCTATGTTCCTACCCTCACCTATGGTCATGAGCTATGGGTAGTGACCGAAAGAACGAGATCGCGAATACAAGCGGCTGAAATGAGTTTCCTCCGCAGGGTGTCTGGGCTTTCCCTTAAAGATAGGGTGAAAAGCTCAGTCATCCGGGAGGGGCTCAGAGTAGAGCCGCTACTCCTCCGCATCGAGAGGAGTCAGATGAGGTGGCTCGGGCATCTGATCAGGATGCCTCCTGGACGCCTCCCTGGTGAGGTGTTCCGGGCACGTCTAACCGGGAGGAGGCCCCGGGGAAGACCCAGGACACGCTGGAGGGACTATGTCTCTCGACTGGCCTGGGAACGCCTTGGGATTCTCCCGGAAGAGCTAGAAGAAGTGGCCGGGGAGAGGGAAGTCTGGGCATCTCTGCTCAAGCTGCTGCCCCCGCGACCCGACCTCGGATAAGCGGGAGACAATGGATGGATGGATGGAGAGAGAGTGAGGGAGTGAGCAAATTTATAGATTCTCTGTCCAACCCCTAGAGCCAATAGGACGTCACAGTACTTAAAGGCTTCTGATACAAGCCAGTTGCAAACAGCCGTACTTCAGACCAATGGGGGAACAGAAAACATCTTCACACCTGCCATCCCCCAAAACCATTTGTTGAGCTAAAGTTTGCCAGTTAGGCAGCCTGGCTTTGTGTGGGAGTTAAGAGACTTCAGAGAAACATTAGCCAAACTTGTTTCAGGCACTTTCCCCCAACTCTGTCATAAAATTCAAAGAGACTCAGTCCTGGTGGGGGGGTTGTAAACATGAATGCGTTTCACTAATGTAACAGTAATATTACATTGCTTTGCCTAAGTTACAAATAAAAACATACAAAATATTTATCAACTTGTATGCAAAATCTCACATCACAACATCAGCTAAACAAGTGAGCCTGCTGGACTAAATGATCTCCTCTCGTCTGTCAAATTTATGTACTTATATCCAATGTTATTAGATGCCTGTGTCTTCTTATATTAGACATGTTTGCCATCTCCGGTCCCCCACACTGTCACAGCACATATTGACATTTTGTAGTTCCTTAGATGTAACCTTCTAATTAAATGACTGTGTTTCTTTAACCTTGCACCATATTACAGTGGTGCACTGCTAATGGCCATGCTGTGGATTTAAGTTGAGGACCAATGATCTTTAGAAAGGGGACAAAGTGATATGGTCAGGTTTCAATAAGTTTATATGGGAAAAAAATGCTCTTCAGGTATAGAAGATTCAAGGTGACCATCCACATAGGTCAATAATGACACACTTCTTAAATTTCTGTTCATTTCATCTTTTGATGACCTTTTCCTAAATAGTCCCTACCATCATTATTGGTGAATGAATATTTTGTCCCAAATTGCATCATTTGTAGTTACGAGTATTTGGAGTAAAGACACCCTTCATTCTTTCTTTGATTGTGTGTTTAGTGTATCTTCATATATTCATTATATCCGTCTAGTGATAAGTGTAGGAGTGGCGGGCTTGAAGAAAGCTGATGTGCCACTTACAGCCTAAAAGTTATACCATTGACAAAGTGATGAGAGGCGCAACTATTGGTCTTTGCTATATGAACATCTTTTTCCATTTTTGCAACCCAAAGGTTGCAGGTTCACATGTCAGAAGCAGTACTTGGCTGGTGGCTGCTACAGACAGAACTCTGGGGCTGAAATCTTCATTCAGCCATCAAGCCCTTCAATTAACCCCTCTTAATCCAGTCTTAAGAGTCACAGAGTGTCTGAGCCCAATGTCAGCAAACACTGGGCAGCAGACTTAAAGTGAAGGTGGGCTGGGTGCCAGTCCTTAAAAGGTCACACACAAACATACTCAAAATGTCACTCATACCGGGCTAATTCGGAGTCGCCAATTAAATTTGCACAAACAACTTTGAAGTGTGTGGAAAACTCACTTGGACACTGAATGTGAAAACTCCACAGAGACACAAACCCATTCGAAAGGGACTGCTTTATTTTGCCAGCATTTTCTACATTTTTCACTGGTCAGCATCACAAATGGTAGAAGGTGCCTATTCTGAAGTCATCTTAGCCTTGATCGATACTTTACTAAATTTTAAATTGCACATTAACCATGTTACTAGGACTGCATTTTCCCATTTAAGATTCCCATTCCAAGATGCTGATAAATAAATTCACACTTTTGTTTTTAGACAACTAGATTAGTGTAATGCACTCCTAACTGGTCTACCTAAGAAAGACATCAATTGGTTGCGTTTAGTTCAGAATGCAGCATTAAGAATCCTAACCAGAAAAAGAAAATATGAGCACATCTCACCAGTTTTAGCATGGTTACCTATCTTTTAGAATCGACTTTAAAATATTATTAATGGTATATAAAGCTTTAAATAATATGGCTACTTCCAATATTATGGAGTACCTGTCCCCCTACACTCCAAGATCTTCTAATGGTGCCCTTCTTATAATTTCAAGAGCCAAACATAAAAGAAGTGGTTAAGGCAGCCTTTTGCTATTATGCATCAAAATCTGGAATACTTTATCAATAGAGATACACCAGGCTAATGCCATGGATCATTTTAAAACAAACTCCTAAAAACACACTTCTTTAATTTGACTTTTTGTAGCTACATTTTAGTCCTACTGGCTACATGCATAGAATTATCATCATGGACTTGCAATCATTATTAATCTCTATTTTTCTGTGCTTTCTTTTCTGCTTTTTCTGTAATGCCACCACCACCTGACATCTTGTAAAGCAGTTTGAGATACAGCCTGTCTATGAAAATATGCAATAACAATAAATGTTATTGTTGAACCAGGATGTAAGTGCTGTACAGAAACAGCAGCTTCATCTCTGGTGTTATAATGACGGCCTCTTTTGCATTCACTCACTTTTCATTCTTCTTCTTTTTCGATGGAACAACTGAACTCTTAGTGCTTTCACACAGAATGAGAAGACCCCTCTTTCCTTAGTGTTAGTGATAAGCTGCCAGAGGAAGTAAGAACAGCTATATGTCAAAGACAGCAAAGGCCAGAGAAGAAAAGGAAAACTGGCACCCACTGTGGCCAAATTCATCCTCATCCCAATGCAAGAAGATAGGCACTGCCAGGGTCAGTTTACCTTAAATGTGTTTTTAAAGCCCCAGAAGGCCTATACAGGGACATCAGTGAAACAGAGCAGTGCGATCTCAGAGGACTGTGTGGTAATAAACCAAGGCACTAGACAGCAGATAATCTAGCTGGTGCCGAGGACATCTGACCACTCTGGCTGAAAGAGGAACAGCATTCAAAAGGTTGGCACAAAGATGATAGAAGGCAGCATGGTCCTAGGTCCACACATAGGCTGGACCGGGTTTGCCATTTTAAAAGTTAAGAAAGGTAGAAATCCATTGTTTGTCATTCAGCCTGTTAGATAAGAAGGAAAGGAGAAGGAGCTTGATTGTGTGCCTTTTTAAGTAACTGAGCCCAAAGGCTGCCTTACCAACCTGGCCCTTTAAAGCTCTTTGGGAGGCTCTATACTTCTGTAACCCAGCCACTGCTACTGTAAGTAATTCTGGGCCATTCCTGGAAGTTCCATCAGCAGGGGATCTAAAAAGTGTTTCTTGACCACTGGGGGGGTCGCAGGCTGCCACTGGTGGGATATAAGTTGCTATTCTTTATAATTTGAGTAGATCGTGAATGGGTTAGTTCTCCAATGATCACAATGATCATCCTTCTTGTGCTCAATACAAAGGGGACGTGTGCACTAACAATCATGATCAATTCACTAAGTGGGAACACCCTGCCTCCTTGGTGTGTTGCGAAGACACTTACATTAGAAAACCTGGGTAATGACACCAGAAAGGTTGAGAAACACTGCTGTAAAGTTACCTCATGACCAACAGCATGCTAAGTTTACAATAATGTGATGAGATGGACAAGGGTTCATGGGTGAGACAAAGAGATGCCAGGCTAAAGACTACATGAGAGAGACAGAAGGGTTTTTGACAGCAATAGGATTCAGGACCAATGTAAGAAGGACCAGAGAGTCAGCAGGCTTTTATCTCCTTTTATATACTCATTCTTTGTGTTCTCCCTTTGACCATCACTTCCTACTGTGTCTTGCAGTTGAATAAATGTAACATATTCTATACTGTGGCTTTCTTACTGCATTTCTTTGTATGAGGATCACTATAAGAGCAACCCCTCCTGTTGACATGTTGTTCTCCTGCCTTTCCTGTCCTCTACTACTATAAACAGCCCTGCTCCACAAGAGCCTGCTGCAGACTCCACAGATCTGGAGGTTTAACAAGGAGAGTTCAGAATAAACAAACATGCTGCCTAGTCTCTCTAATGTCATTGTACTCTGCCAAAGCATATTCATAAACGTTGAGTCTTTATCAGTTCAGCCATAACTGTGTATCTAGTGTGATGGCACTAGAAAGTGTTTGCTTGTGCAGGGAATCATTCAATTTTTATTTTCTTAACATTTTTTGCCCCTGTGGCCATTTTTTTCTGATGAAGTACTAATTCCAGCTTCATAGCCTAAGTCAGTTTGTTGAAAGCGCTGATCCAGCTGTATATATTGACTGTATGCCAGTATTCTGGGTGCTCATTGAGTTTTGGTCACTAGCCAGGAACACAAGAACAGCTCAGTAGTGTCTTCTGATTAGGATTTATCTGGGGTCATGTGGAGACATGCTGGTAATAAGAATAAACATGAGTGGGCTGCTCAGTCCGTCTTTATTTTGAGTAGTGAACCAATCCTGGGATCTCATCCAGACAGAAGAGTTTCTACTTCTAAAAAGCAAACTGAAACTTTCCTTCAAGACTTGCTGGACAACACAAAACAGACAGAACTCGACAATATGAAACACTTGGAATCTTTTTCTTCTCATTCCACATGCCCAGCACCCTCTTCAGGTCTTACTGTCATTTACAGTATTTACATCTCCTTGGCCAACTCTGAGGTGACAAGTACCTATATGAAAATAATATACTAGGTAACAGCCAGTATGGGTTTACGAGAAGTAGATCTTGCCAAACCAATGTTTTTAAATTAGTTGACAATAGTTGACAAATGCTAAACATACTGTATAAGATCATTTACTTAAGACTTTTAAAATACCTTTGATTCAGTCCCACACCAAAGATTAATTCTGAAACTAGAAGCTGTAGGCATCAGAGGTAACCTACATAACTGGATCTCAAATTGGTTTACTGGCAGGAGACGAAGAGTGTTGATAAATAGGAGAATGCTTGAAGTTGAGTGAGGTCATCAGTGGTCTATCAGGGGTCTATCCTGGGGCCATTACTTCTTCTGATTTATATTTATGATATTGATTTTGTTAATTAGTAAACTTGTGAAATTCACAGATGATCCTAAAATTGGAGGAAAGGCAGACACTGAGGAGCTAGCAAAAACAATTCAAGAAGAGCTGGACAACCTTCTGAACCTGTCAAACACCTGGAAAATGTAGTTTAATGTAGAAAAGTGCAACATGCTACACGTGGACAATTATAAAGGAAGCAACACCTGAAAAGGATCTAGGGATTTATGTTAACACAACATTCTGATAATTTAAGCTCTTAAGCTATTAAGAAGGCAAATGAAAGGTTATATCGTCATATATCAATGAATGTTATGCTCAGACTTTATAATACACTAGTGAGGCCACATCTGGAGTATTGTGTACAGTTCCGGTAATCACACTACAAAAAAGACCTATCAGCACTTGAAGCTGTACAAAGGAGAGCAACCAGTTGCATCCCAGAATTTAAGGACATGTCCTACTCTGATGGTAGAAAGTTGATCCAGAGAATTCTTTCAACTTAATGGTAAAATCACATTCTCAAGGACACCTAAGGATTAGTGCATTTAAAAGTGAAGCCAGGAAGCACTTTTTTTGCTCAAAGCATTGCAGGAATCTGAAACAAACTACCAAGCCAGGTAGTTGAAGCAAAAACCTTAAAACTCTCTAAGAAGAATCCAGATGAGATATCGGGGCAGCTTAGTTATTAGCTAAACAAACAAGCCCGAATGGTTTTCTCATGTTTGTCAAATTTCTTACGTTCTCATAACTGTCAGATATGACAGTTATTTGAACACTGGAGAGTGCTGACATGCTATATGCTTTAGCATAATACTGCAGTGGCATGGTGGGGTGCCTCATTCCACTGCCATGGTTCTTATAAGGTTTCTCTTTTGACATACAGTAGTTTTCAAAGAAAAAACGTTATTTCCACAATGAAAAGGAAAGAAGGTAAAAACACAATGTTTTGGCTGTATGCTCTCATCAGATGTGCAACTGAAAATGAAAGAGTGGATAACATATACAAGACAGGAAGGAGGGAACAAACCCAGGGCAGAGCAAATGAGAAAAGGTGAGAGCAGGTATGAAAAACCTGCTATCAGAGAAGACCAACGGAGAGATTAAAAGGTTAATTGGTCATTAGGACCTGGAGATCTGTGATCCCAGTGTGAGAATGAGTTTTGCTTTTTTTGTTTTTCTTTGAAAGTGTACTTGAAGCCCTGTGAAAGAACACAAACTGAGAAATCAGTGTTGCTATCATCAAGGAAAAGGAATGTGAAGTGTTCTACAACAGGCTTTGTAAGGTCTTTCATCTTAATGGCCCAAATGCACTTCCTGAAACTGTCTGCTAGCCATCTTCCTATTTCATTTATATAGATGGCTGGGCACTTCCTACAAGAAATGTAGTAATTAAGATTTTTAGATTCACAAGAGACATGTTGGTTAATATTTAATTTACCACTGGGACCAGATATAAGGATACTGTTGGTGACATACTTTATTTTTCTTTTACTCCTTTTCAGTTTTACTGCCTTCATTATCTATTATGTATAGTTCACACAATATGGCTCTTGTACTCTCGTGTCTATTGCTTTGTGTAGCTCGTTACAGCACTGGTATGTAAGATGCAATGAAATACAAAATTTGGTTAAATGACAGCAGTGTTTGCAACCATGTGCTTTGCAAATTTACATAGGAGTTTTGAGACATACAGTTAAATGAGTGGTAGTAGGCATAGAGCAGTCGTGTCCATGTGGAGTGGAGGCCACCTCATACAGATGAGCAACGTAAGCATGAAAAAATGTGTTCTCTGTTCAGGGTTGCTAGGGAAAGAGTTAACTGCCCCACTGTTGAGAGAAAATCAACGCCATAGGGGAAAAATTGAGGAAATGGTTTCAAAGGGGAATTATAGGGGGACAAAAATACAAAATAGAGGAATTTCTAAAAAAAATTGGGAGGGGTGTATGAAGGGAGGATTTCATATCATTGTAATTTTCCCCATCCCCAAATGATCAATGAAAGTCAGCAATAACCAACATACTAATCTTTGAAAAAGCCACCTGTCTTTGTCCTGCCACTCATCTCAGTGCTCATGTATGTCAGACACAAGCATGTGGGGTATCATCTTATACTATTTCAAGGTCAGTGATTGCTAATATGATGCCATTTTTCATCCTTTCCTAAGGATCTAGCCCTCTGTTGACCACCATTGGAGGGTGAAAATGACAGATTTCTATTACAATCCAGTATGTTACGACTTTAAACATTTAAAATGAAGCACATGTTTTAATATTTTAAATAGGTGATGCCATCATTCTCGTTTATTATTCACCTCTACCTCATGAAGTAAATCAATACATTTCTTATGAACAGCGCGAATTAGGGCCACTTACGTTAATTCAGACATTTTACACTTTAACAATATTGAAGAAATCGTTTGCTGAGTTTTTTCATTAGCATGATTGCTTATCTAGTCACACCTTTTAACCTGTTTTGGATAAGAGACGGTGCCCATTATTGTGTACCCTCCATGTTGTGCATAAACTTGGCATTCTTTTGCGTGTGCTCACGGCTGGGCAAGGGTGGCAGGTCCGCTCTCATGAAGGGTTGATTTGCTTACCCCGTACTTACCCCTTACATCTGCGCAGTTCTTCTGGTGTATAAACCGTCCCGTCTGTCTCCAGTGTGACTCTTGCCAGATGACAGGCAGAAGCCGCGCAGCCAGCCGATCGCCGGGAGGCTCTCCACGGGGGCCTCGCCAGAGCCAAAAGTCACAGTGACGGCAGCTGGGCGTGTGGGCTGCGGTGTTTTTGTGAGGAACAAACGAGTTTGTGTGTGTGTGAGAGAGAGAGAGCGAGGAATAGAATGAGCGAGCGAGAGAGTGAGTGAGCGCGGGGCACAAACTCGTCTCGGATATCAAGGCGGGAGCGCAGGTGCCGTGAGAGGCGCGCACAAGTCGAGGCTTCAGTGTGGCTTGGAGATGCTGAAGCTCGTCACGGATACCCCGGGCTGGGCTCTCCACACTACATCACACTCTCTCCTTCAGCGCTCAAAGGTTGCAGAGGATGCACGACGTTAGCCTAATTAAAATCTCCAAGTCTGCAGAGAAATTGGCCAGGTTTCAGAAGCCTGCGCCTGAAAGCTGACTCACTGGAGAGAAAAGGAGAAAAACGGTCCGAAGAGTGGCAGGACGCCTACTTATATCGATCGGCGGACGCTTCATATGGGAGGAGCGGCTGAAGGAGTTTGCCCTGCCAGGTGGCTTTCTTGCCATCTCTCCAATGTATAAATTGCTACCTCCCGGTATCCAGCTTCGAACTTTGTTTTATGCATTTAGTCAAGGTGACTTCGGAGTGTCTCTGCATCCTTTGTCAACGCTCCAACTTAACGTGAGGTCGCCCTGAACTGACAAACATGTGAGAAATGAACTGAAGCCCATGCAACCGAACTTGACATGGGGACATCGCCTCAGGAGCACCTGCGGATATCGGAGACAGAAATGGAGAGTTACTACGGCTTGCTAAAGGCCGGCTCGCAACTGGAATCGACGCTGCAGAGTGAGTACCCTTGACCCCCTCACCGACCCTTGCCGTTCCATGCCTGTTGCTACTCTAGCATACATTTTACAGGAGATGCTCTTCAGAGTCGAGAAGAACCCCGTCCCTCTACCCCTTAAGCTTTTGAAGTACAGTCGGCGCGGTGCCAGTGGCTGCGTCGGGACGGCGCTTGAGCCCTGCCGGCCGCTGCTCTGCAGTGCCAGTGACTAAGGCTGGACCTTCTGGAGTTTCCGTTCACGTCTTTTCTCTACTTTATGAAAAGCTTGTGACATTTTCCCTTGCATGCCCATTTATAATCCTCAATATACGAGAAGTGGCTCAGTTCCTGCCTCCCAGCGCACACACACACACACACACATAAACACAGGCGAGTAATCCTCAGTTACGCTCGGAGCCGGAATGCTGAAGCGTCCTTGCAGTCGCCTTGTTCGTGTCAAGTTCAGCATCTGCAACTTCTTCAGCGGGCTCTCTCGTGCCGCGCACAGTTTGACGATGAAGGTAGTCCTTTATGAAATATGTGAAAATTGAATTGATCTGAAAGTCAGGCCTTGACCAGGTGACACGGCAGTTTTGGCAGAGACATGCGTAGTAAGAGGTGGATAAATGTTTTTAAAAGAAGTCGTCGGTGTGGTGTGCAGTACAGCGGGCAAATTTAGTTATTAAATCCAATATTTTGTAATATTAGTCATTTTATACATTTTGTAATCCCAATATTTTCTCCATCACAATTACACTTAATATCCTTAATTATTTATTCATTCACAACCGGCTTATTCCATTTCAGGATTCGTGGGTGCTCGAAACAAACCTAACAGCATCAGGCGAATGGCAGGCACAAAGTCAGGAAAGAACAGGACATAGACAAACATTCAACCTCTCATACTGTCTCAAATTAATCTACACTTTTTGAAATGGAACAATATTAGGGGTTCTCAAGTTCAGTCCTAGGGTGCCACTGTGACAGCAAGTTTTCATTCCAATCAGTTTCTCAAATAAATGGTTTGGTCTTAATTTCTAAATGATCTTATTGTTTAAAAAGTCTGAATTAGTGTGAGCTGCCCTAATTCAGGGCTTTTATAAGAAATGTACAGTTTACTTCATGAGGCAGAAGTACACAATAAACAAGAGTAATTGCATCATATATTTGAAATATTCAAATAGGTTTAAATGTTTTAACTCTAAATATCCTTGAATGTAATAAAAATTTGTCATTTTACACCTCCGGTAAAGGTCCATAGAGGGCTAGATCAGAAATACAGTCATATTCGTAATCACCTTGAACTAGTCAAAAACGATAGCCCACATGCTTATTTTTGAAATTTTTGAAAGATTCTCATTGGTTTAACTCAACATCTTACATATCTAGACATCAAGGTGAGTTGAACGGTGGGGACTCATAACATTGAGTTGTTTTCTAGTTGTTTTCTTCTCATATTTTACATCTTTAAGAATGTGCTAATATATGTACATGCAACCAAAATTCTGATATTTGTATTATTTCGTATTTTAAAATATTATTTTTCTTTTGCCATATTCTTTTTAATTCATTTTTTCCTGTGTTTTTACTCTCTACATTCTATTTATGTACTCAAAGTGAGGAGCAGTAGAGACACATGTGTAAATGATACTGAATATTAAAGGAAAGCAGCTACTTCAGTATAAAATACACTTGCAAGCTAATTAATAAGTAAAGGCTTAAATGACCAGAAAATAAAAAAGCTCAGAACCTTTGTTACATTCTGATAAACAGATTTTATCATTTCTGGATTGACACAAAAATTGGCATAAACTGGGACATAACAGATTATTTAGTAAAGGGAGGAGTCCAGTTAGAAGAACAAGGTGGTTGGGATGAGCACCTTCAGGTAAGGTGGTCCGCAGGACTGAACTTGAGGACCACTTAGTTAAGCCTTTTACTGATTAGCACACAGACGAATGTAACATTGAAGTAGCAGCACTGATATAACATTCAGTTCCATTTGCAATTGTCTCTGCACTGCTTATTTCTAATTGTCAGTATTTGGATAAAATGTTTGGAGCAAACCCCACAGAAACAAAGTCAAATTAAAATGATAAAGTGTTTAAAAGTATGACAAAAAACACCTTTCTAAATTTCTTCTCAATGGAGATATCATACTAGAGCACTTTTATGAATGCAGAATAAGAAAAGGAAAAAGGCCAGCTAAGCAATTAGATGTAAGAGTGACCGACTGACTTATGAAACTGGTTGGAATGAAAGCCTGTAGCCACAGTAGTATGCCAAGACTGAACTTGGGAACCACCAAACTAGACAGCCAAAAATAATTGGACACATGGAAGGCATGCCAACTGTACACTGACAGTGTCATGCTTGGCAAGTGGACCGAGGTCCCTGTAGCTGTGCAATAGCAGTGCTAGTCATTGTGCCCGCTTGCTGTCCAATTATTACTGCTATTGCTGAAAGTTTCTTAGTCATTGTTTTATGCGACATTTTTCACATCAAGTGGCATCTTAAGTCACATAATGAAAGACATCAAAAGATAATCATCTCAGCTTTTCACAAGGCTGACCTACACTGAGGTGTGACAAACAAAAGCAAACATTTATTCATCCAGTTTCCATACCTGCTTTTTATCAGAGGCTTCTCTCACTGGCACAGCATACAAGGCCCTTGGAAGAGGTAGCACCCTCACATGTTCTGATTCAAATCAAAGTCACTCATGAGCAATTAATAGTAATAATAATAATACATTTTATTTATATAGCATCTTTCCCTGCTCGAGGCATCTTTCTATAGTGCACACCACTAGAGCTTGGCAAAAACACAGCAGTAGTTTGTTTACACTTATATTTTTCAAGTTGTATCGAGCCATATAGATTCACAACATGAGCTAGTGGCAGGGATTGAACTGGCAGCGATGTGCAGAATTTTCATGTCAGTTCATCAATTTGTAAAGGGCCTCCATGGTTCTCATAAGCATGATCTTTTGTGGCACTATGGTTTCTCAAGCATTGCTAGGACTCATTACTCTGACTCTTGTACCGACTCAATAATTAATTTTATCAGTAGTACATTTATAACTGTGTGTTACTTTACAGGATAATTTCATTGAATTGCACCTTACTGTCGGTGTGCATTAGAAGTGAGGATTCTGTTTGTAGTGATACGAAAAGCTTTATTGTGCCTGAAAACATTGGCATTATCTTCCTATGATAGTCACCATGATGGTGTTTTAATGGTGTGCCCTGCAAATCCTGACTGCGTTGCTAGGTTAGCCCTCCTGTGCTTTTAATCCTAAATTCAGAAAAGCTGTCTGGGTGTTCTGTTTTAGCTCACAGCGACCCACTTCCTTGTTGTCTTCCCTTTATCTCCTTCCTGGATGGTGATGCTAAAGGTTGTTGCCTTGCAGTAATTGAATGTGCACTGGAATATGATTGTGATTAATATTATTTGCAGTCTGAGAAGGGCTGGATTATTGGCATGAGACATGCACTTTATTTTTCCTTGCCAGCTATTTTTCCTTACGCCATATGCAAATGTTTCTATCTTACAGTGTGTTATACATACATTCATACATTTTTTACATTCATGAAAGTGCCATTCATTCTTTGAAGTTGGATCTAATAAAAAGCTGAACAGTGCCAAATAATACCAGTGACTAAAGTGACCATTCATCAAAACTTCAGTGCCATTCAGGCATGAAGAAGCAAGCATGTTAATGAAACAACACAAGTCCACTGTTGTGACCATGTGATGATACCCAGTGAAATGGAATTAGTTACTTTTTTAATATAGTGTCCTTCAAGATTAATGCTGTCAGTAAGAAGTGGAGGAGTATAACATATAGGAAATAAAGTCACACTTGGCAATAAGTGAAAAAGGACTCTGTTTTAGTAACACTTGGTGAAAGGCAGAAACCAACTTTGGATAGGATGTCTGCCATTTCACCAGTTAACCAAACCTATACAAACTTCATAGGGTGGCCCAGGATTTTAAACCCAGAATGCAAGAGCTGTGAAGCAAAGGATGAGACTGGAACACTTTAAACAGAAAGAAAGTGAAATAGTTTTAAATCTCCTATATTTACAATGCACTCGCCTGACACACATCTGTGCATATCTGTTGTGTAGTGGCAAGGCATTTATTTGAATAAAGGGGTCTGCTGTCTTAGTGCCTTTACAACATCTAAACAGCCAGACTTCCAGTTGTTCGTTCAAAGTGAGGTCAGTGACAAACCCCTTAATGGCAGTAGTCCTGTGCGGCTTTTATTTCTTTAGCATTCACTTCCTTTCTCATATTACTGGGCATTTAAAAATGCTGGGTAGATGCCTAATAGTTCTTGGCACGGAGATTTTCATTGATCTTGAACTCAGAGGAACATATATTATTCCTATAAAAGAATTTGAACATTTAATATCTACAAAATAGTCCAAGCTAAAATAAATGCTCTTGTGTAGATGTATTATCTATTATAAATTATATGTCTGTAGAGGTTTATCTATTCAGCCATCTTCTAACTCATTTATCCAGTTCTGGGTCAAGCTTGGCTGGAGTGTCAGTCCACTGCAGGACACACTTATGAACAGATCCACATTGACTAATAATGGACCAGTTTAATCTGATGTCTAAATCCTAGAGATCATGAGCAACAAATAAGGGAACATTCGATGAGAAGGGCTAAAAGCAGACAAGTTCTAAATAAAGGCCATTATTCTGGATTAAAGACTATGAAGATGCAGTGCCTTGTCTGAGGCAGCCGGAAGAGATGTAAAGCGAGAAAAGCTCTCCTCCTGTTTTCATCTCTGGTTTTGTCTGTTTTTAATGTCTTGGTAAGAGAATTCAAAGGAGGCCTTAGCATGAGTTGACTTGAATAGTTTGTATTTGCTAAGTTCCAGTTTTATTTCTCAACATGTTGGAATTGTAATTCACACTCATTAGCAATAAAATAAAAGGAAAAATTTTGCAGATCTGTGCTCAAGGAAAGCATGTTGATGCAATGATAATTAATCGATGCTGCCTTACTCTTCCAGCAAACCTATTTCAAATTCTAAGCCCAGTCACAATCTGTTGGGAGTCCATGTGGTTTTTTCGTTGGTACTTTGGTTTCCTCCCACATCACAAAGAAATATGTGATTTATGGCTGAAAATTGGTACTATGATGGACACACTCCCCATTGTGAGTTGGCTTCTGCCTTTGCACTTGATTCTGCTGGCATTGGATAAGGACCATCTCAATTCTAAGTTTAGATTAAATTGGATCAGTAAATGGGTGGATGGCTTCCAGTACTGATTTTATTAAAGACTGGCCATCCAGTGGTACTGTGTACTTTGTATTAGCACTTCATACTTAAGATATCAAGACTCCACACGATCCTGCATGCTTTTAATAAAAAAAAATAGCTTTTCTAACATCATTTATTTAGTTTACATAAAGGGTAATGCACAGAATAAGTGATTACTGGGACCCCAAATCCCTGCTTAGAAACAAAAAAAAAACTTGAATTCTTATTAACAGGAGGCTCACTCATGTTCTGTCAGGGGAGCTTGGCTGGAATTGCTGCCTGCAACTGAGGCATCCCATGCTGGTCGACCTTGAACATCCTTATTTGTAATATTTTCCTCATCTGAGAAGGTCAGAGTCTCAGCCACTCGATATCAGTATCTTGCTAGAAAATGTGGGAATCAAGAGCACAAATGTTGACATTTAGTCAGCAAAGCAAATAGCTTTCCTGGTGCAGGCCCCTCCCTGCTGTGTGGTCAGCAGCTCAGGTACAAGTCTTGCTGACACACTGTGGGTAGCTTTTCCAGGAAGAGAAAGTACAAGTAGACTCTATATGTATTGAGTACTGAAGACACAAGATTGCTTCGCTTTTAAGATAATTTGAGTTATTCTGAACTGTAATTTTTGGAATGAATGTATTTAGAGCTCAATATTTCTACTCAAAACACGGTTTCCTGTTGTGCCTTGTATAGAGATATTTTTGTTAATACCAGAAATGTGCAAACTAAAATAAAGAGATACTTGTAGGTAAAGAGATAATATATTGCTTTAGTCAACCAATCTTTCTAATTGTTGCATGCAGCAATGACAAGGTGTTATGCAGAGCAAATAAGATGACCATATAGGGTTGCATAGTATAAGGTTATTCTTGTAAGTTATTAAGTTATAAAACTGTTGAGATAAAGAAGACAAAACAGTGATGCAGTGGTTACCACTGCTGCCTTTAAGCTTTTGGGCCCTGGGTACAAGTTCTGTCCTTGGCACGATCTTTATTGAATTTGTCTACCTGACTTTTTCTGTTACAACCAAAAGTTATTTAGCATCCCTAAATTCTCCCATTAGCCATGAATTTGGCCTCTGATAGGCACGCACCCCATCCAGGGTTGGTCCTTGGCTTGCATCTGATTCTGCTGGGATGCCTTCAGCATGTATGGCTCTGAAGTAGTTCAGGTGGCTTGAATCATGGAATGATGGTTATACTGTATTTGGACAAAAAATGATAGCCTGAACTTGTGGGTTTCATTTTCACTGTCTCTTTTCACTAATTCAATCCATCCTCCAAAATAATTTATTCTAAAACAGGATTTCTGTTTACCTGAAATTCACAAGATAGTCAGACTATCATTATACATTTTACACTAGCATACATGCTAATTATTTTAATAACTTCACTACTTAACAAAAAATCAAGGGAGATTTTCATTTTGCATGAAAACCAGTGTGGCTGCTTTAGGGTTGTATTTCTGTTGCAGTGCCAGCTGCTACTAGAGGAATGCACATTGTACATACAGATGTTTATCAATGGCGACCACAGGATTAATTTTACATAAATTGCTTCATAATGTTTTGAACCATGAGCCAACAACTAGCTAATGTGTAACAACATAATTTATGACAATAGGGCAATTAGATCAACATGGCATAGTACCAAAACTGTTAATATTATAGGATAGAATGGCTTCACTTCCAAGAGAAGGTCATTTGCTTGTTAGATACATTTGGACCCCTTTCACCTGTCATACATATTTTGTAGCAAGTCTTCTTTGCTCTGTTTTCCAACAGGACAATACTCAGATAGACAGTGATGGCATTTCCTAAGAAATCCCACATGATGTCAGCACCCTTACCAGGTCAACTTGGTCCCTGAATTTAGATAGAGTATTTGTGGGTCAATCATAGATATTCATTCCACTTCCCTTCAAACATTTTCTAGACAATGACTTTTAAAGTGAACAGATGTACAGTGCTTGGTTGAATCTCCTATCCAACAGCATTTGGCAGTCATGTGACTTAGTGTCATAAAGCAACTCTGCAACTTTTACTAAATACTGATGACTACTACATATAGCCATATTGTGGATCAATAGGTCATGCCTTTGCTAAGGCTTCTGCAGTACATGTTAAAGAGAAATAAATAGTCTGATAGCATGATACTGGCACAGTCATTGTTCAGTACTGATATGGTATTATGTAGTTCATGACAGTTTTGAGAAACATAATAATTTGCATTACTATCAAGAAGTGCAACTCACCACAATATATTTTCCATCATCTTGACTCGTTGATATACCATGTAGTTGACTTACTTAAATTTTGGTGTCTTTTCTCATAATAGCTGAGGACTGGAATTCATTTAATGCAATTGTTTGTCTTCCATCTGTACTGTGTTTGCCATTTACATCATGAAGGTAGGATGTGAGCTTGTTCATAGATGAGGTACTTTTAATACTGATTTTCACATAGAGCTATACACCATCAGGGTTTGTTCACAAGCATCATGGTAGGCACACCCAATAAGTCCAGTGCTAGGCCCTATGTTGCATAACAGATTTGAAAGAAACCTGTCAAGAGTCTGGGGTGAAAATGGGGAGTTGTTAAAAGCTGTCTATAATTGTGGATCCAAAAAATGGGTTAATAGAGGATTCAGAAATTTAGGGAATATGTAGAGGAAAAAATATGAGACCTGCATTCAACAAACTTATTCTCAGGTTGGCTTTATTGTTTCACACTTGTTTTATACAGATGTAAATACTTGCTGGGAAGACTCATGCTGCTGGACATATGGTGTACAAGGTTGCTAAAGGCTTTTAACTTGCTCATTCTAGCATCAGACTGCCTAGTGATGTTATGCTGGCTAGGGTTACCATGAGATAATACCATATAAACGTGCCAGGTCTTCTTCAGTCATTTGGATAGTATGGATCCTCAAGTGAAGTGAAAGGGGTCAAGGGTTTTTTTGTCAAGGATTAAGGAAGTCAAAGTGGACATTGGGGCAAACCTTGGATAAAATGATCAGAAAAGAGTGTGAGTGCTTATTTGAAAGATCTCTGTCAAAAATTCTGTATATAGACTCCTTTAGATACAGACAGACACACAGCTTTTTGTGTTATTAAGTACTTTCCTATTGCTTAATATTTTCTGTGACTGTGAGTGCCACCCACACAGAAAATTGAAACTAAACCTGCCATTGTACATGTGTTTGCCAGAATATTTTAAGCATGTCTTTGTTATTCTTGTGAAATTGTGGGTGGAACATGAACTTGTGTAGGTGTATCAGTTAATTGATAGAATCAAGCACTATAGTTACTGAAGGGAGGTGGCCACTGCATAACCGCATGGTAAGGGTGGGAACTTTCAGTTGCTTCATTATTGAGAAACAGCAGATTAAGCAGGAAAAAAGAAATTTGAAATAAGAAAAAAGGTTTGGGGAAAAAATGCGGCTTGACAACATTTACAAGATGTATTAAATTGTGTCACGTTATTAGCCGTAACAAATATGAAATGATGACATTAACAATTAAATGTTAAAACTGACAAAGGCAGACTAGAGAAAGTACTGCTATGCTACAACCATTTTATCCATTTTTACTTATGCTAATCCATCTGCTGCTGCATTCAGATCCTGTCACTTCTGCCCTGTGAGTGGTTTTCTATTTAAAGTGGCATCTGGCAGGGATGCAGGATAACTCTAGATTTTCCACTTTCTGTCAGTCAGTTGTCTGATGGAACAGGTGGCCTTTTGAGTGCCATGTTCATAAATTATTCTGAAGTGGTACTCTTCTACAAGATGTTGCTAGCTGCATTGCAGTTAATCATAGTAGAGATGCATGAAAAGGGAAGAGTATTTAGTTTGAAAACGATCTAGTCTAAAATAAAAATATCCCTCCTGGTGGAAACCTCAGCAATGTAAATACAGCAGCAGTGGAGAAGTGGAATGGATTCTTACTTTTCTTAGGCTTCCTGCTTGATGAAAGTTAACAGTATAATGCCAAACTGATGGCATGTGCTGTAAGGAAGCAACCAGCTGAGGACCTGTAGGGAGTTTGTTTCTACCTACAGTCTGTCATGTATCTATCCTCTTGTCTGGTTGTGGATCTGGGCCTCATGCTTCTTTTTTTATTCTCGTTAGATCTAGTTTGCACTCCTTTCTCAATACAGTAGTGGATGCCTTTGTTTCGAAATTAGTTTATTTGCCGTCTGTTACATGTAGTAATCATTATTTCTTAAAATAGATAAAACAGCAATAGACTGACATATTTCTTGATAAATATGATTTATTTTGCCCATTTCTGAAGGCAGAATTGAGCTTTAGGAATATCAATACCTTGCAATCCAAGAAAAGACAATTTACTTGGTTTATTGAACAGAATAGACAGTTTCAGCTACCCTAGTGAAATCATAAATGTTTCTGTAATAACCAATTAGCATATAAACAGGATTTATTAAAAAGGAGCTAAGAGTGTTTACCTTTAGGACATTGGAGCAACAGCTGCTGAAAAAGGGGGTTTGCAGTCTTATTTGAGTAATAAATTATAAGCCAATCACTTCAATCATTAATAATCATTTGCAACAGGAATGTCTTGATCATATTTTAAAATGAGTTTAATGGTACCTTGATAAAAAAGTATCACTTTCTATTAAAAACATGAAACTTTCTAGGTGATTTCAAACTTTTGAACACTAGTGTAAGTGTGAATCTATAGATGATGGCAGACTCCTTCTGATTCATTTATCTACCTCCGTTTACTTGTTGTGAAGCATTGATTATACAGAGTGTCTTTGTGTCGACATCAGTACCATATGGAGATGATGTGTGATCTAATTACAAAATGTAAGCTATAACTAAATGATTCCATGAATAAAGAATTAAAACTAGATCAAAAGCAGGCACATCTACATTTGTAATTAATATTTCATCATGTTTATCAGTGGTAGCCAGATGCGCTTGTACATTATATGGGATTATAACTTGTTGCAATGTCCAGATCTCAGTGACCTTGAGAGACGACTGATTTTTGGGACGCAGCCTCAGAGACATCTTGTGTACTTTGGTATCTTAGACAGCAATGGCTAAGGTGATGTTGGTATGGATATTGCAGAGAAAGACTTCATCACTCTAGGGCACCTGTGAATAAAAGTGAACTCCTGGAACATGATGTCTGTGTATTGATATGACATGCCAAGAAAAACATACCAGTAAATATTGATCATTTGGTATTATCTGCTTGTCATCCAGATATGTAAAATTTCCTTACACTGTTGATCTGGCAAACATCAAAGCACAATGTGCAGCAACGTCAGATTTTTTTTTCCAGATGTAATAGGAGCAGTCAACTGCACACACATTGCTATTGCAATGGCACTGGACAAGTTACATCAGCCAGAGATGAATCACCAAAAGAATGAGTTGGCATTACATCATCTATAGCAGAAATGCCTATAAAAATGGCAATTCTGCACAATTGCATGTGCATTTTTTCCAATTAGTGTGTCAAAAGGCAAACAGTCCTTTCAAAGATAGTCAGTCAAAGAGCCATGTAAAGAACAGAGAATCTATCCGTTGTGGTGTTCTGTGCCGATGCTACACTATAAAGACACCTTCAGAGAATAAATTTGTTTATGTAAATAGAAAGCATTTTCACTCTATTAATGTGCTGCTCTGTAGTCCACAGAAAGTATGTTGCATTGTACAAACATGTAATGTGCTGCATAATGTGGCACACAGTCATGGCTTGCCTGTACATGAAGAGACGTGGTACGATGAACATGACCCACCAAATGATCAGTCAAAGCAGACAGTGTTACAACTTCATTTGAATGTAATGAGCAGAATGTAAAAACAGGTAATCTTATTCAGCAATTATTTTTTAGCCAATTAATTTATTTTGTGGTCAATATTGCATAGTAAGCCATTATATTCCTTGGTTCATTGGTGACATCTCTTACACCATCCACTATTGCATTTTGTGACTCCAGAACAGCGTCTATCAGCACACAGCCAGATGGTTGCCCAGCCATTTCTGAGGCAGAGGTGTGTGCGCAGCCAGTCCCTGAAGATGTGCGCGGTGCAGCAGCACCATCATCATGTGGAATCATGTCCTCAGCACAGGTGTCAGCATTTGTAATGTTGTCTGAAACTGAATTAACAGACGGTGGACTGCAGCTTGCCTTTTCACGTCAACTTTGATATCTGACCACTTTTTTATTTCGGGTACTGTACGACTTTCTGAACTTGAACTTTCGAGCGTCTCTGCCACTCTGTATCACTTGATCAACGTGCTTTTGTTGCTTATACAACTGCTTATATCAGCTGAGCTGCTTATGCCAACAAATGGTATGTTTTTCCTTGCCTTCTTTTGCCTTAGCTGAAATTCTTCGTCTTTCTGCATGCTTTTGCCATTGTCTGTTAATACGGCATTGTAAATGGAGCCCCAGGGCTCAATAAAATTGAGAACTTTTGGAGCAGCGTCTAAGACAGGAAAATTCTAACGACGATTTATGCTAGCAATTGGTCATTTAGCTGTTCATGCACCAACATAGGTTACAACCAGAAAAGAGAAAAGTATTGTTGTATTCCACATTCACCGTGGTCTTTCAGTAGTTCTATCTCAGACATGTCATATGCTTGGCTTTGGCCTAGAGGTTGCCCAGAGGCATGCTTATGTAAAGACAAAGTAAACCTTAACCTGTACAACAATACAACACACCACATGCTTTGTGATATCAAATTTGCTAGTGTTTTCTGATACAGAGAACTTTTAATTAGAGTCATGACCGGCTCCATTTCAACTCTTGTGCTAAGTGGTCTCTTCAGCGTGTTGCCAAATTGTAACAGAACTATGAGAAGGTCTCATTGCTCAGTCTTTAACTTTCAGAATTAATGATATTGTACTTCTTTTGTGCTCATAAGACAGCACAGAGATGCATAATTGGTAACTGACTATATTATCCATGCCATGATCTAGCCCTGATTAGGAGGCAAAGTTATATAATATGCATATAGGCAAAATAATGAATATTTAATAATAATTACAATAATAATAATAATTCTTTACTTTTATGTAGCACTTTTCTGTTCTTCTATTATCAAATCTGCTTAATCAACAGGATCATGAGGTAAAATAACATACAGTAATAAGAATATTGCAAATGTAGTGAATACATATTCTTGTCAGGTTTTCACAAATAAATTGATCATAAATAGAGAATACATATATTAAGCAGTCAAAAGATTTTAGAGGTAAGACATTTATATAGTTTAAAGACACTAAAAATTTTTACTGCAGCTTGTCAGGGAAAGATAGCATTCAGTAGTTGTCAAGTTAGTTAGCAAATTACATTTAAAAACTTTCAGATTGTATCTTTGTGGATAGTACTGTAAACTGAAGAAATGATTAAGTTGGTGATAGAGCTACAATGAGCCACAAAGTACAGACAACGTAACTTGTACATCCATCCATTTTCAAACTGCTTTTTCTTTTGAGGTTTGTGGTGCTAGTAAGTTGAGCAAAGCAGACTATTTTTTCTGGTTTCCTATTACAGATTCCAACTGTTTCTTCAGGATTCTCAGATGCTTATGGGCTAGCTGTGAGATCTGCCTGGGTGTTTGATATTATCCTTTGGGCTGCCCATTCCACTTTGTGACCATGTGAAGGTGGAACATTGATGGAGTAGTAAACTGAGAGGTATCCTCCTGTTTTGCAGATAGTTTTGGCCCTTGCACAAATATTTGAGGGCACATGGAAATTTGACAAGTACTTCCACACCTGTTGTTGTGATTTAGAGAAGGATTAGGCCCAGAAAATTTCTACCTACTGTCTCATGCCATTCACTCCTTGTTTGTGCAGAGTGATGATTGTGTTCACATTTTGTGTGTTCAGAAGAAATTGTCCAAGCTGGGGAGTGGTCTATGTAAGACCACGTGAGGGTTAAGAGTATCTGTTTAGGGCTTGAGGGTGTCATCCCTGCTGTATGTAGATTATTTTGGCCTCCTTTCCTTATATGGATATAATCACTGACACAGTGTGGAGAATGGTATTGGCAAGAAGAATGTCATTAGGATGAAGTGGACCTGTTTCAAATCTAATGTCGGTGTTGTTACTCTCCTAAAACAGTTGATTGTATTATTGTATTCACCACTGAAAGGCCAGATCTCCACGAAAAGTTACAGTGCCTTTGCCTTTTCTGTTTGCATCTCTTCCCTGCTATCTTTAATACTAAAATGGTTTCTGATCTCTGCAATGACTGAAACTAGACATAATTCCATAATTTCCTGCTTTACATGTTTATTGCATGGTTTAAGTACAACACGTCTTGACTTGTACTTCACATAATAAGGTACAAATCAGTATTATTTTAACCAGTTTAATAATGTCCTTTGAATTTTCTTAATGCAACAATTGAGAATGACTTCTGTCACTGCCCTGTATGTTTAAACGGTGTCATTTCCTTCATGTAAATCTTTTTATTTGTTTACATTAAGCTTTATTTAGCATTTGTTTTCTAATTTCAAATTCTATTTTGAACTGTCTGTTTTGATTTAGCTTTCTAGTGTAAATACTGTGTTCTTGGCATTGCAACGCAGTGGTTATCACTGCTGGATCATTATTTTTTGGTTTGTTTTATGCTCCATTCACCGTGTGGAGTTTGCATGTTCTTTTCATATCCACATGGATTTTATCTGGGGATTTTGTTTGACTGGAGACTCTAAATTGGCTTTGCATCAGTGAGTCAAAGTGTATGTCCTTGAGTGCTCTCGGCAGTGAACTAGAGCTCTGTCTGGTGTGAGCTTCTTTCTGGTGCCCAATGCTGCTAGAATGCTCCCTTTGACCCTGTATTTGAGAATACTATGGTAAACAAAGTGAGCATATGGATGACTAATGACTACACTGCTTTACTTTCTGTTTTTTAAATACTGTACCTTATTATATATTTATATGCACTTTATTATATATTTGTTTCAACTGTTTATATGATATTAAAAAAGTAGCTGCCCTGCATGTTGTGGCTTAATGATCCAATTTTAAAATCAAGTATAGTAGCTGTAAAACAATATCCTTAAGCCATATCCCATCATTTTCTAAATTGAAATTAATTCTGAATATATCAGCCCAACATGCCCTAAGACAGGTAGTTCTTGTGTCTTGTAGTTAGTCACTTATGAAGTATCTTTATAGAAAATGTTTATGAGGTGAAGTTAAGTAACAAAAAATCACTGCTGCTATCATAAAGTTACATTAGTACCTTTCAAAATTTCAGACTATGAGTAAAATTTATAGCACTCTCTTACTACTAAAACACAGAAAATAAATATTTTTTTTAATATCAATGGTACTCTTCTTCACTTCCTCACTTGTGTGTAAATAAATGCTGCCTTCTATGGGAAGACTTCTGTGCTATGCGGTTAATGATGGAATGACTTAGCTGTGATCAAAATAAATAGCCTACTTAATCATAACCCAACCTTTGAATAATTATTGGATTTCTATAAATTGAAACACAGAAAGGTCATTTAATCTTTTGTGGTTATGTCATGACAACCAGAAATGTATATTCTGAAGAATGTGTTGATGCACTGTAATGTGTAGTTTTGTTCTCCAGAAGGACAAATCGATGCTAGAGAAGTCTACAGAAGTGCACTCATACTTATTCCAGAAATGATGCTTGTGGATTAATACTAAACAAAGAGAGTCTAGGAGTGGATCTGAAACATTTTTTTAAAAAATTGGAAAGTAAGTGGTTAATGATGCTGGCTCAGAGCTCCATGGACCAAGGTTTGAGATTGCATGTTGTCTCAGTGTCTATGTGCCTTTTTTCAGAGTTTCCACCTGCATCTCAAAGGATGGTGTACGTGATGGATTGTCATCCTAGTAAGGGTTAGTGCCTGACTTAGTGCCCCTGTTGCTGCTTCCAGGAGTCAAGTAAAGGCCCATCTGTTCCACACTCGTTCTGCAGCCAAAAACACTTTTTGGTGTTGTCTATGCTTCCTCCGCATTATATACTTATGATTCATTGGTGTCTTGCTTTAATCAGATTTTCCTATAAAACTGATGGTGACACTGATTGGCTAACCAGTTACATTGGGCTGGGTACCCAATAAAGTGCTAATTCATTGCATGCACCCAGTTATTAGGCAGCGTGATTAAGAAAACATTAGGGATCTTTGCATCTCCGCTATACCTAATGAAGAGAAGTTACAGTTTTTAGTGCTGGTGTCTCATAGTTCTAGGCATCTGGATTTAATTCTTAGGCTAATTACTGTCTCTGTGAAGGACACACATTTTCCTGTTTTTGTGTGGGATATCTCCAGGTACTCAGGTTTCCTCCTACATCCCAATGATATGCTTTTCATGTTGCTTGGAAAAAAAAATGTCCTACAATGAATTTTAAGTGTGAGAGTGTCTCCCATTTGTGACTGGTATCTCATACAGATTTACACCCCAAGTTCCTGTGACTTGAAGTTATCTACTAAATATTTGTTTATCACATTTTATTCATTATAGAGTCATTATAGTCTTCTTAAGACATGATGTTTATATGTGTTGTAACAGTAGATGGCAAAACAAAGTTGTCATTACTGTCTGTAAGTCATGATGGCTTTCTAAAAAAAAGTAATTTGAATTTATAGTGACTTGCTGCTTGCTTTATGTACTGTATGATGATGCATTAGTCAAAAACTGTGCAACTGGCAAGTTCCCATGGTCTGGTTCTTTATTAGTTAGGTTACTTTAAGCTAAACACAAAACCTTAAAGTTTCAACATATTCTTACAAGCACATGCACACCAAATAAAACAATGACACTTTTTAACATATTTTATACTTAATTTCCCATAATTCTTGTCTTTGTATATATCCAGGAATTCTTAGCTAGTCTCAAATTCAAAACCTTTAGAGAAAACATCATCTGTCCCTTATTTTATTGGTCTTAAAAACATGAATATTTATGATCTAATGATTTCATTTGGGGCGGCACGGTGGCGCAATGGTAGCACTGCTGCCTCACAGTAAGGAGACCTGGGTTCGCTTCCCAGGTCCTTCCTGCATGGAGTTTGCATGTTCTCCCCGTGTCTGCGTGGGTTTCCTCTGGGTGCTCCAGTTTCCTCCCACAGTCCAAAGACATGCAGGTTAGGTGCATTGGCGATCCTAAATTGTCCCTAGTGTGTGCTTGGTGTGTGTGTGTGTGTGTGTGTGTGCCGTGTGGTGGGCTGGTACCCTGCCCGGGGATTTGTTCCTGCCTTGCGCCCTGTGTTGGCTGGGATTGGCTCCAGCAGACCCCCGTGACCCTTTGTTAGGATATAGCGGGTTGGATAACGACTGACTGAGGGACTGATTTAATTTGTACCTGCCTGCTGTTCCACTTACAGAGCATTTTTATTATACAATTCACAATGGCAGCTTTTCCATATAAGCTCTGTTTAAAAGCTAAATAATCCCAAAAATAAAAACACACTAAAACAAAACAGATGAATTAAATACTACAAGTTGTATTTAGCATACTGTAAAAGCACAGTTTTTATCAGCATTGCAAAACTTATGTACTTTTGTCTTTAAGTTTTAAATAAATAAAAGTATTTTACTCTAAATATGATCCATCCATTCTTTGTTGGTAGACTCTTCTGCACCGAGTCAAAAGGAACAATAACCTACTGTATCTTAGTAGCGAAGAGAGGCAGCATCCCTGAATGGAGCACCAGCATACTGCAGGACAGACTCTTTCAAAAACTGGACCAGTGTAGAGTTGCCAGTCAGTTTGATATTAGAACAAACAGAGAATAGGAAAACTTCACACAGATGGCATATCCCAATAAGGAATCAATCCACGGTACACTTGTTGTGAGGCAGCAGTGCTACTTACTTTGCTATCCTTGGTCAATAGTCTTAAAAATATGAGAAATTGCTCAGAATTTTTAGATGCTGTATTAAAACGAGTATTTGTTGGTTTCAGCCTTTAAAGCTCTTGCTTCATTTTTGAATTGCAAGTAGTACTGAAGTAGCAGCCTCTGACAGATGGATATGAAGAGCAGATTTCCATCCTTGCCAATACAGTATGTTCACATTGTTGGTTTTACCACTGAGCTCTGAGCAGGATTTAAATCTTTAGTAATGATTTGTGAAATCTGTAGTCTGCTATGTGCTTAAGCTAACAGGTGTGGCCACATCAAACCAGTTACCAATGCAGAACTAGCAAGATGACATGAGCTGCACTCTGACCTTTGTATATTAATCAAAGGGCATAGCTGAAAACAGAAGCAAGGTATTGACAGAACTGACACTTACAAAAACATCACCGCTGTCTTGATCTTTCATTACATCGGACTGAGCCAGGCTTACCAGATTTTTTTTTCAGAATTTATATACTTTAGTAATAGTTTGTTCTTCAATCAGGATTGGTTCCCGCCTATCTGAGTGATGCTGTAGGCTCCTCCCACAACAATGAAACTGGATTAAGCAGGTTTAGATTATTCAGGCTGTCTTCTTTTACACTAACTGGTTATAGTTACTTTCTTGCCCAGTGGAGGATGGGGGTGTGTTTGGCCTTTGAACCCCTGCAGATTTATTTTTTTTCTCCAGTCTAACTGGAGTTTTTTTTTTTCTGTCCTCCTGGCCATTTGACCTAACCCTTTTCTTTGTTACATACTATATAATATTATTGCCTAATCATGTTTGTTTATGTTTTATGTTAAATTCATTGTATGTAATTTTGTAAAGCACTTTGAGTTACATTGTTTGTATGAAAACATGCTATATGAGTAAATGGTGTTTTTGTTGTTGTGTCCTAACAAGTACACCAACAATGATATAAAAAAATTCAAAACTTAGTAGGTTAAATAATTTTAAGTATAAATAATTTTACACAAATATCAAATAACCTTTTTTGAATAATGCCTATTGTAGTGAATGCTAGGAAGACATATTAAGTATATGTGTTCAAATCCAGTTGATAATGATAATATTAAAACTAATGTGATAAACAGAGCGAAAAGCATTTTAAAAGAATGTACTTGTATTTGATAATGGTAAGCTTTTATTGAGGACAGTTTCCTGCAGCTTTCTAATTGAGCAATGTGGTATTCTGTAAAGGGGATCTGCTTTCAGGGCCCTGTTTAGAGCTCTGCCATGTGATACTTCAGTAAATGGATGTAAATGAGAACTCACTCAGTGAGGTGTGTGTGAGATCGAGTGTTAAAAAAGAGTGTACTAGAGAACATCAGGGAATTTGTACTGTACATAGAAATGTTTACACCAAGGATAACAATCAGTCATTATTTCATGTGTCATTTCTATCAGGGTGATCATAATTCCACAGGGTTCTGCTCCTATCCTCTGGGATCAGAACTTTACAAGGAGTGAAATCTCTATGTGCTTTCCATTTTGTCCCACTCTGAGTGTAGATCGTGCTGATGGGACAAATCGGTGGCAGAATAATTAGCATAACTGCGGCTGAAGAGATTCACTTCTGTATGAGTTCTTCTGCTGGTTTCCTTCCTGGATTCTAAACGTGATTGTCTGTCTAATTGACGACTGTTATTTGATGCTGTGCAAGTATGTGAATAAGTGTTCTGGCTAGGTTTAGTTCCGTCTTGCTCTCAGTACTACAGTGATAAAGTACTGCAGCTTTGACCAAAATTGATGGGCAGAATTACAAAGACACTTGGAAGAGATTTGTCTATTGTCCACTGTCCCACTGTCTATGTCATCAAGACCACTCATGAGGTTTCTAGTCTCAGTGCATTAATGTAAGGATTTTGTTATTACATTCAGTTTGTCATGTTTTACTCAATGCTACATTTTGAAATTGCGAATAAAGTCATGTCTGGTTTATGTACAATTATTTAATGTTCCATCTCTAAGCACTCTAGTTAAATTTCTAAAAGCATTTATATTTACAAACAGATCAATGTATTATCTGAAATAAATATACAGTATCAGTCAAGTTTTGTTATGGTACTCCAGTTTGTCATATTAGACTGAAATGTGGCACAGTAGTTAGTGTTGCTGCTTTACAGCTTCAGGGACTTGGATTCAATTCCCAGCCTAGTCACTATTTGAGGTTTATACATTTTCCTTGTCTGGTCTCCAGGTAATCTCACTTCCTCACAGATTATGGATTCTTCTTTAAATGTGATATCTAAATATAAATTGGCTCTTGCTAGTGTATCACCATTTCCTTTATATCAGTTGGATCTTGTTACTTTGAAATGTATTCTTTGCAGTAAAGTGCCTTGTGAGCATGTGGTCTGCTACTGTATAAAATTAATGTAGTCTTATTTCCATCCTCCCTGGGTTCACAGTTGCTCCCTTCAGTGGGCTCTGGGCCCCCACAGGCATGCTTTTCCCCTACTCTGTTCTCTAGACTCCTGCCTAATCCTCAGTGGTATTCTGCGTTTTTTTTTTTTTTTGTTAGTAAGATGGGTTCTGTGTCTCAACAATGTAATCTGATGAAGCGGTTTTAGGTAACAAGTTAAGCACCTAATAGGCATGTCTTTGTTTTTCTGTTACTGTATACTAATTGCTGTTTAAAAGTGACTGTCCAAAGAGTAACCTGCATGTGCTAATACTGTATTGAAAACTACAGTTTGTTATTATTTAATTTTTTTTTTTACTTATTTTGCATCAGGCATCTTTGCTAAAACAATTGTATTATAAAGAGGAGCCTGTAGGCGTTTTCCTTTAAACTGATGACATGAAATAAGGTGAATTTCTCATGTTTTTATGCTATTTAGGAAAAAACTGTGTTGACTGACCTAAATTGGGCAAAGGTTTTTAGTTATGCCTTCCAATTCACATTTTATAGTACTAATCATATCCATTTGTCTGTTTGTCTTCATTACAGTGCCATGTTAAACTGGGCCCTAAAGTAGAAGAAATGCTGGTACCTGCACTGTATGGGGTCACCAGTCTATGACAGAGCATATTCACTGCTACACCAATTCTCAACAGTCAACCTAAGATATCTTTTAAGATTTTGTACTGCATTGTTTACCATGAGCAAAAACGAGAGTGTTCCCTTAGCTCTAATGCACAATAGCAAACTGATGAAATCATGCTAGTTTAGTGTTTGCCACATATGTCGATCACCTACCCTAAGTCACAGCTCTGAAACTCGCAATCCAGCCACAGACTGGGAAAATGACTGATCTTAGAAGCTGACACAAAGAAGATTTTTCTGTACCCAGGAGGCAAAGTCATTTGTATCAGTGTTAGGTTGGGGCTGCACCATGACTGAATTACAAGGGCCTCATACATAGATACAACCATGAAAAAAGTTTATGTCCAGTTATTGTGGAAAAAGTGGCCACTGGGTTTGGAAAATGTACTGAGAGTGAAATTATGAACACCTTCCCTAGTAGTTCCGTCTAACACATAACTATGAGTGGAATCTTCCATCAGCTTTTAAACAAACACAGATAACTTTCAATAATTAACAACATTTCAAGGTGCTGTAGATGTACAGCAACAATATTATTGTTTACATACTTTTTTAATGCAGGCAGGAATGCAGGCAGGTTAAGTGACTTGCTCAGGCTCACACACACTGTTAGAAGCTGAACTTGCAATATTTTCCTTTTGAAGCAGTTGTCTGAGCCATTAAGGTGACACACAAGGTTGATTTTTTTAGTGGGTGAATTTCCTTTTGATCTGATTGTTAAAGAACTTTCTGGAAAACCTGTTATGCAGCAGTTTGATGCAAAGTCCTTGATGGAAAGTAGCAGGAAATACAATGCCTTCACACCGTATCTCTGTCCATTTGTGTACAGAAGTCAAACCTGTGTGTGTTTGTGCTATTTTTAGTATGATAGCAAATGCTTGTAAAGATTTGCTGGATCAACACTACTGGTATTGTAGCAGTGGCATTATTTTGCGTTGACCCTTGGACAACTACCAGAAAATATACTCCTCTTTATTTTCAACATTGTATTCTTCTTGTTATTGGTTGTTTATTGTCAGCTTTCATTCATCTATCCATCTATCCATTTTTGGACCTGCTTAATTCAGTTCAGGGCAAGGCATATGCTAATGTGTCATTTTAATTTCTAGGAAGACATTCTATATAAAGCGAGGATTAGTATCCACTGCTGGCGAGTTCTCTCTTCGTGACTCTCACTGGTTTACACCAGTTCATCTTTTGCACGATGTCCTTATTCTCACTCACTTTCTTCCATTTGCGTCATGCTCATCTCTTATTCAACTTTTATGTAATTTTACAATAACAAAATGCTTCACAATGAAAGTGAGTCTTATTTCAATTCAGAATGTACACAACTGGCATTTCTACATGTCTTAGCTATGTAAATAAGGGAATTTAAATTTGTATTTTTGAACAGAGATTTTTTTTTTAATTTCAGGAAAATTATGATATAGTAGTTGTTTCTGCTTTGTTTGGCGTTTTAGCTTATACTGCATTCTGCCCCCCTGTATTGTAATTCTTTATTTTAAAAAAAATCTTTTATATACCCTAGGCCTAGCAACTCAACATTTTCCTTATTTGGGTTGTAAAGTGTACCTGTCTCCCCCCATTTTTGATTGTTTTAATTTTATAGTAAACATTTTCTGTATGAGTGAGGAATAGTACACACTATGGGACTGAGACATGGATGATGAAGGATGTGGATATATGGAATGTCTCAGAGTAAGGGAGATAAATGTAGACTTAAGAGGAAGACTTGGTTTGAAAGTGAAAGTGAGAGGAAGCATGCTTAGGTAGTTTGGAAATAAGTGAAAGGAAAATTCAGAAAATAGAAAAAATAAACCAGTGATGACAATGAAACGTGTTGTGTTTTTCTTTTATTTGCACGTCTCATATAGCCATGAGTTTAAAATCATTCTTTTTTATTGTCATTTTTTCCTCATAACTGTGCTCATTGACTTTATATCAAATTCTTGGTTGGCTCCCTCCCTCCAGCAGTCTTTCATCTTCCTGTAATCTTTTCAAAATTCTTCATGCTACTTGCAACATTAATTTCACTTTCCATCACAGTGTGCATTATTCAGTGCCTCTTTTATTTTATGGCTTTAAATAGCTGTTTGATGGTATTTTTTGGTTTGCAGTTTGTATAGCTTTGCAGTCAGACTTCTGTTTACTTAATGTGAGACACACCACTAAATTCTTTATACTGCATAAATTATGTGCAGTACTCTATGTTTCTCTTCTAATATTAGGGAGTTTGTGGTGTTCTTCCTTAGACTGAAGGTTAATTTTATTCTATCTTCCTGAGGTCATTATAGCTTCTGAAATCCATCAATCCATTTTTTAACCTGTCAAATGCAATTCAGCTTGGCAAGTAATATTTATAATAGTCTGAACAAAAGTCAAACTGAAACTTTAACATTGTTAACCAACTTGAATATGCATGAATGACCAAGCAATGAAATATTTACATATTTACCTAAAAAAATAAATACAGTGCTCAAAATTAAATATTTGAAAGCCTGAAAAAAATTATGACAGTTGAAAGATCATACTACAAATGTTAAAATTAATTCAAATCTATTTATGTAGGCACAAGATCATATTATTATGTATATAGTATAGTATATACAAGCTCATAGTATGTATCACTTAAATAGTGTCTCAATTATGATTACATCTAGAGGTGGAGTATGTTAATTAGGCTTACTTTACTGTAAGGTGAACCCTGTGAAAAATGTTTATTCTAGGCAAACAGTAGTTTGACATTTTTTATTTATCACACTTTTTTCATGTCCCAGATTGGTTCATGCATTGGTGCTCAGTGTTGTAAAGACAGAGTCTGGACCCTGCAGCCCTGAATTGAAATAAGGGGATTTGAAGAGGGATGGGTGGATGAATGTATCTGTAACATAGCGAAAAGTTTTCACAGTGAGTGATTACCTGTGAATCTGAGTTAAATAAAAGCTTTACAGTGTTGTATCTGTATTGCTTGAGGTCTTCTCTTTTAGACAAAAAACAGCAGTTTACAGCCCTTCTGTAATTCTCCCTTACTTATTATTTGACTGACACCATTATCCAAGGTGACTTACAACATTTGAAACGCAATTGTTTAAGTTTCATTTATTTTTTTATTTGGAGCATAGACAGGTAAAGTGTTGGCACCCTGCCTGGGATTGGTTCCTGCCTTGTGCCCTGTGTTGGCTGGGATTGGCTCCAGCAGACCCCCGTGACCCTGTGTTCGGATTCAGTGGGTTGGAAAATGGATGGATGGATGGACAGGTAAAGTGACTTGCTTATGGTCACAAAGCATCAGTAGCAAGGTTTGAACTCACAACATCTGGATTTGAAGTCCCTGGTCCAAAGCCGTATCCACTACATCTCATTGCCAGTATGTCTGTTGGTTTTTCTTTGGTGTGTAGTATTTGATAATACTTCAAATGCATCAACTAAATGCAAAATTTCCTGAAATATATCCCTAATAAAACATGCAATGTATGTTTGCACATATTTGTGATTAGAATAGGCAGGACTCTGTCTAGCAAGTAGTGTTAGCTCCACGAATGGGCCAGTTCCAATGCTTAGAATTGCACCGTGGAAAGGGTGAGCAGTTCATTACCCTACATGGCAGGTGGCAGTGCTTTTTTAGGCAAAACCCAATTGAGACACCCGCAGGATGGCATGGGACAAGAAGTACAATCCTGTCAGGATCTTTGGGTGCCACAAAGGGGCGCTGCTGGGGAATTACTACCCCGGTTTCCATCAGACTCGGAAGTGCTTTGGATGACCAATTCCAGGATAACAGAATCAGTCCCAGTTTAAAAGAAGCCTGCACCTGAGGCTTCTCCTCGGGAAGTCAGAGTTGGGAGGCAACGCGTGAAACTGGAGGGTGAGAACAGAGAATCCTTTCATTTTGAAGTATTTAGCCTTTGTGTTTGGGTAGAAAGTGTTGGTGAATAATTGAAAATCTTTTATTTGAACCCGGAGTCTTGTTGATTAATATTGTATCCGATTTGGGCTCTGTGGCACCCTTTTGTGATTACAGCAGAAATAAAATTTATAGTATATCACAGTCTATAAGAGTTTTAAGCTTATTAAATACCTAGACCACAGTGACACATTATAAATTTTCACTGCCACTTGTGTATACCATGATGTATTTTGTTGTCTGTTGTTGTCAGCTAAGAGCCCATTGTCAAATGTGCTACATGTTTAAATAAATGTCATTGAAGTATGACTTTGTGAGGTTGGCACAATAAACACATCCGTACAGCAGATGGCTTTATCTGGCTTGTGGGGCATTGCCTACAGTTTCTGTGATTCCAGTGCCCTGTCTTTTGATAATCAGCTTCTCTTATATTTTATCTTTAACTTTATTGCCTGATCCATTTGTTATCTGCATAGAATTATTGGATCATCCATCCCCAGAGATATTTACATAGTGCATCAAAGTAGTAGTGTTGCTTCACTTGAGGCAGCCCTCTCTCTCCCTCTTGCTCATCAAAAATGTAGTATGTGCAGCAATTGAAAGAAAGAGTTCATTAGCAAAATGATGGCAGGCATATTATTTCCAGAGGGAAGAGCTGTCGGCAGGGATGGGGTTGTCTTTGTTATGAGTGTTTACTGAGTAAAACATGAATGTAATGATGGCTTTGTCTCATGAAGAATGCACTATTATATCTGCCAGACTGGACATCTGTTAGTGCTCAAAATATATATTTCAAATTTGACATTGAATTGTGTTGTTTTGTATTCTGAAGATGAGACAAAGATACATCAGTTTACTTAAAAAGATGTTTTGTGCATGAGTGTGTATAATTTATAATGAAAGGGTATGTAAAAAAGAGAGTAGAACATACAGTATTATGTGACATCATCAGAATAGTTTATAATCATTCCCTGAGCCATTTTTCCTATTTAACAGCAATACTATTTTAAAGTGGAAGCAAAAGGCAATATGGTGAGGCCCACTAATTAAACATCTCTTCAAAATATGAGAGAAAAGTAAAACATAAAATACTATGGCCGACAGAGAAGCCAGGACCTGCTGATGATTCTTTAATGATAATAGTATTGTTTTACCTCTTTTTTACATTCTATATTGCTGTTTCAACTGATGTGCAATATGTATTGAGCATGAAACAGGTGTTTATTACTGAATGGAATACCTCTGATGCCCTTTCTTCTTTTACTGAACCAGCTTTATCAATGTTGGGTGATGGATTGAGTTGTAGCTTTTCTTGATAAAACTAGTCAAAAGGCAGGAAACAACATTTAACTAGGTGCCAGTCCAATTTGGTGTGCATTTATGCAGTGGTAATTTTGTAGTGTGTAATTAATATAAGTACATTTGATTAGGATAATCTGAGAATAACCTGAGAATACTTGGGACATCCATTGAGAGAATGTGCAAACTCTGTACTGGGAGTGACTGGGCTGGCATTTGAATCCATACCCCAGAAGCTGTGAACCAGCAGTGCTAACTACTACACCATTATGCTTCTCCAAATAACCCCATTACAATGATCTTTTTGTTTGCCTCTGCATTCCTATTGACTATCTTTCTCTATATTCTGCAATTCTCTGAGTCATTTAGGAAGAATATGCAAAAACCAATTAATCAAATGTGTCAACACTTAGTTTGTGAAGTACATGGTTTACATTGGTGTGTCGCTTGCACATTCTGTAACAGGTACTGGCAAAAGAAGATGGAATCGGAGTTGAGTACAGATTTTTAAAAAGCATCCCATGTTTAATAATATGCAGTTGGATGGCTTTGTTTGGAATTTTTACATCAAATGAACTAGGAAACACAAACACCTTACATCTCTGAATATTAGTATTGTTAATGATTAAAATTAAATAAGTATACTTTGATCAATGATTTCATGCACTTTTTGTAGAAAGAGGTTCAAGCAAAATGTAGGCCCTATCTCCATGTTTTTTTTTTCTTTTTTTTTGTAAATTTTATTGATTTTATTGAAGTCACACAACATTCCATAAAAATCAATCAATTTTACAAAAATAAGATTGAAAACAAATCAACCCCCACCCCTGAGAAAGAGATCATGGGCGGCAGAATAAAACTTAAAGCTAGTAAAAATAAGTAAATAGATAAATTAATAAGTGAATAAAGATAAATGGAGAAGAAAAAGAAATGGGGAGAGAATCTGCTTCCTCAGTGCTTTAAAAGCTTATTCTAAAATGTTATTGATTAGATCCAGAAAATTTCTGCACAGATCCTCTAAGTGAGAATTTGTTTTTTTCCAATTTCAAATAATATATAACATCAGTTACCCACTGACTTAATATTTGGACAATTTTAAACGAGACAGATGTGCTCGATATATAATTTTGATTTGAATAATTCTCTGCTTTGCTACCTTCTACTTCTTTTCTGAGATGTTGAGTGAGAGATCCTTTTCCCACTGTCCTCTTGGATCTTTGAAAGGGAGGGACTGTAAAATGGTTTTATATGTTGCAGAAATGCTGTCTAAGTCCTTGAAACTGAGCAATATTTTTTCCAGTATGGAGGGAGGTGGGAGGTGAGGAAAATTGGACAGGTTCTGTTTAACAAAGTTTCCAATTTGAAGGTAGTGAAAGAAATGTGTTGCTGGAAAGTTAAATTTAGAATGTAATTGTTCGTAGGATCAAAGATGTTGGCTATGTAAAGATCTGTAAGTGATTTAATCCTAAATGTTTTCCAGACATTAAAAACTGCATACTGTATGTTTGCTAGGGTTGAAAAAGGTGGTTCTTGTGCAGAGGTGCCACCGATAAAAGATTCTCTATCTTAAAATGCTTCCTACATTGGTTCCATATTCTGAGTGAGTGAAGCACAATTGGGTTGTTAGTATATTGGCAATAACTTGCATTTATTGTGGCACAAAGCAAGGAATATAAAGAGATTTCCATGTTTCTAATGCCCAACTATAAAATACGATTATAACCATGGTCAACATTTTCTGTTTTATAGGGACCTTATTTGAAAAGATTATCAATAAAAATATGCTTTTTGTTAAACTAAGCCTTTACATTCTCTTATCTGTGTCACTTAATTCTGAGACACCAGAGATGATAGCCCTTCACACTGTCTGAACCTCAGTGATGCTACAATGATGCATTTTGTGTCTTTTAATTACTAAAAATGGAGGTGTTATATTTAAGATATGTTGGCATCCTATTCTCCCTTCTCTGAATATACAGTAGTCACTGTCCTTCTGCATGTTGTAAATGGTGACCAAAATGGTCAAACTTTAAAGCTGACATACTGTATGTTCCACTACTTTTATCTCTCTTATATTAGTATGTTTTTTGTTTATTTATTAAATGTAACTTTTGTAGTTTCTGCCAACACACGTTATAGAATTAGTCATCAGTATGCAGCATAAAATAGAAATTACATTTTACCATTTATATTATTTAACCTGTGACAGTGAATTAATTAATATTAATACCTGTGTTGGTAATGCGAACATTTCATGGTATTCTCCTTTTTTTTTGCATTTTGGGGATGCAGTAATTAGCATTTACAGTTCCATTGCTCCATAGCTCAGGAATAAGTCCCTGCTTCATCATTCTGTGCTGTGTCTGTTGAGTTTTCTTTCTTTACTTCAGTTAACTCTGACATCTTAAAAGTGTGCAGGATAGGTTGATTGAAAATTCAAATTGGCCTAATGTGAAGGGTGTGCCATGCAGTGGTTCACTCCCTCTTTAAGGATGGGTCCTGCCTTGAACTCATTTGTACTAGGACTAGATCAGTTTACCCATCATGATCCTCAGTTGTCTTTGAGAATGAGTGGATGTACTGTATATATTTGCACATTTGTGTAAACACACTAACCAGAGAAGTCAGAGAAGACTGCTCTAAAAAATAAACTAAAATTAACTGAATCGGTAAAACATATTCTGTGGTGGCCCCAGCTGGTTTAGAAAAACAATAATTTGTAGAAATGGGTAATAGTGCGTGGTAAGAAAAAAACAAAAGCAATCATAAAGAGTTGGGTCATCCACAGGCAAACCCCATATAATTGAAACAAAATGTGAGTTACAAACATGTTGAAAAAGAATGGAAGCATATTCAGTGATGCAAGTCTTAATAATGACTGTCTAAAGATGGTGGATCTTCCACTAATAAGGAGTTCCAGCAGAAGGAGGCAGATCCAGAAGGATTGGAATCGGGGTTAAGGGTGGTAAAGCCGTCAGTCTTCTAATCTGCAGAGGGAGGAAGAAACAAGGTGTTAGTAAATAGCTCCATCCTGTGTTCCTGTTGCTTTTTGGACAGGGCCACTTCATGATTGCATTAACATTGTGAACAAACTGTACCCCTGTCCACCAAGTAGCCTAATTATTTTGCCTTGGTCAACCCAAAGAAACATTTTTGTGGATTGATGTGTAGCCCTTCTTCGCTTAGCGTCAGGAGCATAGTGCAAATCTGCTGTGCATATTCCTCTTCGGTGCCAGAATAAATGAAAATGTCCTCCATATAGTTGGTGCTATAGGCATTGTTGGGCTAAAGCACTCTATCCACCAGACACTGGAAAGCCTCAGGAGCCACATACAATCCAAATAGGAGAACAAGATAATGCCAATGCTAAACGTGGCCTTCACGTCGATTCTGTTAAAGGAATTTGCCACTACCCTTTTGTCATATGAAGTGTGGTCAAATATTGAGCCGTATCAAGTCACTCAAGGAGTTTGCCCACTCACGGCATTCAATAAGCATCGAATTGTGAAACTTGCTTAAGTCGGTAGAGGTCATTGCAAAAGCGCCAACTGTCTTCAGTCTTACGGATCAGGACTATGGGACTAGACTAGGGACTAAAGCTTTCCTCAATCACACTCAGGTCTAGGTCTAAATCCTCCTGATTTCAAGTTCCACTTGCTTTTTGGAGACAATATGGGTGTTTTGACCAAGACTCGATCTCTGGGCTGAAACACCCACAAGGTTGTGCCATGGTCATAATAGTGAGCCTGGGATGATTGCATATACTGTAGAATGTTGGAGGAGGAGAGTGCCTCTTCTTCCCATTCCTCTTTCAGATATCCAATAGCCCCTGGGTTGTTGACCATACAATAACTCAAAAGGTGATAAGCCAGTAGAGGCTTGAGTGACCTCCCGGTATGCAAAAAGCACAAGGGGTAGTAACTGCTCCCAGTGCCTTCCTTGTGGATGGCACACGCATGACACACAGTTTAGGACATCCTAGAATGCAATGTGGAGGGCTAAGATTAAGCGCATGTTTTAATTTTAACAAGGATTTTTGCCAAATGACGTATTAATATAGTCTCTGCTTATGTACCTTAGATAAAAGTGACAAAATAATATATGAGTTTATGGACTGTTAGTTGTCAGTGATTTGTAAGGTGTCTAATGAGAAAATTGATGCTTTGATGAACAAATTAATGGTTATGACAGTGTTTGTTGTGATAGCTATGAGCTGAATTTTTGGATGCTATTGCTTTGATAGGAAGAATGTGGTGGATCAGAAGATTTTACAATGGAAATTCATTCTGTTTATCAACATGTGATAAGGTTTTAGTCCCCTCTCAGTGGTTGATCTTCATAAATGGCATGTACTATATTATGTTGTCATTGATTATACTTCCATTAAAAGTGTTACAGGTTTTGGCTAAAGAAAGTGACACATTTGGCAGTAAAGAAAGTACACAAAATTTTAACAAAAACAGCAACATTAGCCTCAATAAAGTGTAATTGGGATGTATTATGTTTGTTAAAGATAAGGTCCAGGCAGTCTTAACTTATTCTGAAATGTTTCCCCATGTGAACTTTTTTCGTTACACTTGACCTATAAATGTGATTTGAAAGGAATGAATAATATTTAATAATAGAAGAAGTCAGATGGTGTGGTACTGAAAGATAATGTTGGAATATAGATTTAATTGTAGTATTGCATATATTTTATTGATTTGAATCATTATTATATTTATAACTGAATCAGTTTATGAAATTAAACAGTATTTTTATGTTTATATGCAATAATTTTTCTTTTCAGTTACAAAGAGTCTGACTACTCATAACCCTAAAATTGGATAAATGTATTGAGATTAAGTAGGTGAATGGATGAATGAATAGTCAAGCAGATTAATGTGTTATGGGATTGTTTTTTCTTTTCTCCATGAAGTAAACAGCACTTGCTCACACTGTATGTCCAGTTTGAAAGTTTTGCATTTATAAGTAACCAGTAACGGCACACTGCACGATAATGTGCAGTGAGTACACTTGACCTGAAAATTCATAGTTTCATTCTCTTTCACTGTACGTTTAGCATTTGTTTGCTCAGAGGATGATGCGCTTGCTGCTTCCTGAGCAGCTCTTGTTTTCTCCACCCTTGCGGCCCACTTCTTCTCTTCTTTTGTCGGCATCTTTGCACTTTAAAACTGATTAAGTCAATGTTTGTGTTGCAATTACTTAGTACATTTTCCTTAATTTTTCACTTAATCTGGCGCTTAAGTCTTCAACGGCGCCCATATGCATGCACCACACAGCAGCCCTGTTGGCCGCTGCTGAGAGTTGATTGTACAATAAAATAAAATAAAAATAAAAAGGGGAATAACCTTGGAGGTCAATTATCACCCCGAAAGCGGATATTAGATGTCACGTAGTATATGTGTACTAAATTTCAGGTCAATAGGTCAAATGGTTTGCAAGCTACAGGTGATTTAAAATCCTGGACAGACAAATGAACAGCCACGGTAGAGTATTATATATGAAGAAAAGATTAGCTGTCCCCTGCGATTCCGCTGATATAGCAGTGAAACAGGACAAACTTTAAAAATCAACAAAAAAACGTATGTCCAGCCAAGCGGAAGTAGGTATACTCCATCATCAAGCGTTGACACTGTATCTGATCATGTTCAGCTCTGACGGGAGAGCGTCCTCAGCTTGGGGAGATAAGCACGTGGCCATGATATTTCTGCTAATTACCAGGGTCTCATGTATAACGCCGTGCGTAGAACTCACACATGGCGTTAGCACAAAAGCGGAATTGTTCATACGCACAAAAAAATCCAGATGCATTAATCTGTGTGAACGCCAACTTCCACGTTCTTCCGCTACATAAATCCCGGTCAGCGTGAAAAGTAATGCACGTGCCTGCTGTCCCGCCCCGTCTCCTCCTAGAATTACGCCTCTTTGAATATGCATATCAATATAAATAGCCCTTAAGCTCAGCATCCTGTGAAAAGGCAATGGCAAAAGCACGGGGGGAAATAGAAGAATTTCAGCGAATACCAAGTGGAGGCAAGGAAAAGCGTACTGTTTGTTGGTTTAAACAGTGGTATAAACAACAAAAGGAAGTTGATCGACATAGAGTGTCAGAGAAACTCGAAAGCTCAAGTTCACAAAGTCGCACAGTGCCCGAAATAAAAAAGAAGTTGTTAGGTATCACAGTCGCAGTGAAAAGGCAAGTCATAGCCCACCGTCTGAGTGTCATATGAAAGCTTATTAGGGTACAGAGAAAAAAAAATAAGCACACAGTGGGGAAAAAAGCACGAAATGTCAACTTTAATCTCTAAATTTCCACTTTAATCACATAGTTTATTTTATCATTAAAGTAGAACATCATAAACTTCGTCTTAAAATCATTTAATTTACTAGTTTCTCAAATCCCATCGTAACTAAAGTAGCACGTTAAATGCTTAGTTTTGTATTTGATCTTCTATGTGCTCTACAGTATGTGTGTGAATCACTACGTGCTTCTTAAACTGGCTTTCTCTTCCTCCGACAGAACACAGAATCCATTACATTCGTGATACTACATCTCTCTGAATAATTAAAATACTGAGATGTATACTTGATATCATTTTCATGATGATAGGAGTTAAAGCATGTTATTAAACATGGGAACACGGTGGTGCAGTGATTGTTCATGCCTCACGCAGGATGCTTGTTGCGCCGTGCACAACCTTCGATGAAATAATTTATTGCAGCAGTACTGTCTCTTTCAAACTAACCCCCAATTCCTGTAATAGACGTTAAGCCATCTGTAAGCTTAGAATGCCGATTTTTCAAAACTCTTAAGGAACATTGAAATATCTTCGTAGTACGTGTTAAATTATTCTATCCATCCAGTGTCGCGCCAGTCCCAGCAAGAATACAGCATGAGGCAGGAACAATCCGTGAACGGAGCGCCAGCTCCTTGCTAGCACTGCGACACCATGTCCTCACATGTTTAATTATTAACAATATAGATTATTTAAATGAAGTTAAAGTTTTATAATGTAATAAACATATTTTGCTGCATTTCATCGTAAAAATGATATCGTCATCATATGTAAATTACGCGCTTTATAAAGTGGCTCAGGTTGTGCAATATTATAACTGTATCTCAAGTTTACAGTGAGGTAATTGTACTTATAAGTACAAAGCGTTCTACAAGGAGCACTTGATGGACTGATTAAGTGCGTTTATAGTTCTTGGGATGAAACTGTTTCTGAACCACAAGGAAAGGCTCTGAATCGTTTGCCGTATGAGAACAGTTCAATAGACAGCATCGCTGAGGCAGTGTGTGCTTGATGCTGTATACCGATAATTCTCTTTCCGATCAGCTGCTGTACAGCTGTGATTCCACACTCAGATACAGTGATATACCTGTAAATACTCCAAATGGTGCAGTGAGAGTAATATGGAAAAAGATGATCCGCTGTGGCAACCCCTAACGGGAGCAGCTGAAAGGAGAAGAAGAAGGTGCAGTGAGAGTAACAACGCTAAAGCAGCTATTGTATTTAGAATAGTTTGATCATTCTGTGGACCATTATATTGTTACAAGTTAATTACAATCAGATGCATTAAACTAATAAACAATATGTGGTTAATTTCAGTGTATTTATAAAGCCGCGTCAGGGATGTGGATCTTAAAAAGAAAGGTTAACCACACAGGAACAGTAGCACTGCTTTGATGCTGGGTGCCGCCAGTCTGCAAAACAGAGCAGAGAACTTGCGTACGCCACAGTTTGAGCTACTGTGAAAATGTGCGTGGCTTTACGCCAAGTTTAGGTTTTATACATCCCAATTTGAACATGGAAACGTTCATACGCAACATTTTTGTGCGTATGCACTGTTTATACATGAGGCCCCAGGGCTGTGCCTGCTTCCCCCTCCCCTCAGCCTCTCTGTCAGATTTGCATGAATAAATCTGCACCGCAAGTGAACTGTGATACTTAGCGCTATGAGAGGAGTCACAAAATCAACCGGAATGTTCAAACAAATTATAGAAAAAAACCCATTCTAAATCCGTGAAGTAGTTCTCTCATGAAAAGTGAACAGACATACAGACAGACAGACATTGGATTTTTTATATATATATATTGTGGCACGCGGCTGGGGGTGGCACCCAGCTGGGATGCCCAGGAAGACCGGAGAAGGGCTCACGCCTCCTCCAGACCACGAGGGGGGCGACCGCCCTGGTTCTTTTGGGGGCCACGGGTACAGAGCTGGGAAGCTCAACCCTGTAGGGGCCTGTGGTTACCGCCAGGGGGCACCCCCATGCCTGGAAAACCCTGGACCCCAGCGCTTCTGCCACACCAGAAAGTGCTGGGGGGAAGACGAGTGGGGACACCCGGAGTGCTTCCGGGTACGCAGCCGGCACTTCCGCCACACTGGGGCGTGTCGGTGGGAGATTGCCGGAACACACCTGGAACACATCCGAGTGCTCATAAAAGGGGCCGCCTCCCTCCATAGGATGACTGGAGTCGGGTGGAAGAAGGACAAAGTCTGTGAAGAGAGACAGGAGGCGGTCTGAAGAGAGGCATAGTGTGGTTTGGCCTGGACTTTAGGGGAGATTGGGGTTGTTGGCACGTAAGACTGTAAATATTAGTTGTAAATAAAAGTGTGGTGGTAACTTTAAACATATCGGCCTGTCTGTGTCCGGGGCTCGTTCCACAATATATACAGTTAGGTCCATAAATATTTGGACTTTCAGCTTTTATTCAGTGGGGTGAACAAAACAATTGCATAAAAATGTGAGTCAACTAAAGCATTTTTTTAACACAATCCCTTCATTTAAGGGGCTCAAAAATAATTGGACAAATTAAATAACTGGAAATAAATGATGGCAGCGACAGCCTGAGGTCTTGAACTCATGGACATCACCAGATGCTGGGTTTCCTCCTTTTTAATGCTCTGCCAGGCCTTTACTGCAGCGGCTTTCAGTTGCTGTTTGTTTGTGGGCCTTTCTGTCCCAAAGTTTAGTCTTCAACAAGTGAAATGCATGCTCAGTTGGTTTAAGATCAGGTGACTGACTTGGCCATTCAAGAATTTTCCACTTCTTTGCTTTAATAAACTCCTAGGTTGCTTTGGCTGTATGCTTTGGGTCATTGTCCATCTGTATCATGAAACGCCGCCCAATCAATTTGACTGCATTTAGCTGGATTTGAGCAGACAGTATTTCTCTGAACACCTCAGAATTCATTCGGCTGCTTCTGTCCTGTATCACATTATCAATAAACACTAGTGTCCCAGTGCCACTGGCAGCCATGCACGCCAAAGCCATCACACTGCCTCCACCGTGTTTTACAGATGATGTGGTATGCTTTGGATAATGAGCTGTTCCACGCCTTTTCCATACTTTTTTCTTGCCATCATTCCGGTAGAAGTTGATCTTGGTTTCATCTGTCCAAAGAATGTTTTTTCCAGAACTGTGCTGGCTTTTTTAGATGTTCTTTAGCAAAGTCCAATCTAGCCTTTCTATTCTTGAGGCTTATGAGTGGCTTGCACCTTGCAGTGCACCCTCTGTATTTACTTTCATGCAGTCTTCTCTTTATTGTAGACTTGGATATCGATACACCTACCACCTGGAGAGTGTTGTTCACTTGGTTGGCTGTTGTGAAGTGGTTTCTCTTCACCATGGAAATGATTCTGTGATCATCCACCACTGTTGTCTTCTGTGGACGTCCAGGGGCCTCATGTATAAACGGTGCGTATGCACAGAAATGTTGCGTACGAACGTTTCCACACTCAGATCGTGATGTATAAAACCTAAACTTGGTGTAAAGCCACGCACATTTCCACGGTACATAATACCCTGGCATATGCAATTTTTCCGCTCAGTTTTGCACACTGGCGACACCCCCGCGTCAAAGCAGTGCTACTGTTCCTGTGTGGTCACCCTTTCTTTCTTAGATCCGCATTCCTGACGCGGCTTTATAAATACACTGAAACTAACTGCATATTGTTTATTAGTGTAATGCATCTGATTGTAATTAACCTGCAGCAATATAATGGTCCAGGGAATAGCCATAGTATTCCAAATACCATAACTGCTTTAGCGTTGTTACTCTCACTGCATCTGCTTCTTCTTTCAGCTGCTCCCGTTAAGGGTTGCCACAGCGGATCATCTTTTCCATATTACTCTCACTGCACCACTCGGAGTATTTATATCACTGTATCTGAGTGGGGAATCACAGCAGCATCTGATTGGAAATTATCGGTATACAGCATGAAGCAGACGCTGCCTCAACCACGGCAAAACGCTTCAGAGACTTTCCTGTACGGACTTCGCGGTTTAGAAAAAGTTTCATCCCAAGAACTATAAATGCACTCAATCAGTCCATCAAGTTCTCCTTGTAGAACTGTTTGTACTTATAAGTACAATGACCTCACTGTAAACTTGCACTACAGTTATAATATTGCACAACCTGAGCCACTTTATAAAGTGCGTATTTACATATGATGACGATATCATTTTTAAGATGAAATGCAGCAAAATATGTTGATTATATTATACAGATAAAACTTTAACTTCATTTAAATAATTTGTATTGTTAATAATTAAACATGTGAGGACATGGTGCCGCTGCGCTAGCTAGTTCAGGGATTGTTCCTACATTGCGTTGTATTCTTGCTGGTGCTGACACGACACGACACTGGAAGGATAGACGGATAGAATAATTAAACATGTACTACGAAGATATTTCAATGTTCCTTAAAAGTTTTGAAGAATCGGCATTCTAAGCTTACAAATGGCTTCACGTCTATTACAGAGCTGATTGTGTGGCGATTGGGTATTTGGAGAAAGAAAAGTAAGGACAGGAATTGGAGGTTAGTACGTTTGAAAGAGACAGTACTTCTGTAATAAATTATTTCATCGAAGGTCGCGCATGGCGCAGCAAGCCTCTTGCGTGAGACATGAACAAGCACTGCGCCACCATGTTCCCATGTTTAATAACATGCTTTCATTCCTATCATCGTGAAAAAGATATCATGTGTACATCTCAGTATTTTAATTATTCAGAGAGCTGTAATATCATGAATGTAATGGATTCTGTGTCCTGTCGGAGAAAGAGAAAGCCCGTTTAAGAAGCAGGTAGTGATTCACACACATAGAGCACATAGAAGATCAAATACAGAACAAAGCATTTAATGTGCTACTTTAGTTACAATGGGATTTGAGAAACTAGTAAATTAAACGATTTTAAGATAAAGTTTATGATGTTCTACTTTAATGGCAAAATAAACTATGTGGTTAAAGTGGAAATTTCGAGATTAAAGTTGACATTTTGTGCTTTTTTCCCACTGTGTGCCTATTTTTTTTGTCTGTACCCTAATAAGCTTTCATATGACACTCAGACAGTGGGCTACGACTCGCCTTTTCACGGCGACTTTGATATGTGACAACTTCTTTTTTATTTCAGGCACAGTGCGACTTTGTGAACTTGAGCTTTCGAGTTTCTCCGACACTCTGTCACTCGATCAACTTCCTTTTGTTGATTATACCACTGTTTAAACCAACAAATAGTACGTTTTCCTTTGCCTCCACTTGGTATTCGCTGAAATTCTTATATTTTCCGCCATGCTTTTCCCATTGTCTTTTCACAGAAGACTATTTATATTGATTTGCATATTCAAAGAGGCGTAATTCTGGGAGGAGTTGGGGCGGGACAGAAGGCGCATGCACATGCGTTACTTTTTACGCTGATCGGGATTTATGTAGCGGAAGAACGTGGAAGTTTGCGTACGTACAGATTCCTGCATCTGGATTTTTCTGTGCGTACGCACATTCCCACTTTTGTGCTTACGCCATGTTATAGTGTGAGTTCTACGCACGCCATTATACATGAGGCCCTAGGTCATTTTGCGTTGCTGAGTTCACCAGTGCTTGCTGTCTTTCTCAGGATGTACCAAACTGTAGATTTTGCCACTCGTAATATTGTAGTAATTTCTCTGATGGGTTTTTTCTGTTTTTGCAGCTTAAGGATGACTTCTTTCACCTGCATGGAGAGCTCCTTTGACCACATATTGTCTATTCACAGCAAAATCTTCCACATGCAAGCACCACACCTCAAATCAACTCCAGGCTTTTTATCTGCTTAATTGATAATGACATAATGACGGACTTGCCCACACCTGCCCATGAAAAAGCCTTTGGGTCAATTGTCCAATTACTTTTGAGCCCCTGAAATGAAGGGATTGTGTTAAAAAAATGCTTTAGTTGCCTCACATTTTTATGCAATCGTTTTGTTCACCCCACTGAATTAAAGCTGAAAGTCTGCACTTCAACTGCATCTGAGTTGTTTCATTTAAAATTAATTGTGGTAATGTACAGAACCAAAATTAGAAAAAAGTTGTCTCTGTCCAAATATTTATGGACCTAACTGTGTGTGTATATATACTGTATATATATATATATATATATATATATATACTAGACAAAGAGCCCATTTTAACAACGTAAGATGAAACGGGCACGAGTGGAATAGTAATAAGTATAAGCACCACAAACCTGATATAGGTGTATTGAATGAATGTGTAATTAGGCCTCGAGTTGTAGTCGAAATTGCCTTTCAGGCCTCTAGAGCTTTAATTGAAGTCGCCTTTCTCTTTGAATTTTCACAGCCGTAAATCCGCCACCTGCCGCGATGTCGGTCTCGTAAGGTTTTTCGGGCAGCTGCGCAGAAGGCAACTGCGCATTCGGCTTCGGATGTGCGCAGAAGGCGACTGCGCATCACGGGACAGAAGGACAATCCCGACCGCTTTTATATAGTGAGATATATATATATAAAGAGAAAGAGAGATAGATGGAGAAGGAGAAGGTTCAGTAACTGTAGTGTAACTAAAAACAGTGGTTACATACTCAATATATGAGGATGATGAATTTCAGTAAAGAGATGAACATTAGCATTTAGGGTACTGCTATCAGGGTATTCGAAGAAAAGTATGAAGGCACTGCAAAGGTGGAATACAACAATATAAAAAATTAAAGTAAAATGAAAAGCTTGTTTGGGGTGAAATGGAAAAATTTGGAACAATGCCAAGTCTCAGTTGGGCATGTTTTTCTGTATGACTTATGCGTGCACATAATTTTTACAAAGCATGATAGTAATACTATTGGGAGAAGGGGAGAACCATCACATATTCTCTAGGTTTGAAAGAGACTAGATCCTATCCTGGCAGCATCAGATGCAAAGCAGAAATCAAACCTAAAGAGGTTATCAGTCTTTAAAGTGGGCCTCCTCAAGAATATTGCTACATGGGCAATGAAATATAAGAGTCCCTGTGTAGAGCTGCTTTATAATTACTGTTTAAATGTATATACTACATGTAAAAATAATTGCTTATCTTAAATCTTTCACTAAAAAAAGAGAACTACGATAAAAAGTATCAAGAGCTGGACTGGTTAATGTCAAAATATTTTTTTAAATAAAAAGAGGTGAATGAACACATCAGTAGCATATTAATGGTGCTTTATGCATCCTGGCTACTAGACAAAAATGGCCATACATTTAATGTAGCTTTTTATATACAGTGGAACCTTGGTTCACGAACGTCTCGGAACACGTACAGATCGGTTTACGACCAAAACGTTCGCCAAACTTTTACATCTGTTCACCACCACACACTCGGTATACGAACAAGCCAGTTTCCCTTTCGGTTTGTACGTGTTCAGTCTCTACCTGTGCATTTCCTGTGCAGCGAGAAAGACAGCGAGAGAGCGCGACACACACACGAGAGAGAGACACACACACACACACGAGAGAGAGAGACACACACACACACACAGAGGTGCGCAAGAGACACACACACACACATGAGAGAAAGAGAGACACACACACAGGTGGTGAGAGAGAGAGAGACACACACACAGGCGGCGAGAGAGAGAGAGACAAACACACAGGCAGCGCGAGAGAGAGACACACACACAAAGGCAGCGCGAGAGAGAGACACACACACACAGGCAGCGCGAGAGGGAGACACACACACAGGCAGCGCGAGAGAGAGACACACACACACAGGCAGTGCGGGAAAGAGAGAGAGACACACACACACAGGCAGCGCGGGAGAGAGAGAGAGACACAGGCACCGCGAGAGAGAGAGACACACACACAGGCAGCGCAAGAGAGAGAGACACACACACACAGGCAGCGTGAGAGAGTGAGACACACACACAGGCAGCGTGAGAGAGAGAGAGACACACACACACAGAGGCAGCGCGAGGGAAAGAGACACACACACACAGGCAGCGAGAGAGAGAGGGCTGGACGCATAAGGTAGAGAAGGCAGTTAAAGAATGCACTGGGCTTGTTTTTGTTTTCACTTCTGTTTACAGCGATCGGTTTGTAACGTGCATTGTTGCAATGTTACTTTTCTTGGTGGTTTATTAAATTACGGATTTTTTCAAAAGTTCATTTCTTTCCCTGTGCTTAAAACTCATTAAAAAAAAAAGTGTTTTTAGCCAGCGGTTGGTAGCGCAATAGCGCAAACTATTGCAGTGTTAGTTTTCTCTGTTGTTCAAGGTTTTCTCAGTGTTATTCAATATTTTTACATTTACTTTACTATTACGCTGTGCATTCTATGGTTTAATTAAGTATATTTGTGCTTAAAAACTTAAAAAAAAAATATATTTACATACAGTTTGTATGGTCTGGAACGGATTAATGGTTTTTACATACAATCTTCGGTTCACGACCAAATCGGGTTACGAGCAGAGTTTTGGAACGAATTATGGTCGTGAACCGAGGTTCCACTGTACTATGTAATACTGTTATGTGGTACAAAATATGTGTGGAATAGTGGCACAGTTGTTAGTACTGGTGCTGGACTACTTCAGAGCCTTGTGTTCAAATTATGACTGCAAGTAATTAACACATTCTCCTTCTTGTCTGCCATAGAGTTTTTTCCACATTCTAAAGATGTAAATGTTAGGCTAATTAATCACTCTGATATACTATTTCGCGTACAGTTTTACTACTACCCATGCCCTTTCCAGTATCACTGTGATATAAGGTGTGTATTACTAAAAGTGTGTAATCTGTTTCTTAAAGAAAGAAACAGTGCAGTTCTGCACCAAGTTAACATAGGTAATCTGAGAACCCCCCTAGTTAAGAGTCCTGTTTTATCGTGATGCAGAAGAAAATTGATCCTCTAACTTGCCATTACAAACTTATTTTAGTAAAAAAATAAAAATAATAAAAAAATAAAATAATAAAAAAATTATTTTAGTAATTTATTCTGAAAAATCTTTAAATTCTTTTTGGTCCTCCTCTGTGTTTTTAATTCAGTGTTCAACACCTCATGAGGGAGTCAGTAGGCAAACAGCTTCTGTCATAGTAATGCTAAGGGGAGAGGAGGCTCACACAGCTTGCTTTTCTGGCTCACACCCACTGTTATTCAGTTTGATTTTAAAATTCAATATTTGCTTGCTTCCTTTACCATATTTATTCTGGATGACTGTGTTTTGATAGATGTATAACATGTGAGTTTTGTATGGTTTTGTACTTCTCTGTTTTTTGCATGATATTCATAAATGTAAACTGTAAAAAGAAACTGAATTGAATTGAATTGAAATGAAACATGAGAAACTTGAAGACAATATCTAATGAAAACCACTCATCATTTGGTTGGAAATGGAAGATCTTAGCCCTTTAACTTGTCTGTATTCCATCATAACTCTGAACAAAGGATGCCAAATTCCAAAAATGTATGAAAAATGACACTATTGTTATTAAAAATGCTGAACATAATGAAACTTTCTCAAAATGCTTAACTCAGTTCAGGGTGTGTTGGGCTGCAGCCTATCCTAGCAGCATCCTGTTAAAGAAAGAATGTAATGCTGGGTGGGGCACCACTCCATTTTAGGTCCACTTACACTTAGAGTTAGCAGTTAACTTAACATGCATATCTTTGAGGTCCAATGTGGAGTTAAAGGGTCAAAAGATCTTGATATCACATCACAGACTGCTCGCCATGGTTATTGAGGCTTTACCTATACAATACAGAATCTCTATACTGCCAAGTAATATTTTTGGGGAACTCTCTTGGCCTTCTGCCCACCTTTCTTTAACGTTCTTTTACTCTGCGGCCCACAGAATGCAAATCCTGTATACTCCATTTATTTCTAAGACACAAATCCACCTTGCAGCTATTAAAGACAGTTCTGCTAATCACAGCTTTTTAAAGTACAAGTCTAAAGGGTGCTTAACAATATTACTCATATTTTGTGTTCCTCATACAAAGCAGAGATTTCACCAGATCAATCTCCTGTTGTCCCACCACCTACTGCCCCTTCTGTCCCCAGCACCTGCCTGCCAACCTGGCAATCTGTCATCATATAAATATATATAGATTATTAAATATACACGAAAGAGAGATTTGTTTCATGCACTATCCACCCAATCGCATACTCACATTCATGGAGCCAATTGAAAATGACCAGTTATAGAAACTGAATGTATAAGATGATGGAGGATAACAGGAGAAGTAACACAGAGATGGGAATAAAGTGAAAACTTCACATAGACAGCGACTAAGCTGGGATTTGAACACATTCTTCTGCAGCTGCCTACTACTCTGCTCCAGTGCTGCCCTTTCTTACAGTAATTATTTTTTCCTCAGTTTTATTGTATTTGTTGTTTTGTGAGAAGGCATAAGGAGATCAGTTCTCTATGCTTTCTGTGCAGCTCAGTTTTTAAACTGATTGTCGTTGACAGCTATTTTCTGTTCTGTTGTACAATGGATATGTTCTAGAAAATGTGGGGCTTTCTTCATTGAGTTATGTAATGGAATTGTCTCTGTAAAATTCACTGTGTTCTTATCACAAAGCTTACACTAGGGGGTAGTATGGCAACAGAGCTAGATAACCTGTGAAATTACACATTTGTCTGCCCCAGTTTACATGTGATGTTTATTAATTGGGTGGCTAGAGAATACACCTGTAAATTAAGTAAATCGCTATAATTAAATGCCAAGCATTTGTGCATATCCCTTAATTTAACAAGTGTTTTGTGCCTCTGAAAGCAGATCTAATAAGAAAGCAGTTTGTTGGACACATGCACTGAGGTAATAAAGTTTTATTATAACATATACAATGTACCATACAATTCTTACTTGCATGTGATAATCAGACTGCAAAACATCATACCACTCTCCATTGTCATGATTAGTGAGTATAACAACCATACATGTAAATTTCTAACACTGCAACATTGATTAAAGTTTATTTCTTTAAGATTTCTATATTTTTCATTTGTTGTTATTGACCTCTGGTTGGTGATTCATAGCTGTCTTAGATATTAATTATAGCAAAATGATATTAAAGAAAACCATGGCTTGAAGACTGAGAGAAAAAGATATATAAAATGTTAATGATTTTGGTGTTTTTCTTTCATTTCATTTTCTGTTTTCTGTTTGATTTTGAAAGATGGCCTTTTGTTTTTGCAACATATATCTTACATGGAAAGGAAAGAAAAAATGAGGACATTGACAACACTGTTGTTATAGTATGTAATGTTTTGGTATATATGTTCAGTATAACTTCTCTTTTAACCTGCAGTTCTTGGAAGATTTTCATTATCAGTCATTGATAATCACTTAAATTTTCATTGCAGTAGTTCATTACTGTGTCTGTTTTTTTCTCACAAATATTAAGTAAGCCAATAAAATAGACAAGATGGTGTCCTCATTTTAAAACTTTCTTATTATTTTGTGTGTCACAGTTTCTACTGGTATTTGTTCCCCTCAATGTTCACTTTGTTCATCAGTTTGCATTTTGTTCATAGAAATGCAATGCAAAGGTTTTTTCATTGATTTCTGTCTGGGTAGAGTTTGCATGTTATCTGTGTGGGCATTTCTCTAGGCAGTCACAGCCAAAAGGCATGCAGGTTAGCTTAAGGTTTTATTCTAAATTGACTCCTTATGGGTGTGTGCATGAATGTTCCCTGCCAGGGTGCTTCCTCCCTTACATATGACTCTGCCTTCATGGGCTCTGGATCCCCACAACCCTGGATTAATTTAAGCAGATGTGACAATATTATGTGCTTTTGCTCTGTTTGTAATCTACCGTGTGATTCTGCTTGCTAAAAATATTGCTGTATACATACTGATTTATAAAAACCCATAATTTTGCACAGTAATCTAGCACTGACAATGACAAAAAATTGACAAACCCCTTCTATCGAAATGTCAAACTCGGGGGTTGAGATGGGAGTCTGTTATAGTACCTTAGATATTACGAAGAGTCAGACCCTTTAATGGTGTCATTTCCAGTGTAAAATGCAGCCCTACTTTTATTAAAGGAACATCTGTCTAAAACTCCATGTAGCCCTACAGCACAGAAACAAAGTGGACACATTTTGGCTCAATTTTACTGCGATTGTGGCTATCTAGCTGCCATGGAAAACTTGTAATGGACATTTTAGCTATTCTGGACCAACCTGGCGGAGCCGCTCTCACTGTTTATTGAAAATATTGAAATATTAATATCATTAATATACTATAATATAAAATAAAGTTTTGATGTCGCTTGGAGGCTTTTTAGTCTGTTGTCTAAATGTTGTACCTGGCCTGAGCAGAATGCGGGATATCCTTTTCAACACTGTGCTTGGGATATTTATTTGCTGTTGATATCTATTTTAAGTACACTTCTGCTCAGTTTCTACCAGTGTTTACAAGTCTGTGTGTCTCTTTTAGTTTGAAAGAAGTCTGCTGAATTTAACAATTTTAAGTGTCTCTGCTTTTCCTGACATTTTTTCACCTTCATTTATCCTGTTTGGGATACCAGAATATTCTGCCAAAAAGGTGAAAAATATTTAAACTAGTTAATCTGTGAGCAACATTTTGAATCAATACTATTAAACATCTGCCTGCCTTCTACAGCTGCCCAATCCTAATATAGGGTCGTGGAAACTGAAGCCTACTGGTATCATTGAGCACAGGAATGAAACCAAGTATAAAAACGATACCCATCCATTACAGGGTACCCTCACACATAGGCAACATAAATACAACATTGGCTATTGTGCATCTCATTCAGAATATGCAAAAATTTAAGGCTGTGGAAACTTGAGGGCGTTATTGCCCCATGAAACCCAATAGACGGATACTCCGGACACAGGTTTAAAAGCACTAAGAAGATTTTTAATAATTTTCTTCACTATAGTGCCTCCAAAGCACCACATCTACCAAACATACAATGATTAAACACAATAATTTTCCTCCTCTCCTCCCAGCAATATCTGTCACACTCCCTCTCAACTCCGGCTTGCTTGTTGGGTCTCCACCAGTCCTTTATATAAGGACACTGACTTCCAGCAGCTCTGAACTGGATGAGCAAGTATAAAAAGGGAATGGGTGAATGGAAAACATTCTTTAGTGTTTTCAGAATCTTCTTCATAGTATGCCTGTTTTATGTGTTGTCATATGAGTTATTTGTAAACCTTACATTTTGTGTTTACTTGTTTAAACTGCTCTCAATGGAAATGTGTGTACAACAGTCTTCTTTAAACTTGTTCAAGAACTCATGTGCAGTTCATAACATGGAACAGAATGCTGTTTTTTCCTACACATCAAGTTTGTATCTGATTTCAGGCAGAATCATTTATTCCAGTATTTACAATTATGCAAATATTTTATCACAGAGTATTATAGAAATCTATAGTCAACTACTGTATGCCACCAGCCATGCCTTTTTTGCTTCTTAATCCCACACACAGTTGTGTATCCATCGTCTCATAGTACTGGCATGTACACAATAACATTGAGAGTAGTATTGCTTGGATGCCCTCATCAGTCTCAAGTTGCTGCTTCAGCAAAACAAATCTGCAATGCAGATGCAGCACACTGCTCATTATATGAGCACTGTGTTCATTCACCACTGTTACTGACAATCATTGCAGGTTCTGGGAGCAGCATGCAGGGGACGGAAATACATCACTGATAGAGTCACTGTAGTTGTATGGTTTCCAGCATGTTAATAAGTCTTCTGAACTCAAATAGGATAAATCACAGATACTTGGGAGTAAAATGGACTTGCTTCATTTCAAAAAATAAAATGTTGGCAGATAATAGTATAATCAGGATATGCAGAAAGAACTGTGTGATTTGAGTGCTTATGTCAGTGTGTTTATATTCTTGCTAGTTTTAGGTTGAGGAAAGCTGGATTTTTGTCAGGTAATGTTGGCCATAAAGCAGAAACTAAATCTAAACAAGGACCCAGCCTATTGCAGACTTACACTCACGCTTACCAGTTGAATTTAGAGTAACTAATTAACCTAACACTCACATTTTTAGAACTTGGAAAGAAAACCGAGAAAAACCCACCCAGACATGGAGAGAACATGTAAAATCCATATAGATGATGACTGTCAGGATTATAACTCATGGCATTTGGAGCTATGAAGTTGCAGTGCTCACCACTTTGCCACTTTGCTACTCTGTGTGCTTATTCAGCACATCTATCTGATATAACTCCCAAGTTTTAAAACTTTCTACCTATATTATAAAAAAGAATGCATCATTGTCACCATATTTAAAAAGATAAAATATTACATTTTAATTGCTAAGGGTTTCTTCAGTGGCCTTTTTAATTACAAATCATTGCGATTTGACAGCCATCAACTGGATTACTGCAATAATTCCTTGCAATTTTGTAAGGGTCTATAACAAACCGAGACTGCTACAGATGGTTATGACACACATTGGCCCTCCATATTCTACTTCACTGCAGTCTTCACCATCCTCTTTATTCTTTATTCATAGAGACTTGAAATAAAAATCCATAAATCACTAGATTACAGCATGAGTAATACTTAACATAACAAAGTCAGTCTGCTCACCATACTAAAATTCTTGATCCATAAAATCTGATTCTTGTTTTTGTTACCTATACAGTATTTATCATGCCCCAGTCTATGCAGAATGAATGATTTCCTCTTGGATTGAAACATCCTCATTTCTATTTTAATAAAGATTATAACTGGAAAGCTTCAAAGCAGTAATAGTGACGTTAAAGGAATACCTTATTGTACATGATGATTATTGGGAAAAAAAATATTGTAGACAGGAGTCCTGGCCCATAATCTAATTTAAAGTCCAAAGCTCAGATAATGAGAGCAATGAGACAGGTAGGAATAAAAAATGAAATGGATGAAAAGGAGAAAGAGCATAATTTTCAAAATGGTAAAAGAATAATAGAGAATCACCCATCATGGTGTGACAATCAGACATCACTGCAGTGTGGGCCCAACTGGCAAGGGTGGCTCTTGTGTGATGTAGAAGCCATGAACCCACCAATTTCCACATAACAAATATAAAAGTTCATCTCAGTAATTTTTTGACTATCCTACTTTTTCCACAAATGTTGTGATCAAATAAATCCTTAACAATTAATGAAGTTATTAAAATTAAATGCCCAACAGATTTACCTTTTATTGTATTTTATTTTATTCTGTCATTTCCTGATAGATAATTTACTGGTTAGTTAAGAATATTTCTTGTGATAGAGATGATAAGGAAAGTGCTTTATAAAATAATTTATTTTATTTCAAAGTAATCGTCTAAAATGGACATTCCAAATATTTAGATATATTTTCTGTGATGTTCAGTACTGTATATTTGTTTCACCACATACCAATGATGTGCATTTATTCATTTAATTATTATTGAAGACCTTGAATGACTTAATTCATAACTTCATTAATATGTTCTTTTCTACCAGCAGATGCTGCCTTGCCCTTGTGTATAAAAGAAATCAGGGATTACATGGAGAGTCAGATTGCATACCTTTCAGGTGAGAATATTTTTTTGTATTATCATTTACTTGTCACTGCTAAATCTCTATTTATGCTTTACAGCAATGTGATTGATTTACAAAGCTGTGAAAAACGTGTGCAAATATGTCTTACTGACAGTGCACGCAACCACTCAGACATATTATGTCTTAAAGTTGCATTTTTTTCCCCTTAAAGTCAACATGTTGTTCATCCTGTCGGGGAATATGAGATTTTAGTTCCTGTTGAAGTTCTGTTTATCTTCTTTATTATGTCTCCATGGCAAATAAAAAGGACTAAAGATGGCATCTCATTATGGGTTCTGTGGCACATACGTCAAATGGTTTTGTACTTTATTTAATAGTGGATACATGTGTATCAGAGTGTTTGACATTAAAAAAATCTATTTTTGCAGAAGAAAGAGTGCGAATTCATAATATGAAATAACTCAAAACCATCTAGTGGTGGAAGTAAACTGGCTTTATAGCTTTAACACCTCTATCATTAAACCATAAGAAACTTAGAAAGAGGAAACATTCTCTTGTTCTCATTGATTCTCCAAATTATATTTTTAACTAATACTTCTATGCCGTATACTGTATAGTCTAAAAGAATTGGAGCAGTATGCCAAAATGTCCATCTGTCTGCAATTCAATTCCTGGGCCCATCAATCCTTTATATGAAGTTGGTTTTTCCATCACAGAGTTTGAATGAGCATTTAGTTAGAAAACAGAAGCCATCTGTCCATTATATACCCTGCATTCATTGACACCTCACCAACATAGACTTCTCAATTAACATAACATGCTTGTCTTTGGTATGTTTGAAGAGGTCAAAGTACTTGGGGTGCATGGTTCTGCTTGGAGAACACGCAAGGTCCACACATTCAATGAGAGAACTGCTAATCAAACTGATATCAACAGATCTGTGAGACAAGAGCACTAACCAGTCCTGCTGCACTATACTGAAAAGTAAAATTGATTTTTTTAGTAATCCAGTCAATCCATCATTTGTATTGATTTCTTTTGATCCTAGGCTTTGTATGATTTTAAATTATATTCTTTATCTTTTTTAATTATTAAATACTTGCTTCTTAACATTGTACTATCACAAAACTTTTACTTTTTGTATTTTCATACTTATAATGTACTTTATGCTTTATATGAAAGAGTCCATAAAAATGTAATTTTAAATGTATATAGTGTGGAAGACAGGAGCACTATTGTGTTGTTGAGCTATCCTTGAATTTCAAATGAACACCAAGGAAGTTGAAAAAAATGTTGTCTTTATTGCCAAAATATAAGACACAAGAAAGTGTGGTGGTCAAAAGAAATTACAAAATAAAAAATAATCCAAAAGGAGAAAATACTCTTGCTTTTTATTTTGTGTCCAAACACAGGTCTTCAGGCCATGTCTGTTTGGTGGTGTGGTTTGTACAATTACTCATCTATAAGTACCTGAACAAAGACTTTTTTTTTCCTTCACCTTCCATCTCTCTCTCTCTCTTTGTTCTGAATTCCATCCAAACAGTTTAAACCCTGTTATAATTTTATAATTCACATCCTGACTAAATGTTCAATGATTCTGTGCACTCCAAGTTAAACATACTTCCAGGATCACTTCTAGTAATACTCCAGATACAATTCTCTGGTCAGAGGAAGCCCTACTTTTTCAACAATTATACTGCATCCTGAAGTGGCCCCATATATCATCGTAGGCTTGAGTCATTTCTTGTCAATACACAGCCACATGTCTTTGCTTTCTGTTTTATCAGTGGAGCAGTGTAGCCTCATATATTCATCTGCAATCCTGTTGCTTACTTTGCTATGCATCACAATACATACTGTCATCTGTAGGGGGGAAACTGTGAGTTTAAAGAACAGAATCAAAGAGACCAAGAGAAGGATAAAAAAGCAAAGTTTTGTTACAGAGTAAACCCACAAGGGTGGAATAAAGATAAGGAATAAATATAATGTGAAAAAAGGAAAAATAACCTTTTGCCTCGCATGCCGGGCAAGACAGTATTTACCTTTCAATTCCAAAAGCACTTACCCACAACATACTTCTGTAAACAATACCCCGTTATGTCTCTTTTTTCTGGGTCAAAGCCTTTTACCATTTCCAGGGTCGGAGCTGGATTTATTTGAGGATTATGGTTCCTCCTGGTGGCTTAGGTTATCGTTGCAGTCTTCAACTCCAAGAGGAGTCAACCATGCAGATGCCTGTTGACATTTTAGATTTTGTTCATGTAAAAGCTGAAATTTAGATAAAATCATGTCTCTTTTTCCACTTTTAATAAGATGTTGGTACCAAAAAACTAAGTAAAAAAATATATCTATTTTTATGAAAATAATTAGAAAAAAAAAAATTTGTACACAGTAAGTTGTTAAAAGTAAAGAGTCCAATCAAATGCAGTAAGAACACTTTACTCACTTGAACTACCACCTTAAAGGCTTTTTGAGAAGTCCACCTTGACTTTGGGAACTTTCAGTCTTTAATCACTTTGTAAACTTCACAAAGTAAAGCAGACAATCAGATAGAAAAATAACTGCTTAAAAAAACTCTTAGTCTTAGCCAGTCTCTGAATCATCTTGATCAGAGCCTTCTGCTTTGTTCTACTCAGCACTGCCAGCCAACAGCTGGGCAGAGGCGGCTCCCTGGCTTTGTAACATAAAGCATAGTATGACCAGTATAGGCGGACACGACAGTACCACCCTCAGGCCATATTGGGAGATACTGACATAAACAATTATGTTCTTTGTACTATCTAGATTCCACAGAACCATGAGGAACAACAGTCTTTTTTTTAAACCCTAAAATGTGTTCTTGCACTCAACTCTATTCAGTTACTTTGTTTGTATGCTACTTACTTAAATCTGGCAAAGGTACTGTATCAGCTGCAAAAGTATGGAATGAAAATTTTTTTACTAACCAAAAATTTGCATATGTCAGAGGTATATGTACACTTTTGACTGGTTTATTTAAATGCGTGTATCTCTAATAAATCCTTTTTCTCACTCTGATCAGGAGTCAGAAGTGTTTCTGAGAGACCAAGGGCTGCTTATAGATGTACAAAATTATTTTGCAATCAGCACATCATCAGCTGAAATGTTTGAAATGAAGTCACTGAATCTAATCAATTAGCTCCTGAAGTTACTGGTAATGAGTGAAACTACTTTTCTGCATCCCTTCATTGAGTTTGTTGTCCTAATGTAAGAGGCTTGGCGCAATTTCCTGAATTTTCTTTATAATATGTATTGGGTACAGATCAGTTTTGTATACTTTTTAATTCAGGTCAGAATAGAAATTTATGCAGCTTTGAATGACATCATTGATACTTTTCCACCTAGTGAATGGCAGGACACAAAATACTTTTGATATTCTGTTTTATGATTGCCCCACCAGATGGCTAGAAACTGTATCAAGAGCCATTCATACCCTTCTTGAACTGAATTTTTGATGTTCCCTAATCACAACAGTATTTCAAAGACTGTAGCTGTTGCTTCTCTAAAGTGCAACGATTCTGCAAAGTTCTTGGAAGATATTTTATGTTTCTCTAATTTTCACTCTTACCTCCAACAATGTACCTTCCTGTGTAAAAGTGTTCACGAACAATACTCAAAAGTTCTTTTCACATTTGTGAACAGGTTAATACTGGAAATGCCTAAATTATTAGCTTTTTTTAGTTGTACAGTATATCCAGCTTTATTCACTTATGTGACATTCACTCATCACTCATATCTTAGATACACAAATCAAACAAAGCAATATGCCTCAGGTTGGCAACCTCAGCTTCAACTCCTTAGCAGGGGTTAGGAGCTGGCTGCTTAATTCTTACCCCAGAAAGGGCTGCATAACACACATGCAAGAGACGTGCTCCAACAAGGCCAGATATCTACCTTTGATTTCTGGAATGAGTTGGATGAAGTGGTGGACAGGGGAGAGAGAGTTGTGATTGGAGCGAATTTCATTGGACATTTTGGTGAAGGGAACAGAGGGGATAAGGCGGTGATGGATAGGTATGGTGACAAGGAGAAGAATGAAGAAGGACAGATGATAGTGGATTTTGAAAAAAGGATGAATATGTGGTGAATATGTATTTTAGGAAGAGGGGGAACACAGGGTCATGTACAAGAGTGGAGGAAGATGCATACAGGTAGATTACATCCTATTTAGGAGGGTCAGTCTGAAGGAGATTTGAGACTGCAAAGTGGTTGCAGGGGAAAGAATGGTTAGACAGCATATGGTGGTGGTCTGTAAGATGACATTGGATATCAAGAAGAGGTGGAGAGTGGGAGCAGAGCCAAGGATCAAATGGTGGAAGTTGAAAAAGGAAGACTGTAAGGTGGAGTTCAGGGAGAAGGTAAGACAGGCAATGGGTGGCAGTGAAGAGTTACCAGATAGCTGGGCAACTAGAGCAGGAGTGATAAGGGAGACAATTAGAAGGGTGCTTGGTGTCACATCTGGACAAAGGAAGGAGGACAAAGAAACTTTGTGGTGGAATAGGGAAGTACAGCAGAGTATACAGAGTATACAAAGGAAGAGGTTGGCGAAGAAGAAGTAGGATAGTCAGTAAGAGGCATAAGGTGAAGAGAGGTGGTGAAGGCTGATGTGCAGCAGGTTACTTTGAAAAAGGATAAAGGAGAGTATGTTGAGCAGATGGAAAGGGTATTTTGAGAGGCTGATAAATGAAGAGAATCAGAGAGAGAGAGAGAGAAGGTTGGATGATGTGGAGACAGTGAATCAGGAAGTGCAACGGATTACCAAGGAGGAAGTAAGGACAACTATGAAGAGGATGAAGAATGGGAAGACTGTTGGTCCAGATGACATACTTGTGGAAGCATGGAGGTGTTTAGGAGAGACAGCACTGGAGTTTTTTAACAAGATTGTTTAATGCAATCTTGGAAAGTGATAGGATGCCTAAGGAGTGAAAAAGAAGTCTACTGGTACCAATTCTTAAGAATAAGGGGGATGTGCAGAGCTGTAGTAACTATAGATGGATAAAGTTGATGAACCACAGCATGAAGTAATAGGAAAGAGTAGTGGAAGCTAGGTTAAGAAAAGTGGTGAAGATAGATAGATAGATAGGTAGGTAGGTAGGTACTTACTTACTCACTCACTCACTCACTCACTCACTCACTCACTCACTCACTCACTCACTCACTCACTCACTCACTCACTCACTCACTCACTCACTCAATCAATCAATCAATCAATCAATCAATCAATCCCCAAGGGGAAATTCACAAGTGAGTAGCAGTATGCTTTTTAATGCCAGGAAAGAACACTACAGATGCAATGTTTGCCCTGAGGGTCGAGTACAGAGAAGGACAGAAAAAGTTGCATTGTGTCTTTGTGGACTTAGATAAAGTTGTGGCATTGTTTGGGGAAGTTGGGAGTGGCAGAGAAGTATGTAAGTGTGGTACAGGATATGTATGAGAGAAGTGTGACAATGGTGAGGTCCCCGGTATGAGTGATGGATGCATTCAAGGTAGAGGTGGGATTACATCAGGAATGAGCTCTGAACCCTTTCTTATTTGCAATGGTGATGGACAGGTTGACAGACTAGATTAGACAGAAGTCCCTGTGGACTGTGATGTTTGCCGATGACATTGTGATGTGTAATGAGAGTAGGGAGCAGGTCGAGGAGACCCTGGAGAGGTGGAGATATGCTCTAGAGAGGAAAGGAATGAGTGTCAGTAGGAACAAGACAGAATATGTGTGTGAATGAGACAGTGGTCAGAGGAATGGTGAGGATGCAGTGAGTAAAAATCATAATTTTCCCTTTCAACCATGAAGTTGTCTTAAGCTAAATAATAGATTCAAGTTAAATAAGAAAGTCCCCATTTCACATCTTCTAACATGCATGCACAGGATAGTTTAGCTGAGCTTAAACATAGATAATACCAATTATTCCTAATGTTTGCTTTACATTTCCATGTTTCCTAGGATTCTCATCTAGTTTGCATACCTATTTTGCAAGGTCAGCAGCTAGATTTTATTGGTCTCAACATGCAATGGTCATTTTATTGACTGATTTTGTGGATGTTATGTGATGTTGAGAGTGTTACATAACTGATGTCATGTATTGTGGGCTGCAGTTACACTCTGTTAAATATAGCGTTGCTTTAAAATTTGAAAAATCCAATTATATTTCCCTATAAGAATGGTCTAGCCAGAGACAGAGTCCTTGTATAAGCATGCTCACATCTCCAAGCTGGTATCCACAAAGTTGTCCAGTTGTTTTGTCTACGGCTATGGTTTGTACTAGGCTGTCACCACGGTTCCATTAAAAGTAGGCAGTATTGGTGCTGATTAATAGGTGTCAGTCTTCCCTTTGGACCCTCATTGATTCAAGACAGTGGGCCCACTGCTTGATTGCATTTGAACTGCAAGCTTTTTTAATGAAAGCTTTTTGCTACCAGATAGAATACATAGTTTGCCTCTGGGGTTTCCAGTTCAAAAACTGCACTTGTAGTCACTTTCTGCTTAAAGCTCTTCATTTCTGTTGTGGTATACTACTAACTGCTTTGGCCCCAAAAGCCATATTACAAACTATGTTCTCTATATTGTCACCAACTGCTATTAGTCTGAACTATCTATGCTAATGAAATTACAAACTTTAGTCCTCAGTGCTCCTGTTACTTTTAAAACTGTTAATACCATCTAATAAACTTGGCTTATTTCTCTACCTTACCTCACACTTCGTTTTACTAGAACTGGCTTATCTGTACTTTAAAAGTAACAGTCCTGCCCATACAAATATACCTGAAACTTTGCCCTTAGTCTCTGTCCTTCCATTGTCTGCCAGCCCTGTAGGCTCAGTCACAACAGGCTGAATTACAGTCATCATATTTCCTATTCCCTAATAGATTATTTAGCAAACACAAAGCATCTTGCAAACATCAATACCACTCTTTTGAATTGTAGTAAGTTTCAAATCTGTCACTCCTATTCAAAAAGCAATAATTAAACATCTCTTTCTTTAAGCTACAATTTTCAGTTACTAAATTACCATAATACAAGCATTTCTACTTAAATACATTAAAACTCCAAAATGTTCTATTGAAAATAAAACAAACCTTCAGTTATCTATGTAGTTACATAATACTAACATCCTAATCTATTAATCAGGTTTCCTTGCTATATTCAAAACATACACAAGCTCTTGCACTGTTTGAACCATATACATTCCAAAGAAAACCTATGCAGACATGGAACATATATACAAACTCTACAAAGCAAACATCCAAACATGAATCATGGCTTTCTTATTTCGAGGCAAAATTACTATTCACTGCACCACCGTATGACCTCTCCTTATTAATTCTTTAAACATGTCAGTCGTTTTCTTGAGTTATGTAGCAACTCATGTTCAAACTACTTAAAACAGTATCAATGTCCTGTCTATACACTGGAAACGACCTTCACTTTTGGATCCTCTTTAATTAGTCATCTTATACACATACACATTTAGTAATTTTCTTTATGTACAATACACATTATGCACTTCCCAGAAGTATCACAATGTACTCAGCCTGACACACACAGATTTCACAACTCAAAGCATCCTTGTTTAATGGAGAATGTGTCTCCTTTTTACTTTTAAATTACTAAAGAATCTCCTTCCATTCAAAATATGGCCATTACTCAAAGGGAAGGTGTTTCATATATTTATACCCAAAGGATTATATTTGTATATGGAACTGCCTTGAAAATGAAATTTTGAATACCAATCATAGTTTAGATTTTTAATTAATCAGATTTGGTGATGCCCAGAGAATACTTCCTTCTTGTAAACCCTATGAATGCATTTTATTTTCACCCTTTCTAAATACTACATTTTATCCAATTAGACAGATCCATACTATCCATCCATAAACTTCTTGTTGACTGGTGTAAAGTCTCTGCTTGTAGCACTGTGATCATAATGTTTTTAAGTATTTATTTTCCCAGGACCAGTTATCAGGCCTGACTCTGCTAAACCCACCCCCAGCATTTAAGCCTGGGAGACATTGCAGAAATACAATGTATAAAGCAGCAAATGCTATCTCTGGATTTTTTTAGGTCCTTGCTTTGGTTTCTCAGTCAACTCAGGGTACTCACTAGCCTTGATGCATCTAGATGAATTAATAGAACTGCTTGGGCAAAACGTCAGGGTACTAGAAGGGAAGCAAAAGCTTCTTGACATATTAATACTGCTTCTATCCAACTAGTCACACTCACATTTATTGAATTATTCTTGGCTTCCCTTAACATGTTATTGCTAACATGCTTGCATTTGATTTTCAGAGAGACCTTATCTAACTGTTGTGTATGTACTTGTCAATTCCTCATTGACTTGCAGTTTCACATCATTTAATGTAATATCCATTGCAATCAACTTAATTTGATATAATCTCAACAGTGTGCTACTAGACCTATATTACACACCAATCGTTTGTAATAGGGCTAATGTGGCCTTCCAATCCAAGATTCCAACACATCAGGACTATGATTTTTTAAAAAGTAACCAAAAAATTTCAAAATCATTATGCACTATCATTGTTTACAACAACTCAACCAGGAGGTAGCATTACTATGGTTGCTATGTTAGACATAGTTTAGTATGCCTTTGTCTGTTTGCTGCATGGTCATAAACTTGTAGTTCATGGTGACACACACAGTTTGCCAGTTCTCCAATGGGATGAAGGTTGTTCTTAATCCCTGTACCAATTATCTTTTGGGTTCAACAAAAAGGTTCTCTGTAGAAAACCACATTTAAGATATTAATACTGCCAGTAATACTACCTTCAGAGCAGTCTAAAGAGTTAATCTTGCCAGTGACTGAGAATGTTTAGTCATTAAGAACATATAGGAGATTTCAGATATAAAATGTAATTTCAATTGCATTTCAATGTGCAAACTTGACATTTTAATGAATATGGCACCTTTATTATTTTATCTTGTCAGATAAGAATAACATGAAAGCTGAAGTGAACTCCCAAAGGACAACATACATTAAAACACGCATGCTGCTTTAGATTGCTGTATTCATATGATTCCATTTGATTAATAACTCAGTTGATAACACTTTTAGTTTCCATCCATCCATTATCCAACCCGCTATGTCCTAACTACAGGGTCACGGTGGTCTGCTGGAGCCAATCCCAGCAAGGCAGGAAACAAACCCCGGGCAGGGCGCCAGCCCACCACAGGGCACGCACACACACACACACCAAGCACACACTAGGGACAATTTAGGATCGCCAATGCACCTAACCTGCATACCTGCGGACTGTGGGAGGAAACCCACACAGTCACGGGGAGAACATGCAAACTCCACGCAGGGAGGACGCGGGAAGCGAACCCAGGTCTCCTAACTGCGAGGCAGCAGTGCTATCCACTGCGCCACCGTGCCGCCCACTTTTAGTTTATGCACTTGAAAAATACATTTATTACTCATCACTTTTATGTAACAAGACATTAACAGACGCTTCTTTTGGTGCTAATGACACTTAGAAAGCATCAGTAAAGTGGCTATTCAGGTATGCAATGTGACCAACTAAAATATTGCATACATCAGAATAACATCTGTGAATCCTTCATATTAAAAAGTAGCCTCACCAGCATATCAACATTTGTACTGCACGGAGATGAATAACCTATTTACTGATGTCTTGTAAAAGTAATTAAGACTCAAATGAGGCTTTGTTAAGGTTACTAAAGAAACAAATGTAACAGAATTAAAAATTACACCTAATAAAAAACTAACTGCAGTAATAACAAAGGCTGCAGTCATCTCATCAGTCACCTGTGCATCATCAAATACTGCTTGAGTTTGAGACAATTGCTGAAACAATGGATAAAAAGCCTCTTGTATTCTGATCCTACACAAAGATCATCTGTAACCTGAAAATGGTTAGTATTGACTTTTCGACAAGAGGAACCTGTTTGTATATGTTTTGAAAACTGGAATGCAAATACTTTCTATTAATAGTTTCAAGTAATAATAATAATATGAAAACTCTTGCCTCAACCTGTCTGTTTGAAAGTTGCTTGCTGTCTCCTGTGTCTACATGCATTTTGTCTTTGGGTACTCTGGTTTTCTTCTCAGATTCTGTCAAGTGTGCTTGGCTGACTAGAAAATCTAAATTGACCTAATGTGAGAGAATGTGACCTACAATAACTTAGAATGTCATCTAGACCTAGTTCCAGCCTTGTACTTGACACTGTCTGGAATAGACACTGACTCCCCATAACCCTGTATTGAATGCAGTAAATACCAGTAATGAAAGGATGGATGGTTGAGTGTTGAAAATTAAGTTAACTCTTCACAAATTAATCACAATGGCGAAAGGTGATGTTTTGTGTTCCTTTCTTTGTCTGTATTAGGTGGCAGAGGAGAGGAGTCTTCATTTGTCATCACTCTTCCAGAATGTTCCAGTTTTCATGAAGTCCCTGAAGATGCCTTGACCAAAATATTGACCTATTTAACAATGATTCCACGGTGCGTTACTTGCTGTGTTGCAATTCAGGGCTAAATGAGAAGCTTCAGTATTTTTTTTACAAAACAGGGCAGATACAGTATGAAAGGGTTATATAAGAATAGAAAAACTCATGTGTGCCAATGTCTTCTGGAAAAAACCCCTTACAGAAAAACAATCTTAGTTAAATGCATATTATTTAAAAGTAGCACTAATGTAAAGACAATCAAAAGTATTGATCTGAATATCTGCACTTCACATTGCATATTATTTAAAAGTAGCACTAATGTAAAGACAATCAAAAGTATTGATCTGAATATCTGCACTTCACATTATATGAATACTGACTCATTACCTATTTTGTAATGGAATCCATAGAATAAAAAATAAACTGTTACAACTTAATTACTGACACATTTTTAAGACTTCTTAAATTTTACATTTTGTGTAAATCTATTTCATGGTTTATTAAGTCACATATTATAGCAGTGCTGGCTTTTTGTCCAGTATATATTGGAAATAAAGTAAAGGAAACAATAGACTTTTGCAGCTGAGTTAATGATGGATTTTTAAAAACTGCTTAAAATTTACATTATGTGTAAGTCTTTTCTGCTATTTCTTAAGTCAGTTTGTTTTATGTTTTCATTGATTTAAATTCAGATGACTTCTTGCTGCTCATTGTGCTTATGATCTTTGCACAATTTCTAATTCATAACAACATGTATATGGCTAATAATTAGATACTCATCCTAAATCAGCTTCCTATTCTGTTTCTCTGTCACAATAGGGAGCATACTGTATGGCTGAGTCAGCATATTGTTTCTGTTGCAAATGTTATTTCTTGACTGCAAGATAAATTGTTTGGAAGCGCCATAGATCAGTTCATTTGCTAATATAAATGTTTGAGAGAGATGTAAATTCCTTTAATACATGTAGGCTAGAGAAGGAATACACTGGTAAATTCCTTCATTTAGTGCATTTGTGAACAAAGGCAAATAAAAATCCCATGAATCTCCCTGCATGGTGTGTTTGTGAACAAATCCAGAAAGCAGTCAAATTGAGCAAATAAAATGTTACAGCATTATTATGTAAGGAATATGCCAATTATTTATTTCTGAAACGTGTTTGGTTGTTTTTATTATTTTTATTTTACATTATTTGTATTGTTCTTCTGTTGATGTCAGTACATCAAAATTTTGAGCCTTTGATTTTATGTCAGAACTGCCATTTTATTTTTGTTTACATGGAAACTACCATTAGGTGTATCTAGTCACTATGCAGTTGCATGTGTAGTAGGCATGTGTGATGCATGTGCCCTGTAACCCATAACATCATGGTGGCCATAATACATAAAATAGCAGCTTTCATTATTCACTATTCAGACTTTAAGTAATTAAAAGTATGACATCAAGAAAGTTTAGTGTTTGTGCAAATATGTATGTACATTTTTCTAATGTCCCTCACCATTCCCTCACCTTATTGCTCTCTGCCATTTCTACAACATCCTGTAAGTTTGGACACTTTGTCCAATATAAAAGAAATTATGAGAAAATTTGAGTGACTAGCTTTATGATTTTGAGGAAGTTATAATAAGTTGTATTTTTAAGGTTTTGAAACGAGTGAGATACTTTCCATCCAGCCTAAGAAGGAAACCGTTTATCCCATTTATGTACTCTGGCAGCAAAAGTCAGGTCAGGTTTGGGGAGTGTGTACTGGTACAGCTCATTGCTGCGCCCACCACACAACAAAACGTTGATCCTGGTTGACAACCTCCCAGGCAGGGTGACCCAGTCCCACCCTCTGCCTGGTCCAGTTACTCATGTCCTCAACAATGAGGACCTTGTGAGCCAGATCACCCTCAGGAAATCGAGCTACGTGGCCATAGTGCCATAACTGACACTCCCTCACAATGCAGGTAATGTGCCTCATTCGGGACTCCATGAGCAACTGCTCATTCGACACAAAGTCAAACCAGCGATACCCAAGTATTCTCTGAAGAGACATGCCAAAGGAGTCCAGTCTTCATCTCAGGTCACTGGATAATGTACATATCTTGCAACCATATAGCAAGACAGGAAGTACCAGGACTTTTAAGACTCTCTCCACAAACAGACACACTGCTGATGGCTGTGCCTAAGAGGTCATTAAAGGCCTGGATCTTGGTTTTTATCCAGTACATTCACAAGGCCAGGCACTCAGACTCCTCGCTCAGACTCTTGAGAACCCCAATCAGAGCCCCCATTGACTCCACAAAGATCACAGCATCATCGGCAAAATCAAGATCAGTGAATCATTCTTTGCCAACAGTTGCTCCACAGCTGCTGGACACCACGACCTTGCCCAACACCCAGTCCATGCAAGCATTGAACAGAGTAGGAGTAAGAACACACCCCTGATGAACCCACAGTAACACATTGAATATTAGTTGAACTTCATTAGCTGCCTAAAAAGTGAGATTGCTTTTAGCAAGTACAACACAATTGCTGCCATGTTCAAAAGATGGTCTAAGGTGCTTCACCTGGTCTCAGTTTGTTGCACAAAGTCTGCTGAGACGAGCAACAGGCTCACAATACTAGAAGTAGTAAAAAAACTATTTTTGCACTTCAATAGATGGGTTCATTTGATCTTATTTAAAGCATAATCATGAATGAAATTCTACCAATACACTTCCCATTCCTATGTTGAAAAAATTCCATCTTGAATGTATATTTCCAGAATGTATGGCTTGTTGCCAAAATTAGACACTGACTTTGCTCTGAATAAGCAAACGTCTAGTTTGGTGAAACTGAAACCCAGACTGTAAAGTATGTTTTGTGAATTTTGGCATTTAAACCATGGTGAAACTACATCAGTTTTTGGCTCATTGATGAAGTATTGCTTTGGCCTCCACAGGAGTTTTGCGATTTATTCTTAGCACCTCTGTAGAAATGATAGGACGGTTGTTCACAGCCAGTTTAATTTCATATTAATCAGGGCAAAGCCAGAAATCAAATGCACATGCAAGTACTGCCTTCTGCTTCACAATTCTGTACCTTCTGATATACATCCACCATTCCATCCTGAATCTGCTTATTACTGCGACTAGACATGGGGGCCAAGAGCCTATAAAGGCAAAAACTAACTCTGTAATTGTGAACATTATCACATTTAAACTACACTTCTCAAACTTGACCAGTTTAGAGTTGCCAGTTAACTTAACCCTAACATATACAGTACATACATCTGTGAGAGCAAAGCCAGCTTAATGCATACACAAGAACAACTTGCAAACTTGACACAGAAAGTAACTGTTCTGTGATTCAACCCGTATAGAGCTGTGGAGCTAATATGTATAACAATATTGTATCTAATATATATGAGTTAAGGAAAAATGTTTGTAAAATGAATAGTAGCGCAATTGATATTGGGTTAAATATTATCAACTAGACAAAGAGCCCGTTTCGACAACGTAAGATGAAACGGGCACGAGTTTGTGTCAGCAGTGTATGAAGAACAAATGATAAGTAACGAAGAAGTTGTTTTGTAATGATTGTAGTCCGCTTTACTCATTACTGTACAGGCTTGTACTGTTAGTTGATGAATTTTCAAGGCCTATAGTATAATATTGAATGATGAATGTTCCAGTGCAATATGGAATAGTAATAAGTATAAGCACCACAAACCTGATATAGGTGTATTGAATGAATGCGTAATTGAATCAGAATGCGTAATTAGGCCTCGAGCTGTAGTCGAAATCGCCTTTCAGGCCTCTAGAGCTTTAATCGAAGTCGCCTTTCTCTTTGAATTTTTGCGGCCGTAAATCCGCCGCCTGCCGCGATGTTGGGGTTGGATGTCGGTCTCGTAAGGTTTTTCGGGCAGCTGCGCAGAAGGCGACTGCGCATTCGGCTTTGGACGTGCGCAGAATGCGACTGCGCATTCGGCTTCGGACGGACGTGAGTGAGTGAGTGAGTGAGTGAGTGAGTGAGTGAGTGAGTGAGTGAGTGAGTGAGTGAGGAGGCAGGCGAATTATGTATTAAGATGTGCTGTAATGTGAAAATAAGAAAATTCCCTGAGGCATACCTCTTTAAAGATATTAATTGTTAAATTCTATTATGTAAATGTACTTTTCCTAATTTCTGTCTTTTCTGGTTAACTGGATTTTCTCTGCTATTAGAAAAATGACAAACACTTAATATGATTAAACAGTGAGTGCCTTAGTTGCTCCACATAATTCAGCTTTCCCTATAATACTCATGAACACAAGAAACTACTACATCTAAATGCACCATTGAAAGAAAGAAAAAATCTTTTTTGCTTTCAGGCCTAATTATAGTATTGCCATTATGGTTTTAAGAAAATCATTTTTGCTTTCAGACCTAATTTCGGTATTGCTAGTATGGTTTTGCAATAAATGATCTATTTTTAAAATATATCTTCATTGTAAACGTCTTATTTAGAAAACAAGAACCTGGCATCAAATTCATTCTTATCGTTGACCGGAGAATGGACACTTGGGCATCTATTAAAGCCACCCTATCACGTATAGCGGTAAGTTTTGTTAGTTTTTCTTTTGAATTTATTGTTCTTTGATTTTGAATAATGCAGTCACCCTTAGGTTAATTTGTAAGAAACAGTTATAAATGCATACCTTTTTTATAATGCTGATATTTATTATTAGGAAATAATGGTCTGAATTATATTAAAATGGCTTGGTTAATTTTGCCATTCTCACAATTTGCATCTTCTGTATTATCAATTTTCCATATTTGCTGAATTTAGTTTAACTTTGAAGTTACAATAGTTATTAACAAGATAGCAAGACAATCAAAACCAAATAAAAACACTTTGACATGATGGGTTCCATCCATCCATCCATTTTCCAACCCGCTGAATCCGAACACAGGGTCACGGGGGTCTGCTGGAGCCAATCCCAGCCAACACAGGGCACAAGGCAGGGAACCAATCCAGGGCAGGGTGCCAACCCACCGCAGATGATGGGTTCCTCTGGAAAATAAAACTTTTGTGATCAGGAGAAATATTAAGAAAAAGGAAAAATTCTCCCCTTACAGCATTATTTCTTTGACTTTATACCTACGAATGTGTCAGAATATTCATGCACATTCATTGCAATACTGAATATACATACATTTCACATATGTAAATACGGTAACATATAAAAACACATGTTAATTTGTACTTATTTGGCAGATGCTTTTATTCAAATTAACTTGTGAAAGCCAGAGCTACACTTGCTTTCATTTATCTACACATATAGTATGAATAGAAATAAAAGGCCTGTGTGAAAAAGGAAATAAATCCTTATTCATTGCACATCAGTTAAGAAGGTAATTAAGAGCAGATTTTGTTAATCACATGCAGTTCATTAGTTAATAAACACTTTTGGCATTTCAGTCTGGAGCATTCAAATTTTTAATGACACCACGTCAAAGAAAAAGCACTTCTGTACTGATCCGATCTTCATAGGAATCCCTGCAAATTCATCCGAAGTTTAAAGTGTTTGATATTCTGAGAAATCATAAAGAACACTGCTCCCAGACTTCTGTCCACAAAAGTGACTGTTACAATTTATGACTCGGTTATCAGCAAAAGATTAAACAAGTATTTCTGTCATGGAGGGTGAGGCAGAAGAGAGCCCTTTCTCTACAGAAAGAATGTGCCAACACTAATTAGTTTTCCATAGTTACATTTGAACAAACCAAAAGACTTCTCAAAAAATATCATCTGGACAAATGAAATGAAAGTGAACTTTTTTGGTTATTATGCACAATGTCATGTTTGGTTAAACCCAAGTAGAACACATCACCTCAAAAATCTTATACTAGTAGTCAGGTCTGGCAGTCACTAAGAACACCATGAAATCCTCTTTATACACAGGACATTCTAAAGGAAAAATGCAGGGCAATCTGTGCAATAGTCATTGGCATTTTTGGCATGAAATTTCAGGTGGAGCCATACAGGAATTTTCCTTTATGTGTGCAGACTTTTCTAACATTACCATTAAGTACCAAATTAATAATATCTGTTCCTCTTCGGCTAATGACTTTCAAGATATGAAAGTTCACACACCATTCACTAAAAAAAAAAAAAGAAAAAATCAAACAATGGGATTCTGGCATCTGGAGTGTCTTGACTGACAACTGATCATTCTGATGTACCGTACCTGGACATCGTCATCATCTGGCAAAATACAACAATACAGATTTAAACATTAAGGACACAGTGAGCTTTGCAACCACCCACTGCCCAGAAAAATATATTTATTATGAACTTCCTAAATTGAAACACCTCATGACTTGAGCGTAACATTCTAGGATGTCTGTTAGCAATGCTAACCACTGTGCAGCCAGGCATTAGCCGGACAATGTGAAGCCGGCAAACAATTGAAAAAAAAAAAAAATGTTCTGCATATTGTGCTATTTCCACACAAGGACTCTACTTGTTTAGAAAAGAGGCAACATACTGAATGGGATTATTTTCTACGACATGGAAATGTCAAATTAGTGTGGCTAATGGAGCAAATTATACTCATCTTATTGTACCACTTCACTGGTTTGCTCTTTGTAGCCTTGATTTGGAAAAATTTGAACCGGTAGTGCAAACATGCAAATTAAAAAAAAAAAAAAATAGACTGTCCTAATTTTAATGCCAAGAATAAGGGGCATAGCCTTCAAGCTCATTCGTTTAAAAGTTCAGGTTTCACATGTGACAACTCAACCAAGGGTAAACCTAGAATTCTTGTAGGGCAAATAGAGCTAGCTCCATGAGCCAGAAATAGGCTTGAAGCCCCAGCATGAGGATAAATTTACATGCTACAAAAAGCAGCATTTTTCTAGATAACAAATTACATTGAGCATATGGGGAAAACAGAAAACTTGGAATAGTTTAAGAGCTGCTAAAATGCTTTGATCATAAGTTTAAATTACTGAGAAAGGCTTAATGCTTACTTTGTACAACACCTGTCAGAGCTTTGCTTCACTGAACCATAATACTGACACATTAATGCTGCTAACATCTAAAGCTTGGGCAAAACTAAATCATGCAGTGGAAAATTCATTCGATGCACAAACATGCCTTCACAACTAAATAGCTGAAAAAGAAAAGGGTCGAGGTTTTGGAATGTCCAAGTCACTGACATTGTGTGCTAGAGCTTTGAGACAGTTGTGCACTGTCTGCCCACAAATACCAATGAACTGAAGCAATCTTATAAGGACGACTGGGACAAAGTTCATGCACAAAATGATAAATTCAGGTTGTTTCTGGTAAATTTGGTTATGCATGACTTTAGCATGTTGGCTAATTTTTTAATAAAACATGCAATGTACTAACCTTAATGATGCTGTACAAATACACTTGTACATTACCCATCATTTTATTAGGGTAGTGCAGGCTATAACGATTTTGTTAAATATAACATTTCTAAAATGAATCGAAGGTATAATTTTAGGTATAAGATATTGCCTTTTTTCCATTTTTTTAGTAAGAAGAGGCTTCCGTACGCAACCATCTTTAATTTACTTCTTATATAATTAAAAGCTATCGCTCACTCAGTATGTAGGTGACCACCTTGGCGCAGATGTTATTTGTTTAACTCGAGGTAGTTAGTAGCTGGGGCTCAGAATTGCGGGGCTTATTTCAAGCGCAGTGCTGCCACCCTCTCCTGGCCGTTGCATCGCTGTCTCTGCGGCGGTCTGCTGCCCCCACTCTGCTTACACGGCGCTGACAGCTGGAGACACAGAGGCAGCAAGCAACGGCCCAGCAGCTGTGAAACCTGTCGTGAGTGGCCGCCGGTCGAGCTATGGCAGAAGCTAATCCGCGAGCAGGCATGCCGCGGCTAAGAAGGACCACGGTAAGCCGTTCTGTGTTTTACTGTTTCCCAAGTTCAAGAACATTGCGGAGAATGCTGCAGAGCCGGGCGGTGGGATAGCGGGCTCGACGTGAGTCGTATGTGTTGCAGAGCTATAATTCACCTTAGTCATGCGATGCGATTGTGATGCCCACGACGGGACTTACACTGCAGACCGCATTGTGTATTTATGGACACGTTAGCGAAGAGCTACTTTGCGTAGGTGGTTTGTCTTTATTAATGAAGTACCTGGCATGACTTACCTGCACCAGGACTGCAGGACAAATCAATGTCAGTGGTGAACGTGCGCATTAGTCTAAGCACTGTGTGCACAAGCTGGTCTTTTAGGAACAATATTGAACCTTAAAAAAATAACATTAGTTTGTGAGCCAGCCAAGGAAACCGACACCTTAAGCACATTTGACAAATTAAATCATTTTTTTACGTTTGTGCATGTCAAATGATTAGCACAGTATCTGGCATTAGCCAATATGCTAGGAAGGTAAACTGTGCATGAAAATGTTTAATACGTGTTATTCCATAGCAAAAGCAGAAATGTACCCATTTGACTTCAAATACAGTGCCAAACGTCATGTATAACAAAATAAAATAGCTGTTTTTAGTTTCAAGTGTATTTATTTCAGGTTCAGCTTTATGTGTAGATTTCATATATTTCACATTTTACTTGATATATATAATTTCCCTTTTATGTAGCATAGTTATACACATATTGGATAATCTTACATTTGACTATATGTAAACTACATATAGAAAATTAGTAAATGCTTAAGGAAATATTTATAGAATTATCACATGTACAATAGGATTTACTATATTTTATTTTTTTAATATCTGTATTGTACATGTGCACAACCCATCATATATTAATAACATCAGGTAGTTTACTGTATATATAATGTGTTGCCCAGTTAGCAATGATTTGTCAGGAGCAGAAGAAGCATCAAGATGACATGAGAGAAAGCAAAGATCTTAAAATCCTAAAGATTTTAGGGTCAAAGAGAGAGAGAGACATACATTGGCAGTCACTGAGCATCCCAGCATTGGTAGCATAGGAGAAACTATGAAGGCATAGGAGTGTGTGAATTGGCGTGGAGGGCTAGAAGAATGCTAGCATTATAACCTCCTCAGTATAAACAGAAGGCAATTCTCTACTATACTATGCTCTACTATATCGTCCTTTTAAGGGCACATCAAAACTTTAGTGTGTAATTGTTAAAAACTAACAGAGGGCATGGCGACCTAAGTACCCTAAGACTTTGTAGACAAACACCTGATCCCAGAGCTTGGCTCAGAAGTGAAGTTCATGTGGGATTTAATATGTAAATAATGTTAGACCTAGGAGCTGAGCTAGGGCAAAAGTTCTGTTGCCAAACAGTCAGTGTGAGAATTATTAGTCGAGAAAATGGAACATGGATTTGGAGAGTGCATATTGAACCTTGGGATGGAACATTTTTATAAGCTTCTGTCCAAGAACTTGAATGTTTTACCAGACCCAAAGGGGTTCAGATAGCCTTTATGTACTATTTAATTAGTTGTTACTATGTGTTTTCGCTGTTCTTTTGTTTTCTCTTTGTACTTTGGTTTACTAAAACAATTCTTTTGTCCCTTTTCTGAGTCCCACTTATTCCATTACAGTATAAAGATATAAGCTTAGGTGGCAAGACAGGAATCAACACTGGATGTAAGTCCTACCCAAGCATAATCACACCCACACATAATATCTAATCAGGTTTTCAATTATACCGGCATAGCTTTACATGATAGAAGGAAATCAAACTACCCAGAGAAAACCCATATGCACATCATGGGGAAATATGCAAACTTCATAGACAGAGTGACCTGCCTAGGTTTGTTGAATCTGCAATGGTGGCACAAACACCATCTTAACTATACAGCCCTAACATATCCACATTTTTAATAATTTGGAATCTTGAGCACTTGATTCTAAGTTAATTAATGCAAAGTGGTTCTGTCATGACATTTTTGTCGTTTTCAACTATAACACTCCTCTTTCGCTGATTAGAAAAAAGCAGTATTTCAGCTTGTGTTAACTGAATAGCACCAAGATTGTTACTGGCTACCATGGATCTAGTTTATTGTCTTACAATAACAGATCAACATTCATATTATTTTTTGAAATGCTTTTTAACAAGAAGGATAATGTTTCCAGTTTTATGATTATGTCATTGAATATCTAAAACAATTTGCTAAAAAGTAAAAGTAATCATATTTTTACTAAAGGATCATTTTAAATATAAAAATGATATGCTTTAGTCATTAGTGCTTATAGGTTAACATGATTACAATCCTATGATACTAAAAATATTGAAAAAGACCGGTTGGTGCTTAGTGTTAAGTAACAGGATGGTACTCAGAAAGTTAAAAAAAAAAAAAAAAAAAAAACCGAATCTTCTTACAACACAAAATGTGGTTTTCTCTTTTAATTTCTTCTATAGTGTTTCTTTGCATCAAAGCTTACATAATTTCAAGCAAGTAGCACATTTTTACAGTTTAGAATTATTTTTCCTCTGTGACAAATTATTTTCAAAATAAAGATTGATTTATTACAATACAGATCAGCATTTAAATAGCATATTAACTTTCTTCCACTAATTCCATGAATGTACTTAATTCATATTCAGGGTCATAGGAAACCAAAGGCAGCAGTATTAAACATAAGCTAGTAGCAATCACAAGGCACTTATTTGTAAATACACACACTTATCAACACATGGCTGCACATTTACCTGCACAATCCCATGTGAGGAAAATTGGAGCACCCAGAGAATGCTGACACCTGGGGCCTCATGTATAAACGGTGAGTACGCACAAAAATGTTGCGTAAGTCCGTTTCCACGCTCAAATCACGATGTATAAAACTTAAACTTGGCGTAAAGCCACGCACATTTTCACGGTAGCTAAATGCTTGCCGCACGCAAGTTCTCCGCTCAGTTTTGCAAACTGGCAGCACCCAGCATCAAAGCAGTGCTACTGTTCCAGTGTGGTTTCCCTTTCTTTTTTAGATCCACATCCATGATGCGGCTTTATAAATATACTGAAATTAACTGCATATTGTTTATTAGTTTAATGCATCTGATTGTAATTAACTTGTAACAATATAAAGGTCCACAGAATGGTCAAACTATTCTAAATACCATAGCTGCTTTAGTGTTGTTACTCTCACTGCACCTTCTTCTTCTTCTTTCAGCTGCTCCTGTTAGGGATTGCCACAACAGATCATCTTTTTCCATATTACTCTCACTACACCACTCGGAGTATTTATATCACTGTATCTGAGTGGGAAATCACAGCTGTATAGCAGCTGATTGGAAAGAGAATTATCGGTATACAGCATCAAGCACACGCTGCCTCAGCCATGCTGTCTATTGAACTGCTCTCATACGGCAAACGCTTCAGAGCCTTTCCTCGCAGTTCAGAAACAGTTTCATCCCAAGAACTATAAACGCACTCAATCAGTCCATCAAGTGCTCCTTGTAGAACGCTTTGTACTTGTAAATACAATTACCTTACTGTAAACTTGCGATACAGTTATAATATTGCACAACCTGAGCCACTTTATAAACATTACATATAATGATGATATCATTTTTAAGATGAAATGCAGCAAAATATGTTTATTATATTATACAGATGAAACTTTAACTTTATTTAAATAATCTATATTGTTAATAATTAAACATGTGAGGACACGGTGCCGCAGCGCTAGCAAGGAGCTGCCGCGCCGTTCACAAATTGATCCTGCCTCACACTGTATTCTTGCTGGGGCTAGCGTGACACTGTAAGGATAGATGGATAGAATAATTAAACATGTACTATGAAGATATTTCAATGTTCCTTAAAAGTTTCGGCGTTCTCAGTTTACAGATGGCTTAACGTCTATTACAGAGCTGATTGTGTGGCGATTGGGTATTTAGGGAAAGAAAAGTAAGGACAGGAATTGGGTTTTAGTATGTTTGAAAGAGACAGTACTGCTGCAATAAATTATTTCATTGAAGATCGTGCATGGCGCAGCAAGCATCTTGTGTGAGGCATGAACAATCACTGTGCCACCGTGTTCCCATGTTTAATAACATGCTTTAACTCCTATCATTATGAAAATGATATCAAGTATACATCTCAGTATTTTAATTATTCAGAGAGCTGTAATGTCACGAATGTAATGTATTTTGTGTCCTGTTGGAGGTAGAGAAAACCTGTTTAAGAAGCACATAGTGATTCACACACATAGAGCACATAGAAGATCAAATACAAAACAAAGCATTTAAGTGTTACTTTAGTTACGATGGGATTTGAGAAACTAGTAAAGTAAGCGATTTTAAGATGAAGTTTATGATGTTCTACTTTAATGACAAAATAAACTACATGATTAAAGTGGAAATTTTGAGATTAAAGTTGACATTTCATACTTTTTTCCCCACTGTGTGCCTATTTTTTTCTCTGTACCCTAATAAGCTTTCATATGGCACTCAGATGGTAGGCTACGACTCTCCTTTTCACAGCGACTTTGATATCCGACAACTTTTTTTTTATTTCGGGCACTGTGCGACTTTGTGAACTTGAGCTTTTGAGTTTCTCCAACACTCTATGCCACTTGATCAACTTCCTTTTGTTGTTTATACCTCTATTTAAACCAACGAATAGTAAGTTTTTCCTTGCCTCCACTTGGTATTTGCTGAAATTCTTTTATTTCCCCCCGTGCTTTTGCAGTTGTGTTTTCACATTATGCTGAGCTTAAGGGCTATTTATATTGATTTTCATATTCAAAGAGGCGTAATTGTGGGAGGAGTTTAGAGAGTGGCAGCAGGCGTGTGCACGTGCATTACTTTTCATCCTTACTGGGATTTATGGAGCGGAAGAACGTGGAAGTTGGCGAACGCACAGATTTATGCATCGGGATTTTTTTGTGCATACGCACATTTCCGCTTTTGTCCTTACGCCATGTTTTAGTGTGAATTCTACGCACAGCGTTATGCATGTGGCCCCTGGAGAATGGAAACCCATCAAAGACATTGATTGATCCAGGATTGAACTGTGATTTCTAAATCTGTGAAGCGGCAGCTCAAATCAAGTCTCCCAACTATTCTTGTAAAATAAACTAGTACTAGAATGTCATGAATAACTCTTCCATAAGGATTATTATTACATTATCACCTATAATTAAAGTTTCATTCTCCTCATTAGTCTTAAGTTTAGTAAATATACCTCATTTCATGGTATTTAACGAGCAAATAATCAAGTAAAAAGTTAGTTCTTTTTCACTTTGAGAAGCAGTATGCATTTCAAAAATATTGGTAAATTATATTCAGAATTATTATTACATGCTGAGATCCTCTTAATCTAATTTATTTGCAGGGAATGCAGGGAAAATGTGCAAACTAAATACAAGCTGTGACGCCAGTGCAGTATTCAACTCCGGAATTATTATTAATATAACAACATTTGCAAGTACTTTATTACTGAAATTCAGAATGTTTTACCTCTTATATATTTGAGATTTTCAAACTCCCCTGCCTTATAGTAAAAATGTGCAGATTTTGCCAAGCAATGGAAAAGACTGACAGGTTTTGTGGTAAGTCTTCCCTGTGGGACATTTGAACTACTCGTTAACACTTCCATTTAATCCCTCATCTTGACAACTGACTTTGGAAACATCACCTTAAAGCAGATTTACAAAAGCCCTAATTCAAGTTCTATTGGCTGTAATGTTTTAAGTGTAAAATTTTCAAATTGCACATTTTTATTAATGGTAAAAGTTGTGCAATAACATGAACATATTGTATGCTGTTACTTTATCAAGTTTGGACTGGTATTTTTTAATGAATGAAACTTTAACTTTAAACTCAGAAATGACAGGAAATCATTCCCGACAGCACTAGTTGACTAGGGAAACAATTTTTCTAAATCAGGTTTTCTGTTTGGTTCGGCTTGTTATGCTTTAAAGGTTTACTGCCTTTCTTTATTCACAATGTTATTACAAGTCTGTAGCCATTTCACCATAGATCACTTAAGGCATTGTTTGCATTTATTAAGAATGTTGTAACTAATAAACCAAAAAGATAGTTATGAATTGTTTGATGTTTTCATTTCTTCATTTAATGCCAGGTAGTATTCTCACTCAATAAATTTTAATTACTTCTTTATATGCATTACATTGAATAAGCACAAATAAATGATGTAGTTTATTTGGTAGAATGATGAATCATTGTTTCTGTGGTGCAAGTTTAATGCAAGCTACACCCCTCTTGTCAATGCTTGTTAAATGGTCCAGAATATTCCTGGCAATGTTCCTGAATCATAATCTTAAAGAATGTGAACAAATCCTATATGCATTTTATGGCCTGTGTAGTGACTTTGATTTAGGATGTAATTCCTTTATTATCTCAATGCTTTAAGGCTTTTTAACAGTGATTGTGTTTTCTCAGGCATCCTTCCCTGGAAACTTGCATTTGGTGCTGGTGCTACGGCCAACAGGATTCATTCAAAGGACAGTGACTGATATTGGATTTCGTTTCAGTCAGGAAGATTTTATGCTAAAAATGCCGGTAAGACAAAAAAATTTTCTACTAGGTCTTATAGTATTTTATTATGAATCTATTAGTTCAGTTGTTCATATATCCCTTGTGAAATAAATGCAAACAACAGTTGGCTGAAAAAGGCAAAGGTTGAAGCAATTGGTCTTTACAGACATTAGTTGAAAACAGAACTGAGGAGTTAGGCACAATATGGCGGTTTTAACGCCGGTCAGGGGAAATTTTGTCATTAGGGCAGGAACCGGAAGTGATGTCATTGGGCCTGGAACCAAAAGTGACGTTGCTGGGCCCAGGTGAGATTTCCCGTGGTTGGTCTGCAGAGGAAAAAGAGAAAGGATCAGTGTACTCTGCCACCCCATGGTCCAGCATGGAATTACCCTCTTTTGATCCCTTTAGCTGCCACCCATGCGCACATGTGTGCCTCGGCCCTCCTCAGCCCATACCCATCGGGTCGAGAGTCCCTGAATGAGAGGTCATGAACCCGAGAAAGAGTGGAGAGAGCCCTGCCAATGAACAAGCTAAAACGTGTACGGCTGTAGGTCTAAAAACCATCTTGTGACACATGGGTTCGACTCCTTGAGTAAGGCCATCCACTGTAAAGGTGCATGATCCGTAACCAAGGTGAACTCACGACCCAAGAGATAATAACTCAGCTGCGCAATCGCCCTTTTGATCGCCAAGGCCTCACGTTCCACCGTCGCATACCTGGTTTCCCGTTCGAGCAGTATTCGGCTTAGTAACATGACGGAGTTCTCGACAACATCAACGGTTTGGCTCAGCACGGCACCAAGACCTGTGTCCGAAGCATCCGTCTGGAGGATGAAAGGCAAAGATAAGTTAGGAACTTTCAAGATTGGTGTCGATGTAAGAGCCTGTTTTAAGTCACTAAATGCAGTCTCTGCGTTGGCATCCCATACCACATTGTTCGGGGTCCTCTTCTTTGTTAAATTACTCAAGGGCACTGCTCGCTCAGAAAATTGGGATACAAACCGCCGGTAGTAAACCTCTAAGCCGAGAAAAGCTTGGACAGGCCTCTTGGTCTTTTGATGGGGCTATTTCAATATGGCATTTACTTTGGAACACTGTGAACTCACTGTACCCGGCCCACTATGTAGCCTAAATATTTGACTTCTCTTAACCCAAGGAAACATTTCTTTGGATTCATTTGAAGACTGACTTTGCCTAATGCCCACAATACTGCTTGGACCTGCAGTAGGTGCTCCTTCCACGTGCTGGATAGATGACCACGTCATCCAGGTAGGCAGCACTATAGGAGTTATGAGGATGGAGCATTTTATCCACCAGAAGCTGGAAGGTTTCTTGTGCCCCATGTAACCCAAATGGAAGGACATGACACTGCAGTGACTACTGGGGGTGCTAAATGCAGTATTTGTTTTGCAGAGTCTGTTAAAGGAACCTGCCAGTACCCCTTTATCATATCAAGAGTGGTCAAGAATTCAGCCTGTCCTAGCTAATTGAGGAGGTCGTCCACTCGTGGCATCAGATAAGTGTCAAATTGGGAGACTTGATTAAGCCGCTGAAAATCATTGCAAAACCTCCAACTTACATCAGGTTTAGTGACCAAAGCAATTGGGCTGGACCAGGGACTAGGACTTTCCTCTATCACACCTAGTTCCAGCATGCACTTGATTTCCAGTTCCACTGCCGCCCTTTTTGCTTCAGGAAGTCGATATGGGTTTTCTCAAAAGGACCACCCTGGGTTCTGTCATGATGTCATGTGCAATCAGGGAGGTCTGTCCAGGTTTTTTACTCACCACCTCTGGGACAGACAGGATAACTGCTTCTGGCTCCTGTCACTGTTTGGTGGTCAAATTGAGGCCAAAGTTAATTTCTGATTTGTGAGCAAAGGGGGGATGGGTCTGGCAAGAGGAGAGGTCAGGCTCCCTTTCCTTCAACAGCTTCAGTAGGTTCACATGATATATCCTTTCACTCGGCCAACAATTGAGCTGTTTCACCAAGTAGATGTGCCCCTTTCTCTTCTTAACTTCTTAAAGGCCTTGCCAATGAGCTAATAATTTGGAATAGGAGGTAGGAACGAGAACCATGAAACAATATCCTGGGTGGACCTCCTGCAGAGATGTGCCACGGTCATAATAATGGACCTGTGCTGCTTGCTCTTTCTGCATATGGGTTTTTAGAATGGGTTGGGTCTTTGCAAATCTGTCACGTAACTGCACGATATACTCTAGTATATTTGTGGAGGGGAGGGCCTCCTCCTCCCAACCTTCCTTTAAAATATTCAGTATGCCCCGGGGTTGCCTCCCATACAATAATTCAACAGTGAACACCCCGTGGAGGCTTGTGGGACTTCCTGATATGCAAAAACGATGAGGGGGAGGAGCTGATCACAGTTCCTTCCATCCTCACTGACCACCTTGCGTAGCATCTGTTTGAGGGTCTAATTAAACTGCTCCACCGGATAATACACCAAGGTCTTTAAATGCTTAATCTTAAGTAACTTGGCTGTTTTCCTGAACGTCTCTGAGGTAAAGAGCATCCCTTATTCCGTCAGGACTTCTTTAGGGATGCTGACTCGTGCAAAGACCCATACTAATTCCCGTGTGATAGATTTCAATGTAGCTGAGCGCAAAGGAACATCTTTGGGATATCAAGTAGCATAATCTACTAGGACTAATATGTACTTGTGTCCTCTAGCTAAGCGCTTTAGGGGTCCTACTAAGTCAACCCTGATGAGTTCAAATGAGACGTCAATAAAGGGAATGGGAACTAGAGGACGGTCCCTCCTAGGAATTTGGCACAGTTGGCACTCCGGGCAGGACGTGCAAGATCGGTGAACCTCCTCATTGATTCCCTGCAAATAGAATCAGAGCTTAATACACTCAAGGGTTTTTTCGGTGCCTATGTGCTAGTTAAGGTTATTATAGTTTTGCCTTTTTATATTAGTTTTTATTTCTGTATATTTTCTGACCTTACTTGGAACCTTCAACGTGTATTTTTAGTTTTAGTTTAGTTTCAGTTTTAGTAATTATGGTACGATAAAAGAGCTACTATGGAATTTAGTTTTTGTGTCACAATGAGACAGAACTGCACACTTAACGGGTTTGGATTTGAGTTTAATGTTAGTGGAAGTGTACTATACTACACAACACAGTTTATTATTTGGTTTTGTTTTTGTCTGATAAAAGCACACATAATCAAAACCAGGTACTGAATATGAACAATTTTACACAATTTTATCATTTTTAAAATATTTTCTATGCCATTTGTGCTGAACAAATCTGTGCTGACTGTTGGCACTTTTTTCTTTTCCTTTTGTTGCCCATAATGGGCCAATTTATAATGAAATTTAGGTGAATTTTAAGGTGTGAGGGTTTTTTACTCTAAATGTCTACAGCACACAACATACCCTGCTCCAACGACAATATGCTTATAATGAATGCCTTCAATATTGCATTCAAAAATCTCAAATACTGGGCTTAGTTATTTTCTACCAGCCATATTGATCTCTGATTCCATCTGAGACACAAACAATTTATAGACAAAATTTTGCCACCTGCAGGCCTGAAAAGATCAAAAATCAGAAAACAGAATCCACTGTGTTCTGATCATGAAATTCACAGGGGCTTAGGAAGAACCTGCCTCTTAGGCTTGAATCAGTTTTCAGACCCCACCTAGCTGTATTGAGGGAAATAAAGAAAAACAAGCATGTAGTGTCAAGGTTAGGGGCAATGAGACTTGAATAGCCCATGCATAAGAACAGTAAACCCATAATGAGCAGAGCAAGAGCAGGTAATAAGAGTATGGACAGGCACAAAAAGACAGCATCTGAGATTAAGAACAATATATACATTATCTAAACCTATTTACCCAGAGCAAGATCACAGGAAACCTAGAGCCTACGCCTACCCAAGTAGGTTTGGATGCAAGGCAGGAAAATTCCCGGGTGTGGAAACTGGAAGTGATGTCATCAAGCCTAGGCGAAATTTCCCATGGTTGGCCTGCAGTGGAAAAAGAGAAAGGATTAGTGCACTCTGCCACCCTCGCCTCCCATGCACACATGTGTGACACCCTGTAGCATTCAGAAGCCAAATATTCTTATCACATTTTTACCTTTCATTTCAGTAAAATTCATCAGTTTGTTTCCCAAGACTGCTGCTTCCATTTTAGGGCTGTGAACAACTAGAATTTAACAGGAGACACTAGCTGAATGTCAGGACTCAACTCAAACAGGGATGTCAGTACATCATAGCACATTTTAACACACACCCCCACACTTCCTGAACATTAGGGCAGTTTAAGAAATCCGTTGAACTAACATGCTTATTTTTGGAACGCAGGAAGAAAGTGGGGAACCTAGAAGAAATTAATCAGGATAATGTAACCATGCTAGGGTTTGAATTCAACTGGAGCTGTGATGGAGCAAAACTTGCCATTCAGCATTTCAAATCAGTTCAAAAATGTATAGTATTTCACAGATTACTAAAAAATGAAAACATAAACATGGTATACAGAACTGAGTCAATTTCTTGTAATTTGTTAATTGAAAATAACACATGGTTTATAAATAAGGATTAAGTTTCTTTCAGTTGCTTAGCAGGAAATGTTGCTTTTGTTTTATTCTCTGTTGTCATCTGTATTACAGTTTGTTGTGAGTCTCACCATGGCATTTTGTTTTGTATTTTGTTTCTTTTCTATTTTTCAAAATGTCCTTGTTTAAGTTTAGTTCTAATAAATGTTTTTTTAATTGATCATTATTTCCCTTCAGCTTCTCTTCTTGGTTTAGTTTATTCCCCACTCTTTTATTTTAATTATCTAATTGTATTACTTGTTAAGTTGATAGGTGAGACCACTTATTAGGAAATGGCACTCAAATGCTCTGTTAGTTTTGCTATAGCACATGAGGGCTATATCAATCTCTGGTAGCCACTATATCTTTGCAGTGTAGTCGGTCACTCAGTCAATAAATAAGTCTGCAAGCCAGTTAGTCACTTACTGACTGATTCCGTATGTGTGCTTCCCTTTCTGCCTTTTATGTTAGCGTGTTTTTTTTTACTATTTAGTTTTTGCTCTTTTGAGCCTTGATCTTTGGCTTATAATTATGATTTTTTTTATTAGGAACTTTGGCTTTATAATATGAAGTTTCAGCTATTTATTTATTTTGTTTCTTATTTTTTTGGATTTTTGTTGTGGAATTTTGTATTTCACATTCTTATGTATTTTTAGATAGAGACAGAACTATTGACTCTTTTTGAAAATCTTAAATTATTATTATTAAACTATTTAATTAAATTAAAAATTTAAAAGATTAATCTTTGTGGACAGATTTGATTTGAAGATTTTGGGTAAATTATCATAAATGTCAGCGTTATCAGTTATAACATGAGTTTATACCCATAAGATTAACATTCTGAAATAAGGAGAAGTGTAGACAGTTTTACTTTGTATGCAGTTTATCTCACTTTGTATGTACTGTGAGAGTCATTACCACATTTGTTGTCTCAGTAGATTTCTTGTTTAGTGCATAATTTTCTTTTTACTTCAGTTCTTTTTCCTGTCCAATGCCCTACAATCATTTCTGTTCACCTTTGACTGCTGGCTCATTATGTCAAATCTTTTATTTGTCTCCAGTCAGTCCTCATTTATAATTTTATTCCCATCCTAGGTTGTTATGTTGAGCTCTGTCACAGACCTGTTGAGGTACATTGATGAGAACCAACTAACTCCAGAGTATGGCGGCACTCTTGAATATTGCCACAGTGACTGGATTGTCCTTCGCACGGTATGTATGTTTAATACAATACATGTGTTAAATGCCCAGATTTAGCCTGTGTGTTCTGACTATGTTCAATGGTAGTGTTCTCACCAGAAATATAAACTAACAAAACCAATCACATATATGTACTTTATAATAGGTTCTATTTTTTTTTCCTTCATTTTTAGGCCATAGAAAACTTTGCAGTCACAGTGAAGGAGATTGCTCAGCATTTACAGGCATTTGGCACAGAATTGGCAGAAACTGAGATACCTAATGAAGTCAACTTGATTGAGGCACTCCTGGTTACACAGAAAGAAAAGTATAAGCAGCTTAAGGTATATGCAGGCATGCTTTTCATTATTGAGTTTATTTAAATATCACTTTTTATCAAATCTTAATTAGAAACAAAGACAAAAGTGAAAGGAAAATAAATTGTAATCATTTTGAAGAAATAATAAAAACAAACGCCTAACTTTCGGCCCCCAGTTCCTCACTCCTTCCCTCTACTCTCACAAGTCCTATGTTGAAGACAGATAAACAAACAAGGTTAAAGCAACTCTGTATACAGTATACATATATTAATGTATATACTACAACATGTTTTTCTGCTTATATTGCAACAGCATTTTTTGTGTTTATGTTGCATTTCAGTTTGCATATTATATTTGTCATTACTGTGTAATGTGTGGGCTTAAAAGAAGATATATGAGTGAGTTGACATTGAAATTTACAATGAGTCAGAGAAGAAAACAGAATACCTTGAAGAAACCCACACAAACAACAGGGAATAAGGAACAGGTGCATTTGCTGGTATATATAAAACTGTTCAGTTGTACACTGCTCACAAAAATTAAGGGAACTATGAATTATGCTTCAGGAATATCAGTCTGTCCAGTTAGGATGTATAAGCAATTACGAATCAACTTCACCTACTTTGGTGCAAATGAAAGTGACAACAGGTGCACTGGAGTGGCAATAGAAAGGCAACCCCCAAAAAGGGAATGGTTTTGCAAATGGTGGCCACAAACAATGGCTCTATCCTTATCTTTCCCTACTGATTGTTCTCTAGTTTTCCTTTTTGTTAGTGTCCTTGTCACTACTGGTAGCATGAGGTGGTACCTGTATCCGACTTAGGTTGCACAAGTAGTCCAGCTGCTCCAGGATGGCACATACATATATACTGTCACAAGATGGTTTGCTGCGTCTCCCAGCACAGTCTCAAGAGCATGAAGGAGATTCTTGCCATCAGCAGCCGTAAGATAGCTTCAACTTTAGTCAGTATTTGCACTAGGTAATAAACAATGTTACTATGTTTATATGCCAAAAAAGGTAGAAATTTCAAACCTTTGAAGATGTATGTACTTTGAAAGACCAAGCCAGGATGTGACATGTCATTGTTTCCAGAAATCAAGCAACATATTCACTGCCATGTTTCAAATGTGTTGTTGCAAAACATTTCAAATGGATACCATTTATACAAATATTGATTTTTAAATCACAATGTACCGCTAAAATATGTAATATTTATATGTATATTATAGCCCCAGGTGGAGGCCAGAAAAGGCTGTTTTTGCTTAGAGTGTTGTGGCTCATAGCCTTAGCAAATAGATGATAATTGTTGGGTCTGAAGCTGCATCAGATGTATTTTTTTGATGAAAAGACAGAATCCCTACAATAAATTCTTTATTTTGTTATGATAGCTTTTACAATGAGCACCAATTCAAGAACCCTATTGTTGTTTTTTCATATGCTATTACTTTGTAAGTTTAAAGTCAAATGTCTTGTATTGAATTTTGTGTAAATCAGGTAATAATAGCACAAATATCTCTGTTCAACTGAAAATCACTTTGAAAATTTCTCTAAATTGTTGTTAACTTCTGACCTTCAGCTTTGATTTGCTATCTCCTGTCTGCCAGTACTGAACTCTACCAGCTGTGTAGAAAGCAGTGATCCTTTGTCAATTGCATGATTTTATCCCAATAACTGACTTTGCGTGTATGTCATTTACTTTGCTTTTTCCATTTCAGTGATTAGTTTCATTTTTGTTATTGTCCTGCCAGGAAGACATTAGATTGGTGATGCGACAGGGTGGGCAGTTACTTGCCAACTTAGAGGATTCCGGAAGTGAGGAAGCTGATGCTGAACAGAAAAGGAATGCCAGCCAAGACTGGGAGACTGTGCACAGGTGTGACAGAAACTACAGATTTAGTAAATCATATTTGTTGTCTTCTCTGAAAAAGTCAAATAAGTAATTGCAAATCTTAGGCTCATCGAAATTTGAAAATAATAATAGTAAAACATCACAGACACACAAACACTAAAAAATACCCTAAAACAGGATTAGTCATTTACCCAGCAAGGAAAATTACATGGAAATATGATGAAGAGAAAAAAGTTTGACACAATTGTGGATTGTCTACAGTTTTTTTTGGATTTGTTGAATTTGATGATGAGTAACAGAACATCAGCCTGCCCCTAAAATGCAAAACAGGTTACTGGCTGTTTTATTTGATGGCAGCCCACATCATTTCACTCACTATTACATTAGTGTTCTATTTGGGAAGGTTCCCAAGAATAACCATTTTCTAAGCTGTCTCTGTGTGCAAGATTAATGCATGTCAGTCTTACCGGGCTAATTTGTAAAGATGGCCTCTTGACAGACCTTGCATCTCAAATCTGACAGAAGTCCAAATGCATTTGGTTGCAATGGCAATCCATGAATTACATCACATCTGTACAGATTGTGAAAGTTTTCTTTTAGGCCCTGTAACAACTTGTTGCATAATCTACTGCTTTTGACCATATCATTTTCAAAAGTATAAGCAGCTTAAGGTATATGTAGGCATGCTTTTCATTATTGAGTTTATTTATATATCACTTTTTTATCAAATCTTAATTAGAAACAAAGACAAAAGTGTAAGGAAAATAAATTGTAATCATTTTGAAGAAATAATAAAAACAAACGCCTAACTTTTGGCACCCAGTTCCTCACTCCTTCCCTCTACTCTCACAAGTCCTATGTTGAAGACAGATAAACAAACAAGGTTATAGCAACTCTGTACAGTATGCATATATTAATGTACTGTATATACTACAACATGTTTTTCTGCTTACATTGCAACAGTATTTTTTGTGTTTATGTTGCATTTCAGTTTGCATATTATATTTGTCATTACTGTGTAATGTGTGGGCTTAAAAGAAGATATATGAGTAAGTTGAAATTGAAATTTACAATGAGTCAGAGAAGAAAACAGAATACCTTGAAGAAACCCACACAAACAACAGGGAACAAGGAACAGGTGCATTTGCTAGTATATATAAAACTGTGCAGTTGTACACTGCTCACAAAAATTAAGGGAACTATGAATTATGCTTCAGGAATATCAGTCTGTCCAGTTAGGATGTATAAGCAATTATGAATCAACTTCACCTACTTTGATGCAAATGAAAGTGACAACAGGTGCACTGGAGAGGCAATCCATGAATTACATCACATCTGTACAGATTGTGAAAGCTTTCTTTCAGGCCCTGTAACAACTTGTTGCATAATCTACTGCTTTTGACCATGTCATTGTTCCTTTGAGCCCAGAATGATTTTAAAAGAAATGTGTGACTTCTTCTGGAGTGTTCTTCACCAGCATGTCTTACTGTCACTGCGATAAGATGAAATACAGCCCTTTAGTGATGGTCTTGAGACAAAAGGATGCGTTAATCCTGACCATACTATCTCCATACTATCTCCCAGGAGGATTCTTTTTTATTTTTGGAACACAGCTATGGGCTTCAAAAACATTTTGGTGTCAGAATGTATGATATGAGATATACTGTAGTTTGCTTTTTATAAGCTCCTTTGAATTCTCGAGTGGAACTCTCTGTTTATTGGTCAGAACTAACCTTAAATGAAAGTGATTTCTACTCATTTGACTTTCAGGCTTCTGGGTCAGCTGCATGAGATGGAGACAGCATTTGATGGTTTCTGGGAGAAGCATCAACTAAAACTGAAGCAGTATCTGCAGCTGTGGAGGTTTGAGCAGAGTTTCCAGGAGGTAAAGAAGTATTCCTACACTGTATATCTCTGCTTTTCAGAAAACCATTATTTTTATTACAAGTAGTCTCTCTGGCACATTTTAATAGGTGTCAACACTGCGTTTTGTGTATTACAGATGCAAGCTTCTCTTGAGGCCTTGTCAGCTCAGGAGAGAAGTATCCCAACAGTTGGTGAAAGCATTATACATACTGAACAGATGATCCGTGAACTTGGGTCACTGGAGAAGCAATGCCAGGTGAGTTTTACTTTATTAAGAGAGTCCATCAGTCATTATTTCATTCAACAATCTTAATAACATAACAAACCATGTGTTTTACTGGCTGTCATGAGAATCGGGGATAAGTCAAACTAAAATAATTGTGACGCAGTGTTCATTAGTTTAAGACAGTAGATACAACAAAATTCTTGATGGATAGTATTTGCTTGTAGTGTTGGTACAATTATTTTGAAACAAAAGAATTATAGGACTAAGGGATTTAAAAACATTAGTGAAAGTGAGTTCAGTTCAGAAAAGAACCTGAACAGCAGTCTGAGTAAAATGTGAAGATTGGGCCAAGATTTTTTGTTTCATTTTAAAAGGACACTCTTCCTTAATTCAAATAAGAGCACCCTCAAAAAGAAGTTTTGTGTCAGTGTCTGCAGAGCATAGAGAATCAGCAATACAAACTACGACCCCTATGAGGTGAATAGAGCAGAAATAATATTTTGACAAATTTTTTTCATATGCAACCTACCTACTCAAAGCATGTTTGTGGCGTGATTCTACATACAGTGGAACCTCAGTTCACGAACGTCTCTGAACACGTACAAATCGGGTTAAGACCAAAAAGTTAGCCAAACTTTTGTATCTGTTCACGACCACACATTCAGTATACGAACAAGCCAGTTTCCCTTTTGGTTTTTGCGTGCCGATGATTTCCACACGTGTTCAGTCTCTCCCTGTGCATTCCCTGTGCAGCGAGCGAGAGAGAGAGAGAAGGAGCACGAGAGAGACAGCGCGCAAGAGAGAGACAGACACACATGTGCAAGAGAGACAGACAGACACAGACAACACACGCGTACGAGAGAGACAGACAGACACACGCGCGTACGAGAGAGAGAGACAGACACACACACACGCACAAGAGAGTCACACACACACACACACACACACACACACGAGAGAGAGAGCGAGAGAGAGAGAGAGAGGGCTGGCCGCATAAGGCCGAGAAGGTAGTTAAAGAATGCACCAGGCTTGTTTTTAAAGAGACTGATTCCAGCATTGTTTTAACCTCGTTGTTTTTAATGAAGACTTTTTTCTATTGGATTTTAACCTCTACTTCACTTCTGTTTACAGTGATTGGTTTGTAGCGTGCATTGTTGTAATGTTACTTTTCTTGGTTGTTTATTAAATTACGGATTTTTCAAATGTTCATTTTTTTCCCTGAGCTTTAAATTCTTACAATGTTAGTTTTCTCTGTTGTTCAAAGTTTTCTCAGTGTTATTCAATGTTTTTACATTTAGTTTACTATTACGCTGTGCATTCTATGGTATAATTAACTATATTTGTGCTTAAAAATCTTTAAAAAATATATATTTACATACAGTTCGTATGGTCTGGAACAGATTAATTGTATTTACATACAATCCTATGGGGGTAATTACTTCGGGTCACGACCAAATCGGGTTGCGACCAGAGTTTTGGAACGAATTACGGTTGTGACCCAAGGTTCCACTGTATTTTAAACAAGCCAATGATTGGCACTGCTGTTGTATTTTACATATGTTTTGAGTTTGAAGCTACATCAGTTTTAAGTGAATCTGTTCAGTACAGGGTGGTTTTTCTTAACCAAAAATGTCATAAATTGGACCTTTTAAGTAAATAGAAAACATAAGAAAGTAACAACAATATAGGTTTATTTTTCAGTTTTTTGCAAAATGAATGTTACACATTCTTTGATCACACACTGCCTCCACACATTTCAACAAGTGTCATCCCTGTTTCTTAGCAACCATTGTGGCCAATTTAATATAGCGATAAAACAGAAATCGGCAAGTAATGTCAAGTATGTGCTTCTGAGTTTTTTTATGGTGGAGAGGGGCGGTGGAAGTGTGTAGCATAAAGTAGAGAACTTGCAGAGTCATTTTATTAGTCCCTTGTAAAGAAAGCCATGTAATTTGATTAAATCATTTTTGTAATTTTTTAATGTATTTTACAACACTTGTATGCTAGTCCACAGATCACATTCTGTTGACTAGTGTTTTAAAGACGATGAAATAATATGCAATTTTTTTCCCCTTTGTGAAACAGTAATAAACTTACTTTGTTTTGCAGGATGAAATGAGTCAGGCTCAAATCCTTATCCTACAGGGACACCAACTAGCGGCTAACCATCACTATGCTATGGCACTTATTTGCCAGCGATGTAATGAGCTGAGACACTTTTCAGACGTGCTTACAGCAAACCTAAGGGCCAAATGGGTTGCTTTGAGCCGTTCACGGGAGTTGCAGGCTCACTTGGATGAGGTACCTCATTAATTCATTAATTTTGTGCTTATACAAAACAGATGTGATATTCATTCTGTGAGGTTAAATGTATCCAGTGACTGTGACTGAACATGATATGGATATTAGAGATGACCAGTGCTAAATGAGTAATACTTCATAATACATACGTTAGCAGTTATGTGATCTCACTTATTCAACCTACATCAGTGATAAAATGTAACACACTTATTAGATTAGCTTTATGTGCCAAAAACTAGAACTTCTGCGCCTAGTAAATGTAATAGTGTTAACCATACTCTCTTCCAGGTGACAATCTATATCACCTGTTTAGGATGTTTTGTGATAGCTTGTCTATTGTTCCATGTTAATAACTGTCAGTATTGATAGTTAGTTTTTAAAAGTTTGGATAACTTTTTAATGATAGTGGTGATAAAGAAAAATGGATTAATTGATAAGAGTGTGACCCAGTGGTTAATGCTGCTGTCTAAGATCCAGGGAACTGGATTTGAATCCTGGACCTCTGTTTAGGTTCTTCCATTCTCCCTGTTTGTATAGGTGTCTTTGTGGTACTATAGTTTTCACATACATTCCATCAATTTACAGTATGTATTAGAACGGTTGGCAGCTCTAAATTGGTCCAGTATGAGGTATTATGGTATGTTTAAGAGTGCTCCATAATGGTCTGGTTCTATAAATACTGCTTTATTCCTGATTCTGCGAAGATAAGCTTCTGTTTTCCGTGGGTTCAAAAGATAAACATATTTCCTGGATATCTAAAAGCACAAAAGCCATGGCTGTAGTTTGGATGAGTTGTTTTCTAGTTACTGCTAAAATAAATCACTTTTAGGTTTTAGAGAACATCCTACCACCCTTTCCCCTCACTCTGCAAAATGAAATGAATAATGATTAGTGAAATTTACGTTCTGCTTAATCAGGTGCATTAGGTGTAATAGTTTGATGTTTATCTGTATTTGAGAGTCATTTTCTCTAATATCATACAGTTTAATGTCATCTTTTATAATAATCATTCGTATATATATATTTGTTATATGTTATCCAAATGTTGTAATTATAGATGCATTAAGATCAATAAAAAAATGTTACTGGTGAAAGTTGCTGTCTTTTATCTTAATAGTTTGCGCAAGACTGGGTTTTATGTGCATTTACCCATCCATTCATTTTCTAATGTCATCTATTTCAGATTCAGAGAAAAGCAGTACCCAATCCAGCAGCTTAGACTAGGCACACTCATGCACACATCTCCACTCGCTTATACTGTTCTAATTTAAAGAGACCAGTAAACCTAACATGTACCATTTTTATTTAATTGTAAAATCTAAATTTAATTAGGTTTTAGTATGTTGTGTGGTGGTACAATGAAAAATTGCTAATACAGAAACCCAGATCATATTCCTGGCTTGGTCACTGTCTGTGTGAAGTTTGCATTATGCATCTCATTGCACAGTTTTTCTGCTGGTGCTCTGTTTCTGGCTAGATCGGGAAGATATGAGTTTTGTCTATTATGTAGGACATATGGCAAAGGGTACATGCTTCCTAAGAAATGTTTCTTTTACCAGTAATTACAGCTAATGACTATACTTTTTTTGTCAAAACCAAACTGGTAAAGGAAAGATACCTTCAAGAAAATGTGTCTTTCGGTTGACTTTTAATCACCTGGATTATCTTTTTAAAACAAGAAATTATTGAAGGCACAAGAAAAAGCTACACATCATCAAAATAACATAAGTCTCTGGTCCACTTTAGTGAAGAAAGATGATGGCACCCTTTGAATGTCTGCATACTGGGCTCCCCAGGTTAATATTGTTAAACCCAAGCTACCGTACTTGTTTCTGTAAAGGTTGAAAGGCTGTGTAGCAGGATGGGTAAGACAGTATGGATAGAGCAGTTAAAGCTCAAAGAAGAGTTGCAAGTGCACTTTTGTGCAGCCTTAAATCCTTTTTTTCTTTTAATATGTAGCTTCATTGAAAACACTTATCTTGAAATGAAAGGAAACATATCCATCCATCCATCCATCCATCCTCTTCCGCTTATCCGAGGTCGGGTCGCGGGGGCAGCAGCTTGAGCAGAGATGCCCAGACTTCCCTCTCCCCGGCCACTTCTTCTAGCTCTTCCGGGAGAATCCCAAGGTGTTCCCAGGCCAGCCGAGAGACATAGTCCGTCCAGCGTGTCCTGGATCTTCCCCAGGGCCTCCTCCCGGTTAGACATGCCCGGAACACCTCACCAGGGTGGAGTCCATGAGGCATCCTGATCAGATGCCCAAGCCACCTCATCTGACTCCTCTCGATGCGGAGGAGCAGCGGCTCTACTCCCAGATGACTGAGCTTCTCACCCTATCTTTAAGGGAAAGCCCAGACACCCTGCGGAGGAAACTCATTTCAGCCGCTTGTATTCGCGATCTCGTTCTTTCGGTCACTACCCATAGCTCATAACCATAGGTGAGGGTAGGAACATAGATCGACTGGTAAATTGAGAGCTTTGCCTTGCGGCTCAGCTCCTTTTTCATCACGACAGACTGATGCAGAGCCCGCATTACTGCGGATGCCGCACTGATCCGCCTGTTGATCTCACGCTCCATTCTTCCCTCACTCGTGAACAAGACCCCGAGGTACTTGAACTCCTCCACTTGGGGCAGGATCTCGCTACCAACCCTGAGAGGCCACTCCACCCTTTTCCGGCTGAGGACCATGGCCTCGGATTTCGAGGTGCTGATTCCTATCCCAGCCGCTTCACACTCGGCTGCAAACCGATCCAGAGAGAGCTGAAGATCACGGCCTGATGAAGTAAACAGGACAACATCATCTGCATAAAGCAGTGACCCAATCCTGAGTCCACCAAACCGGACCCCCTCAACGCCCTGGCTGCGCCTAGAAATTCTGTCCATAAAAGTTATGAACAGAATCGGTGACAAAGGGCAGCCCTGGCGGAGTCCAACTCTCACTGGAAACAGGTTCGACTTACTGCCGGCAATGCGGACCAAGCTCTGGCACCGATCGTACAGGAACTGAACAGCCCTTATCAGGGGTCCGGTACCCCATACTCTCGGAGTACCCCCCACAGGATTCCCCGAGGGACACGGTCGAATGCCTTTTCCAGGTCCACAAAACATATGTAGACTGGTTGGGCAAACTCCCATGCACCCTCCAGGACCCTGCTAAGGGTGTAGAGCTGGTCCACTGTTCCGCGACCAGGACGAAAACCACACTGTTCCTCCTGAATCCGAGGCTCGACTATCCGATGGACCCTCCTCTCCAGGCCCCCCTGAATAGACTTTTCCAGGGAGGCTGAGGAGTGTGATTCCTCTGTAGTTGGAACACACCCTCCGGTCCCCTTTCTTAAAGAGGGGGACCACCACCCCAGTCTGCCAATCCAGAGGCACTGTCCCTGATGTCCATGCGATGTTGCAGAGGCCTGTCAACCAAGACAGTCCTACAACATCCAGAGCCTTGAGGAACTCCGGGCGTATCTCATCCACCCCCGGGGCCCTGCCACCAAGGAGTTTTTTGACCACCTCGGTGACCTCAGTCACAGAGATGGGGGAGCCCACCTCTGAGTCCCCAGGCTCAGCTTCCACATTGGAAGGCATGTTAGTGATATTGAGGAGGTCTTCGAAGTACTCCCCCCACCGACCCACAACGTCCCGAGTCGAGGTCAGCAGCGCACCATCACCACCATATACAGTGTTGACACTGCACTGCTTCCCCCTCCTGAGACGCCGGACGGTGGACCAGAATCTCCTCGAAGCCGTCCGAAAGTCGTTCTCCATGGCCTCCCCAAACTCCTCCCACACCCGAGTTTTTGCCTCAGCAACCACCAAAGCTGCATTCCGCTTGGTGTGCCAGTACCTATCAGCTGCCTCCAGAGTCCCATAGGACAAAAGGGTCCTGTAGGACTCTTTCTTCAGCTTGACGGCATCCCTCACCGCCGGTGTCCACCAACGGGTTTGGGGATTGCCGCCACAACAGGCACCGACCACCTTGCGGCCACAGCTCCGGTCAGCTGCCTCAACAATAGAGGCACGGAACATGGCTCATTCGGACTCAGTGTCCCCCCACCTCCCTCGGGATGTGGTCGAAGTTCTTCCGGAGGTGGGAGTTGAAGCTACTTCTGACAGGGGGCTCTGCCAGACGTTCCCAGCAGACCCTCACAACACGTTTGGGCCTACCAGGCCTGACCGGCATCCTCCCCCACCATCGAAGCCAACTCACCACCAGGTGGTGATCAGTTGACAGCTCCGTCCCTCTCTTCACCCGAGTGTCCAAGACATGTGGCCGCAAGTCCGATGACATGACCACAAAGTCGATCATCGAACTGAGGCCTAGGGTGTCCTGGTGCCAAGTGCACATATGAACACCCCTATGCTTGAACATGGTGTTCGTTATGGACAATCTGTGACGAGCACAGAAGTCCAATAACAAAACTCGGGTTCAGATCGGGGGGGCCATTCCTCCCAATCACGCCCTTCCAGGTCTCACTGTCATTGCCCACGTGAGCATTGAAGTCTCCCAGCAGAACAAGGGAGTCCCCAGAAGGTATGCCCTCTAGCACCCCCTCCAGGGACTCCAAAAAGGGTGGGTACTCCGAACTGCTGTTTGGTGCATACGCACAAACAACAGTTAGGACCCGTCCCCCCACCCGAAGGCGGAGGGAGGCTACCCTATCGTCTACCGGGGTATACCACAATGAACAGGCTCCAAGTCGGGGGGCAATAAGTATACCCACACCCGCTGAAAGGAAACATATTAATATTTAAATAGAGAATAGCTATCAATCAGTTTCATACCCTCGTTATCCAGAACCTACAATTTCTATGTGCCCTGCCCAACATTGACCAATGCCTTGTGCACAGTTCTGCTGGTGTGAGCTGCAACTCCCTGCAATTCTGTATTAAATAAAGTGGGTTCAGAAAATTGGTGTGTGAAGGTTGCATTATCCCATTTCACTGTTTTCTTATCATTTCACAAATGCATCAGGAAATGATAACAGATTGATAATTGTAGAAATCAATGTCTTCTTCTTCTTTCTGCTACTTCTGTTAGGGGTTGCCACAGCGGATCATCTTGTTCCATTTCTTCATGTCCTCTACATCTTGCTCTGTCACACGCATCACCTGCATGTCCTCCCTCACCACATCCATAAACCTTCTCTTAGGCCTTCCTTTTTCCTCTTGCTGGGCAGCTCTATCTTTAACATCCTTTTCCCAATATACTCAGTATCTCTGCACTGGTTTGGACATGTGCAGAGAAATCTCGCCTCTCTGACTTTGTCTCCCAACCGTCCAACCTGAGCTGATCCACTAATGTACTCATTTCTAATCCTCTCCATACTAGACACACCCAGTGCAAATCTTAGCATCTTTAACTCTGCCACCTCCAGCACTGTCTCCTGCTTTCTGGTCAGGGTCATCACTTCCAACCCATATAACAAAGCTGGTCTCACTACCGTCCTGTAGAACTTCTCTTTCTGTCTTGCTGATAACCATCTGTCATAAATTACTCCGACACTGTTCTCCACCCATGCCTCCCTGCCTACACTCTTTTTCACCTCTCTTCTACAATCCCCATTACTATGTACTGTTGATCCCAAGTATTTAAACTCATCCATCTTCACCATTCCACTGACCTTCCTTTCATTCACACACATGTATTCTGTCTTGTTCCTATTGACCTTCATTCCTCTCCTCTCTAGAGAATATCTCCACTTCTCTAGGGTCTCCTCAACCTGCTCCCTACTCTCACTACAGATCACAATGTCATCAGCAAACATCATAGTCCAAGGGGACTCCTGTCTAATCTCATCTGTCAACCTATCCATCACCATTGCAAATAAGAAAGGGCTCAGAGCCGATCCCTGATGTAGTCGCACCTCCATATTGAATGAATCCGTTACTCCTACCACAGACCTCACTACTGTCACACTTCCCTCGTACATATCCTGTACAACTATTACATACTTCTCTGCCACTCCTGACTTCCTCATACAATACCACAACTCCTCTCGAGGTACCCTGTCATTTGCTTTCTCCAGGTCCACAAAGACACAATGAAACTCCTTCTGGCCTTCTCTATACTTCTCCATTAACACCCTCAGCGTAAACATTGCTTCTGTTATGCTCTTTCTTGGCATGAAACCATACAGCTGCTCAGTAATTATCACCTGTCTTCTTAACCTAGCTTCCCTTACTCTTTCCCATAACTTCATGCTGTGGCTCATCAATTTTATCCCTCTGTAGTTACTACAGCTCAGCATATCCTCCTTATTCTTAAAAATCAGTACCAGTCCACTTCTTTTCCACTCGTCAGGCATCATGTCACTTTTCCAAGATTCCACTAAACAATCTGGTTAAAAACTCCACTGCCATCTCACCTAAACACCTCCATGCTTCCACAGGTATGTCATCTGGACCAACGGCCTTTCCATTCTTTATCCTCTTCATAGCTGTCCTTACTTCGTCCTTGCTAATCCATTTCACTTCCTGATTCACTATCTCCACATCATCCAACCTTCTCTCTCTCTTGTTCTCTTCATTCATCAGCCTCTCTAAGTACTCTTTCCTTCTTCTCAACACACCCCCCTCGCTTGTGGGTATGTTTCCATCTTTATCTTTTATGACCCTAACCTGCTGCACATCTTTCCCAGCCCAGTCCCTCTGTCTAGCCAATCAGTACAGGTCCTGTTCTCCCTCCTTAGTGTCCAACCTCTCATACAACTCATCATACGCCTTTTCTTTAGCATTTGCCACCTCTCTCTTCACCTTACTCCTTATCTGCTTGTACTTTTGTCTACTTTCTGCATCTTTCTGACTATCCCACTTCTTCTTCGCCATCCTCTTCCTCTGTGTACTCTCCTGTACTTCCCCATTCCACCACCAGGTTTCCTTTTCCTCCTTCCTCTTTCCAGATGTCACGCCAAACACCTTTCTTGCTTTCACCCTTACTACTTCTACTGTAGTCACCCAGCTGTCTGGTAACTCTTCATTGCCTCCCAGTGCCTGTCTTACCTCCTCCTTAAACTCAATCTTGCAGTCTTCGTTTTTCAACTTCCACCATTTGATCCTTGGCTCTGCCCTCACTGTCCTCCTCTTCTTGATCTCCAACGTCATCCTATAGACCACCATCCTATGCTGTCTAACTACACTTTCCCCTGCTACCACTTTGCAGTCTTTAATCTCCATCAGATTGACTCTTCTGCATAGGATATAATCTACCTGTGTGTATCTTCCTCCACTCTTGTACGTCACCCTATATTCCACCCTCTTCTTAAAATACATATTGACCACAGCCATGTCCATCCTTTTTGAAAAATCTACTATCATCTGACCTTCATTCCTCTTCCTGACACCATACTTACCCATTACCTCCTCATCCCCACTGTTCCCTTTACCAACATGTCTATGGAAATCCATCTCCAATCATCTCCTTCTGTCCCTTGGGTACACTGTCCATCACTTCAACTCACTCCAGAAATCTTCTTTCTCATCCATCGCACACCAAACTTGCAAGGGCATATGCACTAACAACATTTATCATCACACCTCCAATATACAGCTTCATAATCATTACTCTGTCTGACACTCTCTTCACTTGCAAAACACTCTTGACATAGTATTCCTTCAGAATAACCCCTACCCCATTTCTCCTCCCATCCACACCATGATAGAACAATTTGAATCCACCTCCAATCCACCTGGACTTACTCCCCTTCCATTTAGTTTCTTGAACACACAATATATCAACCTTCCATCTCTCCATCATATAGGCTAACTCTCTCCCCTTACCAGTTATACTGCCAAAATTCAAAGTTCCTACCCTCAGTTCCACTCTCTTTACCTTCCTCTTTTCCTCTTTCCTCTGTACACGTCTCCCAGCTCTTCTCCTTCTTCAGCCAACAGTAGCCCAATTTCCGCCAGCACCCTGATGGCTAACAGGGTGGTGGTCGTTGTTAACCTGGGACTCGACCGATCCGGTATGGAAATCTGCATTATTGTACGCATGTTGATCTGGCAAAATTTTACACTGGAAGCCCTTCCTGATGTAACCTTCCCCATTTATCTAGGCCTGGAACTGGCACGAAGAAACACACTGGTTTGTGCATCTCCTGTGGCTAGGTTGTACAAATTAATGTCTAACATTCTTTATTCAGATTTTTGCAATAGATAAAAGTGAGCAAACAGGAATTCATGCATAAGAAATCTGACAAATGACAGGAGATCATTCAGTCCATCAAACTCGTTTGTTTAGCTCATAGCTAAGCTGTCCCAATATCTCATCCAGATTCTTCATGAAGGTGGTCAAGGTTTCTGCTTTGACTACATGTCTTGGTAGTTTGTTCCAGTGTCCCATAACTCTTTGCATAAAAAAGTGCTTCTTTGCTTCGGTCTTAAATGCACTTCCCCTTACATTCCTTTGTTGTCCTTGAGTGCATGATTCACTCTTAAGCTGAAAGAATTTTGCTGGATGTGCTTTATCAACGCCTTTGAGGATTTCAAATACCTGGATTAGGCCCCTATGGAGTTTCCTCTGCTCGTGGCTGAACAGGTTTATTTTTTTGAGTCTGTAAGAGTGGGCGTAGTGGTGGCTCTGAGGCTAGGGATTTGCAGCCGGAATTGGAAGGTTGCTGGTTCACATCCTATAAATTCCAGAAGTGATCCCACTCCGTGAGCAAGGCCCTTAACCGTCCTAGGTGTGAAGTTAACTTGCATCCAACTCTATGAGCAGGTCCTCCAACTTGCTGGAGAAACTCAGAGGTTGATGGCAGGATTGGCACTCCAGCCTCTGAAGAAAAAAAAAAAAAAAAAAACTTTCACTGCTTCATTCCATTTGAACTAGTGTGGTGCTGAGGTGTCACCCATTCAACGACTGCATTCAGGTCCTAAGTTGGGACCCTAAGGTAGTTTGTCGTGTGGTGGGTGCAGCAACACTCTGTATCAGTGTGTGCTCCCAATCTCTATAAGAATAGAACATCTCTTAAAGTCCTGGGATGCACTTGGTTGCTCCCCTCTGCACAGCTTCATGTCTTTTTGAATTATTTTTGCTGGCTCCTCAGTGTCTGCCATTCCTTCAGTTTTAGTGTCAGTTGTGAATTTCACATGTTTACTAACTATACCATAAAGTAATAGCCCAAGGACAGACTCCTGACAGACTCCACTGATGACCTTGCTCCATGTGGAGCATTCCCCCCTTATCTTTGTCCTCTGCCGGTTAACCAATTAGAGATCAAGTTTTGTAGGTTACCTCAGATGCCTACAGCTTCCAGTTTCAGAATCAATCTTTGGTGTGGGACTGTATCAAAAGCTTTTTGAAAGTCTAAGTAAATTAATTTGTATGCTTAGTTTTTGTCAGCTTTTTTTGTTGCTTCTTCAAAAAAATCTAAAAGTTTGGTTTGGCAGGAACTTCCTCTGATAAACCCACACTGGCTGTTATGTAGTATGTTATTTTCATTTAATCCTTTAAACCAAAGTTTATGTCTTAAGATATTGCCATGTATGAGCTAGTAAAATTGAGTGGAAGGTGATTATATTTCACTAGTACATGAATATTAATGTTCTTGAAATGGAGATGCAGAAAAAGGTTAATCACAGTTGTTATAATTAACACGTTTATTAGGACTGGGCTTCAATAGCATATGCACTCTGTTTTCAAATCCTACTTTAAAATGCATTATTCTGTGTTGCTGATGTTGCATTTTATCTTAGTTTTTAGTATTTTTACAAATATATTAAAAATGTGTTTGGGAGTATTAAATAGAGAAGCAAAATATTTGTGTTCTACTTACTGTATATACAATTGTAATGTTGTCCAAAAAGAACATGATTGTTTGCCTGATTGACAGTCTGTGAGTCTAGCAGTATTACACCGTCAGATACAGTATGTTACTGGTATATGTATTGAAATGTAATGTTAAAAATTGCAATTCTGTTAATAATGCAAAGGTCATAATCACACTATTCAGATGAGAGAGCATTTGCTAAGCCACATCAGTAATTATTTTTGCAGTGTTAGTCAGGAGAGATTTGCCATCTTTAAAAAAGGACAGCTTCCAGATGTAAGCGAGAATTTGTTAATTACAATCTGCCAACGCTGAACTGTAATAGTAATCAGACTTTAAACATATCAAATTATATTTGAAAGGGGCAATCAACATATGAGGTACATTTCAAGGTGTGTTACAGGAGTTTTAATTTAACCGATTATAAATACATTACTTCTTAGTTACTGTAGTAATTTTTAGACATCCTGAAATGTATTAAGTATATTTTAAATTAGAAACTATAAGTTTTGTGTTTCGGGATCAGATAGATAATATGGCTTGCTCGTTATTTTAAAGTGATAAACCATCTGATGACTTTGATCTTTACATTGTGTGGTTTCATGTCCGGCTCCTTAGCTACCAGGCCATGCTGGGTATTCAGATTGCATTTATTTAGATGACGATCCAGAGTAATTTATTAATCTTTGGCATATAAAAAGATTCAAAAATTAACAATACCAATAATAAAGTATTGTAATTGTTCTTTAATTGCTAGTCAGCAATGTACATCTCAGTAAGTAAGTAACATGATGTAGTAAAACAATTATGTTTATATACTGTATTTTGAATTACAGTTCCACATCACAATAAGAGAAAGTTAAGCCATCAACAAAAGTTCTAGCAAAATTCTGGAATTCATTCTTTATGAGAAGGTGTCACCATTGTAGGATATTATCACCCATACAATTCATGAACTTAGTTTTCTTTTTCAAATTTGCAGGGAGCCAGAATCATGTCACAGCAGCATCAATCACAGGATACAAATCAGTCTTGGTAGTGAAACTAGTACATTATACTATGCACCACAGCACACAACTTTACTCACTCGTGTTAATCTAGAATTGTCAGTCAATTTAAACTTCATGATTAGAGATGTAGGAGGAAGTTGGGGAATTAGGGAATTGCCACACAAGGCACATTGAAGAATGTGCTACCTCCATGAAAATGGCCACTGGCTGGAGGAAGACAGATAGATAGTACTTTATTCCTTTATTGATTTACTTTTTTACTTTTATTTGGATCTGAGGCAAACATCATTGACTACTAACATATTTGCAAAGAACAGACACATCCAACAGTACCCTTTTGTGTATTATTTTTAACATTTATACATTTTGCATATTAGCAAAGCACAGCACAAAAACAACTGAGCAAAAAGGGAAAATGGGGAAGTTGAAACTGCATAAATTAAAAAGTGATACGTCAGAAAACATTAATATTTGTGCAAATCATTACATAAGAATGGTAAAGAGTTACTTCCCATTATAGAAAAAATGAAAAAAAAGAAAGAAAAAAAAATGGAGGCAGAAAGATAGCTACTGGGTGCTATCCATCTGGCTATCTATAATGACAGAAACAAAATATTTGAAGAGAACAAAGGAGTACACCTAAAAGTTAAAAGTGAACAAAAACAGTTAAAAATAATCATTAAAGGATTATTTGATACTGTGAAAATTGGGGTGGTCGATAACATTTCTCCTTTTATAGTGCTGAACTGCTGTTTATCAAAGACAGCAGTCTTTCTGTTAACGTTGAATAAGTAACTACTTTGCACAAGGTATGAGCTGCTGGCTGGAAGTAAAAAAGTAGCCAAGCGAAAAAGGAGCTCAGAATAAGTAGCCTCATACTGTATGTTGCTTCTTGATAATGAACGTTAGCCACACACAGCAATAGGACTGTTACCCATCTATTATAATATGGGATCATCATGAATTGGAACATAAAATTCTGTCTACCACATTGAATCAATAAGGGACATGATTTGTCTCATATTTTCAGACACATTGTTTCATATATACACTAGTTCTTTCATGTGCAGAGAATAACAGGATAATGATTAAAATCAAACCAGTTTACGTTGCAGATGGACAAGCACTGCAGGCTGAGTGGGATTACGGGCCAGCATCCTTACCATTATTCTGCACACATTAAAACTAAATAAATAAATAAAAACAGTTCATCATGCAGCATATACGAATGTTCTGAACAAGAAACATTTTAAAACATAAGAGGCTGTTGAGGTATATGTCTGAGTGGGAGAGAGAATGTCATTGGGCCAGCCCCTATCCCTCGCGAATAATATGCTTGTTGTACAGCTTTTACGGTGACTCATTGAGGGATACCTGACCTTAAACAGCTTGATGCAGGTGCTACCTGCGTCTCAGCGGATGACACAGAATGGAATCACTTGATTCCTTGTACCTTATGTGACAAAAGAAGAACACAAATAAGCAGGTAAAGATTTGGGGAGCCTCCCCATATACTGATTGTGAATCCCAGATTCAAATCACGGTCAAAATAAATCACAATATATATTTGACAGTCACACAATGGGTTTCCAGAGCTTTTATGGAGGAAATACAACTGACAGGAGATGAAATCAAAATGGATGTGAGGTTGATTGAAGGATCAGGAGATGACGTCAGAAGTGGGTAGACAGTAGTGAAGTCATCGGGATGAGACAGATTTGAAGTAAGCCCAAGTAGCCAGAAAGAGAGTCTTCAGTACAAACATGGTGTTTTTTTCCAGTATGATGAGCTTTTATTCTTCAATTTTTCTGACGAAAGAGAGAAAGCATTAGTGCTCTGTTCCAGACCCCTATTCTGCGTTCTTTTGTGCCCTATTGAGCCGTTTGGCTGCCCCCTATTCGCACGTGTGTGACACTCATCAAGACTTATCCCCAAAGCAGACATGGTATGTTCTTACAAAATAACTATGTTACCTACTGTAGCCAACATTATAGCCTGCATTAGCCTATATTATACTGTAAGCAAGAGAACTAGGCAGCAATCAATGCAAATCGATCATGTTAATATTTCCATCCATCTGGGCAGAAGGTTAAGATAGTTAGACTTATTGTATATTTGCATTTACATTTATTTGCTTAGCAGACACTTTTATCCCAAAAGACTTACAAAGGAGGTCAAAAAAATTGAGTAACATCAGTCTAGGGACTGTTTCTAACAAGCGTAGCACGACTTGTTATAAAAGTTGATCACCACAAGTGAAGAACTATAAAGCTAGTATTAAACAAATTATCAATTTACAATATGACAGATATCCACTGAACAAAAAACATTCATTAACAGTTTGACAGATAGTCACAGAACAGTAGGGTTTTCAATTGCATCTTAAACACATTGATAAAGTTAGCAGTTTGGTTGGAGATGGAGGTGGGCAGCTTGTTCCATCAACCAGGAATATGTATAAAACGAATCTGGATTGAGATTTGATACCATGCAGAGGTGACACTGTTCACTGGCATAGCACCCGTGGTCTCCATATACACAGGTGCTGTCCCACCGACTACTCTGTAAGCAAGCATCAAAGATTTGAACTAAATGTGTGCTAGTGCAGGGAGCCAATTTAGTCACATGAAGAGAGGAGACATGTACCCAGTTTGGCTGGTTGAATGCAAGATGGGCTGCTGCATTTTGGACATCTGTAGTGGCTTTCACTGTATCCCATTTTTTATCCCCAGAACTCTTTTTATCTCACTTGATCAAATTATTTAATCGTTAATCTGAAATAGATTCCACATATATCTGTTTTTCTAAAGAGACTTAAGCAGTGGTGGGCCCATTAATGCCAAATTTTCAATTTTATTAAATGATTATTATTTTTTTTATTATTTATTATTACTTATTATTGCTATTTTTATTATTTATTATTACTTTATATTTTATTTATTTTATTATTATTTGAAAATTCATAGTTTACCATATTTATTTAAGTCCCAGTTAGATCTAGTTGTTCCTGAATGGATTCATGTAGAGGCAACCTCATGCCATCCGTTTAAGAGACTCCAATTTATATCACTGCTTTCACCTATCGATAAAAACCATCTTTTCCCTCCCTCTGTGGAGGATGTAGTATTTAGGATATGGTGCAAAAAAGGAATTTAATGCATTAAAGAGTTGTACTCCGTGCTGGTACTAGTTTATTTTGCACCCTAGGCCAAGCTTATTAATGTGCCAGCTGACTGTTTGGTAGCTAACCCGTGTGGCTGGGTTTTCCCCCATTGTGATCTGCTCCCTATGCAAATGCCTAATTTACCTTAATGGTGGTGCCGCCTCTGGTTGTACTTTATAGACAATTGTTTTGCATCATTTGAGCAACTGACTCAAAAATAAGATATTCCAAAAACACATTTCTTCTTACATTACATGAAAATCTGTGCTTTTGCTTGTTTATGTTTTGTTTTTTGTTTGTCTATTTTTTCTCTAGAAAAGGAATTAGACTTTTTAATATTTGTATTAAAAAGCAATACAGGAAAGGACTTTTTTATATTATGTTATGAATATGCACATTGACTTAAAGCTAGCTTCTAGTAGGTGTGAGATATGGCCGACCATTCATCCCGGCCAATACCCCCAGGCCGCCAGATGGAGCCCTCCTTGCAGCATGGAGGTGCCCCGAATTCCAGCAGGGCATCATGGATATTGGAGTTTTCCTTCACAGCCCTGCTGGATACCATGGGGGCTGCAAGGGGATGCTGCAGGGAGGCCCAGGGACTATTTTCCCTACACCCTGGAAGTATGTCCCAGTCACATGGACAGAAGAAATGACGTGCTTCCGGGATGAAGAAAAGGAGAAGTTTTACCTGACCAAGAAGTGATAGAAAGTCACATGGACTGAGAGACAAACACTTCCGGGAAAAGGACTATGGGAGATCCCAGAAGATGAGCTGAGTTGGGAGGCAGGGTGGCTAAGCGTCTGGGAATGGAGGATTGATTGTTTATTTGTGATTATCGATTTATATAGGAGTATTGTGGAGTGGTGGTGCTTTGTGTACATTATTATTGTAATAAATAATTATTGGACTTTTTATCTGGTGTCTGACGTTTGGTCTGAGGGTTCAAGGGGTCGACAGTGCCTCTATCTGTCACATAGGACACCGTACAATTGCATAGCAGAAACAAAACAAAAATTCAATGCCAATGGATCGGTTCCATTTTAACGTAGCATAATGGGTATGATTTATCTGAGTTTTCAAGTATCTGTTGGCATTTCAACGTGTATTTAATTTAGTGAATTTCAGTCTAAAATAGAAACATTGCAAAAAAAAAATTCAACAGTTGCTAATTATTAGCTTATTTTTGCACTGGTGTGTACGGTAATAGAATAAATCAGCTGGAATGGATTCCTTTTATTATACAGTGTTTTCATAACGATCAAAAACTGGACCAGCAAAGATCTACAGAAGTATAGAGTAAGAGAAAAGATTCACAGCCCACTATAGTAAAAGGTGGGAAGTTATCTTTTTCCCTTGTGGAACAAGGGGCTGCTCCAGCTTCCCAAACACTCAACACAAGCAGGCACGAATGCAAGTTAAAAGGCTTGAGTCTTTTCTTGTGGGTAAACTCTATAAACCAAGTGTTTCCCATCACAGCAGCCACAAGTACGATAAGCACAATAGCACACTCTTTGTCTTTTCTCTCTCGGTCATGGGTTACTGCCTCCTCCACTCCTCCTCATAAACTTTGTCCACCTTCCTCCCAACTCTGGCTCGTCCTTGTGAGGCAGGCAGCTCCTTCTATCTTCCGCCCAGGAATACTTACGGTCTTCTGTACACATGATCCAAAAGCACTTCTGGCTGAGAAGGAAACCCCATAATGTAGGGCTCCCCAGTCCCTGTAACACCCCTTGGTGGCGCCCACGGAACCCAACAGGCTGAGTTGAGGAATGCAATGTCCCAGGCTGCCCTGGGGGAATCCAAGGAATCACTACAACACAGGGGGGTTACTATCTAGAGTTCTGAGGGAGATAATGTTCTGTGCACACACTCTTCCCCAGACCTTACATTCTGAGGGCATCCCTGCTGGGTAAGACTGCCAGCCATCCATCACACCCCTAATTATTTTTATTATGAGTATAATAAAGTTTGGAAAATCTACTGTCACTAAATAACTTTAAAAGGACAGTCAAACAAAAAAGTTCTTAGAGTAGTTTTGGACACATGACATTTAATATAACTTCAGTTATTACCTGGTTAAACAGAGTCACCACCCTGTGATGCATTTAAACATACAGTATCTCCAGCCACATGTCAGCTGTTTTGTGTGTTAATTTCAAACACAATCTGTAGTGAATCTGTGAAGACAAAGATTCATTTCGGATAAACGGAGACAGCATGTAGAGGCTAAAAGGAAATATGTTGTGAAAGATGTAGTAGTAAGAAAGAATGCACTAGCTGCTCCATTGGAAAAACAGGAAAGCCCAACCAGCACCTGGTTCATGTCAGCCTAAACAAAGAAGCATTGTGATTTTTTTTTAATTATTATATGCCCTCTTTTAGTTTCCAATTTGTATGTATACTCTACATAATTCCATAATTTACATTTGTGTGTGAGAACTGTATCAGTAATGTGTAATCTTTAATACATTGATCTTTGTTTTGTGTTCTGTCTTTTTTAAAGTACTTTGAAAAATAATCAGGTCAGAAGGGATGAAACTTAATTGGGGATCACTACAAGAAATAACACAGAAGGAAAATGCCCTAAGTTTGTAGGCCTTATTTATTTAAAAAACAAACTTGGACCTATATTACATCATACTTTCTGACCTTATTTTTTCTTAATTGTTTTCTTTAATTTTATGTTAATGCTCAGACCTTTTATATTTACATAAGCATTTGGTCATGCTCCATATATCACCACAAATCACATAACATGTTTCAGTTTTCATTGTGCAAATGTTTCCTTGAAGTTACATACATGTTGTGTTGTATGTATAAAACTCATTTAGATTATGAAGCATGGATTGCACAATACATCATGATTATTTTGTATTCCCTTGTGAAACACTTGGGATTAATAATTAAACCATTGTTTGATTGGCTTTACCCATCATTGTTGTCACTCATATTACAGACATAGGGACACTATTCTGTGTTGCTATTTAATGAAAATCTGTTGTTCGTATTTCTGTCCAAAGCAGTAATTTATGTCATAAATATTTTTTTATAAATATTAGCTTAATTTGATCATTTTAAGTATGCATCTGTGTCTGAACTTCATATAGTTATCTATAGATTTAGTTCTCCATGCATATCCATTGTGCTGTGTTTTTAGATGTTTCATGTTTTGTAAGTCTTTACCAATCCTTTTAAAATCATTTTGCAATTGCTTTTGTCAGTTGTCTCCCTATTTTGTCCTTAAGGACCACTGCTTGTCTGTGAATCTGTCTGTCCCAGGCGCTGCGATGGTGTAATGAAGGTGCCTACCTCCTGGCCAATCAGCAGGTTGATAAGTTCCAGACTAAAGAGGGAGCACAGGAAGCTCTGCGGGACATTGAGCATTTTCAGGAGGGAGCCCTTTCCCCTCTAATTGTTGGTTCTGAATTTTTGAATCAAGAAACTGAGTCTGTACTCAGCCCTCAACTAAAGGTAAAATCTCTTTGTTTTTAATTAATCAAGATATTGCTTCCTGCTTCAACCAGCATCTCTAGCTATAGACACATACAGTCACAAACTGTGCACCTTTTAATGAGTAACATAGGCTAGGGAATCTTAGTTTAAGATTCTTTCTTATGGACACAAACATACCTCAGCAAGAGCAATTCATACAGTATGTATGTCAAATAAAAATTCTTATTCAAAAGCAATATCTGTTTTAAAGATTCAGCAAGCTTTAAATAATTTGCAGTTATGGGTTATTATTTTTTGTGGTTTTCAATAAGCTGGTCTCATCACTGAATTTCACCTGTCTTCACGTTTTCTTTGATTATAAATTTAAATATAGTATTGTGCAAAACAGCCACAAGAAGCACTACTTTATTCATTATAAATTGTCTCAACAAAAAAAAAAGCAAAAATGTAGTAGTTAATTATTACTGGTCAACTCTCATACTTCATATAAAAAATGTTGTTTTTACTTAGGAATGGCGGTACAGATTTTTCTTCTATTTGGAGTACCTGTTTATTATACAGTGCATCCAGAAAGTATTCACAGTGCATCACTTTTTCCACATTTTGTTATTTTACAGTCTTATTCCAAAATGGATTAAATTCATTTTTTTCCTCAGAATTCTACACACAACACCCCATAATGACAACGTGAAAAAAGTTTCCTTGAGACTTTTGCAAATTTATTAAAAATAAAAACATTGAGAAAGCACATGTTCATAAGTATTCACAGCCTTTGCCATGAAGCTCAAAATCAGGGGAAACAGGATGCACCTGAGCTCGATCATCCTTGAGATGTTTCTGCAGCTTAATTGTAGTCCACCTGTGGTAAATTCAGTTGGTTGGACAGGATTTGGAAAGGCACACACCTGTCTATATAAGGTCCCGCAGTTGACAGTTCATGTCAGAGCACAAACCAAGCATGAGGTCAAAGGAATTGTCTGTGGACCTCCGCGACAGGATTGTCTTGAGGCACAAATCTGAGGAAGGTTACAGAAAAATTTCTGCTGCTTTGAAGGTCCCAATGAGCACAGTGGCCTCCATCATCCGTAAATGGAAGAAGTTCGAAACCACCAGGACTCTTCCTAGAACTGGCCGGCCATCTAAACTGAGCGATTGGGGGAGAAGGGCCTTAGTCAGGGAGGTGACCAAGAACCCGATGGTCATTCTGTCAGAGCTCCAGAGGTCCTCTGTGGAGAGAGGAGAACCTTCCAGAAGGACAACCATCTCTGCAGCAATCCACCAATCAGGCCTGTATGGTAGAGTGGCCAGACAGAAGCCACTCCTTAGTAAAAGGCACATGGCAGCCCGCCTGGAGTTTGCCAAAAGGCACCTGAAGGACTTTCAGACCATGAGAAAGAAAATTCTCTGGTCTGATGAGACAAAGATTGAACTCTTTGGTGTGAATGCCAGGCGTCACGTTTGGAGGAAACCTGGCACCATCCCTACAGTGAAGCATGGTGGTGGCAGCATCATGCTGTGGGGATGTTTTTCAGCGGCAGGAACGGGGAGACTACTCAGGATAAAGGGAAAGATGACTGCAGCAATGTACAGAGACATCCTGGATGAAAACCTGTTCCAGAGCGCTCTTGACCTCAGACTGGGGCAGCGGTTCATCTTTCAGCAGGACAATGACCCTAAGCACACAGCCTAGATATCAAAGGAGTGGCTTCAGGACAACTCTGTGAATGTCCTTGAGTGGCCCAGCCAGAGCCCAGACTTGAATCTGATTGAACATCTCTGGAGAGATCTTAAAATGGCTGTGCACCGACGCTTCCCATCCAACCTGATGGAGCTCGAGAGGTGCTGCAAAGAGGAATGGGCGAAACTGGCCAAGAATAGGTGTGCCGAGCTTGTGGCATCATATTCAAAAAGACTTGAGATTGTAATTGCTGCCAAAGGTGCATCGACAAAGTATTGAGCAAAGGCTGTGAATACTTATGTACATGTGATTTCTCAGTTTTTTTATTTTTAATAAATTTGCAAAAACCTCAAGTAAACTTTTTTCACGTTGTCATTATGGGGTGTTGTGTTTAGAATTTGGAGGAAAAAAAATTAATTTAATCCATTTTGGAATAAGGCTGTAACATAACAAAATGTGGAAAAAGTGATGCACTGTGAATACTTTCCGGATGCACTGTATATGTGTGTGTACTTTATTTTTAAGAATGAGACATTTCCGTGCTGCTGCCTCACGGTAAGGAGACCTGGGTTCGCTTCCTGGGTCCTCCCTGCGTGGAGTTTGCATGTTCTCCCCGTGTCTGCGTGGGTTTCCTCCGGGTGCTCCGGTTTCCTCCCACAGTCCAAAGACATGCAGGTTAGGTGCATTGGTGATCCAAAAATTGTCCCTAGTGTGTGCTTGGTGTGTGCGTGTGTGTGTGTGCCCTGTGGTGGGCTGGCACCCTGCCTGTGGTTTGTTCCTGCCTTGCACCCTGTGCTGGCTGGAATTGACTCCAGCAGACCCCCATGACCCTGTGTTAGGATATAGCGGGTTGGACAATGACTGACTGACTGACTGACTGACATTTCAGTTTTTGATTTGTATAAATTTGCAAACCTTTCTGAAAACATGTTTTCACTTTGTCATTATAAGTTTGTTGAGTGTAAATTGATATAGGAAAATATAAAATGTATGCATTTAAAATTAAACCTAAAACACAATAAAGTATGAAGAAAGTGAAAGGGATCTAAATACTTTCTCAATCCGCTGTGTATTCGATGTACATACATTATATATTTATGTATATATGTTCTTTTAAGTGAGCAAGGGAATGGAGAAACAAACAAAACCCTTTAACTTCATAGTTGCCTGGCTTCCTTGAGTACTACCTCTAGTCATTAGCTCTTTTTACTTCCCCTTTTTGCTGTACTGCTGTATTTTCCTATATATGCAAAATGCTATAAAACACAATTTTTTAATTATTTCATTATGTTTAATAGTAAACATCCATCCATCCATCCATTTTCCAACCCGCTGAATCCGAACACAGGGTCACGGGGGTCTGCTGGAGCCAATCCCAGCCAACACAGGGCACAAGGCAGGAAACAATCCTGGGCAGGGTGCCAACCCACCGCAGGACACACACACAAACACACCCACACACCAAGCACACACTAGGGCCAATTTAGAATCGCCAATCCACCTAACCTGCATGTCTTTGGAATGTGGGAGGAAACCGGAGCGCCCGGAGGAAACCCACGCAGACACGGGGAGAACATGCAAACTCCACGCAGGGAGGACCCGGGAATCGAACCCAGGTCCCCAGATCTCCCAACTGCGAGGCAGCATCGCTACCCACTGCGCCACCGTGCCGCCCTAATAGTAAACATATCATTTTAAAATGTACAGTATATTTCATCTTAAAAGGTATGCTTAGACAATTAGGCATAATTTGTTTCTTAACTACATGTGTATAGTTAAATGGATGGTGGTCAGATGCTAAAACAAGCATAAATTTTAAAGCAACACCAATGTTCTTGTTTGTGTTGTCCGTCCTACAGGCCCAAGTAACAGAAGTTCAAGAGAAAATCATGTCAGTACGTGGGATGCTTCAGAACCGCCAGGTCTGTCTACGAAAGCTAGCTGACAAGCAAGTGCGTCCTGTTCAACTGGTAGCACCACGACCAGAGCATCCACCACGTTCCAAATCTCCACTATTTTCTCCTAAACATGGTGAGTTATAGTATTTAATGAATCACAACAAAAGCATATTGGAGCAATTTCCATAAAATCCACACCTATCTCTCATTTACATTTTTTTAAAGTCTCAATTATTGATCTCCTATAAATGTGAAGTATTTATTGTGAATGTCAGCATGTTAATTGTTGAAAGTGGTTTCAGAAAATGAGAGATGAGAGTTTACATCCATCAGTTTTCTGAAATTACTTGTCCAATTCGTGGTTATGGGCAGCTGAAGTCTATTGCACCATCTTCTAGTTCAAGATAGGAAAAAACTGTCAGATGCTAGACAATTGCTGGACATAGACATAAACATACCCCACTAACTCATACCAGGCATTTTCACTAATTGACACGACATGTTGTGGGCTACTATAAATACCAGAAATGAGAGTAAATCCAAATATGCCAGTCTTAAGTATTCTTCAAGTCCTGGCCTTCAAGTTTAAGTCAGGTCTCATGTTATGTTGATTAAATTCAAGCAAGGTGAATTGAATTGCTAGATTTAATCAAGCAAGTCAAGTCAAGTTATAGTTGAGGAGAGTTGAGTAAAAAATGCTTACATTTTCACCACTATCTGCAGTTAATCTAATTATAATAACATGTGACATATATCAACATATAAGCTATGAATAGACTTTCTCAAAGAATCAATTCTTAAGAAGTAATAGTAACTGGCATCTGAAATAATTGTTTTACTTTGAAATAATTTGCATATATACTGTAGATTTAGCACAGTTTTCTCATAAATGCAGTGTGTCTAATATACACAGTATTTAAAGAAGGTAGATTTTGAAAGGCTATGTTACTTTACTGTAGTTTATCCAACCTTTCATTTTCTGAACACATTATACCCTGAGTACTGTCACAGGGAAGCTGGAGCCTATCCCAGCAAGCAAAAGGCACAAGGCTAGAACAGTCCCTGGAGTGGATGCCAGTCCACCACATGGTGAATACACTCACATAGGTCAGTTTAGCATTTTCAGTCTTACTAACTTGCATGTCTTTGGACTGAAGGTGGAAGCCGGAGCAACTAGAGGAAACCCATACAGGCATGGAGAGAACCTGCAAACTATATGCAGTGAGGATGTGGAATGTGAATCCTAGCCTCCTGGTTGACAGGCAGCATTGCTACCACTGCACCACCATGCTGCCCACTTCATAGTATAGATACATAATCAAGTCTTATTTTAAAAGAATTTCTTTATATAATTTTATATATTTATATATCTATCCAATCATTTTCCAACCCAACTTATCCTAAGCAGCATTGTGGGGAAGATCTTAGCAAGAATATGGTACAAGAACAGGAACAGTCCCTGGACAGAGTGCCAGTTCATCACAGGGTGAACACACACACGCAGGCCAATTTAGTATAGCCAATTCACCTAAACTCATGGAAAAACCCATGTGGACACAGGGATAATATGCAAACTCCATGCAGGAAGCACCTAGAACATGAACCCCAGCCACCATGTTGTGAGGCAGCAGTGCAATGACTACATCACTGTGCCAGCCACTTTGGAGTATAGTTACATAATCAGCACTCATTTTAAAAAAATTTGTTTACATAATTTTGCATATTTATTAATTACCTAAATATTTCAACTATCCTCCATCATTTAGAATGGATTTTGCATGCAGAATATTGAGTTCTAATATTTATTTGTGAACAGTGTGGCTGCTTTATCACATGAAACACATGATCTCACCTGTTTTCTCTGAATCCACTTTTTCATGACATCCTTTGAACATTTTTGTTAATGCAAGTTGTTGACAGTAGCTTTCAATACAGTAACACACTCTGATAAGGACAATTTGATATATTTCCACTCCTCTATTTCTTATTGTGTTTACTCTCATTTTCATTTTATTTATTATTATTTTTTTCCTCTTCATTTTCTAGTTCTGTAGTTTTGAATTTATCACTATTTACAAATGTAAAACCTTAAAAACACCTGACCACATTGGAAAGCTCCTTATTTCAACTTCATGTGCTGCTCCTAGCTTCCATTTTAGTTTTGCCGTAATTTCTGTACTTATTCGGATTAGGTTGTCGTTTCATACAATCCTTTCAACCCAATTTTGTGGATAATGTCCAGCCTTTTTATATTTTGTCCTTGTACACAGGTATCAGTTCTTTATTATCCCTCATTGTTCATGTTTTTCTTTCGCCCTTTACATCAAACAAAATCTCTTTTTTAATTTTCTTTTTTTTAGCAAATTGCTCCCTTTGGCTCTAAAGAAGTGGGTTTTGAGCCATTGAAACGTGTTGTCCCCCCAAACATTGAAAAATTATAAAGTTAGTCATAATTTAACCACCCGGAAAGGACATGCATACCTTTTGTTTGCATTTTATCCTTATTTTTGTTCTGTTATTTTGTACCTGTACAATTCAGAGCAATTTCTTATTTTTTCATTTTCACGTTTTGATATTTTTGTGTTATATATATTTGTTATATACAGTGCATCTGGAAAGTATTCACAGCGCATCACTTTTTCCACATTTTGTTATGTTACAGCCTTATTCCAAAATGGATTAAATTCATTTTTTTCCTCAGAATTCTACACACAACACCCCATAATGACAACGTGAAAAAAGTTTACTTAAGATATTTGCAAATTTATTAAAAATAAAAAAATTGAGAAAGCACATGTACATAAGTATTCACAGCCTTTGCCATGAAGCTCCAAATTGAGCTCAGGTTCATCCTGTTTCCCCTGATCATCCTTGAGATGTTTCTGCAGCTTAATTGGAGTCCACCTGTGGTAAATTCAGTTGATTGGACATGATTTGGAAAGGCACACACCTGTCTATATAAGGTCCCACAGTTGACAGTTCATGTCGGAGCACAAACCAAGCATGAAGTGAAAGGAATTGTCTGTAGACCTGAGAGGCAGGATTGTCTCGAGGCACAAATCTGGGGAAGGTTACAGAAATATTTTTGCTGCTTTGAAGGTCCCAATGAGCACAGTGGTCTCCATCATCCGTAAGTGGAAGAAGTTCTAAAACACAAGGACTCTTCCTAGAACTGGCCGGCCATCTAAACTGAGCGATTGGGGGAGAAGGGCCTTAGTCAGGGAGGTGACCAAGAACCCGATGGTCACTCTGTCAGAGCTCCAGAGGTCCTCTGTGGAGAGAGGAGAACCTTCCAGAAGGACAACCATCTCTGCAGCAATCCACCAATCAGGCCTGTATGGTAGAGTGGTCAGACAGAAGCCACTCCTTAGTAAAAAGGCACATGGCAGCCCGCCTGGAGTTTGCCAAAAGGCACCTGAAGGACTCTCTGACCATGAGAAAGAAAATTCTCTGGTCTGATGAGACAAAGATTGAACTCTTTGGTGTGAATGCCAGGCGTCACGTTTGGAGGAAACCAGGCACCGCTCTTCACTAGGCCAATACCATCCCTACAGTGAAGCATGGTGGTGGCAGCATCATGCTGTGGGGATGTTTTTCAGCGGCAGGGACTGGGAGACTAGTCAGGATAAAGGGAAAGATGACTGCAGCAATGTACGGAGACATCCTGGATGAAAACCTGCTCCAGAGCGCTCTTGACCTCAGACTGGGGCGATGGTTCATCTTTCAGCAGGACAACGACCCTAAACACACAGCCAAGATATCAAAGAAGTGGCTTCAGGACAACTCTGTGAATGTCCTTGAGTGGCCCAACCAGAGCCCAGACTTGAATCAGATTGAACATCTCTGGAGAGATCTTAAAATGGCTGTGCACCGATGCTTCCCATCCAACCTGATGGAGCTTGAGAGGTGCTGCAAAGAGGAATGGGCGAAACTGACCAAGGATAGGTGTGCCAAGCTTGTGGCATCATATTCAAAAAGACTTGAGGCTGTAATTGCTGCCAAAGGTGCATCGACAAAGTATTGAGCAAAGGCTGTGAATACTTATGTACATGTGAATTTTTTATTTTTAATAAATTTGCAAAAACCTCAAGTAAACATTTTTCACATTGTCATTATGGGGTGTTTTGTATAGAATTCTGAGGAAAAAAATGAATTTAATCCATTTTGGAATAAGGCTGTAAGATAACAAAATGTGGAAAAAATGATGCGTTGTGAATACTTTCCGGATGCACTGTATATATTACCTATATGTGTTACCTTTTACTTAACAATTACTTAACAAGGTACTCCTCTGTTTTTGTTGATAGCTTCATATTGTTGTGTATGTGTTTTTTTTTATTTTTTATTTTTCTTTATAATTTTTTTCTATTTACTATGTTCCCACATGTGTATGGTATTATACTTTGATCATTGTTGTCCACTCACTTGAATATGTTGTATACATTGTTTTTCTAATTACTATTTAGTTATCCTCTCAAATATATGACTTTACTTTTATTTGTGACATATCTCTGCTTCTACTTAATTTTCAGTATTATGCCTCCATTAACACACACATTAATAAACACTTGCTCAACAAGGTAACTAATGCCAGTATTCTCACTGCCACTTTGAGCAATAAGGGGGAACCAGTTAGACTGTTGTCACAGATATCGAAGTAATAGTTTAGCTGGACTAAGGCTCTGCAATGTTCAGCTTTTTTTTCTTTATGGTATGTTGCAAACCGCTCTGATCCACTGCTACCCTCACTTTGGTCCTGTTCTTCACTGTATCTAACACACAAAGTATATAGAATTACTGAAGGTAATTATTAAAAGATACTGAATAAAACAATACACTTAACATCACAAAAATGTAAAGACATTCCAGCTGTAGAATTTATTTATTTATTTATTGTTCACATTTAGCAGTTTTTACCTTACATGCTTACATTTTTTTAATCTCCCATCAACAAAATCAAAGTTACCACATTAAAATGAAACAGAATGATGGTCTTGAGTTCTCCACAGCTGCATGCAGACAATGAATTATAGACCTAAAGCAATCATAACTCTGATATTACTTAGTTTACGTTAAGCACCTAAACATTATATAATTCATGTGAAACAGGTTGCAAGCATACTACAATGTCTTAGCACTTCTAAATAACCTAACACCTGCAAACTACACACGGAGCTTCAGAATTGGCATAGCACCAGTAGCCTTACACATTGCTTGGGAAATATCACTTACAGGACTTCACATATTGTTGCAGCTCTGGGTGTTGTGATAATTAAGTTTTGTTTTTTTGTTTTTTTTTTGGATGAAAAAATAACTTTCTTTCATACAGACATTTGCAAGATCTACACTACTTTGTTTTAATCAGAGTTTTTAGGAAATAAAGTTAACCCTAAAAAATCTCATATGACAATTTTGAAATCACAGAGCTTGGATTCCTAGTGATCACATAATGAGTCCTTCCAACTATATTTTTTCTTGTTGGACCATGTATATGTGATGACTCTCACCCTTCCCTTCTTCTGCCTGCAGTAGTTTAACGGGATCATCCTGTGAGGTAATCACTAGTCTCCAAGCTGTACCTGCAGGCAGATTTGCTAATAACATATTAAAGAGATGGAGATTTGCTGTGCCTAATTAATTATTTTGTAGAGCCTTCATTCCCAAGCTTTTAATCCCATTAGACATTTGAATGCTTTGTAATCAGCCTGTACAGACAGCTGCACAGGGAAAGTCCACATATTTAAAGGAGGGGAAAAGTGTAGAATTCCAGCTGAACCTGGTTTTCATTCAAAGGCAGTCTTGGTGGTTACTGGATTTTCAATGCACAGACTCTTCTTCTTCTGTCTTCTGAGGATGAAATAGGCAGGTCAGTGTGCAGGGTTCTCAATGTTCTGCCTTGGCCTGCCATATATAGAAAAATAGAACTTTAGTAACTCAAACTCCACTGCTGCCTCAGTCTTTGAGATTCTGTCTTGAGAAGAAGAAGAAAGGTGTTTATGTTAAGTGTGTTAGGTATGATTCTGAAGTGAAACTTACAGTGGTCTCCATCCATCCATCCATTTTCCAACCCGCTGAATCCGAACACAGGGTCACGGGGGTCTGCTGGAGCCAATCCCAGCCAACACAGGGCACAAGGCAGGGAACCAATCCTGGGCAGGGTGCCAACCCACCGCAGGACACACACAAACACACCCACACACCAAGCACACACTAGGGCCAATTTAGAATTGCCAATCCACCTAACCTGCATGTCTTTGGACTGTGGGAGGAAACCGGAGTGCCCGGAGGAAACCCACGCAGACACGGGGAGAACATGCAAACTCCACGCAGGGAGGACCCGGGAATCGAACCCAGGTCCCCAGGTGTCCCAACTGCGAGGCAGCAGCGCTACCCACTGCGCCACCGTGCCGCCCCTTACAGTGGTCTCGAAAGGCAAAACACAAACAAAAAATTAAAAATAAGTGCAAAAAAAAGAGTGCTAAATAAAAAAAATAACAGTGCAAACAAAAAAGAAAAAAAAAATGAAAGAATGAAAAACACACAAACAATGAAAGTACAAACAAAATTGAAAATGGCAGCTAAAAAATCAAAGAGGGAATAACGTCACTAGGGAAAAAAGGAAGTGGGTGGATCCCACAAAGACATTTAATTTAAATTGATTGCTGCTCTATAAACAATGTTTCCCACTTTGAGGTTGAAGCTTGAACTTTAACGGGTAGCACTCCCTCCTTGTTCAGAGGCAGACATTGATGCAAGTCTGGGGACAGTGGCACCTCATATCCTCTCCCATCAGTCTCAGGTGCGCTTCAAAGTAGACGTGCTGATCTGCAGCACCCAGGTTAATGAGAATCTCTGCTTGTGAAAGGGAAACAGTGCCACTTTGAGTTCTAAAACACAAGGACTCTTCCTAGAACTGGCCGGCCATCTAAACTGAGCGATTGGGTGAGACGGGCCTTAGTCAGGGAGGTGACCAAGAACCATTGCAATGTGTATGTGTCATTTCTTTAGCGCAAAAAATGGGTCTAACGGTGAGCTTCAAGGGTAGAAATGGGTGATCACTCATGACTGACAGGGCAGTTTCAGTGGGCAGATGTCAGAGCATTAGATAATCCCCGTAATCAAACTATTTTGACCTAACACTAGCTGTTTCTGCTTTTAATGTTTCTATTTAATCACTTATCTGATATTTCACCTGTGGTGAATGAGATGATACTTTGAGTAAATGTGACTCTGTGATGGACTATTGACTAGTTCTGCCAACTTAGCCATGGGCTCCCAGCATCCTCGAACTGGATATGTGTATTTGAAACACTAATGGCTTAGCTTATTATTCCTTAGTTCTAATGGAAGCAATTCTTCTCTCAAAATATGACTATATAATAAAATCCAGTTTTTATTCTATTGCAAGTGTTTTAGACAAATATTTTTTAGACATTCAAACAATAGAATATATTATGCCTTGGAAATTGTTGCATGCTTTGCAAAGCAGTACAGTCTAAAGTCTTTTGTAAATCTGCACAGACCTCAGCTATCCGTTCTACTGATACTTTTTGAGAGGCTGCACTCTGGCTTCCCACAACTGTGCATTTGAATATTCTGACTCAGAAAATGGATTGATCAATGCATATTGTATGTACTACATGTGCTTGTATAAACTGAATATAAATATATACTGACTTTTTCTGGCCTGCAATTATTTAGCACCCTTGTTAATTTCCTTTTAATTCCTTTCTGTATTGTAATCGTCTAACATAGTCAGGTTGCTGTTTGATATTGGCAGTTGATTTCATTATTACAAATATAGGGTGTCAATTCCAGAACAGTGATTTTTCATAACATTATAGTTTAGTGATTTTTTTTCCATAAAATATTAATAATAATTGAACTCTTTATATACCTTAATAGTTCTCTTTTGTGCATACCAGCAAACCAAAATAAATTCATACATTTAGTCTGCAACAATGGATTAAATGTTCAAAAGTCCAAATCTAATATCACTTGATATCCTGCTGTGGAAGAATTTAAAATCAATTGTCTATAAATCTGTGACAGACATCACACCAGACATTTAATTAACAAGTAATATAAGCACTAAGTTAGTGTCAGTTATCACGCCAGTATTTGCTGTAGTGAATCATGAATGGTGTTCACAATAATGCTTAATGTATGTATTAAATATTTTTTTTTCCTTTTCTTTTTCCTGGAAACATTGCAACACTGTAAATATTGTCTCTCTAATATTATTAAATGCTTCTGTCCTTCTATGGGTATGCTGTATACTGCCATATATCAATTCAACTCTGCTCAAAGTGGAGATCTAACAAATATTCACCAGTTTGACTTTAAAGATCAGATCATCGGAAATATCATCAGATAATTGTCAGTTGATTTTTCCTTTAACTGATGGCTTGCAAAAGTGAAATAAATAGTAACTAAGAAGTTAAAGTTAAAAGTTTGTACAGCCCCAAAATGAGAAAGGGTAGTAATGGAGATATTTTTTTTAAATCAGTTCTCTTGAGATTGGAATGGTGTCTTAAGATTTGTTTTACTTTCTGTTGTTATAGGGGTGGACTTTAACTCAAGTATCAAGTTCTCATTTGATCTATCCTTGCCTGGGAAGAGAACCTCAAGAAAGAGCCCTAGCTCCAGGAAGGTTAGAATATTGCTATAATTTCTGGTCTGTGTTAGAAAGATCATGTGTCTGTGTGATAGATCATGGCGCCGCAGATGGCAGCCTCGGTGCCTCGTTCCTTGGTGCTTTCTCTGTTTTTGTTTGTTTGTTCCGTGATAAGCTGTCCACCTCTGATCACATACAGCAGAGAGGAACTCTTACACATCGGTCAATTCGCTGGTGAAATTTTTTCACCGTCTTTCACTCAGACGGAATACTTTACAGAACTTTTAGTCGGAGGAGCAGCTGCCCTTTACGGAATTAGAAGGAGACGCCGACGAGGGAAGCGAGCCGGAGCGCTTGTTAAACTGCGCCACCGGGGATTTCGAACTGCGCTCCCTTCAATTCACCTGGCGAACGTCCGCTCTTTGGCCAACAAGATGGACGAACTGCTTCTGTTAAACAGAATAAACACGGACTTTTCCAGATCTGCTGTCCTGTGCTTCACTGAAACCTGGCTTGGTGAGCACATCCCCGATAGCGCATTATACCTGCCGAGCTTCCAACTTCTCCGTGCGGACCGCGTCATGGAGCTCTCGGGGAAAACGAAAGGAGGCGGAATCTGTTTCTACATAAACGAAGGTTGGTGTACAGATGTCACAGTACTAATCAAAACATGCAGCCCTCACTTAGAGTCTTTTTTCATTGACTGTAAACCGTTCTATTCACCGCGGGAGTTTTCCTCGTTTATTCTGGTTGGTGTTTACATCCCACCTCAGGCCTGTGTTAGTGAAGCATTACAACACCTGGCTGACCAGATAACTAACATGGAGCACAAACACCCGGACTCCCTGCTCATTGTTCTTGGTGATTTTAACAGAGCAAACCTCAGGCAAGAACTGCCAAAATTCAGTCAGCATATTAAGTGTCCTACCAGGGACAAAAACACACTGGACCACTGCTACACTACATTAAAGGATGCTTATCGCTCTGTCCCTCGTGCTGCCCTGGGACTCTCTGACCACTGTTTGGTTCATCTTCTCCCGACTTACAGGCAGAACTTAAGATCTGCAAAGCCTGTGGTGAAAACGGTGAAGAGATGGACCAACGAGGCAAAGCTGGAACTACAAGCCTGCTTTGACTGTACTGATTGGAGTGTTTTTGAGTCTGCAGCGACAGACCTGGATGAGCTTACTGACACTGTGACATCCTACGTCAGTTTTTGTGAGGATATGTGTGTGCCCATGAAAACTTTTCGCACATACAACAACAACAAACCCTGGTTTACTACAAAACTCAGGCAGCTTCGTAAGGCTAAGGAGAAGGCCTACAGAAGTGGGGACAGAATCCTGTATAATCAAGCCAGAAACACATTGACAAAGGAGATCAGAGTAGCAAAGAGGTGCTACACTGAAAAGCTGGAAAATAGGTTTACAGCCAACGACCCTGCATCAGTGTGGAGAGGTTTGAAAGACATCACCAACTACAGGAAACCATCCCCCCATACTGAAGAGAACCATCAACTAGCCAACGAGCTGAATTTGTTCTACTGCAGGTTTGATAATCCCTCTTTCACACCTCTCACCCACGCCAATCTAAATACAGTCCCAGCACTCACTACCAAGCCCCTGCCCCTCCCCACTGACACCATACCTGCACTCAGGATCTGTGAAGGGGACGTGAGTCAGCTCTTCAGGAGACAGAAGATCAGGAAGGCACCAGGTCCAGATGGTGTGTCACCCTCCTGTCTTAAAGTCTGTGCTGATCAGCTGGCCCCCATATTTACACAGATCTTCAACAGATCCCTGGAGCTATGTGAAGTTCCCTCCTGCCTTAAACGTTCCACAATTATCCCGGTTCCAAAGAAAACCTCCATTGCAGGGTTAAATGACTACAGGCCAGTCGCCCTGACGTCTGTGGTCATGAAATCCTTTGAAAGACTGGTGTTGACCTACCTGAAGGACATTACAGACCCCCTGCTTGACCCCCTACAGTTTGCTTACCGAGCAAACAGGTCAGTGGATGATGCAATCAACATGGGACTGCACTACATCCTGCAACATCTCGACTCTCCAGGGACATATGCTAGGATCCTGTTTGTGGACTTCAGCTCGGCGTTCAACACTATCATTCCAGAAGTCCTCCACACCAAACTCACTTGGCTCACTGTACCAGCTCCCATCTCCCAGTGGATCAAAAACTTCCTGACAGATAGGAAGCAGCAAGTGAGACTGGGAAAAATCACATCCAGCACACGAACAGTCAGCACTGGCGCCCCCCAGGGATGTGTCCTCTCTCCTCTGCTCTTCTCCCTCTACACAAATGACTGCACCTCAAGAGACCCGTCTGTTAAAATCCTGAAGTTCGCAGATGATATGACAGTCATTGGCCTCATCAAGGACAGTGATGAGTCTGTATACAGACGAGAGGTCGAACAGCTGGCCCTCTGGTGCGGTCAAAACAACCTGGAGCTGAACAAGCTTAAAACTGTGGAGATGACAGTGGACTTCAGGAGGAGCCCCCCAGTGCTGCCCCCTCTCACACTACTCAACAGCATTGTGTCCGCTGTGGAAAACTTTAGGTTTCTGGGATCCACAATTTCCCAGGACCTAAAGTGGGAACTAAACATAAACACAATTGTTAAAAAGGCCCAGCAGAGGTTGTACTTCCTGCGCCAGCTCAGAAAGTTCAACCTGCCTCAGGAGCTGCTCATCCAATTTTACTCTGCAGTAATCCAGTCTGTTCTCTGTTCATCTATCACAGTCTGGTTTGGCTCAGCCACAAAACAGGACAGGAACAGACTTCAACGGACAGTCAGGATTGCAGAAAAAATCATTGGTGTTGATCTGCCCTCCATTCAAGACTTATACAGATCTCGAGTCAGGAAACGGGCAGAAAACATCATTGCAGACCCATCACACCCTGGTTACAACCTTTTTCAACTTCTTCCCTCTGGTAGGCGCTACAGAGCACTGTACGCCAAAACTACCAGACATGTGAACAGTTTCTTTCCTCAGGCCATCACTCTCATGAACACTTAAGTCAATCTCACAGCATCAGGGACAATACTAGGTAAAACCGGAGTCCAATTCCTTGTATGTGTACATATACTTGGCCAATAAAGCTGATTCTGATTCTGATTCTGATTCTGATTCTGAAAGAATAGAACAAACAGTGAGACAAAATTTTAATAGAGTAATGGGAAAGCTTGTTCTTTTCTAGAAATTATTGTGCATCATAGTATAGTTTTGATTGAGATTATTAATATAAATGACACAATTATGCTGTTTGCAGTTTTGCTTGCTCTTTTTCATAGTCATTCACACAGAAGCAAAATAAATTTGAAAAATAATGAAAGTGTAGTGATCTTTTGGGTTTTTGTATTAATTACAGATTGAAGTAATGCATGACTATCAGGAGACACGCAACTCCCTTTCTTTTAGCCTTGATTGTGAAGACAGTCCTGAGATGCAAAAACGGTATTTGTCTTTTTTTAATAACTATAGTGCAAAGATTTTTTTTTCCATAGTACTGTGTTAATTTTGATAATAATTTGCATGAATAGAATGGAAACCAGAAACATTAAGAAAAGTTTAAGATTAATTATAACTTTGCATTTTATCCTGTTTATAATGTGTTTCATTTTTAGCCTTACAAATGTTTTTGCTTGTGGATTTTTCTTAAGAAGTAAACATATCTCAAAATATTTTGCTAAATTGCAGAAAATTTGTTTATTGGCCTTTGTGCCACTTGCATACTTAAACAGATTACCTAATGTTTGATTTGAACAGGTTTTATTTCCCAAAAGTACACACAAAATTAAACAAAAATCTTAGACCACCTAAGAAAATTATTTTTAAAGTTACTTATTTGGGTGGTAAGTTTTTATCTTTTTGAAAAATGTATAAAATAAGAATAAACACCAATAAACATGGATACAATTAAAAATAGCAAGAATTTCATGTGTTTTCTGAAAACTTGATATAAAAAACTTTTCTTTTGAGGTGAACAAGCCATTAAGTCCAAACGCTCATCAATGCCTATTCATGTAACATGTTTAATATTTATCACTTTCATATTTACCTTAAATCTTATGAGATGACTTGAATAACACATTATTTTCTTTTCCCTAAATATCCCATTCCATGTGTTTGTTAAATTCCATCAACGACATAACCTTTTTAAATGAATGAGGCAATGATTGGCCAAACCAGGTGTACTAATGGTGCAGTTTGAGCAGTAAATGAGAGTATTGGATGGTGACCACAAATACTGGGGTGCCTCGATTAGAGTTTTGAAAATGGCTCAGCTAACACACTTTGACACAGACAGAAAATGCATGTTATGTATCCATATTAAAGTTTCATCCAGCAAGCAATAGCCCACTGAAATGGATTTTAAAAATTTGGTGCTCAAGCTGTCATAAGGAAATTTAAGGTCACTTGCTTAATGGACAAAGGGAAATGCAATGTAGTCATTTTTCAACATTTTGTAGCGTCATCTGCCATAAAAGTACACTCTTAAACCATTCAAAGAAGTCTTAAAGGATATTTTAGTAGGGTGTTTTGCAAGTAGGAAACCATTTTTGATGATAGCCAGTAAGCAGAAGTGACTGTTGCCTGTCCACATCTACCTGCAGATAAGCATGATCAGGATCGGCCTATACTTGGATGGGAGACATCTACAAAAAAATGGGTTGCTGCTGGAAGAGGTATTAGTGAGGCCAGCAGGGGGCACTTATCCAGTGGTCTGAATGTGATCCCAATACCCCAGTGCAGTGACGAGGGCACTGTTCTGAAAAAGTGACACTGTCCTAAGGATGAGACTTAAAACAGAGGTCCTGACTCTTTGTGGTCATGAAATATCCCTGGGCGTCCTTTGTAAAGAGTAGGGTATATTCCAATGTCCAGGCTAAATTGCCCTCCATGTTCTAGTCAATCTGGCCCCCTAATTATCCCCTGTCTCTAACTATTTCTCTCTCACTACTTCACCACCTAATAGCTAATGTGTGGTGCAAAAATGGCTGCTGTCGCATCATTCATGTGGATTCTAGACATTAGTGGTGGTTGAAGCAGCGCCCCACTCACTAAAAGTTCTTTAAGTAGTGAGAAAAGCGCTGTATAAATGTAAAGAGTTATTATTATTAATGCCATTTTTCATTTAATTATCATTTTTCATTAATGCCATTTTCTATGTTGTTATAAGTGCGTGCATTGCTAAAGTCATGGCACATGTTAATATGTATGCATATTAAATCATGGTGACCAACTTTAAAAGCCAGAGCCACATATACTTCAGCATCCAAACTTTCTTTTCAATAAATGTGTGACCAAGCAAAAGAGTTCTAGACTCATAAGAGTTTTTTTCACATACACACCAGTTAGGTACCTCTCAAAATCTGCATTACCGATTATTTTAAATATATGAAAACTTGTTTTTGAAGTACATTTCAGATATCTGAAAGCTGATCTGCATTTTAGGAAATATGAAATGCATGCTCAGATGTGTCTAAATGTTCGTTTGGCTTGCGATAGATCTAGGAGATGACTCTGTTGCAGGTTTTGTTTTCAGAAATTCCTATCATAGAAATTTGTATGTTATATATAGATTTCTCTGTTTTAAAATAGATTATGTGCTTGCTGCTCATCTTTAGTATGTTCTTCCTGTAAAGAGAGACCAGAAGATGAAATGTAACTAAGAAACTAATCCAATTCAGAAGCCAAAAACCTGTATAATCTTTTGCCAAAACCAAGATAGTAACCCTAAAAATTGTAGCTGATACAAGTATTGCAAAGTTTTTTTAACCGGAATTTCATACAAAGCACACAAATAGAGTTTTGTTTTCGATTCCAAACGTGGATGACCCAGACATCATTAGGGCTGACTTTTATATGATCATGTAATTGATGTCACACATGTTGCTTCCAGAATAGGTTTCCAATGCAAACAGCCCAGAACATGGCGGCACCCACTAAATGGAGACAAAAAAGATGTAAAAACTATCTTACATCCTTAAAAACAACACTAGAAATATCTGAAGCACAGAAATTAAGTCTTCATGCTTCAGAACCCTAATAGGGAAGCAAAGGATTGAAAAGAAATGCATAAGAACATAAGAAATTTGACAAACAAGAGGAGACCATTCAGTACCTGTTTGTTTAGGTAATATATAAACTGTCCCAGTATGTCATCCAGATTTTTCTTGAAGGTTGTCAAGGCTTCTTCAGTACATGTCTCGTTAGTTTGTTCCAGAGTCCTACAACTCTTACATAAAGAAGTGCTTCGTGGCTTTAGTTTTAAATGCGCTTCCCCTTAATTTCCAGTGATGTCCTGGAGTACATGATTCATCTTTAAACTGAAAGAATGTTGCTGGATCTATTTTATCAGTGCCTTTGAGGATTTTAAATACCTGGTTTAGGTCCACACACAGTCTCCTCTGCTCGAGACTAAGCAGAGTGTGTCAGAGTAGGACATGTCCTTAAGTCCTGGGCTACATTTTGTTGCTCTCCTTTGCACATCTTCAAATGCTTCTATGTCTTACTTGTTGCATGGTCCAGAACTGCACATAATACTACAGTGTGGTTTTTCTAGTATATTTGAATGTTGCCAGTATGACTGGTAAGGGGAGAGAGGTAGCTGATGTAATGGAGAGAAAGAAGGTTGATATATTGTGCATGCAAGAAACTAAATGGAAGGAGAGTAAGGCCAGGTGGATTGGAGGTGGATTCAAATTGTTCTATCATGGTGTGGATGGGAGGAGAAATGGGGTAGGGGTTATTCTGAACGAACAGTATGTCAAGAGTGTTTTGCAAGTGAGTGATGACCATGAAGCTGGAAACTAAAGGTGTGATGATGAATGTTGTTAGTGCATATGCCCCGCAAGTTGGGTGTGCAATGGATGAGAAAGAAGATTTCTGGAGTGAGTTGGATGAAGTGATCTACAGTGCACCCAAGGGACAGAAGGGGGTGATTGGAGTGGATTTCATTGGACATGTTGGTGAAGGGAACAGAGGGGATGAGGAGGTAATGGGTAGGTATGGTGTCAGGAAGAGGAATTAAGAAGGTCAGGTGATAGTGGATTTTGCGAAAAGGATTGGCATGGCTGTGGTGAATATGTATTTTAAGAAGAGGGAGAAATATAGGGTGATGTACAAGAGTGGAGGAAGATACACACAGGTAGATTATATCCTATGCAGAAGAGTCAATCTGATGGAGATTAAAGACTGCAAAGTGGTAGCAGGGGAAAGTGTAGTTAGACAGCATAGGATGGTGGTCTGTAGGATGACGTTGGAGATCAAGAAGAGGAGGACAGTGAGGGCAGAGCCAAGGATCAAATGGTGGAAGTTGGAAAAGGAAAACTGCAAGGTTGAGTTTAGGGAGGAGGTAAGACAGGCACTGGGAGGCAATGAAGAGTTACCAGACAGCTGGGTGATTACAGCAGAAGTAGTAAGGGTGAAAGCAAGAAAGGTGCTTGGCGTGACATCTGGAAAGAGGAAGGAGGAAAAGGAAACCTGGTGGTGGAATGGGGAAGTACAGGAGATTACACAGAGGAAGAGGATGGCGAAGAAGAAGTGGGACAGTCAGAAAGATGCAGAATGTAGACAAGAGTACAAGGAGATAAGGCGCAAGGTGAAGAGAGAGGTAGCAAATGCAAAAGAAAAGGCGTATGATGAGTTGTATGAGAGGTTGGACACTAAGGAGGGAGAACAGGACCTGTACCGATTGGCTAGACAGAGGGACTGGATTGGGAAAGATGTGCAGCAGGTTAGGGTCATAAAAGATAAAGATAGAAACATACCCACAAGCGAGGGTGGTGTGTTGAGAAGAAGGAAAGAATACTTTGAAAGGCTGATGAATGAAGAGAACAAGAGGGAGAAGGTTGGATAATATGGAGATAGTGAATCAGAAAGTGAAGTGGATTAGCAAGGACGAAGTAAGGACATCTATGAAGAGGATGAAGAATGGAAAGGCCGTAGGTCCAGATGACATACCTGTGGAAGCATGGAGGTGTTTAGGAGAGATGGCACTGGAGTTTTTAACCAGATTGTTTAATCGAATCTTGGAAAGTGAGAGGATGCCTGAGGAGTGCAGAAGAAGTGTACTTGTACCAATTTTTAAGAATAAGAGGGATGGAAAAGAATAGAGAAGACAAGATGGAGTTGTACAGGATATGTACGAGGGAAATGTGCCAGTGGTGAGGTCTGCAGTAGGAGTGATGGCTCTGAGCCCTTTCTTATTTGCAGTGGTGATGGACAGGTTGGCAGATGAGGAGAGGAATGAAGGTCAGTAGGAACAAGACAGAATACATGTGTGCAAATGAGAGGGAGGTCAGTGGAATGGTGAGAATGCAGAGAGTAGAGTTGGCAAAGGTGGATGAGTTGAAATACTTGGGATCAACAGTACAGAGTAACAGGGATTGTGGAAGAGAGAGAAAAAAGAGTGCAGGCAGGGTGGAATGAGTGGAGAAGTGTGTCAGGAGTAATTGGTAACAGATGGGTATCAGCAAGAGTGAAAGGGAAGGTCTACATGACGGTAGATTTGTTATATGCGTTGGAGGTGGTGGCACTGATCATAAAACAGGAGACAGAGCTGGAGGTGGCAGAGTTAAATATGTTAAGATTTGCATTGGGTGTGACGAGGATGGACAGGATTAGAAATGAGTGCATTACAGGGTCCACTCAGGTTGGATGATTTGTAGACAAGATAGATAGATAGATAGATACTTTATTAATCCCAATGGGAAATTCAAAGTCAGTGAGGCGAGATTGCATTGGTTTGGTCATGTGTGGAGGAGAGATTCTGGGTATATTGGGATAAGAATGCTAAGGATAGAGCTGCCAGGCAAGAGGAAAAGAGGAAGGCCTAAGAGAAGGTTTGTGGATGTGGTGAGAGAGGACATGCAGGTGATGGATGTAACAGAGCAATATTCAGAGGACAGGGAGATATGGAAAAGATTATCTGCTTTGGCAACCCCTAACAGGAGTAGCAAAAAGAAGAAGAAGGTCTTATTAGTGCTCTGATCCGCCTGTCGATCTCACGCTCCATTCTTCCCTCACCCGTGAACAAGACCCCGAGATACTTGAACTCCTCTACTCTTTGCATCAACATATACCCCTAAAATCTTTTCAGCGGTTACTTCTTTTATGACACTGTCTCCCATCTTGTATTTATAACTCATGTTCCTTTTGCCCACGTGTAGCACTTTGCACTTTTCTACATTAAACTACATTTTCCAAATATTTGCCCAGTTTTGAATTTTGTCCACGTGCTTTTGAATTCTATTTGCTGCCACTTCAATGTTTGTCATCCCTCCAATTTTAGTGTCATCTACAAATTTGACAAGTTTACTAACTGTACCAGAATCAACATCATTAATATAAATCAGAAAAAGTACTGGTCCAAGGACAGATACCTTGGGGGAACCTAGGGTGTGAACCCTGGCCTGCTTACTGCAAAGGCACTGCTAGTCCTATATAAAATGATTAACTAGTTATACTTAAAACAATTTATTTCCTAATAAAATAAGTTTCATGATATTCAAGTTTACAAAACCAGTTTGATACCTAGTGCCCTCCAAATGTGGGCTGGATAAGCATACATTGAAAAATAAATAAAATTTTTTTAAAACCTGGTAAAACTATGGATGTTGTAGCTTTGCTGTCTCACAACAAGAAGACTGGAGTTCAAGTCTCAGTCCAAAGACAAACAGGTTAGGTAGATTGACAATGCTAAATTGCCCTTGATTTGTGTGTGTGTGTGCATGTATATGTGTGTGTGTGTGTTGCTCCCTGTCTAGGGATTGTGCCTGCCTTGCACTCAGTACTTGCTTGGATAAGATGCAGCTTCCACAAGACCGTGCTCTGGATAAGTAGGTTTGGAAAATTAATGGAAAGTAAAGCTATGTATATGAATGGTTATTGTTTTGAACATATGTTCTGCATATTGTGTATACGTGTGTGTATATATATATATATATTGCCATCTGGTGTCTTGGGGAGGCAGTGCCCCTCAGTAGCTTCCTTCCCCCATCCTTCTCTTCTCTGGACGTCCCCCCCAGGTTTAGAAGCCAGCCACCCGCCACAATATATATATATATATATATATATATATATATATATATATATATATATATATATATGTACTAGCTGTGTAAGCCTGTGCTGTAAAATGCCCAGGGTCCTAGAAACTATTGAAATTGTCAGAAAAAAAATGAAGTGTACAGATGTCAGGTAATTGAAAGGAGCTACTCTGGGCATCTCTCTCCTAGGAGGATTTGTTTTTCTGACGTGCTCACATCGCTTTTGCATTAGCAGCGGGAGGAAAAGTAAAAGGGATACCGTTTTGTTGATGTTAGCATCTAAGCGACTTTGTCTTTCTTAAGTGGTTTCATTTTGCTGACGTGCTGGCCCCACTTGTGTTATTAGCGGCTAAGCGAGTTTTACGTTTCTTCCCTTACCCCGACTCCACCTCTCACTTCTGGGCCAGACAGACACACACACTTTCACGCATTGACTTTTATATATAAGACTAGGGGGCTCTGCCCCCTATTTGCTTCGCTCGATAACCCCCGGGTTTAGTTATCCAGATTTACAATTAAAAGAGATTGTTATTTTCATTTCATTCATTTTCATTATTTTTTTATTTCTTGATTTTTGCCAGAAATAAAGCTGTAGTGAATGAGTTATTCTCCTCCCCAACCCTGGGGCTGCTAGTGCCGTGCTGCATGATCTGCATGTCACGCTGCGCGTCGATCATTTAAGAGCCTGTATAGCAACTGCTGCTGCTTGTGATGCGCTGCATGATCAGCATGTCGCGCTGTGTAATGATCATTTAAAAGCCTGTACAGCAGGTACTGCTGCTTGTTATGTGCTGCATGATCTGTATGTTGAGCTGCGTGACAATCATTTAAAAGCCTGTAGAGCAGCTGTCCTTTTATCTCACTTCTTTATCTTGTGGGACTTCAAAGTGTCTTCCGTGCAAGTAGTCTTGCGGGACTTCAAAGTGTCCTCCAAGAAGACCTGCTGTGCATGTGTACTGCGCCAACATTTTTGAATTCTTTACGACGTTCTACTTTGTCATCTACTCTTTGTCCTTTATTTCCGGCCCCGGGCGTGGTTAAATGTCTTTCTTGCGGGACGGCTTTGGCTGAATGCACACTAAGGAGTTGCGGTCGGATCAGCTGCTGTCTTGCTGCTGCTGCTGCTGCTGCTGGTGAGCTGCGTGTTTTGCTTGTCGCGCTGCACAACAATCATTTAAAAGCCTGTATAGCAGCTGTCCCTTTGTCTCACTGCCTTGTCTCGCATGACGTCAAAGTGTTTTCTGTGAAGATTAAGTCTTGTCTCCCTTCCAAGATTTTTTTTTAAAAGAGAGATATATTGTTTGCATATTGTGTGTGTGTATATATGTATATATATATATATATATATATATATATATATATATATATATATATATGTATTATATATAAATACATACTGTATTTATTTACTGTATATATATGTATGTATGTATGTAAGAATACAACTTTAGGTACATAATGTATTTTGAGGCAAACCTAATTGTGGGTTGATAGGCTTTTGCTGGGGTGTGTGTACTTTCTTTTATGTTAAGTTAGGTGTAGTTATTATGGTAATTCAGTTTCTACAAATTTCACTATGGTAGATTTCTCAATAATGCTAATAATGCACAAGACATAGGAATGTATGCTGTTCCAAATGTTGTGCATTGCTTGCAGCAAGTTTGAGTTCAAGGTCATGTAATCAGGCATCTGAAGCTTTCAAGAATTACTGTGTTTTAATGAGGATTTATAGTAGAGATGCTTCCTGTCAGCCTCTGCAGACCTACTTTATATGATTGAGATCCTGTTTTAGCAAGTAAACAAAAACAAGAACCTGTCATCTGCCAAATCATTGATGAATAGGTATTTGTATTGTATAGACAACAGAGAACTTTTACATGTCAAATGAAAATAAAAGTTTGCTTAATTTTTAATTAAAAATGTTTTTGAAATTATTATGCATTTTCGTGCTACATATGCTATAGGTAGACACAGGCTTCATATGCCTTTACCAACTTGGTCTACCAGGTCTGAACCACAGGTCTGGTAATAACATGTTCCAGTTACAAAAAAATTGTTGGTTAATTATTTATTTTCCCAACCCTTAAGGCTTCTATGCTGTAATGAGCTTAGAGGTTTTTTTAACTGCACAAGAAATTAATTGTGCTAAAAGTGGATTTTTTAAAAACCTACATATATTTTTATTTTTAGCTAAAAGTACTATTAACTGTCTTTCAGTTGTTTAGAAACACTTAGTTTTTCAGCAGGTTTTTAATATTGACTGGAAATGAAAACATCAGTTCAGTTCATTGTCTTATAAAAACATAAGATTGCTTTTATGTAGTTGGTTTGTGCAGTACTTTACGTTTAAGCCATGTTCATGTGTCTTTCAGTCATGTAATGAAAGAACTTATTGACACGGAGCGAGTCTATGTAGAAGAACTGCTGTCTGTCCTTTTGGTGAGAGCCTAACCCCTTACCTCTTAGACCTTTTAATATCGTATCTACAATGATAGTTGCATGTCTATGATTGGTTAGATTAATCATACAGGGCAAAGTATTATGATCCTGAAATGATAAAAGGTTGTTCTACTATCTTTTACAGGGGTATCGGGCAGAAATGGATAACCCTGCATTGTCTCCTCTCCTGCCTCCATTACTGCGTGATAAGAAGAGCGTCCTCTTTGGTAACATGGCTGAAATATACAACTTTCACAGCAGGCACGGCAAGAAAACTGATATTTTTCTTAGGCAGACATTTCTGTTTTGTTCGTAATATAATACCTAATTTCGGATTTTTACTGTGGCCGTGTTAATATCAACATTTTCTTTCAACTTTCAAAATATCCATCCATCCATCATCCAACCCGCTACATCCTAACTACAGGGTCACGGGGGTCTGCTGGAGCCAATCCCAGCCAACACAGGGCGCAAGGCAGGAAACAAACCCTGGGCAGGGCGCCAGCCCACCACAGGGCACACACACACACCAAGTACACACTAGGGACAATTTAGAATCGCCAATGCACCTAACCTGCATGTCTTTCGACTGTGGAAGAAAACCAGAGTACCCGGAGGAAACCCACGCAGACATGGGGAGAACATGCAAACTCCACGCAGGGAGGACCCGGGAAGCGAAACCCGGGTCTCCTTACTGCGAGGCAGCAGCGCTACCCACTGCGTCACCATGCCACCCACTTTCAAAATATTTCAGAGAAAAACATTCTTATTATCAGATAATATACTGCTGGTCATTTCAGCTCCCAAATAAACAGAAAAATAGAGTCTATTGGAGAAATATTATCTATTTGGCATATGGCTAGAACAGGTTCTGTTATTTGTCCCTCGCTATAACTTTTGGCTAAGTTTTTTTTCTTGCTAACAAACATAGGGAAACAGTATGTCCTCATGTAAATTTAATAAAAAATAACTGCAATCGTTAAGCTACATTAGATCTAAACTTGTGATTCTGTTATTATTGTAAATATTATTTATGCCAAAAGTCTGAAAAGGCCATGAAATCTATAGAAAATACTGTATGTAGACAATGAGGACAATGAAAGTTAAATTCTAGTAGAATTGTATATGAAGCATCATTGCCTCTCTGCATTTCATGGGTGAATGATGATCTACCATCAGGGTGACCTGAGATTGCACCCTGACATATACAAGAGCAAAAATGAATACAGATGTAGGACCAAATTCACTGCAATTGTAAGATCACATTTATTTGTATTTTGTTTTTTACTACAGTGAGTGTTATGCAAAATTAGTCAACTGTACCTGTAGTAGGATTTTACGATTTTTATAGCACTCCTGCTGAAATAATCCCCTGCCCCAATTCAGATTTCATGTACTGTCACTTACTGTCCTGTAGATTATGCTCCAGAAATTTAATTACTACCTAAAAGTAGCTGTTTTTCTGTTGCAGTCATAAAATATGTTCATAGAGTGTAACTATATGTGTATGACACCCAAGACCTGTGGGGATCTGATAATGCTATAACTCATTTTCTCAATTACGTAGATAATACTGAAGAGTTAATCATTATGCCGATAGCCTTTCCTAATAATCAAATTAATCCAACAGTCACCAAAGCATAATAATAAATATAGTCCGATTCGGACTATGTTTGTAAAAAATGCCTTGTCGTGCAAACTCTTCTGTAGAACACAGGTGCTATATAATACATAATGTGAGAGACTCACAAAGATACCCTTCACAACACTCCAAAGTAATACAGTGTAGAAAAAACTAACAGCATCTTTAATGTGCACTTTCCGAACTGGTGGCCAATCAATTTCTTAATTGGAGACACAGAATCTGTTCTTTTAAGTTTAAGGATTAATTGGTAACTGTATGTTGATCTATATCAAATATAAATGTATGGGATCATCCCCATCTCGGAGCACAATGCAACTGACCCATTATGTCCTTGTTTATCATAAGGGCATTTTAAATGGGATTATAAAAAGCATATATCTTAATGGCTGTTTAGATATTGCATTATATAATGTAGTTGTGCTCTATACCCATTTCAGATTTGTTTTGTTTATCCAAGCTACTGTCGATCAAAACAATTTTAAATAAACATTTTTTTTATTTTGTTTTTTGATACAGTGCATACATCTTTCATTGCTTAAATGGTTTAAACTTTATTTGTAATTTAATCATCTAGAATTAATTGTGCAAATGTTTTGTTTGAATTTATGAAATTTGTATAAATAATCCCTGCTGGCTGGGTAGAATTAATTTTTTTGCTGTGTGATCTTGAATCCTGAAAACTACCTAGGCATTCACCAACAAATTGGTGAATATTGGACAACATTTTCTATCAAAACTTCGTTTCCATCCATCCATCCATTTCCCAACCCGCTGAATCCGAACACATGGTCACGGGGGTCTGCTGGAGCCAATCCCAGCCAACACAGGGCACAAGGCAGGAACCAATCCTGGGCAGGGTGCCAACCCACCGCAGAAACTTCGTTTCACACAATTCAAACACAAAGTAATAGATACATTTTGGTTAGAATGGCAGCACAGTGGGTGTCATTGCTGACTGACAATTAGGGAGTCTTCTGTTGAGATTCAGGTCTGGTCCAAGTCCAATATTGGTCAATACAGGGTTTCTGTAGCTTCAGTCATGGTGACTGACCCTGTACTGGACTAAACAGGTTTGATAACAAATCAATGGAAAGTTAATTACTAAAATGTGTGCTCAGAAAAAGTGTCTTTTATATAAACCTTCATTAGACTAAGAACTTCGTATTTAAAGCATTTCCTAAAATCAGTGTTAGATTTTGTAAATGTGAGGGCCGTGCAAAAATATGTTTTCATATTATATAGTTTGGTCCTGAAAGCAGCAAAGGTACTTTGGATTTTACTTAAAATGTTGATTACTATCATTTTTTGATGCTGCTAGATCACACTCAATAGTAAATAAGTTTGAAATGAATGGGTCAATTGATGTGAATATGATATAGTTTCAGGCGGCACGGTGGCGCAGTAGTAGCGCTGCTGCCTTGCAGTTAGGAGACCTGGGTTTGCTTCCCGGGTCCTCCCTTCGTGGAGTTTGCATGTTCTCCCCGTGTCTGCGTGGGCTTCCTCCGGGTACTCCGGTTTCCTCCCACAGTCCAAAGACATGCAGGTGAGGTGAATTGGCGATTCTAAATTGTCCCTAGTGTGTGCTTGGTGTGTGTGTGTGTGTGTGTGCGCGCCCTGCGATGGGCTGGCGCCCTGCCCGGGATTTGTTTCCTGCCTTGCGCCCTGTGTTGGCCGGGATTGGCTCCAGCAGACCCCCGTGACCCTTTAGTTAGGATATAGCGGGTCGGATGATGGATGGATGATGTAGTTTCCAGTTTTACTTAAACTTTTGCATCAGAAAATGCACAAATAAAACTTACATGAATCTGTATTCCCATTAAATGGTTTTTAAAATTTGTGAAAGTCTGAAATTAGAGGGAAATTCAAAAGGCAAAATATTTTGTAGTACAGTAATCCCTCCTCCATCGCGGGGGTTGCGTTCCAGAGCAACCCGCGAAATAAGAAAATCCGCGAAGTAGAAACCATATGTTTATATGGTTATTTTTATATTATCATGCTTGGGTCACAGATTTGCGCAGAAACACAGGAGGTTGTAGAGAGACAGGAACGTTATTCAAACACTTCAAACAAACATTTGTCTCTTTTTCAAAAGTTTAAACTGTGCTCCATGACAAGACAGAGATGACAGTTCAGTCTCACAATTAAAAGAATGCAAACATATCTTCCTCTTCAAAGGAGCAAACAAATCAATAGGGCTGTTTGGCTTTTAAGTATGCGAAGCACCGCGGCACAAAGCTGTTGAAGGTGGCAGCTCACACCCCCTCCGTCAGGAGCAGAGAGAGAGAGAGAGACAGATAAAAAAAATCAATACGTGCCCTTCGAGCTTTTAAGTATGCGAAGCACCGTGCAGCATGTCGCTTCACGAAGCAGCTGCACAGAAGGTAGCCAACGTGAAGATAATCTTTCAGCATTTTTAGACGAGCGTCCGTATCGTCTAGGTGTGCGAACAGCCCCCCTGCTCACACCCCCTTCAGCGCAAGAGAGACAGAGAAAAGTAAGTTGGGTAGCTTCTCAGCCATCTGCCAATAGCGTCCCTTGTATGAAATCAACTGGGCAAACCAACTGAGGAAGCATGTACCAGAAATTAAAAGACCCATTGTCCGCAGAAATCCGCGAACCAGCAAAAAATCCGCGATATATATTTAAATATGCTTACATATAAAATCCGCGATAGAGTGAAGCCGCGAAAGGCGAAGCGCGATATAGCGAGGGATCACTGTAAATACATTTTCTGTTTTTTAAGTTTCTTTTTTTGCATATGATCAAAAAGCCTAAAATTGCTTTCATTTTATGTTTTATAGGCATGATACCCTTGTTAGCATTGCTGCCACATGAGCTCCTTTTTCTGGATTTAAATCCCATTTCCAGTGATTGTCCATGTAAAATTATGTTCATGCTCTCTTTGTGTGTTTGTATATGTGTTTTTCTACCACATCCCCCAAAGGCACATGTGTTAAGCTAATTGGTTAATCTAAACTAACCCTAATGATGGACTTATACCCTACTCAGGGTTGGGTCCTGCTTTATGCCTAGTACTACATCCTGCAGGCCTGCCATTTCAGGTTTTTTTAAAAAATCTGAAATGATTTTATATATGTTAATTATTAGTTTTTTTCAAGGTGTACTGTGTTTGTCAATTTTCTAGTTATTTAATGTTTCTACATTATAACATGGTTTATAAATTTTGATGCACTAAACATTACAATCTTAGCCATCTGTAAAATAATTATTGAGTTATCAGAAGAAAAATTTGATTTATAAGTATTTAACTGATCATTTTGTTGTGGGAAATATACTGTTTAAATCTGAAAACTGAAGTAGAGTACAGTTTTTAATTATGTATGTGATGACACTTTTAAAAAGGATCGTTCTCCCTTTAGATAACTGATGATGCCCAAAAGGTAAACCTGGCTTATGATTCTATGTTTGACAATGAGCACATGTGCCTTCATGGTATAATTTTGTTGTCTTCTCTTTCAGGATTTTCTTGAATGCCCTGGAGAGATGCCTGGAGACTCCAGAACGAGTAGGGCACTGCTTTCTCGAAAGAGTGAGTTGCACTTGGTCCTTAAGAGTGGAAATTTAAGAGTAATTAATAAGTTGGCAAAACAGAAGAGTACATGAACTATATTTACAACATGTTCATAACTCATCCAATATGTACCTTTCCTTAATTAATTTCTCTTCATGTTTTTCACAATATTTAAAAAATGAAATTAAGCTACAATGTGACAGTATTTCCCTTGTAATAATCCTGACTTGTTTCCATTGATTCTGGGATTTTGTCATAGCCCATGCAATCATTAATTGGGTTAAGAGGATAAGAGAATATTTTGTGTTACTTTTCAACTCTGTTTAGTAAACTTATTCTTATATGGTCTGCTTCCATTACCTTACAAATTTATAGTTACTAGCCATCCCCTGCGGCTCCGCCCGCATAGTAGTGAAACAGGAAAAACTTTAAAAATCAATAAAACAAACAGGTATCGCTAGCTAACTGGAGGCAAGGTGCACTCCAAAACACAGAGGTTCACCGGCTTGAACCGAGGCTGGCGTGTGAGTGAGGAGGGCCCTGACCGGCTCCCTACTCCTGACGTCACTCTTCTCCCTACCCTTGGCCTGCAGCCTCTGTCTCTGATTAGTGAGAATATATCAGTCCTGCAAGTGAATTATGATTCTTAGCGTGAAGAGAGAAGTTGCAAAATCAACCGTAATGTTCAAGCAAATTATAGAAAAAAATGATTTAAATCCGTTAAAGAAGTTCTCTCATTCACGAGCTAAGCGGAGGTAAGTTACACGCCCTGAGGCTGGCGTGTAAGTGAGGAGGGCCCCGCACCCTCCCCTTGGCCCACTGTGTCTTTCTCAGATTTGCGCAAATTAATCGGTCCTACAAGCAAACTATGATACTTTGCACAATGAGAGAAGTTGCAAAATCAACTGGAATGTTCAAGCAAATTATAGAAAAAAACGGATCTAAATCCGTTAAGTAGTTCTCTTGTGAAAAGCAGACAGACGGACAGACAGACGTTGGGTTTTATATATAGAGAGAGACTAGCAAACTACCTGTACTTCGCAGTGGAGATGTAGTGTGTTAAAGAAGTTATGAAAAAGAAAAGGAAACATTTTAAAAATAACATAACATGATTGTCAATGTAATTGTCATAGGCTTATTTTAATATTGAGAATGAATTTGTGAATTGTAACGAAAAGGCAGGCCAACAATAACAGGTTTGAAGCAGTGAAGTAAATGAAAAGGCAGGAATCACCAGCAGGAAAACGTGAAGGAAGGTGAACAATAACAGGCTTGAAGCGGTGGAGTAAAGAAGAAGGGAGCAGTGAGCATGACGAACAGCTGAGGAAAGTAAGGAAGCGAGTGAGGAGGCACATGAGTGTGGGATGTCATTAATGTATATAGGCAGGGAACCAACCATGTGGTAGGTGCGCGGACAGCTGGCGTGCTGAAAAAGGATGGGGGACCGGGGGCGGCCCTTGTGCATCTCTGCCGTGAAATAAATCGCTTGTTAATGCAAATAAGGAATGAAACCACCAAAAGGAGAGGTCAGTTCCGAAAGTTCCTCGCAGCATAATGGTGAGAACCGGCAAAAAGAAGACGTTATTTTCGAAAGTTCATTACGGGGCACGGCGCAAAAATGAAACATACTTAACATTTGTAAGTACAATGTAAAGAATGAGCATGGGAAGTGTGGGCTTCCTATGTATATTGGAAGTCACAGAAATAGTGAGGAGGGGTTTCCCCTATCTATATATACAGTTTAGGTGGTACACCCATTTCCCCCCCCCCTTGGGTGTTGCAATAGGACATGAAACAAACGTAACTTTTGTAAGTACACTGCAAGGAATGAGCACGCGAAATTTCATATGCCCACCTGTATGGAAAGTGGGAGAATTAGTGATGAGTCAGTGAGAGCTTTGCCTTTTATATGTATAGATAATATTCTCAGGTCGTGGGGGCCAGAGCATGCCTTGGCTGCATTGATGCAAGGCAGAAAATATTCCTGTACAGGGCCTCAGTCCATTGCAGGGCATTTAAAGTAATTGTATAGTTAATGTAAAAGTTTGGACTATATGCAATAAAACTCAAAAATGCCATACTTAACTCAAAAATACCTGGAAATGTGTGTATAAAAATATACACATGCATTCATTCATGTGTACAGTGATGGACTTACAACCTGTGACCTTCGACTGCATTAAGAAAGCTTGATATTAGATACAGTAAATGGATGGTTGAATGGAGGCACTATCATCAGTAGTGTATATATATTTCTTTTTTCAACTAGTTATGTTAATCTGCCTAACTATTAATGCGTATGTTGTAGACGAGAAACAAGGTAAGACAAACGTAAGGTTAAGAAAACAAAATTCCATTATAAAGATATTCCAGAGAAAAAGGAATCTATAACAGAAGTTTGTTATGCTAAATTAGTTTTTTAATATCTAAGACAAGGACCATAGACATGGTCCATCTAGTATTGGTATATTGATCATTTGGGGGCCCCTATAGCTAGAAGCTCTGCAGTTTGCAATAGTTTGGTTATCCTTGGATTTTAGGATGATTGTACACCCTAAAGTCAACGCATTAATATTGTGTTTGAGGTGAATAGGTGCCCCACCTTGTGCCATGTGCACATTTAAAGTAGCAGAGTGGTCCTAGACTAATGGATAGAAAGAAACTAGATGTCATTGTGAGAAGGCAAGTGCCACTAAGAGGGTGTTGTGCTCGGCCAAAAGGGTAGTAGACAGGGGCCAGACAGGCCATTAAAACGCCTACAGACTACAGTTCCCACCAGGCAGTAGGCATGCACTAGGGCTTAGGGGAGGATGCCATCAGTACAGTCAAATATTTGTACCAGCCAAAGTAGAATCTTGTCTAAGACAGCAGGTAAAGAATTTTCCTGTCAACTAATTTGGAATACAATTTTATTCCCTCGCTGGATTGAAGCTTTTGCCTTAGAGTACGTCTTTTGTCTCATTGTGAGTTGTGTTTAGCCATGTTGAATTTCTTAAAAAAAAAAATTCAGTTTATTTTCATCAAGACCCATTTCTGAGAAATTTTCAGGTTGTATGGCATTGCCAAACCCTTAAGGAACAATGATAATTTCTTTCAACCCACCAGAAGAACACTTATACAATCCCAAAAAACTCTTTTTTGTGAGTTTATTGTTTGCAAAGTCGCATGTAAAATAAACATTTGTGTCAGTTATGCAAAACTTCGTTGCACAGGGAAACTCATCTGTTTAGCTTACCTACAGTATTATTTTGGGATGTTATATTAGAAGCAGGTATCAACAATGGGTGGATGGATATTATACATCACTCACAAAGCAAGATTTGTGCCACTAGACAAAGACACTTCCAGCCTGCTCTGTGTTGGTCGGGTATGCTGGTAGGAAGTTCATTACACTGTGTACATGTGACAATAATTGAAATGAACCAATGCCACTACATTTTTTATCAAACCAAAGCCTTACATTTTTGTAAGAAGCCAACGCTCTTGTACACTTTTTCATAGAGTATGCAACTGTATTATGAGATAAGTAGTAGTAGTGCCAAGCTATTCAGAATATGGTAGAAAGAGGATTAACGATGATGGTGTTAGTATCTTTTACTGTTTCTTGATTATAGACATTTATTTAAGTCCATTGTATGATGAGGAGGTCATAATTTTAGGCTTTGGTGCCAACACAGCATTGAAATTTACAGCAATTTCAAATCAACATTGAATGAATCAACTTTGAATCATTGTTATAATATTATCAAAAACATTCACTGGTGATGTCTCCTGTAATAATAACCTGCAGCAATGTTTTTGAACCTAATTCTACTCTTGCCCCTTACTGTACATTCTTTCTGAGGCCCATGGATTCAGTTATTCATCAAGCCAGTTTATTAATATGACATTAAACATTTATTCGTTAAACCACACTAAACAAGTAAATATAAAGAAGTAGTGTTCAGGGTTCCAACCCAGCATAGAAATTATTGACCCTTGAGAGCAGAGAAATTGATAGATATCAGAAAGGTAGTGTAGATAAAGAATGGCACACTTTCATTTCAGTCAACAATAACAAAAGGGTTAACGTTAGAAAGCACATCGATACTATATATTATATGCAACAAATTAACATAATTCTTGATCAAAATCTTTAAATGCCTTTCAGACAGCCTTGGAGTCACAACTCCTCCTAACCCATTAACAGATATGTTTGGTGTACTTCCAGATGGGCTTAAAGTGGAAAAGGACAAACAAACTCTAATTGCCTTTACTACACTGTTGGCATGTAGACTTATCTTGCTCAACTGGAAGAATCCTCATTTATCTTTATTCATTTATTAATTTGTCTTTTTACTTTTTTTTTACTAGCTTAAAGTTTTACTCTGCTGGCCTAGCTCTCTTTCTCAGGGTTGGGGGAGGGGGGGATTTGTTTCGAACCTATTTTTGTAAAACTTGATTTATCTGCATGGAATGTTATTTGATTATAATAAAATCAAATAAATAAATAAATAAAATAAAATGGAGTCTTACATTGGACGAAATGGGGATGAATAATACAAAGAAAGACCATAAAAGCATGCAAGGACTTTCACTAGCCTACCCAGCAGAGGCTCCCTGAGACCAGCTTACTCCCAACTACAGCAGTAGTCTTTGGCCTGACTAGGCCCAAAAATAGGAAAAGTGGTTTTAAATTTAAAAATAAACCTAACCATTTGCAGAATGCCTCACAACAGGGAAAATCCTTGAAAAACCCCAGCTTGTGACCAAAAGGCAGGAGATAATCCTTTATAAATAAAAATATTTGTTGAAAAGAAAGAATAATGAAAGGTGTTCAGAAGACCAAACATGAGGCAATCCTAAGGCAAATAAGTCCCAATACACAATCTAGTTATGAAATCCAAAAACAATAGCACAAAAATCAAAGAACTAACAAAAAAACAAAGTAGGCGATACTCACAAAATCATTCCAAATACACTTCAGTGAAACACTGCCTGAACTCCTTTACTATGGACTGAAATAGCCAGAGGGTGGTCTCAAGAGTGGTAATGTCAGTGTTGCCCTTCCTCTTGGGGAACCACCAACAAAGCACACAGAATGAAGGAGTATTGTAGAAGATAGTTCATAATTACAGTCATTACAAAAAATTCTGATTAGATGCTGTGCAACTGACAGTGGGATCGGCTTGTAAAGAGGCATGAGCAATTGAGATCACTGTGGCTGCTCCTCATTAGCTGCACCGGGAGTTAAATGAGTCAATGCCTGCATCACCTAGATGAGGAGATCAATTTTTGGAGCTCAGTTTAGTTGTTTGTAGCAAAAGCAGTTGAAGAGGCAGTAGGTGGTTTTCTTTGGAAAGATGAAAGCGTCAAACCTGTGTAGTGATTGTGGAGGCAGGGAAGACACCGGAAGTGCTCTGCAGGTACTGATTTAGAGGTGGCAGGGTGGATTCCCTGCTGTCTGCCTGGAGATTGCAGTGAAAGGGCAAGTAGGTACAGCAGAGTTGGGATGATGGGCATGATGGTTGCTAAGTCAGAGCCGCACAGATGAGTGAAGTCACTGGGAGATAAACTGTGGCTGGCTATGGAAGACACCGCACTTAGAAGGGAGTAAGCAGTGCGAAACAAGGCACCACTTGTGTTTTTTCATAGGGAACATGGTGAATTAAAGTGAGGCAATCACCACTCATGTTCTGAGTGCAAGGTATACTTCTTTGGTGACTGGAGTCAAATTGGACTTTTTTTCTTTTAATAAATTCGAACAAATGGATTTTGTACATTTGGTGTTAACTTTTTATTACCCTCATTTTAATTAACTGGTTTTATGAAAATCTATTAACTGCACTTTGGACATTTTTGCTTTAAATACATATGCACTTTGGACTAAAGGAAAATTTTAACCTTGTCTCTCAATTGCTGTTGGCCCATTCTCAGTTACGAACTACTAGTGGCTCATGGGGACAATGTGCTGTTGGTTACGTATCCCAAACAGTGACCCATGACAGTACTATTAACTTAAAATAGACAGTGAGGCTAGCAGTCTGCATTAAAACTGAAAGGTGCAATACTCGTAGCTGTTGTAGTGAAAACTGAAAAAGTTACCTACTGTAGTAGCATCAGCCTCAACTGACAGAGAATGGTGTTTATCAATTTCTTGCAGGAAAACAAGAAAAAAAGTACCGGTACTCTTAGAAAAATTAGTAAACACTGTTCGTCATACATGGTGTTTTGCTTTGTTAATATTGCTTCCTGGCAATTTTTGTGTTGCAGAAGTCCAACTTCCAGATGTATGAACAGTATTGTCAGAACAAGCCACGGTCTGAACTGCTCTGGAGACAATGTTCCGAGAGCTTGTTTTTCCAGGTAAATTCATCCTAACCTACCCTTTCTTATCAACAAGAGTTACATACTGTATCTGTTTCACTGAAGCTGTCAGACTGGTTGATTTTTGAAATGGCATAGTCCTTGTGTGTGTAAAATTGAGTGCATTGTGTTTCACACAGCAGCTACTGAGTTTTAGGTTATGGTACTTAAGCCAAAAAAGGGATCAGTATAAAAATACGTTTATTCCATTTTGTTTGCCATAAATTCTAATGTTAGAAGTCTCTAGCTTAGTTTTCTGTGTTGCTGTAGCAGCTTCATTTCATTTCTCAGCTACTTAAGTTCTTAAGTTAATTTCCATTTTTAACTAGACTTGACAATTTCTCAGATGCCTTCTTTCAGCTTTTGGTGTATATTCTTACAAAGTTTAAAAATGCTAGAATAGATAAAGTATTTTTTAAAATTTAGAAAAAATGCTTCATTTTATGTGGAAAATTATTACATACCAAGATTACGAAGAAATAATTTTAATTTGAAAAATACTGAATTTGTTCTTTAAAATTTTGACAATCTCTAGTGCATCATTAGTGCTTCTTTTTGTGAACCATTCATGGTAAATATTCATGGAATTTAATTTGTGTGTATATATGTACAGTAAAACCTCGATTATCCATCAGGGGTTGGGACCAAGGCCATGACGGGTAAGAGAAAAGGCAGATAACAAAACAGTTATTTTTAAAATGATATACAGTAGATTAGTTTAGCAAATAGTCGTATTTATTTACACAACAAAACCACATTCACAAAATTTAACAAAATTAATTAATTCATATAATATTGTAATGATCATTGTAACAAGCAAATACAACTCAGAGGTACTGAACTTTTTTAAGTTTTACTTGGAGTCTTCGTTCCATAACAAACGGTGCCCTATCTTATACTCTGTTATCTGGGATACGGAGCACACTTCCAAAACAATAAAAGAAAGCTTTCCCTACCAATCAGTTTATCTCCTGCCTCTTACATTCTTTTCACTCTGTACCACTCCTGCTTAGAGTCTCCTGACTCCCTACTCAAAACTTCTTTCCGCCACACCTTCCTTCTTCTCCCAGCTTTTCCTATAACTCATTTCCTAAGAGGCATTGTGATATGACAGGTCCGCGGCTCAGTAGGAATGGCCAGTTTATAAATTAATAATTGCCGCACTCGTAGCTTAGAAGGGGTGTGGCAGTGTGGCAAGAATGGTTCCCTGGGCGTTTCCACACTGAAGTGCACAGGTGTGGGATCATCCATGTTCGTTATTGATGCCGGGAGCTTCTAACCGCCGCACTTGTGCCACGTCCCCATTATAAATAATAGGAGCGTGAGTGCGGAGGGAAAAAACAGATTGAAAAAGAGAGATGAAAAAAGAAAAGGACAGAGGTTAAAAAGAATAAAAGGGAGAAGGCTGGAGAAGGAGCTGGTGCAGGAGCGAGCAAGTGAGAGCAGGCTCGCTGTGATGGCGATAGGCAGCTGGGAAGTGAGTCCTAGCAGAGTGTTTGGTTGGCACTTGGGGGCTGGATGGATTGGGTCACACCTGCTGAGTTTTACAGAGGAGCAGGAGTGAACACGATTGAGGACGGCTTGCCGCGGAAGGCAGTGGGAGTCAGAGGCTTGGGAGGTGGAAGCCCTAGCGTGAGCACCCTGGTCGCTGGGGAACCCGAGACTTGGTCTGGCGGAGCCATACGAAGCCAGGGGTCGGAAGGCTACCAGACCAGTAGGAGAAGATCAGCTGCAGGTAGGGAGACTCCCCTGGTGCAGGACCCAGATGGGAGAAACATGGGAGCCGGCAGCTAAAGAAGGAACCAGGTTTTTTAAAGGGCTGCTTCCAGTCATTACTGATTTTTAACCTCATTTTTAAATGGAATATTTATTGGATTATTTTGACCTCTACATTGCACCCTGTTTTTATGGATTATTTATTTATTTGTGGATTTTTGATGCACTGCACTATTTACATTATTTGAACACTGTTTGGTTTTGACTGGTTTTGGTTTTTTAATAAAAAGCACCATTTGCACTTTGCACCTTCCCCTTGCTTCGTTTGGCGTCCTCATTGTCCAGCTCATCCGGTTACATTACCGATGGTGTTGGGTTCGAGGGTTCCCAAAAGGGAAGTGGGAACATGGAGCAAAGACCCGCATCGTCACAGGCGTGTCCGCCCCTTACAGAACAAAAGCCATTTACCTAGTCCCATCACTTACAGCATTCCATTCTTTCTGCTCCTCCACAGCACATCACAAGCTATATGCATGTCACAATATATTAACAAAACATAATATAACAGAATTTAAAAAGAAAATTACAATACAGAAGAACATTAATACAGAATAACATTACCGTCAGTGGTTTCCATTTTCGATTTGTTTTTCAATGTTGTCGGCATCATGCTTTATATTATTCACTGTTGTTCTTCCTACTCCATAAACTGAAGCAATACTTGAAGCACTTTTGCTGTAACACCACACGTGTACGTTTATCAGCCATAACAGTGCATAGTAGATTAATTATAACAAAAGAGAAAAGCTAAGAAACGTTATTAAAACTGAAGGTATGTAACTGACACTGTGATTTCAAAATGTGGCATGAAAAGTGGTGCTGGAGAAGAACACCAAGGAGAGAGTTGTTCTATTGTGCATAGCTCGTAGCGGGATTGCACGGCTGTAGTAGTACAGTAATAGGTAGGTGCTGGCGTGCGGAAAGTTTTGTTTTTTTTTTAGTTTTTTGGCCCTGACAGTTAATGAAGACAGAAGGTTATGTAGTGTGATGACAAAGTGATGAATAGTTGAGGTTTTACTGTAATAGGAGGGACCCAAAAATTCACAGAATTAAAAATATATTATACAACTTACAGCAATTTCACTTCAGTGACCGTCAATGTACACCTCTTGAGATTCAATACTTTTGACCCAGTGCTACTTCCGTTCCTGAAAACATTTCCTGTGCTCATCTTTGTTACTGTGTCAATTGCCTCCAGCGATTTGTATGTGCTGGGTTTTTTAGCAAATTGTCTGACCTTCAGCCTCAGTTTTAATTTGGGGAACAAAAAACGTCATGGTGAGATCTGGTGAATTCAGTACATGCAAAGGAACAACTGCATTGGATTCGGACAAAGGTGTGCGTACAGGTGTGTTATCATGGTGCAAAAATAAGTTTTGCTTGCTTCTTGATGCTTTCCCACAAATGCCTTAGTAGTTTAGTGTAATGTTGGTAATTAACAGTCTGTTCTCTTAGAAACTCTTAATTAACAAACCTGCTAATGTTAAAAAATGTGATCATCATTGTTTTGATGTTTGATATGACCTGATCTGCTTGTAGAAAAAAATCATGATTGTAGAATAAATGTCAGAAATATGCATCTCGATGAACTTAGCATTGTGCCACTTGGCAGACTGTTTAACAAGACTTTAAACATGTATTGACCAATTTTGAGAATTTCTATTTCCTCCCTCATGAATTTCATGTCATGTCATTTTCTAACCCACTTAATCCAGACCAGGATTGAGGGGTATGTATGTATCCATGTATTTAATATTCTGTAGATACATTCCACACTGCCAATAGGATAACATACTGTACCTTTAAACCAGCTAAAGTGTAATATTATATTTTATTTTAGGGATAGTTGAGTGGATAAAGGTTTGTAATCCTTAATACATTGTAGACAAGTAGTAACAGGTAAAAAATATAGATGTTACAAATTTCCTCACAAATCTGTAATATGTCTTTCTCCATTGAAGGAGTGCCAGAAGAAACTTGATCACAAGCTTGGATTGGATTCCTATTTACTCAAACCCATTCAGAGACTCACTAAATACCAACTTTTACTAAAAGTGAGTAAGAAAATCTATAAAACATACCAATAACCCTGTCATGAGCATTATTTGGAAGGGTTCTTTGATTGTGCAGCTAGTAACTATCATGTCATGCAAACAAATTAGTTAAACCTGTAGGCTATCGAGGAAGAATTGAAGTGATCTCCTCTTCAGTAGTAACCTTGGTTAACGCAGGAAAGATTTGTGAGAAAAAGGGGAGAGACCCGTCAGTTATGTCAACATAAACATTTAAAGCAAATTTTATCACCCAATGATTTAATGATTCGTATTAACCTCATTTCATTGCATATGGTCTTGCTAACTCCTGCTTCTTAATTTCCTTCCTGATCTTTTAGGAGCTACTAAAGTATAGCGTAAGCAGTGAAGGGTCCAAAGAGCTAGAAGAGGCGCTTGAAGCCATGCTACAACTACTTAAATCAGTAAACGACTCTATGCACCAGATCTCCATTACTGGTTATGATGTAAGTATTTGTGCTATATGCTTCAAGTAACTTTTTGACATCACAATAACAAAAAGATAACCACTAGAAAAATAATTCAGTCCTTTAAAATTTCACATGCTTTTCAGTAGAACTGATTTCTAGTGCCTGTCTGGATGGAAGCAGTATAGAGTTTATAGTCTCAAAAATATAATCTTGCCCAAATGTGTGGTTTTTCAAAAGAAGCATAGTGTGGTCCTTTAATGCAGCAAGCCTGTTAGTTAATACAGTCAGACCTCCATATCCAGGAATAATGACTTCAGCAAGCAACATGCCACTTTTCAGAATATCTAATATTTTTATTTTCTCATCAAGAGATACCAATTTATGCTGACTCTTAGCCTTTGAGGGATTGCTTTGACCACTTTATTACTTTTTAGAAGTAATTTTTCACAGAAACAAAGAATGTACACTTTGTGACACCGAGAACTTTGCGTTTTGTCTAAGAGCTACAAGTGTAAAGATGGAAAAAATTTCCCACCTTTGGGATTGGTAGTACTCAGAAGCCTATGTAGGATAGGTAAGCAAGGAAGAGCTTTTCTTTTATATAGGTGGAGATGGATGGCGAATGGGGTTGGTCAATATACAGAGTAGTGCAAGGGTAGTTCATGTGAGCGGAGCTAGCTAACTGAAGAGCGGTGTGGTAGCTTAGCAATTGGATGAAATATAAGAGGTGTAAATTTACTTCTGAGACATTTTATTCAACTCCTATGGTGGTAGGCAACAGCAGGGTATTCCTACAGATCACTTAATTAACGTGAATTCAGCCTAGTACTTTGCGCACAGCAAATTCAAATTTTGCTTTTTGGAACATTCTGGATTTTGTTTTTTTCAAATATCAGCAGTTTGAAAAAACAGATGTGGGACCCACGGATACAGAGGGCTGACTGTATTCCATAGAAAGTACAAATGGTTACATAACTAAAATGGTCAATTAAAGATTACATGGTGGTGCAGTGATTGGCAATGTGGCATCTAAGCTCCTGAATCCTGGGTTCAGATTATTTCCTGGGTACTTTGTTTTTGCAATTTGCATGTTCTACTCTTATCTGTGTGGATTTTCCTAAGATATCCTAAAAACTTGCATGTTAGGTTGGTTGAATACTCCAGATTCACCAGTTATGATTGTGTCTGGTGATAGACATCCATCCTTTACAGGGCTGATTCTCACCTTACCCACTGTGCTACCAAGATTGGAAAGTAAGAGAATTAATTTTTCCCATATATGCAAAAAATAAATAAAAACAAGACTGTTTGTCATAACTCATTTGTTATGTTATGTATCTGCTCTGTCCTCTTCAGGCAGATTTCTCCTGGTTATCTGTATTTTTTTTAAAACCAATATTGAGAAGATGCAAAAAAAATCATTTTCACAGTTACATACAAAATACAAAAATGTAAATATTGGGTATACTGTAATATACAAAATGACCAGCAACCAGAAGGCTATGTGTCATATCCGCCTAACCAGTTTTAGTACTTTATGTGATGATATTTGTATTAGGAAGCGTCTATGTATCTCTGATTCACACTCTGTATAATCAGTATTTCCATCAATATTTACTTGTAGATATCTATAGTATGATCAATAAGTTTTCTTTTACATCAGACCCATGAGTCCCTTAAGATTCGTATTTCTGAGATGTGACAAATAATCTACATGTAATCAGTTATCTGATAGAAATCATTGTGCCTTTTGATAAAGTCATATTTTACACTTCAGTGTACATAAATAAGGCATGTTTCATGCACACTTCTGTAAACTAATTTGCTAAATGAATGGGTAATACTAAACCTTATTTGTTATACCTTACTGACTTACCAAGTAGTATATTGTACATGTTTTCTATTTTAAAAGGGTGATCTAGATCAGCTGGGACGACTTCTTATGCAGGGCTCCTTCAGTGTGTGGATCAGCCACAAAAAAGGGCCCACCAAAATGAAGGATCTAGCTCGATTTAAGCCCATGCAGCGACATCTGTTCTTATATGAAAGTGCCCTACTGTTTTGTAAGAAAAGAGATGAACATGGAGAGGGGTATGACAAAACACCCTCATACAGCTTCAAACACTACCTTAAGGTAAGACCTGGCTTATTACCTTATAGTAAATGATGCAGTTTATTTGGCTTACAGTACGTGGCAGGCTGAAGGGTTTTGTTGGAAATGCTATTGAAGATATTCAGGAAATATTTAGTTTCATATCTGGTCAAATGTCTTGTAAAATATGCAGAAATACCATTTTTTGAATTGGAAGTTTAAGCCACATCCCCCCACATTTGGCATGCTGTCTTCATATTTATTATCTCATGCTAATTCTGCTGCGGTGGGCTGGTGCCCTGCCTGGGGTTTGTTTCCTGCCTTGCGCCCTGTGTTGGCTGGGATTGGCTCCAGCAGACCCCTGTGACCCTGTATTAGGATATAGCAGGTTGGATAATGGATGGATGGATGCTAATTCTTATTTTGGATATAGTCATTTGTAAATGGACTAGTCAGATGTCAAATTGCAAATATCTGCTAGCGAAAACTGACAGACTTTTCCTAGACTGGTGGTGACAGAAGTCCTGAATTAAAATCTACATTGAAATAAAATGGAAAGTTCTCCTAGTTGTATATGCTATTTGAGATACATTCTAATATGTATCTCTAATTCACAATCTGTATAATCAATTTAGTTGAACGTGTCTGTCATTCTCATTTTCACTAGGTTAACACATATAGCAGATATCTGAAATTTGAATTTTATCTAGTCAATTATAGTTTATCTAAAATGTAAATTAAACATGTCACAATGTAAGTATAACCTGTAAAAGGAAGGTACTGAAATGTTAAAATGTTTTGCTTATTATCTACAAATACGCAGTCCTGAAAGGGACGGTAGAAATTGTTAAAGGGAAAACATTCATAGAGGAGAAAACAGTTAGGTATCACGGCTTGAAAAAAGTGAATCACAAAAAACATATTTAAAAACCTTTTAGCAGTTTGGTGCTTAATTACCTGCACCTTTACTTGCTATGCTACAGCTTGAAAATGACAAATCAGTCCCCCAGAAATTCTCAAAACTAGATCACTGTGCTCCAGTCTCAGCTTAGGCTTCTATCTTAAAGTTAAAATGGAAGCATTCATAGAAAAAGAAAACATAAGGGCTTTCAAGCAAACTAGCAGACACAACAAGAAAATATTGTTTTGCAACTGCAGAAGTAAAGAAAATTAGGATAAAAAATTAAAGAAATGTGCCATACAGCTCAGTGCACTTGGATGAGCAAAACACAAGCTTCACTTTCTGTCTAGTGTGATTTTGCCACTATGCACTTTAGTCCTACAACTGTTTTAATCATCTACCTCTCCAAGGTGAATAAGAGCTTTTAGTAATAATAACAAAGGGATTTTCCCACAACGTTTCATAAAAAGTAATTTCTATTTATTTTTTAATAGCCTGTTCTCTAAAAAATCAAGAAGAAACAAATTTAATAACATTCATGTGGTATTCTTTCACAAATTGTGTTTTCATGATATAGTGATTTGCTTCTGACTACAGTTTGACTTTTGATTTAGATGAGTGCAGTAGGAATCACTGAAAATGTAAAAGGTGATGCAAAGAAATTTGAAATATGGTATAGCGGTCGGGAAGAAGTGTACGTGGTCCAGGTAAGCAAAATAAAAACCTCTTCTGTAACATAGCATATATTACACAGTGTTGTAATGTTCTAACTCTGCTCAGTTCTGAATCTTTTTGCTTCCAGGCTCCCTCTATGGATGTGAAGCTTGCCTGGCTAAATGAAATTCGTAAGGTGCTGACCAACCAGCAGAAACTTCTGAGAGGTTTGTGACTGCTTATTGCTTATTATATGCTCTGATGTAGTGACATTATGTTACCAGAAGAGGTCAGAAAAAACCTTTTAGATTTTACAGGGTTTGTCAAGGTTGTAACAAGCCTTTTAATCACTGAGATAATTTGATTCAATTTGAGAAAGTCACAAGGGTATTTTATGAAATATGGTTAGTGAAGCACCTGAGAAATTTTTCAGGAAGAGGAATGCATGAGAATTCCTTAAAAAAACAATTGGAAGCTACACATTTGTTTCACTTTGCTATTTGAATCTAATAAGCTAAGGTCTGCACTGCAAGGGGAAAAGTGGGATAAGGATTTTTTAGAACACATACTTAAGGCAAGGATGCCTAGATAAGCAAAGGGGAAGAAGTCAAAGAAATATATTGTACTAAAAATACTTAACCTAAGAAGTATGTGGACATATGCAGTTTTGCAAGGAGGAACAGAGATACACATAAAGGATACAGTTCTTTACCATGCTGGTTTTCACTTTTAATGGAGACCTATAAGCAAGAACCGCCCATTGTATTTATTTATGCAGTACACTATGGATCAAATAAGTAGTTTTATTAGTGCCATGAGTGGGTTTTAGGTCAAGCTGACTTTAAATGTTTCTGTTATAAGCTGTAAGGTAACACAACTGGAGTGGTCAGAGCTGGGTCTTTGAATACACTATAGGTCATTTGTTTAAAACAAAAGCACACCAGCAATCTAAGAAAAAAGAAACAGCATTTGGTAAGGTGTGTGTGAACATCCACTTTGACATGAATGGGTCAAAGAGCTTTTTAATTCCGAGGCCTAGGGTAACTACAAAAGTACACTTTATCTGAGTCTTGTGCGCATTATTAGATTAATCTAAGTATAGTATAAATATGTGTAGTCACTGCTTATCTGCTGTGTTTACATTTGCAGAGAGTATTTATCATACCCATATGCTAGCATGATTGTGCATAAGATATGTTTTTATGGTAATATGTTGGTGTATGTGCTTATTTACAGTGCTATGTGTCAAAATGTACTAATATTCTTCTTGAATCTGCAGATGGCTCGTACAACTTTAGTCCAACCTCACAAGGAATTGAGCTATCACCACCTTTGTATGACAGGTAAAACCTAAAAACAGCAAGTAAAAAAAAGGAATTGCCATGCAAATCAAAGGACGGGCATTTTATTTAAAAGAAACGCAGTATTTTTTATAAGTTTTTATATAACTGTAATTTAATACAGTACAATATTCTATCATATGATTTATATGAATGCTGTGCATTTGTAATTCTGAATGTAGTGCTACTTGAATTTTGTTTTCAATACTAGTGGTCTGGTCTTTCTGAAAAATGACAAATGTCAGTATTAATGATTTTAAATGTCAATTAGTGGACAAATTAGGCCGTGGGTTTGTTCTTGGTCTGAGACTGTGCTGCACCACTATTAAAAGTGTGCATTATTCAGCTGTTCATTGAGATAATTAGAGATCTTTACTACTGGCCAACTCATGCTAATCCTTTGGTTCTTGATCAAACATATGTTGATAGTCTCTTACTAAGCAATCACATAAACTATGCTGAAAAGTTTCTTGTTGTAAGTAAACATTTCACAAGTTAGGTATATCAACAACAAATGAAGTATATCACTGAAGAAAAAGAAGGAAAAAAGTAAAACAAATGTGAAAACATTCAACTGAAAAGTTGAACTAGGAAACAAAATAAAGGATTTAGGACTCATTTTTGGTAGTATGCTAACTTGCATCATCCATCAAAAATGAAAACGTAATTCCAATTGAAAGACCAAAGAGAATATTACTAAATCTGTTTTTGTTAGTTGAATACGTAAACTTTATTGAGATGGGAGACATGAATATATTTTATGTATTTTCTTATCCCTTGGTATTCATTATTCTGAAAAAAGTGCCCTTGGTATTCATTATTCTGAAAAAAAGTGCTGTCTAATTAAATTTTCATCATGCCTTTTTGAAGGCATGGCACAGGTTCTCATGAGGCAGCTTATTGATGAATTTAACAAAAGATTTGTTGTATTAAACTACAATATACTATAGTAATGTAGAAATTATTGTATCTTTGTTCCTACTTGGTCTTCACCTATTTCTGACTCTGAGATATTGTAGTTAATTTGTTTTTAGCAGCTTGTCACCCATATTTAGACAAAATTATATAAATAAAATGCTACAGTAGAACAATATATTTATTCAAATGGTGTGTTTGAAAAAGCAGACATAAGTCTTTAAACTGGATATCACTGAGGAGACTCAAAGGAATCTCACAATGTAAGAAACAAGCAGATGATGAGAGCCAGGACATTTTAATGAATATTATCCCCCAACAAAGAGATGAAATATCCAAGTGTGGAAAGCTTGGATCCGACACACACAGGCAGACACAGAACGTCTTAAACACACACTTTATATTTGCAACCCCTATTTACAAGCCCAACCCCTAGTGCAGTAATCACCCAAACACACAGTCCTTTCAACTTCCTTCTTCTTCTTCCTATCGCCTCCAACTCCTCCCAGGAAAGCTCTGTCCACTTCCACCCGACTTCAGCTCCTGGAATGGAGTGAGGCGGCCTCTTTTATATCTTCCCCGGATGTGCTCCAGGTGCTTCCTGATCTACTTCTAGCAGCACTTCCTGGTGTGGCAGAAGCGCTGCTCTTGCACCCGCAAGCACTCTGGGTGTACCTGGAATCTTCTTCCGGCAGCACTTCCTGGTGTGGCGGAAGTGCTGCCTTCCAGGGCTCCACAAGTTTCTGGGCACCCCTGGCGGTGACCATGGGCACCAACCGGGTTGAGCTCCCAAGCTCTGTTCCTGTGGCCTCCACGAAGACCAAGGCGGCTTCCCTCTCATGCCCGGGGAAGGTATTGCTCCTCTCCCGGACCCTCCAGGCGTCCCAGCAGGGCAGGACCCTGAGCCATCTGCCACACCAAGTTTCTTGGTTATTAGCAGTTGTATAGTTTGATAACGATTAAAATAACACAGAAGATTTCTCATTTCTCAGAAGTTCTCATTTATGCATAGTAGGATCATGAACATAATACTGTAGTTGGCTGGAAACCAGTATTACTTGCATAACCTAAAGACATTTTATGTCAGCACTTAGGACTCAATATTCTATAGCTCTCAAACTTAAACTTTTGTTATTGCCAGTCAACATAGTGGCTAGGATTTTTTTAAGAATTGAGGTACATTTAATTAAATGAAGAGGTGATAAAATAAAAAATAGACATTGCAATATAAAAAACATTTTATACTTTAGTCCCATGCTTGGAATTCCTTGTGTTATAGCCCATCAAAGCTGCTTTATTCAGAAAACTAGGCTTGGAAAGATAAATGTGAATAAGACTAGTAGATAAGTATCTTTTTTTTTTTTTAATTACTAGTAAGCGACAGAGGGCATCATTTAGCTCTGAAGAGAATGAGTCTGGAAGGACAAGCCCAGTTATGCTTGGAAGCAGTCCAGGTCACGTAGAAAATCTCTCTCCTGAACATCAACCTCAGCGCAGGAGTAAGTATATTGGACTAGTTTATGTATTGAAGTAATGGTATAAAAATATATCTTCTACAAATCCATATTTAATTTTGCTTAGTCCTAGTCATTGTCACAGAGAGAAGGAAACTGCTCTGGTATCAGCTGAAACAGTATGAAATGGGATATTAGTACACAGCAGGACACACAAAAAATATATATACAAATTTTAACAGCAGGATCATTTAGGATAGACACTTGAAATGATAGTGTTTATTTGATCTGTAGAAATTAAAATCAATTTCCGTAGGAAACCCACACAAAGACTGAATGAACTGAGCTCCACATAGACTGTTTTCTTGGAAACAACCATGGCCTGTACACATTTGGTTTGCAGTCTTTGTCACTGCCTACTTTTAATCAACCAATCACGGTTAGCATGGTATGCCCACTTCCCTAGCTTCATTTCACCAGAATATATTGTTAGATAACACTAACAGTGTGGTAATACTGCAATGAATGGTTGGGTAAAATACTAATAGAACACACCGTTATTAGTGGTGTTTGAGATTTTGTGTTTATGTTGTTTGTAATTTAACTGTTAAAGGAGTCTGGTAGAGACTGCAGCTGTAGCAATGTTTCTTCTAATTGCAGGGCAGTAGGGAGACTGTAAAATGCTCAGGTAGAACATACACTGCCAGTTTTTAGTAGTACAATGCACCTAATAGGAAGTAAATAGATAAAAGTAATATCCTGATTTAACAGAATCTAACGGTAAACTGTTGTGATTACTTTTTTCCCCTTCGATATTGGTCATCTAAGGTTGAAAAAAAATGTATCATATGTGGCAGCAAACAACATCCTACTACATACACAGCCTATAATTCACAACTAACACCAGTGTAAACACTGAAATGTTTTATTTATATTTAGAACAAATTGTGCTATATAGGTGGTTACAATTTTCTTAGCAACACTGCTGTTTCTGAATGACTTAAGTAAAAACATGAATTATTCAAATGCTTTCAAACTGATTTTTAACAGCCTAAACTTTTTGACTTGCAGAGCTACTAATCCATCTAAAATATAAATTATTCAGGCCAATGCACATATTTTGTGTGGATCTCTGTATTTTCATTGTTCAGCCTAGTTTTTTTTTTGTATTTTTATACTGTCTTTATTTCTGTAAGAAGCCACACTAAAATGGCAAAGTGTTATAGGTTCCTCTCTAAGAAAATTAAATTAATTAAAAATTAATAGTGTTGGACTAAAGTCTGGCAAATAAAATTAATGTTTAATTCTGGTACTTCCTGTAAATGAATGCTGTTTTAGGGCTTAATAATAGAAGAGAAAATATGTGCTTCATCTATAAATTAATTAGGCACAGAGTTCTGTTCCAGTGGTGAATCCATCTATTCATTCATCCATCCATTTTCTAAACCCACTTATCCTGAGCAGGATCCTGGGGCAGCTATAGCCTATCCCAGCAAGCATTGTGTGCAAGGCAGGAACAACCAATGGACAGGGCGCCAGCCTTTCACCACCTGATCACATACACACACAGACACACATCGGAAGCCAAATTAAAATCACCAGTCACCCTAACCTGCATATCTTTGAACATATAGGAGGAAACCAGAGCATCTGGAAGAAATCCATGTGGACATGGGGAGAACATGCAAACTCCACTTTGTGAACACTAAGGACTTGACCCCAAGTCTGCTTATTGTAAGGCAGCAATACCTAAACCTGATCTTTAGAAGCAAAGTCTGATGTTTGTAGTTATAGTACTGGCACTTAGATTGGACTGTTACAGGTCTCTGAAAAGAAACTATCTTGGAAATATAAAAAGGGATTGTGTCATGTATAATAAGAATGAAATACAATGTCTGGACATGGTCTCCAAGGATAATGAATCTGTGTTGCCCTTATTAACATGTTATAACATTATACTGTTGCATGCTTATTCCATTATTTTAACAGTGAAATATGTTTTTTCTTAAAAGGTCACTTGTTATTGTGTAAATAATTATTGCTCCTACCTGTCTTCTCTGTCACTATACCACAAGTGAAGACTAGTTTGTTAGGAACCTGACAAGTTGAATACAAAAAGTTAGAGTTCTGAGTAATGTAAGGGTGATTACTGGAATTAAGTGGTAAATACAAATTTGGTCTTCACGTTTCATGCATTGAGTTGAAAATTTATTCTGTCAGATGGTTGTTTGGGATTTTTTTTCACTTTAATTTTTTGTACCTCAAATTTTCAGTTAAACTATATATATAGGTTTTTCTCACAAGCTGCAAAGCCACCACTCAAACCTGCTTGCAACTTTCTTGTACTTTTGTTCCTTAAATGTTTATCTTTGTATATGAACATTTAAAACTCATTTTCAGCAAAAAGAAGTTGTTTAATTTAAGAAAACATTATTGCTCATTTTGTTTCCTTTAGGCTGGTCAGGACTGTCTCACTCGGTGGATATTTGTGAGGGTCTAGAAGACTGGACTGTCACAAATGACATTTCTAACCCATCAGACACAGAAGAGGAGGATGAAGAAGAAGAGGATGAGGAAGTGGGTGGTGTTCTACTGGTAAAACAATTTAATTGAAACTTAAAAATACTGAAAAGGTTTCTGCTAAAATTTTTAAATTTATACCAAATTATAAATTGACATCTAGTATGTTCATTTCTTATTTTTACTGGTTTGCATTTTCAACTAAAAGTCCAAAGTGTATTCTAATTGTGTTATTTTGCTGTGGGTACCATCATGATATCAAATCACTTATTTCATTGAGAACGAATCTTTATCTTATTTGGATTTTTTTTCTTTTTGAATTTAATTCCTGTGACTGCATTCTGTAGCATGTATTGTTTATCTATGGCACTGAATGACAATATACATAATTCTAATAATAATAATAATTCTTTACATTTATAGAGCGCTTTTCTCACTACTCAAAGCCCTCTCCACACAGGGAGGACCCGGGAAGCGAACCCACAATCTCCCACAATCTCTTACTAATGGCTGAACAGCCCTGCATATACAGTCCATTGCCTTCAGTTCTCCATAAAAAAATTAAGTGATCCACAAGCCAAGCCAAACAGTTTCACTTTATACAGCACAGCCTAAAATTGGAGAATTATTACCTATATAGCCTGTTACTTCTTTGCACTCATTGCACATGCTTTCTGGAACTCCATAGGGGATAATCCTGGGTATATTTCAGCAGTTTTCAAAAACGTCACAAGTTTGCTATTAATCATGTTGGCCCATCTCTTGCCCATTGTAATACCTTACAAAAGCCATATAAATCTTTAATCTTTCTCCCCTCTAAATTTGTCAAAGACGCAATCTGTTTGCAATATTATGTCTTTTAGGTTTAACCATCATTGTTGGCACTTATGGTCATTTTACAATAAATTGATCACCAAGATTAGATCTAAATACAGTAATACTTCAATGAATGACAAGAATCATTTGTGAAAATAAAACAAAAATAGGAAGACACACAATTTCAGTATGGTATAGTTATTATGTTAGCCTTTTTGCTTTGAATGCTCATAGGATTTTGATGGTGTGACCTTGCTGTGATTTTAATATAGATATTGCTTACTTAAAGACATTCCCATCCAAACTAAGTTGTCTTTCAGACCCTTGGCAGGTACAGTGCAATTGCAGAGTGCAGGAGGGGTAGCTCAGATGATCCAATTATTAGGGTTGGTGATGATATCCAGGTGTTACAGGAAGACCAAGGGAACATGTGGTAAGTTGGTTCTGCAAAAGCTTTTAATGTTAGCACATTAACACAATGGAACATGAAATCAGGATTTCATTTCAGGTTTACTGTATTTTATTACATGTCTGACTAAAACATATGCACTAGAAGAGGCATTTTTATGCTCAAATAATAAACTAATAATAAAATTTAAATAAAATCCTTACTAATAAGGTTATAAGATTTCTCTCATCACTTAAAAGTTTCTACCATGTTCTACCACCAGTAAGATTTCATTTGAGGTAATGTTTATCTTTAAACCAATACCTTCAGATAGGAGCCTTTTAATAAAGATACAAAACAGATGATCCCTAATAATGATTTACACCTACACCCATATATTATTATTTTGAAGCTGTATGTTTCAGGAATGAATATGTGAGGAAAAGTCTTCAGTTATTGCTCACTTGTAGTATTGCATGCTTGAAAGTACATTTTTCTAGGCATTAAACTCAATGTCTGGCCATTCTTTCAGAATAAAGCCCAGATCCAACTTTATAACTTCATATTTAAAACATTTTTAAAGACATGTAGTGTAGGGGGATGTGCCCCCATTGACTCTCAGGTGTGTATGCTGATTGACTTTATTTTTTTCTCTTTGTAAATATTTTTTTGCTGAAAAAAACATGTTTATTTGGTTAATAGCCACTTCTTGGTACCTTGAACCCAACATAGTTAGGAGTTCATAACGCTACTTGATGAACATATTCTCAAGATACATTGAGTATGTCCATATACTTCAGCTTTTCTTATTCTATTTAGAAAAGAGACAGCCTACAGTTTTAAAGTTTAACTTTGTGATTTAATTAGGACAAGTTACTTTGTTGTTTGTGATTGGGCACATTTTTTCTGACTCTTTGCATGCCTGTCATTTTTGTGCTTCTTTGTTATTGCATGGTGGTAGGCTATCCTATTTTAAAATCTGGACACATAAGGCCAGGTAATCAAGGTAAATATTTATAGATTGATTATAGGCCTTCATAAATTAGGTACTTTTGTCTCTTGGTCATTTTTGTTTCTTTGTTCATTTTCCTCATTGGTGCTAAAATGCAGTAAACTTAGCAGCTCCTTTACTGCTTTAAAATATCTTAATGTTTCATTATTATTATCGTTATTTTTAATTTTTCAAGCCTGCTGAATCTTCCAGCTATCTAGGGCTATTTCATAGATTATTGGTCCTTATGGCCCTGTTGCTGATACAGGTCCATCATAAAGATTTATGAGTAATATGGGGTGCTCTCTGGGGCGGTCCTTGAACCCACAATTAATGCCAAACCCTAGAAAAGATTTAAACATAATAATATTAGGAAGGAAATATCAGAACCAAAGTATCAATATGAACAAGTACTGTAAGGCTCTGTCTGCACCCCTAGGACCGACTAATACAACAGCCATTATGAATTTTCCCATTTCTGGAATTTTTAAATATGTGTTTTCTTCTGTTTAGTTTTCATTGCTTCTCTCAGGTACTGTAATTTTAACGTGTTTCCGATGGTCACAGCCATATTATTTATAGTGGCAGCATATGTAGCAAGTCAAGTTGTCAGTTGCTGTCACAATGCATGATGTCATAATGTTGGCACATAGAATTTAGTACCCTTTTCTAAAAACAGATTACAAAGAATACTATAGTTGGGTCCAAATAGTACTGTAAGGACTTTGCAACGATTATTTTCACTTTGATTCCTGTTTGCAATTTGGCTGTAAATTTTTGTTTCAGACAGATTCTTGGTTGCTTACTTCCCAGCTTGTACCTTAAATGTTATAGTCTGTTCCTCTTTCACTCAAATTTCCCTTGTGCTTCATGTACTTTTTCTTACCTTATAATGTCCCAAGGAAAACAGATGAAAAATATTGTAATCTACTTTCACTGAAGTTATTTAATCTGATGACAATAAGATGAATGTTTTTTTTTTTTTTTTTTTTACCAGGCTAGTTAAGAATTTAACAAATAGAATGGAAGGCTGGATCCATGGCAGCAGTTTACAGATGGTGATTGGGGAGAGCCAGGTTCACTCTGGAAGGCTGTCAGGTGAGAACTTCAAAGAAGACATTGCCACTCTAACAACACTCACATTTGCTTGTCTTTTTTAAATATACATTGTTTATTTTAGAAACAAAATGCAATAAAAAACACAATCTGAGCAAAAGAAAAAGGAATATAGCAAGTAGAATAATTTATTCCAAAGTCAATCCATGAAAATCCATGAAAATTAATTCTGGTTCCTTACCTGTCCTGATTGTGTTTTATGTCTGCGTTTATCATTTCCTGGATTAATTACAGTTGAAGTCAGAAAATTACATGCACTTAGGGTAAGTTCTTTAAAACTTAGTTTCTAACTCCTCCACAGATTTTATACTAACAAACCATAAATTTGACCATCGTTTAAGACGTCTTCTCTGTGCAGGGCAAAGGTAATTTTTCTTACAGTGTTCACAGACTGAGTATTTTACTTTTATTTACTATATCATAATTCCAGTGGTTCACAAGTTTGCATGCACTTTGTTAATATTTGGTAGCATGAGCCAAACGGTTTGGTTCGCCTTTCACAAACTTCTTACAATAATTTGTCTCAATCCTCAAGACAAAACTGGTATTACTGGGACAGATTCATAGGCCTCCTTGCTTGGACAAGATTTTTCATTTTTGCCCACAAATTTTCAATCAGATTGAGGTCAGGGCTTTGTGATGGTCATTCCAATACCCTTGACCTTGTTATCCTTAAGCCATTTTGCCAGAAATTTGGAAGTATGCTTGGAGTCATTGTCCATTTGGAAGACCCATTTGTGACTGGAAACTTTCAGCTTCCTTGCTGAGCAGTTGAGAACCTGCTGCAGTATATCTACATAGTGGCTTCTTCCTTGCTGAGCGGCCTTTCAGGTTATGTTGATATGGGATTCGTTTTATTGTGGATATAATAACTTGCATACCTGTTTCCTCCAGCATCTTCACAAGGTCCTTTGCTGTTGTTCTGGGACTGATTTGGACTTTTTGTGCTAAAGTACATTCTTCTCCAGGAGACAGAATAACTCTCCTTCCTGAGTCGTATGACGGCTGTGAGGTCCCATGGCGTTTATACTTGCGTATTATTGTTTGTACAGTTGAACGTGGAACTTTCAGGCATTTGGAAATTGTTCCCAAGGATGATCAAATTTTGTAGAGGTCCACAATTTTTTTTCTGAAGTCTTGGCTAATTTCTTTTGATTTTCCTGTTATGTCAAGGACAGAGGCAGTGAGTTTGATGATCTTAACATGTTGACTCTAATTAGGCTTATGGCTATCAGAAGTTATTTATCTAATTGCCTAAAGGCTTGATATAATTTTCTGACATTTTCCAAGCTGTTTAAAAGCACAGTTAACAAAGTGCATGTAAACTTGTGACCCACTGGAATTTTAATATAGTCAGTAGAAAGTGAAATAATCTGTCTGTGAATATTTTTGGAAAAATTACTTTTGTCCTACACAAAGTAAATGTCTGAAATGGTATTGCAAATTTACTGTTTGTTGGTATAAAATCTGTGGAGAACTTATAAAGTGAGTTTTAAACAATTTACCCTAACTGTATGTAAACTTCTGTCTTCAACTGTATACCACTTACAATAACTCTTGGACATTTACTAGATACATGATGACATCGATCATAGGTTGGATCGTGTCCTGTGTACATTTGACATTTTTATTTGAATTATGGCATACCTTCCACAGATTAAACTAGGATGTATTTTGTGAATTGCTGAATTCCATTCATTTTCTGAAATTTTAATTAAAAATTCCTTTTCCCATGTGTTCCCCGAGATCATCATAAGGTAAGTTCCTTAAAATATGTTGATATACTCTGGGAGTACTGTGTGAATGTTTATCCAAACTTGCTAGTATCATCTCAGGTATAGGTGGAATATGAGGGAAGCTGTATTGGTTGCTTTAATTTCTAAATTATATATATAAAAATATGTGACTTGAAGTTTAAATTTACAACATAATAGTTCAAACATATTATCAATATAGAGATATCTAAATATCATGTTTAATATCTTCGATATAGTGAATGATGCATAACTTAAATAAGGCTGAAATAAGTGGTTATCATGTATAGGGAAAGGCCTATAAAGTGTCCTACTTTGGGTCTTATCTTGAATAAATGAACCACTGGATTGCTGGTAAATTTGTAGTAAATTAGTCTTGACTAAAACAAAGAGCAAAGCATACAGAAAAGGTTTTGAGCAGGATTTTTTCATGGCTAACCAAGAAGATGTATAGACACCTACAAACTACCAATGTTTAATTGTACAAATATTTACAGCCCAGTACTAGAAATTCTAACGAGGTAGTTCCATTCTGCTGTCCGCATTAGGTCTTTGTAGAATTACCTTTTTAATGTTACATTTTGTATAACAGGTTACAGTTGAGTATGTCTACTTAAAGAAGGACTTGTTAATCTATGCAGGGATGCTCTAAAAAATATATAGGAGCTTTAGGGAGATGTTCATTTTAACTATTGTGCTCTGCAGAGGGCGTTCCTGCCACCTAAATCCAACACAGACAGATGCAGGACACAATTTCAGCGCACGCTCTTTATTTTTTTCTTCCTGTAGGAAGCGCCTTCCCATGTTTCCCACCTGTACAGCACAGAAACACAACACAAAACACTCTTCTTCCTTTCCTTTCTCTTTCTCTTCCTTTCTGTCCGCCTCCACTCCTCCTGGCAACCTTTGTCTGCCTTCTTCCCAATGCTGGCTCCTGGAGTAGTGGCAGCTGGCTCCTTTTATAGGGCACCCAGAAGTGTTCCAGGTGCTCAATGACCTTCCCAGTGTGACAGAAGTGCTGCCACACAGTGCTCAGCTGTTCCTGCAGCACCCCCTGGCAGCACTCACGGAACCCAACAAGGCTGCTCCAAACTCCATCTCTCAAGGAGCCCTGAGGAAATCCGAGGTACTGCTATAACCCAGGGGAGCAGCCATCTAGCGTTCTGGGGGAGGTAGTGCCCTGAAAATGTTCTCTCGCTCAGTCCTTCCACTATGTAGCCTTCTTGGCTGGGCAAGGGCTCCGGCCGTATGCCACACTATCTATTAACATCTTGTTTTAATATTTTTCATCGTATTTCGAAAAATATGTAATAATAATTCCAAGTTACATAAATTGTTCAGGAATGATCAGCAGAAAATTACCTAGCTTGGTTTGAAGTACAAGATAATCCCCAGAAAGAAGCACATATTTATTCTAATTAAGGTTGAATCTGCAGATCCTATGAAATTCTAACACATTTAATGATAATGAAAAAGATAAGAAAGGGTCTGAGATATAAAACACCATTTATACACCATTTCTCTGTTTTAGTACCAAATGAACTTTTTTTTCAGTGATTAGAGCAGAAAAAAATGGTATAACTTTGAAAATCTTATCCTTCTGCCACTGCAAAATTTCTGGAAGCTTGTCAAATATATTATGCAGAACTATTTTCAAATCATAATTTTAGTATTGCCTGGTAATGGTCATCTCCTTGAAGCTAGTGAAGCAGGGACCGGCTCAGGCCCAAGGCAACTCAATATTGAAGTAAGTTGGTGTGAAATGAATTGCTTTGATATAAGGTAGGACTAATCAGGGGCTGGATATTGAAATGTACCATATATCAGAACCTTATATCTCTCATGTACTTTAGTGTGCCTGTTCAAGTGATGGTAGACTTTTGTCATAATACTGTACATTTAATAGTGATGGACTGCTGCTGCTGAATTTGTTTTGCTACTGATGAAAAAAGCCAACCCATCTTTTAATCTTGACTTTGAGCTACATCACTGTAGGCTGTGACTTGTAAAAGAGAAATCCCATATTTTATTATTGTAACTGCAGTTAGAGACTAGTACCCTTGCTTTGCCATTTGGTAGTTCCTCTGCAATGAAAACCATATTTTGTATATTTTCCTTTATGTGCTGATATCAAAGCTCTTATGATGAAATGTGTAGTGGTACAAAGTTCAACAGGGTTAGTACATCCTGTAGAAGCAGAAAATAAAGGTACTATTTATATGCAAACATTTTTTTTTATATATTACAGTAATCCCTCACTTATCGCGGGAGATAGGTTTCAAGGCCGACCGCAATAACTGAATTTCCGCGAAGTAGGGACACCATATTTATTTAATTATTTAACGTGTATTTGGACGTTTTTAAACCCTCCCTGTATTGTTTACAACCCACCCTTTACTCTATTAATAACAGGGACAACTGCTAAGCAATATGAAATCGGTAGATAAGTTTACACTTACTGTATACCGAAGTACACGTAGCTATATATGACGTGATGATGGTGATGAATATGCTGCGCAGTAAAAATGATGACGATTGAAGGTGATAATCCCCTGAATGCAGTAGCAGGAGCACGTTAATGTTGAATGAGTGAGATGAGACTTCCTGGTTAATGCAGCACTCCGCTGCTGAGCCAATCAGCAGCACACAGGAACTTAACTGCGTGCTCTGATTGGGTAGCTTCTCAGCCATCCGCCAATAGCATCTCTTGTATGAAATCAACTGGGCAAACCAACTGAGGAAGCAAATACCAGAAGTAAAAAGACGCATTGTCTGCAGAAACCCGGGAAGCAGCGAAAAATCCGCGTTATATATTTAGATATGCTTACATATAAAATCCGCGAAGTCGTGAATCCGCGAAAAGTGAACCGCGAAGTAGCGAGGGATTACTGTATATTAATTTTATTGTAATCATTGCATACAAATAGATCAATTTTTACAAAAAATAGGATTGAAAACAAATCAAACCCCACCCCTGAGAAGGAGAGCATGGCCAAAGGAGTAATACTTAAAGTTTGTAAACATACCTAAATTGTTGGGTTTAATAGGGCAATAAAGATAAATGGAGAAGAAAAAGAAATGCGGAAATAATTATTTCTTCTTATTCTAAAATATTATTGATTAGATCCTGCCCGATTCTGAAAAATTTCTGTACAGATCCTCTAACTGAGAATCTGAGATTTTTTTTTAAATTTATTTATTAATTTTATTTGTAATCATTCATACAAATAGATCAATTTATAACCAAACAAAGTTGAAGACAAACCCCACCCCTGAGAAGGAGAGCTTAGCCAAAGGAGAATTGCTTAGGGCTTTTTAATAAGGCAACAATAAACAAAATAAAGGGAGGAATAAATATATAGGTAAATAAGAAATGATTAAATGCGGTAATAGTTATTTCTCTTATTCTAAAATAATATTGATTAGATCCTGCCAGGTTTTGAAAAAATTTTGTATAGATCCTCTAACTGAGAATTTGATTTTTTCCAATTTCAAATAATATAAAACATCGGTTTCCCACTGACTTATAAGAGGAGAGTTAGGATTCTTCCAATTTAACAAAATAAGTCTGCGTGCCAAAAGTGTAGTGAATGCAGTCACAGTTTGCTTGTCCTTCTCCACTTCAAATCCATCTGGAAGAACACCAAACACAGCTATTAATGGGTTAGAAGGGATTGTGACACCAAGGCTGTCTGAAAGGCACTTAAAAATTTTGGTCCAAAATTATGTTAATTTGGTGCAGGCCCAAAACATGTGACCAAGTGAGGCAGCAGCTTGGTTGCAGCGTTCGCAGGTTGGATCTTGCCCTAGAAATATTTTGGACAGTTTTAAGCGAGACATATGAGCTCAATATATAATTTTGAGTTGAATAATTGTATGCTTTGCGCATATGGAGTTCGAGTGAATTCTCTGCTTTGCTACCTTCCACTCCTTTTCTGATATATTAAGAGATTTTTTTCCCATTGTCCTCTTGTATCTTTGAAAGGAAGGGGCTCTAATAAAATTTTATATATTGCAGAAATGGTATCTAAGTCCCCAAAATTGAGCAGTATTTTTGCCTGCATGGTGGAGAGTATGAGATGAGTAAAATCGGGCAGGTTCTGTTTAACAAAGTTTCTAATTTGAAGATAGTGAAAGAAATGTGTAGCTGGAAGGTTAAATTTGGAATGTAATTGTTCAATGGATGCAAAGATATTGTCTATATAAAGATCTCTGAGCAATTTAATCCCAAATCTTTACCAGGTATTAAAAACTAGATATGTTTGCGAGGGTTGAAAAAGGTGGTTCTCCTGCAGAGGTGCCACAGATAAAAGATTTCCATCTTAAAATGCTTTCTAAATTGGTTCCATGTTCTGAGTGAATGGAGCACAATTGGGTTATTAGTATATTTGCGATAACTTGCATTTATTGGGGCGCAGAGCAGGGAATATAAAGAAGTACTGCAGGGTTTTACTTCTATTGCGGACCAGGCCTGTGTATGTTCATCTATTTGTGTCCAAGTTTTTATAGCTTGTATGTTTGCTGCCCAGTAATAAAACTGATAATTAGGTAGAGCCATGCCACCTTCTGCCTGAGGTCTTTACAGGGTCGCTCTTCGGATACATGAATGTTTTGAGTTCCAAATAAACGAGGTTATGGTTGAATCTAATTGCTTAAAAATGATTTATTGATGTATATTGGAATGTTTTGAAATAAAAAAGAAGCTTAGGAAGACTATTCATCTTAACAACGTTAATTCTTCCAGCTTAGAGTGAGATGAAGGGTTGACCATCTATGCAAGTCCTGCTTAATTTTTTCCATACAGACGGCGAAATTTTGTTGATAAAGAGCTTTGTATTTATATGTAAACATTTTAAAACAAACGATACAAACTGCTTCACTTGGATTAACACAGATACCTCTACCTTTAAAAAATAAGTTAAATTAGAAATTCCCAGACATTTGCTTTTGTAGAGTAACTGCTCACCAAAATGAATTTGCAGTCCTATACTTGGTTTAAGCAGGTTTATGGATGTAGCAGTGATGGTGTGTCTGTGTATGTGTGAGTACTCCATGCAATATTGTGGTGTCGCATCCAGGGTTGGGTCTTACTCTGTACCTGATATTGTCAGGATAGGCTGTGACTCCCCTCCAAACATGTAATGAAAAATTCATATCTAAAAGTGAATGGCCTGAAGGCAGTAGATTTAATTCCCAAATTTTACTGATGAATCAGATTTTATTTAATGCACTCTGACAATTTACAGACGCATGCCCCCACATTCATTTAACTTGAGGGATGATATCCACACTGCTGTGTTTGTATTACATTTGCTGACAATACATTTAATTTTCTTATAGATCCTGGGAATCTCAAAACAAGAAAACTTAGTTCTCCATAGGGGACCAATTGACTGGGAATGTGCACCTCTGGACTGAAGGATTCGTGTTAAGAAGGACAACATCAAAGCCTAATTGATATATATTACGTGGAGTGCCCTTACACTGAGAAAAGCTGTTTTTTGGAGAGAGTTGCAAAAGTCCCTCAGAAGGCCCTTGAAGCAAGTCACTTTCTACCCATCAAGTACCAGCATAGCAAATGACACAGTGTTCCTTTTCAAAAAGTGATATATTCTAGTTGTTAGTGATTCTAAACTTATTTTTTTTAATCATCACTGTTCAAGACATTTATTTATATGAATATCCTTTAACTTGACAAGACATTTTCGAAAACCTGACATGACCTGACCATGCACAACAAAACCTGTACTTTAATAACTTTGAGGTGTACATCCGTGAATGGTCGTGTTGAGGTCTGACACAGTCACCGAGTAATCATCATCATCATCATCAATGAGGCCATTACTGACTGAAGAGGTTGAAGCCAAGTGCAGTGGTTGAATTTACTGAAAATACATTTTGAGAACTTTTGTTATGTTGCACTGAAAAATATTCTGAAAATGTTTCTTTTTCTGTACAACCTAGAATGTTTTTTTTTTTTTTTTACTTTCTGATATTATTTATCTTACCTGTAAAACAGCTAAGGTCTTTGAACCTGCTGTGCAACATATACAGTTAGACATTTTTACAATATGAAGAATGTTTCTTATGTGATTCAGTTTGATGTTTGTTAGGACTGCACTGAGAGTAATTTGCACTATTTGAGCTTGGGCACTCCCTGCTGGAATCTTTTACCCAGTGCAAGTCTAGTGAATAAAGATGCAGTCATTACTGATGAGTAGCAGTCTTAAGAAACATTAGTCAAAGGCAAGTATCTGGGCATGGTAACGACAATGGAATAGTAACCAATTGTAATGTGAATAACATTTAATTGTTTTATTTTCTTACAAGAAGACTGTACAATTTTAAAATTATATTCTTTTGTTGAGAAATTACCTGTTGGCATCCAGACATACTTGTATTTCTGTAACTCACACTCTTTCCAAGGCTAAACACATGTAAATTGGTATAATAACTTGTGAGCCACTACACTGGATTTATACTATGGATCCCTGATTCTCTTCTGCAGACTGTGCAAAGAATAAACAGCAACTCAGCACTGTTTACATGATGATACAGTGACAAATGTGTCATAGTGATCGCATCTGTATGGATACTGAGCATGTGTCACCTACACGGCATTGATGTTCGTCTGATTGACTTGCATTTTAATTATTTTGACTAGAATATTCTCATTATTGGCAAATTAAATGCTGTATTTTCTTAAACTATTCCTTCCCCACAATGGGTGATGCTTGTACTGCTGATTTCAAATGACATTGTTTACATGCCAAAATGGAAATGTGCCATACTGTTGAGTTTTATTTTATATTTGATGTTGAAAATGTTTATGTTAGAACCTTGCTTCTTTTCTTTATTGCCTGAAGAGCACTTTAGTGATAAAAGTGTAAACTAGAGTCTGCAGCTCGATTGCTGTTGGCCATGCGGCGGGTCCCGCTTTTTTCCACGTGGCCACAGAGCACTTTTTTTTTTTTTTTTTGCCCATACGAAAAGGAAGTATCTGCAGGATATTCTTAACACTCTTCCTGCTTTTGCTACTGAATGGCAATTTCAATAAACACTTCCTTTCTGTCAACCCTTTTACATTTGACATCACGTTGCATAAACAGCATTGATAAAATATTCATGTAGAGGATACTTTTTTATTTCTGCCTAATTGTTTTATAAGAGAGTTGATCTTTAATGAAAAAAGTGGAATCGTCAATGGCAAACTGCAATGGCCTGTTTGTAGTGCCGGGATGAAATAAAAAACAGTTCCAACACTGACTGTGTTTGCCAAAGAATTTAATTTCAAACCAAAGGTTTTGTTTAGGGTCATTGTTCTCATGTGCACAGAGTATGGTGAAATTCATTTTTCATGTGTTAATTATCTTGCTACACCTCGTCTCTCTCTGGCACCATCTTAGGTGAGTAGAACAACCTTAGTGGACAAATCTCAGAACATATTTACATTTAATATAAATACAGATTTACTTGTATTGCTTATTTTTTCAAGAAAAACAACTCATCATGAAATATAACCCAAAAAATGTGAAAGTTACAGAATCAAAATTTATTGTTATTTCTTCAAGCATTTCTTACAGATAAGTATATCCTCACCAGAAAAACTCACTACCAAGCTTCTTCAAGAAAAAAGAGTGCTTCTCCAGTGCTTTGCTTGTCTGGAGAATCCCATAAAAATTTTTCTGAGAGAAATGGAAGTATTTGTCAGCCTAGAACAAAGTAAATGAGACTCAGCGATTCCTTTAATTGTTCATATTCTGATGGTCACTAGGATACTTACCACAGTTTAAAATATTTTCAGAGGGATAGAGAGTACAGATGGAGCGCAAAAATCATCCAAATTCATTATTGCATTTCTTGTAGTGGAAGTTGGTGGGGAGTGACTCAGTGGAGCAGTGGATCAACCTGCCACTTCACAACTATGAGATGTGTTTCCAGTCAGTTTCAGCACTTTTTGTAACCATCTTTCAAGTTGGTATTTAACCTAGGTTAACAGATAGCGTGTTGTTTAATAAACTGGCATCTTAATTTGGGATGTGTGCCCAATGCTGGTAGGATACGTCCAATGATATCAAAATTTGATTAAGCACAGTCAGTAAATGGATGGAAAATAATCTTTTAGATAACATGTATGAATTGATTTTGGATCTTATTTCACCATGATATATTGTACTGCTAGAGACATAGCTTCTTTCACAGGACACTGTGGGCACTGCATTGCGATTCGCACCTTTTCATGGCCTTCTAGCTAGGGGATGTCTGTATGATGTGATTCAAGATGGTGGTTTGTGAACTTCAGTGTGTTGACGAAAAGCTCAGGACTTTGGAAAGACACATGTGCACATAGGAGATAGTTTACAGGCTCAAATACTGTTATTTTTCAGCTGGAACAGTGGTTGGTGCTGTCTCCTGATCCTTTCTCCTTTTGTCCCTCTGCAGACCAGCCGAAGGACCTGCCAGTCTGGCCTCTGCTGACGTAACTTCCAGAACCCTCTGATGACCCTATATCCTGTACCCAGAACCCATCTTCCTGCCACGTCAGTTCCAGTTCTTGCCTCCCTGACTCCACCTCTTCCTCCTTTCTGCCATATTTATAATGCAGCTTTCAACATGTTAGTCAGTTCTGTGTTGGACTCCTGTTTTTTGCTACTTTTTTTTCAAGTATATGGAGTGGCCATCCCCAAACCTTTTTGTGGCTCATTTTAGGCCATATTACATCAACGTAGTTGGCAGGGTTATTGCTTGATAATGTGTAAAGAGCACGACCTGACTTCTTTGCTACACAGCATGACCACAGAGATACAAGGACTTAAGGTGCATTTGAGTGAAACCTGAACCCAGCTTGCTGAGCACAGGCTCAAGCTTGCGTCGCCCTCCAACAGGATCAGTCAAGGGCTCCTTCCCAGGTGCTGATGCCATTACAAGAGTAATGACATAGAGTCGTTTCTCTTAATTTGTGAACGTACAGCTATAAGACACCATTGGGAGCATGCTAAGTGGGCTGACATATTAGCGCCGTTCCTGAATGGCAAAGCGTAAAGGACCTGTTACTACCTTGAGACTGAAGACTATTATGACCTTGAGTCTGTGACACTCTCAAGGCTGGAATTTTAAAAAGATATGGCATTTCCGTGGACCAGGAGGCAAGGCTCTGCCATGAATGGAGGTTAAACCCAGAGTAGCCGACAAGACCTCAGGCGTATGATCTTTGGGAAACAGCAGGGCTCTGGCTAAGCCCAGACATTAACAATTCAAAATAAGTCATGGAGCAAGTTGCCTGTGGCTTACTGGTAAACACCTTTCCCAACTTCCTTACCCAGGCAGTCTTCAGGCAAGCCTATAAAAACATGGTTGCCTTAATTGACACAGTGGAGAGACATAGCCACATACGAGCATACAGAAAGGTCCACGCACCAATGCCGACAGGGGCATATTGCTTCAAGTCCAGGGAGCCAGGGCATACCATCCCCACCGCAGTTGAGCTAAAGGTGAAAGGTACTGTGCTGTTGCTAACCTCTTATATTTTATCTAGACAGGAGTGGTGGTGGTGAATGGCCATAGGGTTACTGCACTCATAGACACCGGCAGCAATATCTCTATCGTCACTCGCCATTATGTCTTACTGCAACAGTGGTTTAAGGGAAAGACCAGTCTGACTTGTATTCATGGCAAAATGCGGTGGCATTGGTCCTCGACATGTGTAATCAACTTTGAAGACTCCATAAGGGTCATATAGGTGGTAATGCTGTGAAATTCACCCCTTCCCATCATACTCAGCAGAGATTGGTCTAAGATTAAAAGCGGTATGACGCAAAATCCTCCTGTTAAGTCTTTGGGCCTAGTAATGGACGGAGGTAATCCATCCCAGACTGTCTCCTTGGCATGTGCACCACCAGTAACAAGCAGTCACGTGGCTATCCAGTGTGACGTAGTGGAGTCGCGATGATGACTCCGGAACCCATGGAGCCCAAGCCATCAACATTGTGGTCTGATGCTGCACACACAGACGTCATTCCAGACCCACTTACCACATTGCAGTTTCAGTTTAGGCAAACCCTGACATCCTTTAAACGGGAGCAGTGGAACAATGATTCTCTTAAGGTTGCAAAAAAATGCAGTAGTCTCAGTGAATAGTCAGTGCACCTTAAGTCCCGTGCCATCAGGACCCTATTTTGTTATTGACAATGATTTATTATATCAGATAGCTGAGCATGAGGGGGAGACAAGGTCACTGTTGTTGGTACCAAGGACTTACAAGTGGCAGGTCTGTGAACAGGCACATACCCGTCTCCTAGGCGACTATCTGGGAACTGACAAAACACTAGAGAGTATTAATCTCCGATTTTATTGACCGGGAATCCATGAAGAGGTAAGATGTTTCTGCGCTTCCTGTCTGGAGTGTCAGTTACATCAGATTTCTATAAAGAACCGTGCTCTGTTGGTTCCCCTTCCCCTAATTGACATCCTATTCGAATGCATAGGGGTCGCTATTGTAGGACCCTTTGATTCCTCAGCCAGAGGACATAAATACATTCTCATCCTTGTAGATTATGCTACACAATATCCCAAGGCTCTCCCCTTGAGAGTAGCCAATTCAAAATCAATCACACGGGAACATGTAGGGGTCTTAAAGACTAAGGGACGCCTTTTACGTTGGAGATGTTCAAGAAAGTTGCCAAGTTGCTGAAAATTAAACAGTTAAACACTGCAGTCTATCACCCTCAAACTAATGGTCTGGTCAAGACATTTAATCAGACTCTCAAGCAAATGTTACGTAAGGTGGTCAGCGAGGATGGGAGGATCTGGGATCAGCTCCTCCCTCTCATACTTTTTGTCTATTGGGAGGTGCCTCAAGCCTCATCAGACTTCTCCCCTTTTGAATTATTATATGGGCATCAACTCTGTGGTATATTGGACATCCTAAAAGGAGAATGGGAGAAGGATGAGGCCTTCCCTTCTGCTAACATTCTGGAGTATATCATGCAGTTATATGATGGATTTGCCAAAATTAGAACTATCTTAAAAGAAGACATGGAAAAGGCACAAGCAGCGCAGGCCAGATGTTACTGTCATGGGATGGTACTTAGGGAATTCTGCCTGGGAGATCATGTCATGGCTTGTTGGCAGGGCCCATACGAAGTTTAGGAGTGAAAAGGGCTCGCTGATTATCTGGTTAAACAACCAAACCGTTGACCGAGCAAACATTTATCATATCAACCTACTGAAGCTGTGAAGGGACGGGGACCCCAATCCTTACTCCGGGCAGCCTCATTCTTTTTTTGGCTGTGAAAACAACCTTAAATTCGGTCCTAATTTGACGCCCCAACAGAAACAGGAACTCGAAGCAGTCGTCCTGTCTGTCCCTGAGGTTGTAAGCAAGAAACCTGGTTGGACATTACTGATTAAGCACGATATTATAGTAGACCCTGGGGTAATCATCCAAGAGCGGCCTTACTACCTCTGGAGGCAAAACGTGATGAAGAGCTTGAGATCAAAGATATGGGAATAGGTATAATTGAGGAAAGTCATAGTCCCTGGTCCACCCCAAACATATTGGTCCTTAAGTCAAACTGAAGTTGGAAGTTCTGCAATGACTTCCATCGACTTAATCAAGTTTCCCAATTCGACACTTACCCGATGCTGCGAGTGGACGATCTCAAGTGACTCGGAAATGCAAAATACTTGACCACTCTTGACATGACAAAGGGGTACTAACAGGTTCCTTTAACTAATTTTGTAAAGGCCAAGAGAGTGTTTAGCACCCCTAGTGGACAGTGGCAATATCGTGTTCCTCCATTTGGAATGCATGGGGCACCTGCCACCTTTTGACGTCTGGTGGATATAGTGCTATGGCCCCACAATTACTATAGTGCCGCCTACTTGAATGATGTAGTCATCTATTCCAACACATGAAAGAAACACTTAGAGCAGGTTTAAGCTGTGCTCCAGGTGCTCGGAAAAGCCAGACTTCGAATTAATCCTAAGAAATGTTTGTTTTGGAATGATCGAAGGCAAATATTTAGGCAACCTGGTGGGTGGTGGAGGGTGAGTCAAAGCACAGTGTTCCAAGGTAGATGCCATATTGAAATGGCCCGAAAACCAAGTGGCAGGTCCTACTGCCAGTTTGTACCACATTTCTCCGAGAGAGCAGTGCCCTTGACAGATTTAACAAAGAAGTGGGCCCCTAACAGAGTGGTATGGGACGATAAAGCTGACACTGCATTTTGTGATTTGAACCAGGCCCTTATGTCAGCACCTGTTTTAAATGGCTCCTAACTTCTCTTTGATTTTTATCCTCCAGATCGTTGCTTCAGACACAGGACTGGGTGCTGTGCTGACCCAAAGCATCAATGGTGTGAACACCCAATCATTTTCCTGAGCCGGAAACTGCTGGACAGGAAAACTGGGTATACAGCAGTGGAACGGGAGGCCTTGGCGATCAAACTGAGGTACTACCTCTTAGGCCATGAGTTCGCCCTTGTCACTGATCATGCCGTTTTACAGTGGATGGCAGTGCACAAGTAGTTCAACCCACGCATCACTCGTTGGTTTTTGGACCTCCAACCTTATGTGTTTTGTCCTTTATCATAGGAGTTCTCTCCAGGCCAATGCTCTTTCTCAGGTTTATGACCTCAGGGTTCGAGCTGCCCCACCCAATTGGTCTGGGCTAAGGGGGGGCCGTGTCACGCACGTGCAGATATGAGATGGTTTACAGGCTCAAATAGTATTATTTCTTAGTCAGATTAGGTGTTGGCACTACCACCTGATCCTTTCTCCTTTTGTCCCTCTGCAGACCAGCCAAAGAACATTCCTCTTAATGACATCACAACCAGTTCGGCCCCTGTTGATGTCACTTCCGGCACCCACTGATGACCCCATATCTGGTACACAGAACCCATCTTCCTGCCAAGTCAGTTCCTGTTCCAGCCTCCACCTCTTCCTCCATTCAGCCATATTTACAGAGCAGCTTTCTCAAGCCATTAAAATGGTAAAAATATTTTGTAGTTTTGCATACTTGAGCATCTTACCATAGTTAGTTGTTCACATTGTATTGCAATCTTTCATACTTAATCATTTATCATCCACAAAAGTATATCTCCTTTTTTTTTAATTCCTTTTTAAAATTTTCAGGTTTATTATCTATAAACATAGTAACTACAGTAGGTATGGCAAAGTTCTTAATAGTAGGCAATTTCTATTTTCAAGAAGATAATTAATGTGCCACCCAGAGCAAAAGTGTTTATGAACCTTGTGAATTCTTTTGAACTCAGACAATGTGCCATTGAGTCAGGACATTGGGAAGCATACAGATTTGGTTATTTCAAAGTGACTTAACATTGACAGGACACAGATCTTGAACACTGGCATGCCAGATCATTATTTTATTTTCATTGATGTAACAATATCTATAGAGCAGGGTGTTCTTAAAAGATGCTATTTTGATGACACAGGTAGGAATATCTCAGCTTGTGATTAGGGATATGGAAACTATTGAGGAGAATCATGTAAAACACCATACTTACAATGTTTCATCATCTTAACATTTGAGTCCTACACAGACTTAAAGATGATTCTTTCATAGCTATTAGACGAGCTATAGTTATAATGGATGCCTCTAAGTATATTTAGGAGGGCACAAGACAACCTAATGACCATAGATGTGAGAACCTGAAAAGGAATCCTACTCCGCATACAACTCTTTGTGTAAAGATGTGTTTCCTGGATTCAGTCTCAAATACACTTCCCCGTGGTTTCCACTGTTGCCGTTGAGTACATGATTCACCATTTAGTTGAAAGAATTCTGCTGGTTCTGTGTTTGCTATTCCTTTGAGAATTATTAATTCCTGAAATGCACCTTGTTGCTCTCAAATGCTGCTATGTCTTTTTTCCTAGTATGATGACCAGGGGTCTCATTTATAAAACTTTGCATTGAATCTAATGTGAAAATATGCATAGTCCAAGAAACAGGGAAATGTGTATGGCAAAAAAAAAATTGGATTTATAAAACTTGGCAATACATACTGTATACAATTTACTTTTACAAATCCCAATCATCTTGTAAATGTGTGAACCTGAAAGCAACCTTGAACTCTCCCCATGTCCACCCTGAAACATTCTTATATGGACTATGCTAATGAACTGAATAACATATGCAGTCACAATGCTGAAGACCTTCACTGCCTGCTAGAGCAGCCTCCCATCTGATATGTGTAGACAACACCACCTACATTTGAGGAGTTCTGTGGTGCACCTCTCCTCTGCGCTCTGGGTGCACAAGGCACCAACGTCTGAGTGGGTAGCTTTTATCTCCTTGTACATGTAATGACATGATTGCTGTTACAATAAAAACATATAGGTCATATGAGACACTGCAAATTTAATGAGTTACATGGCAACAAGTCTGGTATCATGTACAGCATCTTCTGCAAGTCCTCTGCCAATGCTACTCTGCCTCAGAATACATGATTCATGAGTTGACCCAGGCCACTGAGCCATGACTTTTGTCAATCTCATCATGGCATCACAGATGACTTGTGTCTTAATGGAATGTCACTGCTTATGGTTAACAAAGATGGTGTCATTCTCGCTTTGGCACACTTATTGCAATATGAGGGCTGTCAATTGCCACAATCACATTAGGAAAACAAGACACTGCTGCAAATTTCCTTTTATGTTGGTATGTACAACCAAACTATGTGGAAATTGAATGTAGCACATCATGAGCTGTTAATGATTTCCAACACAGTAGGCATGATGGAACTGAAGGCTGGTTGAGATATTCCTGACCGGTCAGCCAGTTCCCTCTGGTTGGTACCTGCCATTGTTAAAACATGCACATGAACAGGTGTAGTCCGATTTCAGACAGTCTGCCTTTCTAATGGTGGGGCCAACTCAGCAGATAGTTCCAAGATAATGGCTCTAGAAAGTCTAAATCAGCTCATAAGCCAGTCATCACCATGGGAAAAAAGTCTGACTGGTCCCTAAAAGCTCTTTCTCTTCATATTTGAACTTCAAGCAGTGCCAAACAAGCCATGTTGTGTCAAAAGATTAGGTGATGAACTGGCTGTAGGGTATGAGATTTCGAGCTGTCTGTCTGCAGGGACAGAATCACACCTGGGTGTTTGCTTTATTTTGGTTTCTGTTCCTGAGAAGTGACCAAAGAATGGCTATGTAAGCTGAAGAAAAAAAATGTAAGTTCTTCAGTGTAAATATGCAGCATCGTGGCAATGCTACATAATTCCCCACTTCCAGCCTCTCTCAGAGGGGGTCCAAAGTAGGGACATTAAAGACCATGTTGGCATCCTATGTAGGAGACCGCCATCAAGACTAGGACAAATGGATCCCGGATCTGCGATTTGCCATTAATACGGCGAGCCATGAGGCTACTGGTGCTACGCCTGCCTTGGTAGCCTTAGGATGACAGGTAAAGGGCCGGCTTGATCGTTTAATATCAACAGCTCCCTTACCCGAAACTCCTCAATATAATACACTTACCACCCTGGATCGATTTAGAAAGGACGTTCAGATGAGATTGGTGAGGTCGACAGCCAGACATGCCAGGTATTACAATGCCCGCCGTAGTAAAGTGCACTACTCGGTAGGTGATCTGGTCTGGATTAGGGCTCACCATCTATCTGATGCCAGTAAAAAGTATTCTTCAAAGCTCGCGCCTAAGTGGACAAGACCAGCTTTGATCATAAAACAACTCAGGCCCAACAATTCCCACATACAAAAGGGTAGAGAACCAGAAAAGAAAATAGAGACAGTAAATGTGGTCAACCTCAAGCCCTACTTTGGACCCCCTCTGAGAGAGGTTGGGGGGTGGGGAATTATGTAGCATTGCCACATAAAAATGTTTGGTTTTTTTTTCTCTTCTCTCTATGTAAAATCCTGTTGTCATTTAAAAATACGGAAGATAAGATAGGCGGGTTGGATAGAGAGGACGTTTTGGGAGGTATAGGGTTGTCATTGCGATTTCTGGGAGTGCCATAGAAATGGACGCACTATTTAAATAGGGGCGTGAAAAGGCAGGAAGAGAAAGAAGAAAAGACAGCCCGATTTTTTATGACAAAGGAGGAAAGGACATGACCCATCTGAGTCCAGGAGAAGGATTGTTTTCGGGGAGCACCACAAGTCCATCGCAGTCTGGGGTGGCCACCTCGAAGATTCCGGATACGCTGAGGTTACCGTGAAAGGGATCGAAAGCAAAAGTGAGCCGTAAATCTTTTATTCTGGGATTGGGATGTCAAAGGAACTGAACTATGGGGGAATAGGAAAATGGAAAAAAGACTAAATCGAAAGGACGGAGGGGATAATTCTTGGATATCTAATTTTATGCTTTGTATTCATTGAATATATTGGAAGTGGGGGTGTTGTAAAAATGTATTAATTATAGTTTTTTTGTTGTTGCACTTCTTCTCTGTGTGGTTTAGTTAATATCACTTTTATTATTATAAGTCATCTTTCAGCGCTGTGGGAAGGGCTTGAAGGCAGTTTGAGGTTGACCTGCAATCATCAGAATAATTTTTCAATGTAAACTTAGTGAAATGTAGCGAAAAAAAATCGTTACAGCATTTGCACTCTTAAAAGGGAACTAAAATTAATTCTGTATTTCATATTGATCAAATTTGAAATGTAATATTTTTGACACGTGAACACACATTAAATAATGACTTTGAGATTTAAATTATTATGTGTGTAAGTCGTCATGTAGCTGGTTTGGGTGCATTTCTTTACCTCATCAAGGACATCATCATTTCTCAGTTTCCGTCAAATGCTGGATATGAATGGGTCAGAGTTGCCATTGTAGCAGTTGAGGCGTGGAGCCACCTCTTGAACCCTCAGGTACCACTCGAGACACGAGGTAAAAGTATAACAAATATTTATTTCTCTGTTATACAGTGCACCAAGCACCCTCCACTCCACACTCATATAATGAATAAACTCTCAATAAACCAATACACAATACTCTCTCCTCCTCGCCCAGACACTTTGCCACCCTACCTCCCAGCTCAGCTCAGTGTACTGGGCTTCCCACAGTCCTTTTATAGCCCCTGACCCGGAAGTGGTTCCTGGCACAACCCACAAGTCTGTTTCCTTACGGGTCAGGGCAAACAGTCCTCTTCTTCATCCCGGGAGCACGTTGTTTCCTCCAGTCACGTGACTGTGATGCACTCCCGGGTTATAGGGCACGCAAGAGCCCACTAGCCCCCCTACAGCGACTCCCGGTGGTCCCCAAGGTATCCAGCAGGGCTGTGTATAGAAACTACAAAGTCCATGAGGCCCTGCTGGAACTCGGGGCACCATCATGCTGTCCAGAGGGCTCCTCCTAGCGGCCTGGGGGTGGCGACCGGAGACTGTAGCCGGTCGTCCATCACACCATAAATATACGGAAGCTTTTTTCACAAGTTTCCTTTCATACACCCTGACATTTTCATGGAAAGCTGTGAATGCCCAAGAAGATGCTCAAAATGTGCATATGCAAGTTTTATACATCTGACCCCAGAACTGCACACAATACTCCAGATGCGGTCTCACTAGTGCACTATATAGTCCAAGCCTAACATCCCTTGATTAATATTCAAGTTTTTATGATATAATCTAACATTTTATTTACTTCTCGGCTTTGCTTACTTGACGAAAATGTTGCATCAACAGAAACTATTAAATCCTTTTCAGAGGTTGTTTCCTGTATGTCAGCGTCTCCCATTTTGTATTTATAAGTGATGTTCCTTTTGCTGATGTGTAGCACTTTGCACTTTTCTACGTTTTACTACATTTTCTAATTGTTCACCCAGTTCTGAAGCGTATCCATGTATTTTTCATTTCTTTTTGCTGCCTTTTCAGTGTCTGCCATCCCTACAAATGTATTGTCATCTGCATATTTCACAAGTTTATTAAGTATACTAGAATCAATATCATTAATATAAATCAGAAGAAGTAATGGTCCAAGTACAGAACCCTGAGTTACTCCATTGATGACCTTACTCCACGTGGAGCATCTTCCACTTATTTGTACTTTGTGTCTCCTTCTGGCTGACCAACTTGAAATTAGCACACGTCACTCACTTCAATGACTTGTTGACAAGATGGCCACAGCACTCTCATGGCACATTCAGTGTTGTGTTCTCCTAAAATGTAGTGCTGATCCATTGTGTTTAATATGTTACCATTTTGGAGCTAATAACATAAACACTTGAAGCGCTAAGTCACTAATCGCCATTGTCATTATCTAAATTAAATGACGAAAAGGTTAAACAAAATAAAGAAAAATCATGGAATAGTTAATGAAATAAAAACTGCCACAAACTAATCAGCAAGAAAAGAGGAGAAATAATATAGGTGGAAAGCAATGTTTAACAATATTCTAGTTAATTTCAAAAGAACAACCAAATAAAACTAAAATAAAGGGAAAGCTTCATACAAAAACACAAGGCAAAGCAGAAACCGAACAACACTAAAACCTGAATTATAGAAAAATGGACCTAAATACAAAAGAGATTTAGCCTCCTTGGTGTTACATTTACACCGGGAAAACTGAGCCAAAAACATTAAAATTTTTTCAACAAGAAAAAATGTTATTACATGTAACAGAAATATAAATATATCATAACGAATACAGTGGGAAAGGTATGTTGAGTGTCCACTGGTGTACTGATGCAGATTTAGTACACATCCTTCATGTAATATGTTTTGAGACAGTCGCCAATGCACAGCCCGACATCACAATTGTGCACTTTCTTAAAATATTTTGTCTGTTGCTTGAGCATGAGAGGGTAGAATGTCATTGCCTGATCCACATGATTGACACACCCTTTGTGTTATTGTAGGCTACCACAGTGCGTAGCTTAGCGACTTCCACGTTTCCTCTAACACAAACTTAGATGGTTGCTGCATAGTAAACAGGGCTTAAGGGGCTAGCATGTTGCTTGTCCTTGCACAATTAATTTGTATTTCTGTCACACCGTGATGAAACTTCCCACAATGAATTCTCTGGTTATATCACGGCAGTTCGGTTATACAGAGCTGTATCATGCATCAGCTTCACTTTCTTTGTCAACGTCTGATAACCAATTCACATTGTCATCACCGAGCAATGGTTCAGTTTCAGTTTGTACTAATACTGCCTTTATGGCTTTTCATTTGCCATTGTGTTTTTCACTGGAGGCTCCACCCCACTCATGAATATTAATGAGTTACCATAAAGTAGCAGAAAGCACAGGAAAATTCCTGATTTTTTTACAGCATAATGTTATTTCATCCACTTGATGGTAACAAAATGCTGTTTTGATAGTTATTTGAGCTTAACACAATAAAGCATATTATTACAAAGCCCCCTGAGCCTGACTCAGGTTTAACACCAAGGACGTCAAATAATCAAACTTCCAAAGCTCTGGCCAGAAGAAAAAGCCAAATCCAAAATCTGAAGAAGCAAATGTAAAAGCTAAATGAGAAAACAGACCAATATGACATTCATTCATGACACAGGCTACTGCAAAGAAGCAACCAAACTTCTCAAAGGCTCATGAATAAGCCAAGGAAGGCAGCCATTTTATTAGACTGCAGGTGGCAGCAGTACCTGGCAGTGTATCATAGGAATTAACACTAATTGGGAAAAGAACAAGAAAAGTTAATTAAATAAAAGAAACAAGGAAAAAGAGTATGAGTCAAAACTCCTAAAGAATCTAAACAGCTTCTCCCCATCTCATCAGAGAGTGCATGACCTGAGACAGAGAGAATGTGTCTGCAGATGAAATGGATTTTCTCCATTCTCCAGATACACTTCTCTTAATTCAACACATTAACACTTTTGGGAATATAGACAGTCACAATTTTACACAAGTTTCTTTTTGTCATTTAATGTATCAGGATGATTATTTTAGTTTCTTTTTTATTGTTGACTGTAGCCTCAAAGTGGTTAATCATGTTTTTGTTTTGTTTTTTTTTAGTTTGAGTTGAAAAAGTGAAATTAACCATCACACGAAAAAAAAATGTTGCAACAGTAGGCAACAACAAGCCCCTCAAAACCCCAAACCCACCCTTCCACCCTCCAGAGTTTGTGACCCAATAATAGAAGAATCAGAAAAGAGAAGAATTAATAGACAATGCTGACCCCCAGCCAAACAGCCCCCAAACAAACTTGCCAGTTTACCATTTCTCTGTACCGGAACAAAATAATCCATTGATCTGCATCACCAAAAGGTCAAGTAGATTAAAGAAAGAGGATTTCCAGAGGTTGAGCATGCCAGGAGATTTCCAGCCAGACAGCACCCTGTACTAACAGACTACACTGGTTAAGAATGCCACCTGTGGCACAGCTCTGCTCATAGAATCATTAAGAAAGAGCACAAGCTGCTTATGTCTTTCCAATGATGTACTGTGGGTTGTGGAGGAAGCTCAGACAGTGACCCTATGTGTGTCCAATAGGGCCTATCCTACATTAAATAATTCAGGACAGTGGGGAACTCTGGAACAATGTATTGGGATTGTAAGTGGCAGCGTAAAACCACAAGATGCTATGCTCTCCAATGATTGTGAACAAAAGATTTGCTTTTCAGGTGCAGTCGTTTCCCGTTGTCAACCCTGAATGTCCTCTACAGGATGTTCTTCACTGCACAGCCAATAATCTTTTAGTATAACCTGTCAATTTGTAAAGTCCTGAAGAGATTGGCCCAAGTGCATTTGCCCTGCGTTGGAGTTTATATCCGCCACAGGGTTATTGCATCATCTAACTCCAAAGGAATGGCCAACTCGCCACATTTCATGTTAAGTTGTCTCCAGTTATGGAGAGACTTCTTGAATAAATTCTCATCTGCTGCAGGATTCATCATATCATATTTATTCCATTCCAAGAACGTCTCTGAAAACTTAAGTTTTAGGCAGGTGTGAAAAAATGCTGTAAACAAAGAATGCTTTCAGAAATATAAATAATGATTGTTTATTGTTATCAATTTACAAAATGCAAAGTGAGTGAACAAAAGAAAAATCTAAATCAAATCAATATTTGGTGTTACTACCTTTTGCCTTCAAACCAGCATCAATTCTTATAGGTACACTTTTTGTAGGATTCTAGTCAGGTGTATGATCAACCAATTCTACCAAACAGGTGCTAATGATCATCAATGTCACACGTAGGTTGAAACACAGTCATTAACTGAAACAGAAACAGCTGTGTAGGAGGCTTAAAACTGGGTGAGGAACAGCCAACCTCTGCTACCAAGGTGAGGTTGTGGAAGACAGTTTCATGTCATGGCAAGATTGAGCACAGCAACAAGACACAAGGTAGTTATACTGCATCAGCAAGGTCTCTCCCAGACAAAGATTTCAAAGCAGACTGGGGTTTCAAGATGTGCTGTTCAAGCTCTTTTGAAGAAGCACAAAGGAACGGGAAACGTTGAGGATCATAGACGCAGTGGTCGGCCAAGGAAACTTTGTGCAGCAGATGAAAGACACATCCAGCTTATTACCCTTCGAAATCAGAAGATGTCCAGCAGTGCCATCAGCTCAGAACTGACAGAAACCAGTGGGACCCAGGTACACCCATCTACTGTCTGGAGAAGTCTGGCCAGAAGTGGTCTTCATGGAAGAGCTGAAGCCAAAAAGCCATACCTCCGACGTGGAAACAAGGCCAAGCAACTCGAGTATGCACGAAAACATAGGAACTGGGGTGCAGAAAAATGGCAGCAGGTGCTCTGGACTGATGAGTCAAAATGTGAAATATTTGGCTGTAGCAGAAGGCAGTTTGTTTGTCGAAGGGCCAGAGAGCGGCACAATAATGAGTGTCTGCAGGCAACAGTGAAGCATGGTGGAGGTTCCTTGAACGTTTGGGGCTGCATTTCTGCAAATGGAGTTGGAGATTTGGTCAGGATTAATGGTGTTCTCAATGCTGAGAAATACAGGTAGATACTTATCCATCCTGCAATACCATCAGGGAGGCGTATGATTGGCCCCAAATTTATTCTGCAGCAGGACAACGACCCCAAATATACAGCCAAAGTAATTAAGAACTATCTTCAGCGTAAAGAAGAACAAGAAGTCCTGGAAGTGATGGTATGGCCCCCACAGAGCCCTGATCTCAACATCATCGAGTGTGTCTGGGATTACATGAAGAGACAGAAGGATGTGAGGAAGCCTACATCCACAGAAGATCTGTGGTTAGTTCTCCTAGATGTTTGGAACAACCTACCAGCCAAGTTCCTTCAAAAACTGTGTGCAACTGTACCTAGAAGAATTGATGCTGTTTTGAAGGCAAAGGGTGGTCACACCAAATATTGATTTAATTTAGATTTCTCTTTTGTTCATTCACTGCATTTTGTTGATTGATGAAAATAAATGATTAACACTTCCATTTTTGAAAGCATTCTTTGTTTACAGAATTTTTTCACACCTGCCTAAAACTTTTGCACAGTACTGTATATATATATATATATTGTGAAGGACAGCCGGGTCCCATGCCCGGCAGGGACGCCTCTGCTGCATCTGTTCCGGGGGAGCCACCATGGGCAGCTCAGTACCTTCCCCGGGACGCTTGGTGGCAGCCTCCTTGGTGGACGATGATTCCCCAACCTGGCACAAGGCTACATGGGAGATGGAGTCCTCCACAGCCTGGTTGGGGGCTTGGATGGCCGCCAGGGGGAGCTGCATGGACTTTCCAGCCCAGCTGGTCGACTCGTCAGCCCCACCCGGAAGGTCAATTAGGACCAGGTAATCAAGCACCTGGAACGCTTCCGGGTGGGGTATAAAAAAGGCCAGCCACCACCACTCGAGAGAGCCAGAGTCGGGAGGAGGAGGACTAAGCCTGAGGAGGAGTGGTGGTAAAGGGAGAAGAGAGAGAGAGTGTTTGTTGTACTGTGTTTAAGTGCTTGTGGGACTGTGTTGGGCCTGAGGGACACGGGGAAGGCGTGCCCCATGGCTGAAGAAAAATAAAAGAAACTGTTTGTGTTACACGTGCCTCTGCCTGAGTCTGTGCCGGGTCGGGCGCTATATAGCGCTCATATTACAATATATATATATATATATATATATATATATATATCAATCTCATAATTGTTAAGCAATTTTAATGCATGTTATTTCACTTTCATTTATTATATTTTGTTCAGATAGCTGTAGTTTTAAACTTTTTGTTCTTAGTAACCACTGTGGCCACCAGAGGGCACTCTGGATGCCCAAACCCAACACAGACAGATGCAACAATCAAGTGCAACACCCACACTTTTATTTTTTATTTTTTTCTCGTGGGAAGCGCCTTCTCTCATTTCCCACCTGTACAGCACAGTTCAAAGCACTACACAAAAGCACAATTCTCTTCTTTCTTTTTTTTCTTCTATTCCTGGCATGCTTCATTCTCTTCCACCTGATTCTTGCTCCCTAAATGGAGTGAGGCAGCCCCTTTTATAGGGCACCTGGAAGTGTTGCAAACAAGGGCTCAGCCATCGTCCAGGTGCCCCCTGGCAGTGGCAACTGGCCCAATAGGGTTGAGCTTCCATGCTCCAATCCAGGGGGTGCTGCCCTCTAGTGTTCCGGGGGAGGTAATGCCCTGAATATGTTCTCTCCCCCAGTCCTTCCATCCATTATAGGTGCGTCCCGGCAGTCCGCAACACCAGTAATACTTAGGCTTAAATGTTACAGTTCATAAATCGCTCCTTTCGTAATGTTTAAACTGTGTCAGTACTTTCAAGCTTGTATAATGACAGAGTCGTGTTTTAAGTTCCAAATAGCATTTTCTTCATTATTACCTTTTACAGTATGAGACTGCTGGAATTCAGTTCTGCTCTTTGTAAATTAATTTTGTAATACTTGGTAGAACAAACACAGACAGTTTGTATTAGGTATAACATCTCCAGCACTGTAATGCTGAGCACCCCCTGGGATGCTTTCTCGGCCCACTTCAGTCCACCATGCTACCTCATGACCGTACAGCTCCAACAGCATTATCAAGTTTGCTGATGACACAATGGTAGAGCGTCTTCTCATCAGAGAAGATCATGAACTTTGGGATGACCCACTATGACCACACTCCACTTTACATCAAGAGTTCTGTGGTAGAGAGGAAAGCACCACATTTCTTGGTGTGCACCTGGGGGAGAAGCCCATGTGGTCTATCACTACATCCTCTTTGAACAAAGAAGCACAGATCTCCACTTCTCCTCTGGCTGAAGAGGTTAAGCCTTCTATGCCATATCCTCACCACCATTGAAAGCATTCTGACTAGTTGCATCACTGTCTGGTATGGTAACTGTTAATGTACTGTAACTGTACAATGGATATTATGGATAGTGCAAACTTTAGAGACCATCATCAGGATTTCTCTCCCTTTAATCTTGGACCTCTATATGAAGTGTTGCATTGTGGGGGATCCCTCCCACTCTTCCAACAATCTCTTTTTCCTGTTTCTGTCCAGCTTAAGGTATTGGAGTGTGCAGACCAACACTGTCAGATTGAACAACAATTTCTTCTCACAAGCAGTTGTGCCACTGTACACACTGTTACTCCTGTCCGTACGTGTGCCCCCTCATCATAGACTCATATCTAGTTACTGTTCTGTTCTTCATTTGTTTGTGTTCCTTGTCCATTGTACACCTTCTATGATCGCTGATTGTGGTTTGTTGATACAATGAACATTTTTTTAGATGCTTGTTCTACATTTCTTGAGAATCGGAGTGCCTATTAAATTAGGACAGCAGGAACATGCATATGAGAGTGAGTAAGTGGACCAGCTACCCTTTGGGATATGTAGGTCCTATTATAATAAAACCCAAAGGCTTTCATTTTCTTGTCTCTTCACATGGTGCTCTATATCCTGTTGTTATCTCTTTATTTAATACACTGCCTTGGTTGGGAAGAACGGGAAGATACATGTATGGATCATTTTCTCTAAATCAGTAACAGTGATAATACTGCCTTCACTTTAGAGATAATTTTAAGCAAAAAAATATACCCTTGTTTTTCATATTTGAGGTCCAGATCAAAAATCACTCCAAGATTTGTAACCTGCAAAATTTTGGCGAGTGCTGTAGGTTTTTAGAGAACCTCGCAATACTTTTAGGCAAACCAAACAGGATTGCGCCTACTTTACTTTCATTCAGCTGGAAAAATGATTCGCCAACCAGCCTTTAATCTCCCCAAAACATTCAAAAAGGTCTTGAAAGAGCAGATATCGTTTGGATACACAGGCAAGTAAAGCTGATTATCATCAGCACAGAAGTGAAAGGAAATATCGTGTTTCCAAATGATCTGCCCTAAAGGTGGCATATAAATTGAAAAGACAACAGGGCCTAAAAGAGAGCCCTGAGAGATTCCATATAAAGCAACAACACGAGGAGAACTGATCTCCAGTTCTGACAGAAAAGGTCCTGTGAATTAAGGTGGGAGGAAAACCAGTCCAGTGCTGTACCCAGGATACCAACTCAATTTTTTTATTTATTATGATTTACCATATCAAAGACAGCACTTAAATCCAGAAGAATCAAAATGGCACAATCGCCAGAATCAACTTTAAAAAGCTGCAATGTAAACTAAATCGTGTATACTTGAGCAAAGGTCACCAGAGCTGTGAGGCAGCCCTGTCAATGACTCCACCACTGTGCCATCTTCTTTATCAGACAATTCCATTAAGCTATTAGATTAGTGGGAAAAAATATGATTTAATCAGATTTATTCATAAATTTCAGTTGAAAAAAAAGAAAAAACAAATGACAGCTGCTTTAAAGCAGGGGGTCACATTTTCTTTGGGAATTTTTGTTTTTTTGAGGAGAATTGTTGAAGAAGAGAGTCTTTATTTGTTGGTAGTGCTGCTAATCCAGTTGTAGAAACGGGACACTCGTGTGTAGATCCCGTACTTTCCATGGACAGCACATCCCTCTCCCCAGCTGACGATACCAGTCAGGAAATGTGTATCCTTGTACTTGGTGGTGTGAGGCCCGCCACTGTCTCCTTGACATGCATCCTTCCTTTCATCAACAAAACCGGCACAGAACATGGTGTTTAGAATCTCTTCATTACTTGAGACCTTGCAGGCTAAGCGATCAACATAAGGTACCTCAACTTTCTGGAGGACTGAAGACTGACGGCCTCCTTGAATGAGACGTCCCCAGCCACTCACCTGTGCCATGTAGCCTGACTGCATCAGATTTTCCGTGAAGTCTTTGGGCCCCAGACAAATGGGCACAACAAACTCAGTGAATAAAATAGGTTTCTTGAGGCGCAACAAGGCTATGTCATTATTGTAACGGCTTTTAGTGTAATTATAGCGAGGATGAAGGAAAACCTGCTGGATGTCATACCGACTTTCTGTTCCTTCCTTCTTGCTAAGGTCAGTTTCCCCTGCAAATAAATATGGTGATAGTTATTAGAAGGGTCTTAGTTATACATTGTAAGGTGTATATAACATGTACAGTAAACATCTTTCTAAAAAACATTACATGGACACCAAACATGGACACCAAAGGTCTGCTGCTAAAGTTGTAATGCAACTGGTGATCATAGCAATGAGCCTAACATGTTTCCTGCACTACTACTGTGCTGGGGTGGCATGGTGGTGTATTTGCACTCGGGACTGTTCCCTGTCTGGGTTGCATTCTGAGTGTCTGATCCAGGTTTTTAACATTAGGTTAACTGTGGACTTTAAATTGACCTGCCATCACTTAGTGTGTGGATGGAGTCATACTCCACAATTCATTGGTGCCCACTAGTGATATTTCCTACCTTCTGCCCTGTGCTACCAGGTAGAGGTGCCAATGTTTTTTGTTGGTGGATGAGAACATTTGCCCTGAGTTCTGGGATGGTGGGGGTCCCAGGACACTATGTGTACAAATTCATTGTTCTTATAACAGCACAATCAGTAACAATAAACTGTGATTTGACGACAGCTTCTGACTGTCACCTGAAGTGTCAGAAAAAGGTATAATGTGCCACATTTAAACCTGTGCATACCCCTCTAGAATTTCTTAATGCCATACACAGAATGAAGCTTTGTATATTTAATCTAGATGTGTGTGTTGCACTGGATATTTTTAATATGTTAGAAGTCACTGTGGCTGTTTTAATGAAGTGAAACAACTTAAAAATGATTCAACGATGTACCCAGAAAGACTGAACCACCTTGTGTTCACGTTCATCGGATAGGAACTTTGTGATATAGCGAGCCCGCAGCTCAGAAGGAAAGGCCAGTTTTAAATAAATAATGGCCGCACTCGCGGCTTAAAGAGACGGCATGGTAGTGTGGCTGGAGTAGTTCCCGGGCGCAATACGGGCTTGGGTGTTTCTGCACTGAAGTGCACAGGTTTGTATTGTCCATATCCGTAATTGATGCCGGGAGCTGCTAATCGTGCCACGTGCCACGTCCCCATTATAAATAGTAGGAGCGCGAGAGCGGAGGCAGAGAGATAAAAAGAGGAGGACACGGAGGTTAAGAGGAAGAAAAGAAGGCAGTAGGTGAAAAAGCCAGAGCAGGAGCGACCGAGCGAGTGAGTGCAGGCTCGCTGTAATAATGAGAGGCAGCTGGGAAGTGATCCATAGCGGGGTGTTTGGCCGGCACTCAGGGCAGATGGATTGGGTCACTCCTGCTGAGTTTTTCAGAGTGACAACGATCGAGTATGGCTTGCCGCATAAGGCTGCGGAAGGTAGTGGGGGGTTGAAGCCTCCGCATGAGCGCCCTGGTCGCTGGGGAACCTGAGTCTCGGTCTGGAGGGAGCCATATGGAGCCAGGGCTTGGAAAGCTACCAGACCAGTAGGAGAAGGTCAGCTGCAGGTAGGACGACTCCCAGAAGCAGGGGAGCCGCCAGCTAAAGAAGGCACTGGGATTTTTAAAGGACTGCTTCCAGCCAGTATTGATTTTTAACCTCATTTTTAAATGGACTATTTATTGGATTATTTTAACCTCCACATTTCACTCTGATTTTAATGGATTATTTATTTATTGACTTTTTGCAGCAGTGCACTTTCTTTTGAACACTGTTTGGATTTGTTTTATTTGTTTTTAATAAAAGCACTTTTGCACTTTGCACCTTCCCCTTGCTTCGTTTGGTGTCCTCATTGTCCAGGTCATCCGGTTACATTACAGACAGTGTTGGGTTCAAGGGCTCCCAGAAGAGAAGTGGGAGCATCGTCACACTCTTGCACATCAAATGAATTTTGTGGATGTTATTAGTAATTTTGTAATAGCAAAAACTCAGAAATAAATTCTACATTCATTTACTTGATTTATTTTATGTGATGTTAAAAGGATATTTTGTAGTGTTAACAAAATAAGTGCTGAATCTTTTGCATTTGGCTTGAAATGTAAAAAAAAATAAGCGTTGGCAATGTTTTGCATTTGGCTTCAAATGTTGCAAAATATGCATTGATAATGTTCTTTAAGTCACAGTTTTGTTAAATTGTAATGACACTGAGGTGGGTCCCATTAGGACAGTTGCGACCCAGGACCTGACATATATAACGCCGGCCAAGATACACTGTAACTTGACGTAGCACAGAAACACTGGACATAAAACAGGACAAAACCCCGAATGGTACACCACTTTTTGCAGAGGACCCTCACAAACATATCAATATACAGTAATCCCTCCTACATCGCGGGGGTTGCGTTCCAGAAACCCCTGCGAAAAGTGAAAATCCGCGAAGTAGAAACCATATGTTTATATGGTTATTTTTATATTGTCATGCTTGGGTCACAGATTTGCGCAGAAACACAGGAGGTTGTAGAGAGACAGGAACGTTATTCAAACACTGCAAACAAACATTTGTCTCTTTTTCAAAAGTTTAAACTGTGCTCCATGACAAGACAGAGATGACAGTTCCGTCTCACAATTAAAAGAATGCAAACATATCTTCCTCTTCAAAGGAGTGTGCGTCAGGAGCATAAAATGTCAGAAAGAGAGAGAAAAGCAAACAAATCAATAGGGCTGTTTGGCTTTTAAGTATGCGAAGCACCGCGGCACAAAGCTGTTGAAGGCGGCAGCTCACACCCCTTCCATCAGGAGCAGGGAGAGAGAGACAGAGACAGAGAAAAACAAACAAGCAAAAATCAATACGTGCCCTTCGAGCTTTTAAGTATGCGAAGCACCGTGCAGCATGTCGCTTCACAAAGCAGCTGCACAGAAGGGAGCAACATGAAGATAATCTTTCAGCATTTTTAGACGAGCGTCAATATCGTCTAGGTGTGCGAACAGCCCCCCTGCTCAATCCCCCTACGTCAGGATCAGAGAATGTCAGCGCAAGAGAGAGAGAGAGAAAAGTAAGTTGGGTAGCTTCTCAGCCATCTGCCAATAGCGTCCCTTGTATGAAATCAACTGGGCAAACCAACTGAGGAAGCATGTACCAGAAATTAAAAGACCTATTGTCCGCAGAAATCCGCAAACCAGCAAAAAATCTGCAATATATATTTAAATATGCCTACATATAAAATCCGCGATAGAGTGAAGCCACGAAAGGCGAAGCGCGATATAGCGAGGGATTACTGTATTCACTTAGACCACCAGTGAAGATTACCTCTGTATGTTTGAGATGTGGCACTCAACAACCCAAACTACCCAAAGAAAAGACACAGTGAGAGCATGCAGACCCTGTGCTGTCACACAGACTGAACTAGAAACTGAGCCCAGGTCCCAGTAGCCATGAAACAGCAGTGATAAAAAGTAGCTCTTTTTAATAGCACCAGATATGTTTCTCAGAAAGAAATAAGTACAGATATTTATGATTTATTTGTTTATGTGTTTTCCTAGTATAAAGTTTTCTTACCCACTGCAATTTCGGTGGGGACTCGCTTTACAAAGCAGTGAGCTGCCGTCACAATCCAATTTTCATTGACAATAGAACCTCCACAGAAACACTCCCCAGAGTCTTTATTGATTATGGCAACCTGCAGAGTGGAAAAGAAAGAACATTAGAAATATTTTGATGAAAACATTCCGTTCAGCCCAACAAAGCTTACCAATCCTATCAATCTAATTCCTATAAAATAACAATGAGTCAACTTTTGAATGTCCCTACAGTCCTACTATGTACCAGGCTTATTGGCAATTTATTCCATCTGTTTACAGTCCCCTGTGTGACGGAAATCATCCTAATGTTTGTGTGAAATTTGCTCTTGCTGTTCATTCTTGTTGAACTCATTTTAAATTAACAGCATGGATCCACTGTACTAATTATTTACATAGTTTTCATGTTACCTTTAATCTTCTCTCATATCAGTCAGTCCTGGAGTCAGCCTAGTCACTCTACTCTGGACTTTCTCTAGCTCTGCTATATCTTTGTTTGTAGCCTGGACACCAAAACTGCACACAGTACTCAAAGTGAGGCCTTAGTAGTGTGTTATAAAGATTAAGGATAACCTTCTTTGACTTGCACTTTCTAACATTCTACTAGCCTCCTTAATGGCTTCTGTGCAATGTCTGGCAGTTGATAGTTTTGAGTCCACTACAGCTCCTAGGTCCATTTCATTAGGGATATGTTCAATTTTTAGACCTCCTTTTGTGTATTCAAATCTCACATTTTTATTTCCTACATGTAATACATTAAAATTTCAACTGCCACACAACTGCACAAGCTTGCATTCTGTTCATGGTGATTCTGGATAATCTGCCAATCCACCTAGCTTGGTATCATCTACAAACTTAACCAGCGTTTAATTTATATTCCTACACAAATCATTTATATATACAGTGGTGCCTCTTATTTTGAACAATTCTAACTTTGAACATTCCAGAGTTCAAATGCTAAATTCAAGAGAAATTTAATGAGGAGTTAAAAAAGATGCTTCTATGTTCAAACTGTGAGTGCAGTGAAAAAATGAAGCAACAGGGTCTGGGAATAGATTAATTCACCTTCCATTATCTATAATGGGGAAAACTGATTCAGATTTTGAACAGTTCAGAATTCAAGTGGTCTCCAGAAACAAATTTGAGTTTGAAGTATGAGGCACCACTGTATTCAAAATATCAGCGGCTCTAGCACTAACCCCTGTGGGATACCATTCCTAACTTCACCAAATAAGGTGAAGATAAGGTTCTTTGCACCAAAACCCTTGCTTTCCTGTGTCTTAGCTAATTCTGCACCCATCTTTACACACTGCACCCTGAACTCCCACCTTTTTTAGTTTGATGCCCAACCTCTCATGTGGCACCTTATCAAAAGTTTTCTGAAAGTCCAGATAAATAATATCATATGCACCACTCTGATTGTATCCTTTTGTTGTTTCCTCATTGAATTTCCAGCATGTTAGTAAAACACAACCTCCCTCATCTAAACTCATGTTGACTCTTCCCTAAAACTCCTGTTCCTGCCATGTGTTGCTTATCTGTGATGCATTTTAACCCCACTGGACTAGAGTTACTTGGATTTGACTGATCACCCTTATAATATAATGGAATAATATGTGTTATTTTTTATTCCTTTGGAATTTTCCCAGTATGCAGTGTCTTTAGAAAAATTTGCAGGAAGTGTTTATATATGTACTCACTAACTTAATAGAAGATAAATGTTATCTGATCCCGGTGATTTGTTATATTTCACCCTATTTAACTTGAGCAGTACTTCTCTTTAAAAATTTCCAAATCATTCAGTACCCCCTTAGTAGTCCCTGTTACTGCTGGGAGGTTATCTATTTTCTCAAATGTGAAGATCTCAGAAAAATGCAAGTTTACAGCCTCTGCTATTTCACTGTCTGTATATTTTAGTTCCCCCTACTGCTCCTGATTTACTTCACCTCCTCCCTGACTGTTCTATCCATCCATCCATCCATTTTCCAACCCGCTGAATCCGAACACAGGGTCACGGGGGTCCGCCGGAGCCAATCCCAGCCAACACAGGGCACAAGGCAGGGAACCAATCCTGGGCAGGGTGCCAACCCACCGCAGGACACACACAAACACACCCACACACCAAGCACACACTAGGGCCAATTTAGAATCGCCAATCCACCTAACCTGCATGTCTTTGGACTGTGGGAGGAAACCGGAGCGCCCGGAGGAAACCCACGCAGACACGGGGAGAACATGCAAACTCCACGCAGGGAGGACCCGGGAAGCGAACCCGGGTCCCCAGGTCTCCCAACTGCGAGGCAGCAGCGCTACCCACTGCGCCACCGTGCCGCCCTGTTCTATTACTACTAAAATTCTTTTTATCTCTTATGCTCCCTGCAATATTTGAAGCAAGATGTTGATTTGTTTAGGATTTTTTTAGGTGGAGGTGAATTATTTTATTTACTTCAACCTCTAGAACATTTTTCTTGGTTAAAATTGAAAATTGAACAAAATCATAAGTTACACACATTACAATAAATAAGAAGCCATCATGTTTTAAGCTCACACGTCATACCATTCATACTGTTACTAGCGTTTGTGACCATTAGTCAGACAATAGAAAAAGATCAAAGTTCCTTACCTGCCAAGGGATTTCTCCATGAGCACAGCTGGTCCCACCTACAATGCGATCGTCTTCGTTGACTTGTGGCTCACTTGTGGTTTGGAGTAGGCTGCTGTTTGTACTGTTTAATAGCTCAAAGGTCAAAGAGTTATTACTCAGGCTAACTTCTTCCTCGTCGATCAGTGTCCGCACATTTGCATTGAGACGTTTATTCACAGACTCCCCTAGTCTCCCACAGGGAAATGGAACTGGCATCACATGAATCAAATAAAAGAGCAAGTGAATAATCTCCAGTGTTCTTATGGTAACAAAAACTAAACTATAGGTAAGTTATTTAAATGTGTTTTAGTTATTTGCTTGTCCCAGGTCAATTGGTTACCTATACATACAATTGTTTGGCACATCAGAAGAACACACATTGGAAGATAAGTAAAACATTCAGCCTTCTGCTGTTTATGCATGGATTACCCAACTATCATAAAACTGTTTCCTAGTGGGATAGCCGAAAAATAAATTCTTATAAGAAATCTTCCACAAAAGGATCTGTCAGTGGTTACTGATATCATCCTAAGATCTAAATGAGTACAAAAATGAGGGCCTGCCTCTAGCATTGCTCTTTCAGCACAGAAAAATATTCTATCCATTTTCTAAGCCTTATAAGTACATTTTTGGGGCACAATGAAGAGGGAACTTATCTCAGCACCATTGCAAGACAGGAACGTACTGTACCTTGGACAGGAATTCCACTGTACTGCACAACCTACTCAGTCACACAGGGCCATATTAGAGTTACAGTTTAGCATAACATGCATCTCTGAGTTGTAGACATGGACAGTGGAAGAATGTACAGAATTGAAAACAGAGTGTGATAAGTCTAGGATTCACACTACACTATAATGCTACATAGGGAAAATAATTATTATAACGAAGCAAATTTCAACCATTGTTTGCATTCACAGATGACCAATCAACTAGTGGTCCACTAGTGTTCTTTAATCTATGATTCATTGTCAAGATTATCCATTTATACATCCATTCATTTTGTAATCTGCATATCCAGTACACGGTCACAGAAACCTGCCCTTACAGCAGCGAGTGGAAGGCAAGAACCAACCTGAAATGGGGCACCAGTCCATTTTAAGGTACACTCACATATCCTCACAAAGTGTTACTTTAGAGATGCCAGTTCATACATTTGGAGAGAAGAGTCACGCAGTCCCACAAAGCAAATAGATTTGAACCGAGGACTCTGGAGCTGTTAGCCAGCTGGACTACTCACTGTGCATCTGTGCAACCCATCGTAAAGAGTCTCACAAGCAAATGATAATATGGTACTGTCTTTGTATGCCCCTGACATGTTTTAAGTACACTGTGGAGTTTGCAAAAAATAATACCGCGAAATGCAAAATGTTCAAAAAATATATAAACATTTTCAGTTTCACTTGTGATGTAACAATTTGAACTTTACATTTCTTCCCACATTCCAAGACGTTAAGCAAACTGGGCAGTAAGTATGGGCATGTGGACAACACTGGTGCCCTGTAAAGGACTGTTTTCCTCCCTGACGCCAGCCATTGTGGCTTCATCTCTTGTCAGCATGTAATGGAAAAATGAACTGATGGATTTCTGTACAGACGATGGTGCTAAGCAAAAATCAAAATTGTACAAATATCAAAACAGACCACATGGTTGAGGATTTAAAAAGGTCTGAACAGAGTCATTTTGGTACATTCAGTTTAACGTTGTGACAGGATTATTCCATAAATAGAAGAACATGTGTTAAGGAAGGACAAAAATGCAGTGAGAAATAATAAAATATTGAAATCACAGATTAGTGAAATATTACCACACAACCTGCATAATTCAATTCTGGAACACGGAGGTTGGAGCCTATCCCTGCAGAACTACCATGTTTCCCCGAAAATAAGCCCTAGCATGATTTTACAGGATGCTCGTAATATAAGCCCTACTCCAAAAATAAGCCCTAGTTACGATCCCACGCAGGCGACTTTGGATGAGCCATAAACGCCTACCGCTACCGTATGTACACAGATGAACAGGAAATAATACTGGTATTTTGACCCCCCAACAAGATGAGTGCAAAAAGAAAGAGCTATTCTGTAGAGTACAAGAAAGGAATTCTGGAGGAGTCCCAGGGCAAAAATCTTACTGCTTTATGCAAAGAAAAGCCAAGCAAAATGACACCTTTTATTGGCTAACTAAAAAGATTACAATATGCAAGCTTTCGAGGCAACTCAGGCCCCTTCTTCACGCAAGATGTAATACAGAAACTGGAGTTCCCTGTGTTTATATACACACTCTAGGACAAGAAACAACATTGGTAAATCTTTAAATGAGAAATTTTAAATGTAAAAAATTAATAGATTCATTCAGGCTAGGGTTAATTTAACAAGAGAGAAAAGATAACTGTCCAACAAAGTCTTTTGAAGTTTGTAATGAGTTTTTCAAAACAATGTGGGTCAGGTTGTCTGTCATTCTGACAGATGTAGACAATCCTCATATCTGGCCATAAAACTCTTGTCTTTATTCAATCCATGTTGTAAAGTATTAAATTTTAGCATGATATTTAACTTCCCATTCTTTACAACACCCTAGTACTGCTTTATGCAAAGAGAAGAAGATGGATATCCGAATGCACTACGAGCAGGCTACATGGACAAGAGGTGCTCATTTAAGGAAAACTCTATTGCTAGACATGAGAGATTGGGGCCAATTGTTCTAAAGGAAATGGAGTCACAATAAATTCATAATGGAATTCGGGGTTTAGGGAGTTATGATGATGTTTCAGAAGATGATGACATGACCGTATTTGAATAAATGTAGATTTCTTTTCCAGAATACTAGGGGGTTGTGCCCCCGGCTCGCTTCAGTCACCCACCCCCTGGGGCATGCTGCGCGCCAGCCACTTCGCATCTCTGCCGCTCGTGTTGTGACGGAGGGGCTGAACGCACGCTAAGGAGACGCAGTCGGATCAGCTGCTGTCTGCTGTCGTGCTGCATGTCAATCATTTAAAAGCCTGTGCTGTCTCACTGCCTTGTCTTGCGGGTCGTTAAAGTTACTCAGAGAAAATCACGTATCTCTCCTTCCAAGATTTTTTTTTTATGGAAAAGACATCCCCTGAAAATAAGCCCTAGCGCATCTTTTGAAGGAAAAATTAATATAAGACCCTTTCTTATTTTCGGGGAAACATGGTACAGGAATTATTTTCTGTAAAATGTCTTCCTGTGTTACTCTTTTAGGCCTTAAAATATATCTATTATCAGCGGCCTCAAAAACGTTTTTCTCAGAGCATCCCTTCAGGCCAACACAGCTCACAAGCTGCTGTCCATTTTATGAATCCAAAATAAAACCAAGACAAGATTTGAAAACCCTCAATGTTTTGCTTTCTGTTCACTGCTGTGTAATTTACTCTACATATTTATATTTACCTGTGTGAAGAAATACAAGTATTTTTTAAAATTTTGTTAAGATTTACACTTAATCAGCTGCCATCTTTGATTCCAGTGTCCTTGCATTTAAAAACAAAAAACCAAACCATAAATACAATAAATATGACATATCAAAGAAACAGTTAGGATTAACATTAACCACAATCTGTAATGATCTGGACTTTATTTTGTTTTTTCAGTTTTTTTTTTGGATTTATTTAATGGTCAGGTTGGTTATCTGATTTAGAACTTTTGAAAGACTAGGGGGCTCTGCCACCTGCTCGCTTCACTCACCAACCCCTGGGCAGGCGCTACACGCTAGCCACTTCGCGGCTCTGCCACTTGTGTATGGGGAAATGGATGTACAGTTTAGACAGATTGTTATTTTCATGGGAATTGTTACATATGCATAATAGACCTAACTATTTTACATTACAGCAAGTAATTAACAATAGTAAAAAATAGTAAAATGTAATATATTGAAAGAAAATTATGTTTTATGTTGCGTTAGAGGTATTCGTTGCATTATACATTTTCGTTCTGTTTGGCTTTGAAATTAACACGCAAATACTTTTTAAACTGTACAACTTCAGTAAAAACAATATTTGGAATTAACTCTTTGTCAATATCGCATTGAATTTTGATTCCGTGTTTGGATTTACATTGTGACATCGCAACATATAACTGCCCGTGAGTGAATATCGTTTCTTTCTCTCTAATAAATAAAATGACTTTTTCGAATCTTTGTCCCTGTGATTTGTTAATTGTCATAGCAAAAGCTATTCTATCGGGAAACTATAAACATTTTAATACAGATGGCATATCAAGATCTCCTTTGGTGTCTAATGTTATCTGCAGAAGATGTACTACATTATCTTTCTTGACGACTGTTAAAATTTACATATCAGAATTGTTCAACCAATTCTGAATACAACTAATCTTTTCCTTGACAATTTTCACATGAATTCATTTGACTTCATCATTCTTGGTGCTAGGATTGCCCGTGTACTCATTTCTTCTGTTGATAACCCTTCATGATTAAATTCTTCAATAAGATTTGGACATAATAAGTCTTCTTTTATTGGGAACTTAAAGTGCGGAAAACGTAAAAATTTTTAAGAGCTGAGAGCGCAGGAACCGTGCCTGACAAAATCATTCACACGAATGAGAGGTGAGAGGACTGTGCGCGTGGGCCGTTAACTGGAAATGGTTGAGAGGAGGACGGGACTTGAAAAGTCTCTTGGCAATAGTCTCATCTCGTCTCAAGATTATCTTTTATAATAGAGTGATGTTATTTTCAAAACATGTCCTGATGCTACACCATTTTGTTTTTATTATGGATGCCACCATTGTTTGCTGTTTGTGATGAAGAGTAGCTGGGCTGTTGCTAGGCAGGATGACCAGGCGTGTGCGACACATGATGTCATTACTGCAACCGCATAGAAGTCAGCATCATACGCATTCTGACTGTCCAAGTTTGGGGATTGATCAAAACTTAATAAAAGCCTTGTGTTATTATTCTTTAAGTTCTTTCTGGTTATAAAGTCTTTTCTGTTCTTTGACTTTGATTTACATCTTGCATTTTGGCTTTGGCTGTGTGAAATATTCTGCTTTCTGACTCTTTGCCTAGATAATTATAATCTTCGATTTTGTCTCACATCCTGACCTTTGTTTATTTAATTCCTGCGTTCCCAGTTATTAGTCATACAATCCATCTTCTGATTCCATCTTACATTAAACTTCTGCTGCCCTGTGCATTTAGTGCTTGAAACTCCACACTTTTTTCCAGTGCAGAGAGCCATATGATACCTAAAATCTATATTAAAGTTATTCGTTTTAATAAAGACACCATAAACTAAAATGATACATAGGCAGGAGAAATTTGAAGTACAGCTGGCATGTATCTTCTCAACTTATTCCTGTCTAAATTTTAATGTCTTCTCTTGTTTTCCTTTTATTTGATTTTCAGGTTTGCTCTAACTTGATGAACTGCAAACACTTCAAATAATGTTTGTCCTATATGGCGGTCCCATGAAAACCACTTATGGTAAACTGTTGCTTTACTGTGTTCTGTTTTTACCCTGACTGTTCTATTTTTTATTGTTTTTCACCAGGCTGCTGAGATGTTGATTAGCTTATACAAGTAAGAATTTCACTAGACTTTGTACATGTAAAGGTGTAATTAAATGCCAAGGCCGGTGTTATGATGGACAGTGGTTAGCAGTGCTTCTTCGATGTTCAAATAGACTGGGTTGGAATTCCAGCCTGGCCAGAGTCTGTATGGAGTGTCCATGTTGCCCCTGTGTTTTACTCTGAGGCGTCTAGTTTCCTGTTCACATCTCAGAGGCATGCATCATAGTTTAACTGCTGTCTTAAAAACAGCACCATGACATCATGTCTGGGTATATGCATCAGTTTGTCCTGCGCTGGACTGGAACCACATCTGAGGTTAAGAAAAGGCTCAAACCACCCATTGCCCAGTAATCAGAATAAGCATGGAACATGGATGATAGGTTGGAAAAAATGTCACAAGCTACACTGTTGTGAATTATTTATGATATATTGAAAGAGATCTATATGAAAAAACATGGCAAACAATGGATGAAGTGCAGAAATATTCACAATCATCTGGGGATTAGCACAGTATACTTGCTATATGATCTTCCATATTCAAGCTGAGAGTAAAAGTGTTAAATTGTCGATAAACACTTTGGACACACTACTGCAGGCTTGCTCACCAATCGGTAATCCACATCATAAATCAGAATGCAGCTGTGCTTGTTGTATTGACATTCACTTTTGAATTAAAACTTCAAACATAAACAGCCAAAATAGCAAAGTGTGTTCATACTACCTTTAGATGTGCATGTCTTCCCATCCTCCTCAAGTTTGTAACCCACGGCACAAGAGCAATTCACTTGTGTCTGGGAAACAGTGGTGCAGAAATGCATGCAACCTCCATTGTCCAAATTGCACCTTCTAATATTCTCTGCAGTGCAAAACAAACCAAAAATTCATTAGTGCAATTCTCTCTCTATATGTGTGTGTGTGTGCGTGTGTGTACGTGTGTGTGTGTGTGTCTGTGTACGTGTGTGTAGTCCAACAAGGCTTACACCTGAGAGGACAAACGAATTTACAGAGCACCTGTTAAAAATTCAGCTGATCAAAATAAAAAGTCATTTGAGCAAATGGAGCTACTCAAAGGACGTCCATGTGAATCCTTAAGTGGCAAAAGAGAAAGAAAAATACATTCTTAAAACATATGAATTGGCTAAAAAATAACTGTCTGTGTTTCTGCTTCCAGTTAATATTCACAAAATGTCATTTACTAAACACTTCTTGTTATGTTACCCACTGTGCTCCCCATCTTTCAGAGGAGCAATACAATCAGGTTACCAGAGCACATCTAATGTGGTAATGTAAAGTACCGCAGTAGTGTCACTTCTTATCCAGTTTGCTTCTCTTCTCTTTTCTCTCTCTCTCATTGTCTGGCTCTGAACTCCTAATTAACTTGAAATACTGATGTGAATTTCTTCATCTTTTTCATGTGGAGTCATATTGTAAAAACAGAGCCCTGACCCACTGGACGCTAATGACACTGAGTTGCTACAATTCACTTTACTTAGGCATGCTAATGGGAAAAAGGAAAACAGGACTGCACATATGTATCCAACTTATGAATCCTGCCTTACCAAGTTCACAGTTTTTCCCTTGATATCCAGTAGGGCACCAACATATATAAGATGCAATGTCATCTTTACAGCTGCCACCATTGTGACATGGTGATGACTGGCACTGATCTCCATCTGAAACACAGAAACCAAAAGAAAAAAATTGATCATGGCTGGTGCATTTCCCGGCAGAGCCTCTGAATGAAAATTTCATTTAACAACCTCTGCAGAGATACAGCCCTTATGGTTTTGAACTGGCACGTTTAAAAGGATTCCATGATTGGTGCATCTTTTTTTTTTTGATATTATCGATTTTATTAAAATCAAATAGCATTCCATACAAATAACTCAAGTTTTACAAAAATAGGGTAGAAACAAATCAACCCCCACCCCTGAGAAAGAGAGCTAGGCCAGCAGAGTGAAACTTTAAGCTAGTAAAAATAAGTAAATAGATAAAGTAATAAATGAAGATAAGTGATAGGGACTGAATACCTTCTGAATCCACTTTACACATGCATACCCCATAACCTGGGGCAAAATTAGGCCTCTGACCCTCTAGCGTGTCATACAGGGCAAGTAAAGGTGGTTAGCAGAGCCACCAAATCTGGGTGAACCTGGAAATGTGTGCTAACCCCTAGAGAAATATGTGTGTGTGTGTTTGTACATATTTCATGTTGCATTGATGTATTTTTTTCTGTGCTCTTTACCTATATTTTTAACAATATTATGAACAATATTATGGCATCATTCTATAAAAATGTTATCCATATGTTCTTTATTCACAAATTGATGAACTGGTAGCAGGTCAATTAACCAGAGGAGCTGGTCTCCTCTTTTGAATTTCCTATACCAGGGGTGGCGAACTCCAGGCCTTGAGTGCCGCAGTGGCTTCAAGTTTTCATTCTTACCATCTTCTTAATTAGTGATCAGTTTTTGCTTCTGATTACTTCTTTTAATTATCTTGACTCAGGCCCCATAGTTGTTTCTTTTTCGTTAATTAGCAGCCAAACAATAATGAGACACAAAACAATCCACCACATGACCAGCTCCCCTGTGCCCATTACACAATATCTGAAATTAAAGAGAGGTGATGGTCTTGGTAAGGTTGACCTCTCAGGTCACCAAAACATTTTGACGGTGCTCTTAGAAAGAACAGAAAAACAACAGATTTCAAAATGTGTGCTGCGGCAGAATGAGAGCAGCAATAAGCCATGGAATTAAATAACGGGTTTAATTAACAGCAAGAATTGGCTTCTCATTAAGAAAGTGATTGGAGTGAAATTGGTTGGAGTTTGAAGCCCCAGTTTAGCTGGTCATCTGTTAGCTCGTTTCACATCTCATTTCTGCTTGGCTGTCATTTAATGAAGAAAGGAATCGATTCAGAGGGCTGAACTCTTCTAACAGGGCTATTAAAGTGATGGGGAAAAAGTTAATTAGCAGTGAAAACTGGTCACTGATTAGGAAAAGGGTTAGAATGAAAACCTGTAGCCACTGCGGCACTCCAGGCCTGGAGTTCGCCACCCCTGTCCTATACCTATTTCAGCTAAAGTCCATGTAAACTTACAAAAGATGTGACAGACAGATCAGGGAAGAAATTAAAATCAATTTGAACGAACTAATATCAATGCAGACTACTGCCACTTGTAGTATTTTTGAGTGATTAACATGTATTATAAGGAATAAAGATTTGCTTACCAACATGGCGATACCAGAAGTCTAGCTAGAAAAAAAAATAAAAACAAGTCAAAATGAGATGACAGTTAAATCCATATTATACTTAAGCATTAAGACTACTGAATATTAAACTTAGCAGAGAATGTATCATCTAGAGGCGGCCTACTCAAATGGCGGCCCGTGGGCCACATGAGGCCCTGAAGCAATCTCTGAGTAGCCCACTGGCCCAGCCCATGGTCCCATCAGAAATGCAGAGAAAAAGCAAGAAAAACACATTTTGTGAGCCTTCAGAAATTTTTACATAAATTCCTACAGTAGTACAGACTATGAATGTAACACACCACATAGCCTGTTGTGTGTTCTAGAAGTGGTGGTAGTAGTCTACGAGTACTTTCTTTGTAAAAGTGCTTCAGCCACGACAGCTGACCTTAGCATCGACTATATTTAAATGATTCTGTAATCAATTGCATGCTGAGTTTTAGTTATATCATAATTTCATCAAGTGAGTGTGAACGTGGGTTTTCACAAATGAATCTAATTGTTACTTCAGTGAGAGCCTCGTTACTGACAAGCACTGTCTCTGCACGTCTCCTCATACAATTGGTTGGCTGTCCAATCACATGCTTTAATCCTGGGGATTCATGGCTGTTACGAGGATGACGATCAGTCATTGGTGCTCAAAGCACAGAACAAGTCAGAAAGACTGCATTTGATGAAAACATGCAAAAAATTTGGAATGTTCTTTAAAACTCAATCAAATTAAGCACTGACTGCTATGCAGGACTACATGCTGTAACTTTTATTGTAGAATACAGAGCTTGTTTTTATCATGCGGTTAATATTCTTTGATTTCTGAAATTCTATGTTTGTAATTTTAAACTATCAAGCAAAATATTATGCAGTACAACGCTCCTATGCAGTTGGCATAATGATAGTGCAGCTGCTTTGCAATAAGGTGATCATGGGTTCATGTCCCTGGTCTTCCTGGTGGGAATTTGCAAAGCATTTTAAATAGTGAGTAAAACACTTTATAAATATAAAGAATTGTTATTATTATTATTATACTTGACGATTTCTTAATTTCAAATTTTAAATGTTATGTTTTTTTTTTACCAAATAAACAAAACATATAGCGCTAGGACTCTTGGCCTCTATATACCTTCACAGTACCTCAGACTTGATCTAAATGCCCCATGTGCGTACCGCCACCTTTCAGTTTTAAAAAACAAAAACCCCACTGCTGATCAGACATGTGGTGATATAAGACGAGCCTGTGTCCCCTCGGTGTGTGGTAGACATCGTATTCACGTGTGTTACTTACTGTTATCACTTGTGATAGATGGCTTTGTGCACTGATAGCTTCGACAGCATTGATAGTTCTTTTCTATTGTGCTATACTGTATATTGGGTCATATATGACCAAAATGTTTATTTTATTTCAAAAATTAATTAATTAATCAAAAATTTTTATTTTATTATCTGCTTTTTGCAGATGATGCTGTCCTGTTTGCTTCATCAAGCCATGATCTTCAGCTCTCTCTGGATCGGTTCACAGCTGAGTGTGAAGCGGCTGGGATGGGAATCAGCACCTCCATATCCGAGACCATGGTCCTCAGCCGGAAAAGGGTGGACTGCCCTCTCAAGGTTGGTAGCGAGATCCTGCCCCAAGTGGAGGAGTTCAAGTATCTCGGGGTCTTGTTCACAAGTGAGGGAAGAATGGAGCGTGAGATCGACAGGCGGATCGGTGCGGCATCCGCAGTAATGCGGGCTCTGCATCGGTCTGTCGTGGTGAAAAAGGAGCTGAGCCGCAAGGCGAAGCTCTCAATTTACCAGTCGATCTATGTTCCTACCCTCACCTATGGTCATGAGCTATGGGTAGTGACCGAAAGAACGAGATCGCGAATACAAGCGGCTGAAATGAGTTTCCTCCGCAGGGTGTCTGGACTTTCCCTTAAAGATAGGGTGAGAAGCTCAGTCATCCGGGAGGGGCTCAGAGTAGAGCCGCTGCTCCTCCGCATCGAGAGGAGTCAGATGAGGTGGCTCGGGCATCTGATCAGGATGCCTCCTGGACGCCTCCCTGGTGAGGTGTTCCGGGCACGTCTAACCGGGAGAAGGCCCCGGGGAAGACCCAGGACACGCTGGAGGGACTATGTCTCTCGACTGGCCTGGGAACGCCTTGGGATTCTCCCGGAAGAGCTAGAAGAAGTGGCCAGGGAGAGAGAAGTCTGGGCATCTCTGCTCAAGCTGCTGCCCCCGCGACCCGACCTCAGATAAGCGAAAGAAGATGGATGGATGGATGGATGGATGGATGGATCAAAAAGTAAACAAATGTTATTGCTACTGCTATGCACTTTATTTGATTTTATGTACTTTGTGATGTGCCTGGGTCATATATGACCAAAATATTTATTTTATTTCAAAAGGGAAACAAATGTCATTGCTAATACTGTGCACTATTTTATTTTATGTACTTTGAGATGTGCCTAGGTCAGAGATGACCAAAATGTTTATTTCTGTATTTCAAAAGTGGAAAAATAGTATTGCTATTACCTCAGATTCTGTTCAGTTATAGTTTTTTTATGTTCTCCCGGACAATCAGACCTTACTTTATTCTTTGTTATTTAAAAGGGAAACAATGAGTAAACATTACTTGTTTTCCAATACATTCATTTATGTTGGTTTAAAATGTGTTATTATCTGCTGCTGCAAATGTCTGGCTCAGCTAAATTTCTTGGTTTGAAAATCTGACTCAGATGAATTTGTAATTGTAGCCCTGATCTAGAGCATTTGTTTAAAACGTTAGGCCAACTTTTAAGAAAGCAACTGTACCCCATTAATGCTAATCAACTGCACAATGAATGTGGTCACGTGACCAAACACAAGATGGCGTTGTGTACATAAAATACAACTGCAATAAAAATTAATTTTTAAATAATAAACCAGTTGTGAAACTGACATTTAAAATAAAAAGAACACATATAGAACACAATTTCTAGATGACACAGCCACACAGGAGTCAACCATATATATTATATTAAATGTTAATTACTTAATAAAGCACTCTGATGTGTGCTGAAAATTTCTGGGCTTCATTTTCTTCTCATCTTCTAATGTCTAAGAAGACATTCTCTATACATGATTAAACATCTTCTTAAGTTACAAAGGGTGCCATCGGTGTGTAGTTAAGTTTTCATGACCAGCCTCTGCTACCACACGATGTGAAATAGTGGTATCATTTTTTTTTGTCTTAACATTTTTAAATCATACTGTGGTTGATGCCTTTCTACACAAGATGTTTATGTGTATATTTGTTGTTTCCCTCCTGTTTTATCCGCTAAGATTACTATGTTTCTACTGTAGTCATTGCTCACAAAGTTGACACTGATTTGCTACATAACTGCTTTGTCTTTGTCCTCGAAGATTTCTCTGGCCTCCTCAAAGGTGCATCTCTCCTCGAGGCACTCTCGCTCCAGATTTCCTGGCTTCAGTTCCTCAAACAGCCCTGTGTTGTACCTTCTGGTCCTTGAAAGAACGGACTGGGCAGATTTAGAGGAGACAAAAATGCTGGCTGAAAAAAATAAAAGTCACTTTAATTAGTCTGTGTAGCTTTTCTTACTGTTACTTTACCTGGCAACCTATCAAGGTTCATGGTATTAAAAGACTAAATTAAACACCCTTTTGTTATAAATAATGACCATGGTCTACAACCAGGGTCTCCTGGGAAATTCCTTGTTGATCCAATAAAGATGAAAAATTTCAGCTGTTATTTTGAAAATGAAAAGTACACATATAAATGACCCAAAACAAATAAAAATATGCAAGTAACAAATGCTAATTATGACAAGGGCTATAAATTGTATGGACTGGAAATTCTAGCGATACCACTAACATTACCTGTGTTGTATAGATTCCAATCAAAAATAGTCCATCCACATTTAAGTTGAGAGTTTGGGTTCATTTTGGTTCTCATAGTATTAGACACAAAAAAGAGCTTAATATGATGCATGTAATTTGCAAGCATTGAAATATTAAAATCAAGCAACTCAGGGCACTACAAAGTTGGACTTCCTCTAAAACTCCAGCTGACCTGTATGCTTGATGGCTGATGTATGCTGAATTTGGAATTCTCCACACACAAAAACAGATGTGATTAAAGTTGGTTTTAAGAAACCACGGCAGAATCAGATAGTTACATACAGCCACAGAGTCCATAGGTGTCTATGGATGCTTTCATGCTCCCTTCCTGAGTGGCCAAAGTTCATCATTGTAAACATGGCCTGTGCTGCAAAAAAGTTTGTTTTCCATTGCCTGTTCTTCCTTTGAGGACATAGACATAAATCCCCCATTCTAAACCTGCTGCCCATGGTTACCAGACTCTGAACAACATAGTGATAGATAGATAGATAGATAGATAGATAGATAGATAGATAGATAGATAGATAGATAGATAGATAGATAGATAGATAGATAGATAGATAGATAGATAGATAGATAGATAGATAGATAGATAGATAGATACTTTATTAATCCCAAGGGGAAATTCACATACTCCAGCAGTAGCATATTGATAAAAAACAATATTAAATTAAAGAGTGATAAAAATGCAGGTATAACAGACAATAACTTTGTACATACATACATACATATATACATAGATACATAGATAGATAGATGGAGTAGGAGGATCACATCTGTCCAGATGAACATTTAAAGGCATTTACATTTGAATACAGCAGGTCCAGCGTGTTGTGTCTACTAAAGGAACATGCCATAAGAAGTTTGTTCCATCCACATTTCCCTTCCTGAAGACACCAGCACTCAGGAATCATCAACTCTCGCAAGCCACAAAACTGTAGCAAGATCTGATTTGACCTAACTAATCACTGACTGGTAAAGAGCACTGAGTTCAGCACCTCTGCTTACCAATGTGTTCAGAACACTTGGATCCAATGGCACAACTAAAAACACTGTGCATTGTACTTTTGCCAAAAGTGCTCTGATACCAGGTACATTTAGAGCATATGTACATTAGACCTGGGTGCATATTGTACTGTGGACAGTGTGTTGTTAGCATAGAAAGACAATAGCAGTAGGTGGCATCCTTTTCAGCAGCACACTTGTCTTGTACAAGAATATCTGAATATTTAGAAACAGAAATGATCACCCTAAAGGTACATAAATATACATTGACTATTTGGGGGTAGTCATTAGATAGCTTCCTAGTTTTAGGATCAAATCTTACACAGGACCTTTGTATGAAATCTAAGTACATTTTGGTTATTGATATCTCATCCCAAATACATGAAGGTTAAGTTGTATGGTGACCCTAACACTGGTACGAGTGAGGTAGATTCACACTCTTTCCATGGTTAGGTTCTGCTTTAAGCCCATTTCTAATAAGATCCTGTGCTTTGCAAATTGACAATTTGATTGAGTTAGGATGCTTCATGATTGGATGAACCGTGACTTAAGCTCATTGATTAATATTTTTGCCAAAGTGATAATGTGTTATGTACTGTCAGGTTTTACGTAATGTTATTTAAGGCAAGGAAGGCAGAAGTGTGCTGGTGAGGTGCTTATCCTTACTAATCATGGTGCTGGAGCATAGCAATGTGTTGCATTCTGATTAGTAAGAATTTTATTGTGTATGTGATAATAATGATCCTATAAATAAAAAATAAATCTATTTCTTCCATTATTGGTTACGTTTTTGCCAGTGGTGTCATCACTAGCCCCATTTTATGTTTTGTTTCCCATGTTGCTCACAAATGCATGCATAATGTCACATCTAGCCAGCTATAAAAAAAGAAGAAATATTTACCTGGTGTCTACATTTTGTAAGGATTTGTCGGCTGTAGGACGTTAGTCTCTATAGTGATTTCTTTGGTTTTGCAGATTTTAACTGTAAGATCACTTGCTTGTTTAGAATGTCAAAACCTTTGCTTGTTTCCTTTATTTTTGCTTATTGTAGTGTTTTAGAGGCTACTGACTAGAAAACAAACATCTTGCTACAAACTAAATATAATTTAATCCATTCTGCATGGGCCCTCTATCACACAATCACTCAACCACAATTGTGTGCATACTTGATATTGTTGAAATAAAATACAAATTTAAATTAAAATGTAGTCAGTTGCTATTTGCAAAGTATCATGCTGCTGTTATCATGCATCCTTCTACTTGATAAAGATATTGGTTATTGTTTGCTCTGTGCTCTACTCTATAACTTCTACTTACACAACAGCTACAGTTTATTTTGCATGGATAAAATTAGTGAAATTATCTTTCAGATGTATCTTGGAAATATTTTCTTAATGTTCAGTAACACTGATTTTGGGTTCTGTTAATGTTTTTGTGGGTTTGGTTTTGCCCACCACCATGAGTGATGTTGCTTATGCATATGTCCTGGTGACTGAGGCTAGAGAACAAAAGAAAAAATGTGAAAACATCCAGGTACAGTGACTTTCTGTTAGCTGTAGTCGATGCTGTGTTCATACAACTTCCAAAAACTAAATACAGAAAATAGAGTACTTTCAATAAGTGAGTGTGTCTGATTCTCACTGTGTTATACACAACCTCACTTCATACAATTCAGGGTCGTGGAGGGGGCAGAGCCTTTGCCCGCAGTATTGCAGGGACCAACCCCAGATGGTGTACTAGTCCATCACGGCACTCATTTAAACGCACATCCAAATGCACATGGAGACCATTTAGGGTATCCAATGAACCCCTCAAACAGGCCTTGGGGACATGAAAGGAAAACTGAAAACTCTGAAAAACAACCCATATTAACAGGTGGAAAATGTGCAAACTCAGCTCAGAGACAGCAGCACTGTGCCAACGGGTCATTCCTCTCAACATTCTAAATAGTAAATGTTACAATCTATATTTACAACTGGAAGAAAAGATGCTCTGAAATATCACCCCCTCACTACTCCAGTAATACTGTATCAATTAATCCATTTTCTAACCTGCTTATCCATAATATGCAGTAAATTAAAAACAAGAATATGTGTTAAGAGTACAATGTGTAACACTCTCACTTAAGAGATCTTACATATTGAGTGAAATGGTAACAGAATTAAATGACATTTTGTTTTTCTGATAATTCGGAGTACCTCATCAGTCTACTTATTTACACTGGAATGTGGCATCCTTTTGAGATCAACTGAGATGTGTGGGTTGTAAAAAGGAATAGATCAATAGATAGATCAGCACATACTTCAGAGCAACATATACATATGCATATTCATATACATATAAATATATATATATATATATATATATATTGTGGCAGGCGGCTGGGGCCCATGCCCGGCCTGAACGCCCTTGCAGCATACAGTATGTTCCAGGGGAGCAAGGATGGGAGACCCTAACCCTCCCCCTGGACACTAGAGGGCAGCCTCCCTGGGTTGCAGTGGTGCCTCGGACTCCCCCAGGGCTTCATGGGGGTTGGAGTTTAGTGCAGCCCTGTTGGGTTCCACAGGCGCTGCCAGGGGGTGCTTTGCTTTATGTTTTACTTTGTGTGTTTGTGCTTGGGACTGTGTACTGCCTGTGGAACACAGGGAAGACATGCGCTCACAGAAAAAGAAAAATAAATAATTTATTTATTTTACGAATAATTTATTTATTTTACGTGTGCCTCCATGTCCCGTCTGTGTCTGGTTGGGCGCCTATATAGCACCTTTTCACAATATATATATATATATATATATATATATATATACATACACAGTGGAACCTCGGTTTGCGAGCATAATTCGTTCCGGAAATGTGCTCGTATTTCAGAGCACTCGTATATCAAAGTGAGTTTCCCCATAAGAAATAATGGAAACTCAGATGATTTGTTCCACAACCCAAAACTATTCATATAAAAATGATTAATACAAAATAGAAAGTAAAAATACATAAAACAAATTAACTTGCACTTTACCTTTGAAAAGAATCATGGCTGGTGTGAGTGAGTTTCTAAACTCTTGTGGGATTGCACCCAATGGGATGACACACGGAAGAGCGTCCCAAACAATCGCAGTTTCCCTGCGCTGTAGCAGTTTGCCGTAAAAGCGAATCTGAAAAGATCACGGACATGCTATATGCGCCTGCTGTCGATGAGTGATACAAGGAACAAGGAACATTATAAATGTGCAGGGCCCTGCCTGACTGCTGTGTCTGTATATAAATAACCGCGCTGTTGCTGTTTCAAGCTGAATAAAGCTGGTGTTGCTAAAGTACTGAGACTCAGCTTTGTGTTTTAGGGTACAAGACAGGGACTCGCATGTCACAGCACAAACGCGTGCATGTGCACACACACATACATACACACACACGCGAGCGAGCACACACACATACACACAGTCACAATGCTAATGCTGCAGTAAACAGTATATGCTTGTACGGATGTTGACTATATGAGTGAGGCATGCCGACTCAGACGGAAAAAAGGAGACGATTGCCCACAATCCTGCAGCGAGAGAGAGAGAAGAACCATCAGCTCAGTTGTGATCACATGACGCTCAGCAGACAAAGCCTATACATACTACTCGTACTGCAAGACCTCGCTCGTTTATCAAGTCAAAATTTATTAAAAATTTTGGTCGTCTTGCGAAACACTCGTAAATGAAGTTACTCGCAAACCGAGGTTCCACTGTATATATATATATATATATATATATATATATATATATATAAGAGAGAGAGAGTAATGACTGACCACAATACATGTTTATAGGTAAATTCTTCCTACTTTAGTTCTAGCTCAATTAGTGAACATACTGGACATACACTGCACAACTCCTGGCAGAACTGACCATATATTCTTCCTTCCCCTATCTAAGCTTATCCCACTTCCAATAATAATCTATACTATACTATACTATCTATGCTATACTATTCCTATACTATACTATGTATATAGGAAAAAGGGGTATTGTAAACAAAGACATTAATTTATTATAAACATTTCTGACATACATTAACAATATGTAAATACTACTAACTAACTACTAAATACTTTCATTCTGGGATGAAAACTGAGATGACAATGTTGATTGTAAATCTTAAAACTTTATATAGTAAAGTGAATTACTAAGTACTTTTTAAACATTCAATTATGTAGAAACAAGTCATATTTTAGCAAAGCTATTAACTGACAGTACTTTAAAATACTTGACATTTCTCTGTCAAATGCTTCAGCTCAAATGTTTTTAGTTGATTCATCAAACCAATGTTTTTCTTACTGGACAATTTTTCCAAGTGCACAGAAAAAAAATCTTCAGGAAATTATAAAAAAGTTTATGCCATAAATAAAAAAGCAAAATGGTTTGTGAGTCTTCATTGGGGGAAAGCAGGTGTACCTATTGCCAAAAATCAACTTCAAAATGAAACGTGTGCACCATCTAAGCTTTTTATATTATTTGCAGATTCCCTTTCGAACCACTAGAGGGGTGTCGTTCTATTCTAACAAGCGTATGCCTCGCATCTACAAACACATTGACGTTTTATTTTCTATTATTATTATATGTCTGTGCATACAGGATATCGGATCGTAAATTCAAACACCATTCAAGCTTTATTTCGGAATCTGGCAGTGATAACACTTGCAACTTTATACTGAAACTAACTCTTTTTAAAGAGTACAAGGCATACAGTATGTGGGAGATAAAGCGTCGCAGTGTGGTGTAATGTCACGTAATATGAATGTGAACACACGTGTTTTTGGCTCGCTTGACATCCACAGATTCTTTTATCTACATGAACTGCAGTCTGCCACTTCTGCGCTGACAGTACAGTACATTGCGTCTAGCGGACTCTGTAGTTTCTCACACTGGCAGCACGTTTTTTTTCCCTGGCTACTTTAGGTTATCAAACCCATTTGCTTGCTTCTCGATTTAACGGCTTCGTCTTTCGCCATTTCGTGTAAAAGGGAGACTCACAACTGCGCCACTCCTGTCCCGTCCAGTCCTTCATCTCACTGACGCTCATGTTCTCAGCTCCTTGAAGTCCTGCTGTTTTCCTCTTTTTCGCAGACTTTAAAGTTCACTCTCAAGTTCCAGCTTAATCCAATTTAGGGGAACTGGACGCACAACGGCCGCAAGAAGCAGGGTGCCAGTCTATCACAGGACCTCGTCGCGCATACACACACACACACACTCTTGGGACAGTTTAGGGTCTCCAGTAAACCACACCTGCACGTCTCTGCGAATGTGGGAGGTGAAACTGGCGACCAGAAGACACCGAAAAAGCCTGCAAACTTCAGGCATACAACTTTAAGACTCGGGGGTCGCAGTGCTACGTGCTGTCACCGTGTCGCCCTCACTTTGCAGGTATGATTTACGTTAGCAGTTTTTTTTTCTTCTTCAGCTATAAATCCTTAAAATGTGGCACCTTGTAAGAGACTTTATTAAGGTTTTCAGAATCATAGGCTACAGTTCGGAGCATTCGACGCCTGCCAGGTGGCACCAGTCATTGTTTTAATACTTTGGATAGGTAAAGCTTCCAGTTTTAGTTGTACATTAATTTAAATCAATCAATAAAGCAGATTGCGTACATTGTTAAGTAATTCAACGACACTCGTGCCGCTTTGCTGCTCTTTCGTGTGTTGTGATCCTAGAGCGAACTTTCACTCCAAGATTTCGCCTTGGCTTGGCTCGAGACGAATGATTCAGCCGACGTCTTATGGGATTGTTTGACAAAGCGGCTTTTGTTAACCGTGCTCGTCCTTTTCTCAGGTAAAGTTCCACATTTTGCGAAATGAGCTCGTATTTTTTGGGTGGCATGCGATGGGCTTGTTCTTATTGCACTAAGGTGGCACTTAAGGTTAATATGTCGAGCGTTCCAGAAAGCCCGAACATATGTCGTGACTGGCACTGGAAATTAATAAATACTTACTCGAATACATTAAAATTACTGTGAATTGTGTCAATAAATACATACCATCCTTAAAGAAGAAACAATGTAATGTATCACAAAATATATTTTGTTACTTATTCCTTTTATTTATTTAATTACGTCTTCCTTTTTTTGTTTCAGTGACATGACACCGGCCTGAAATGAAAACTGTCAGTTTCACTCATCAAAGTTGAGAGGGCAGGTTTTAGTGAGCAGAGATTTTATTGGTCACACATTTAATTATTTACACTTTTTACTTTTATTTGTTGTGCATTTATTTAATTTTGTCCAAAATATTCCAGAATACACAGGAGGTGAAATGCACCTTGAAATGAAAACTGCCATTTTCACCCATCAAAGTTTAGACGGTGGGTTCTAGTGGGTTGTGTGTTTTGATTGTCGTGGTTAAAGTTGTGATTGTGCCCATCTGTAGTGGACATGAGTGCAAGACAAAGTTTCCCAGCCTCATTGCCATAAGGAGCTACAATAATTCAGAAAGTCCTGAATTCATCATCCTTTTAGGAGTCTAATGTGTGGTGTCTGCCTATAAATGTAGCACTGGATGGCCAAGGATTTATGTATGTTCTACCGACAAAGCACCAATTGAAACACACTACCTCCTGGAGTCTGCCCTCTCAACTTTGTCCAGTGAAAATGACAGCTTTCAATTCACTGTGTATTTCAAGTTGTCTGAAATAATCAAATAAATGCATAAATAAATATGCAACAAAAAGAACATTTCATGATGCATTTAATTAAAATTAAAGGGTCACTTTTTAATGAGAGTATAGCTTTAAGTCAATGAAACTTCTGGGCTATTCATCTGGTCTGTTAAGTAGTAGAGGGGGTTCTTAATCAGTTTCTGCAGCTTTGGTGTTAATGAAATTACCAACAGGTGCACTAGAGGGGCAACAATGAGACGACCCCCAAAACAGTAGTGGTTTAACAGGTGGAGGCCACTGACATTTTTCCCTCCTCATCTTTTCTGACTGTTTTTTCATTAATTTTCCATTTGGCTATGGTCAGTGGTGCTACTGGTAGCATGAGGAGATGCCTGGACCCTACAGTGGTTGCACAGGTAGTCCAACTTCTCCAGGATGGCACATCAATACGTGCCATTGCCAGAAGGTTTGCTGTGTCTCCCAGCACAGTCTCAAGGGCATGGAGGAGATTCCAGGAGACAGGCAGTTACTCTAAGAGAGCTGGACTGGGTTGTAAAAGGTCCTTAACCCATCAGCAGGATCAGTATCTGCTTCTTTTGGCAAGGAGGAACAGGACAAGCACTGCCAGAGCCCTACAAAATGGCCTCCAGCCGGCCACTGGTGTGAATGTCTCTGACCAAACAATCAGAAACAGACTTCATGAGGGTGGCCTGAGGGCCTGATGTCCTCTAGTGGTCCCTATGCTCACTGCCCGGTACCATGGAGCTTGATTGGCATTTACCATAGAATACCAGAATTGGCAGGTCCACCACTGGCGCCCTGTGCTTTTCACAGATGAGAGCAGGTTCACCCTGAGCACATGTGACAGACATGAAAGTGTCTGGAGAAGCCGTGGAGAATGTTATGCTGTCTGTAACATAGTTCAGCATGACCGGTTTGGTGGTGGGTCAGTGATGATCTGGGGAGGCGTATCCATGGAGGAACACACAGACCTCTACAGGCTAGACAACAGCACCTTGACTACCATTAGGTATCGGGATGAAATCCTTGGACCTTGTCAGACCCTATGCTGGTGCAGTGGGTCCTTGGTTCCTCCTGATGCATGACAATGCCCGGCGTCATGTGGTGAGAGTATGCAGGCAGTTCCTGGAGGATGAAGGAATTAATACCATTGACTGGCCCCCACACTTGCCTGACCTAAATCCAATAGAACACATCTGGGACATTATGTTTTGGTTCATCTGACGCCATCAGGTTGCACCTCAGACTGTCCAGGAGCTCAGTGATGCCCTGGTCCAGATCTGGGAGGAACACCATCCATCATCTCATTAGGAGCATGCCCAGACGTTGTCAGTCATGTATACAAGCACGTGGGGGCCATACAAACTACTGAGTACGACTATGAGTTGCTGCAATGAAATTTCTGCAAAATGGACAAGCCTGCCACATCATTTTTTCACTTTGATTTTTGGGGTGTCTTTGAATTCAGCTCTCTGTAGGTTGATAATTTTCATTTCTATCAAATGATGTGGCATCCTTTCGTTCCTAACACATTACCCAGTCCATATCAGCATAGATATCCAGCAGGATTTTTTTCCCATTGAGATATGATGTGTTTTCAAAGTGTTCCTTTAATTTTTTGAGCAGTTTATTTTGACTAGTTTGTGAAGTTTCTAAAGCTGAGGAAGGTTGGTGTTGAAGTTAGAGTTGGTTGTCTTAAAATACTTCAGAAAGTTATTACTTCTTTTTCACTGATAAGATTTCACTGCACAGTAAACCCACTGCTTCATTTTAACTGGAGCAAACAAGTCTCTTTTTGTTCACTTGCTATTAAAATGTCAGTTTTTTCTATTTTAATGTATAGAGCAGCATTCTGGTAATAGGACTGAGTAGGTAATTGAAACCTGGAGAAAGAAGCAGGAGACGAGAGAATGGAATAATCTGTGGCATCAGCTTGAGGACTTCTGATATTGCTTGGGTGAAGAATTAAAACTGACTGTTAGCACTGATAAGTTGGGACATGAAAGAATAACTGACATTATAGGCCTAATAAGTGCCCACAAAAATGAAAGTTCAAAATTATTTTTCTTTTAATTAGTTGGCCAAAACTAAGCAAAGGGTTAGTAAAAATCTATTCATGGGCCGAATCCATCCCAGCAAAGAAATTGTAATGTCATGTATCAATCTGTGTCAGAAAAAAATAACTAAAATAAGCATAATTTAATTAAAAACTGTACCATTGTGGAATGAGCAATGGTATGAGACAATAAGGGAAATTAATAAAATGTTCAGGAGAGTTAAGAAATACCCCTTAATGAGCATTCTTATTCTTTCAGTTTAAGGCTGAATCGCATACTCAAGGATGCTAGTGGTAATTAAGGGGTAGTGCATTTAAGGCTAAAGCCAGAAATCTTCTTTATTCAAATAGTTGTGGGAATATGGAACTGACAACTGAGGCAAATAGTTGAAGCGGAAACCTTAAAAACCTTTAAGAAGTATCTGGATGAGATATTGGGATAGCATATCTATTAGCTTAACAAATAAGCTTTTGGACTGAATGGTCTTCTCTCATTTGACAAATTTCTTATGTGCTTCTCTTTTTATTTATAAAAGAACTCAGGTGGTTGTGAAGGAAGTTGTGCAAAAAAGGATTTATTGTAGAACACAATGCAATAGAATTGAGGATGTAAGTGAAAGAATTTAAAGAACAGGAGGAATTCAACTGGATATTAGACTTTCAGTATTGATTGACGAGGGTAAAGAGTATGGTAGTGAAGATGAGAAGGAGGAAATACTTGCTACATAATTTGTTACATTTCATAGAATCAAGAATTTAATTTTAAGGCTAATATAAGCAATTGATTTTAAGTAATTTTCTTAACATATTAAAATTATTTTAGTAATATTATTGTGGATATAATATACAGTATTCTATGTATTATTAAAAAAGTGTATTGTAAATGCATTTTAGACTTCACTTGGAGTTTGGTATTTGTTACTGCTTGTTAGAACATATGGCTGATGTCTTAAAATGATATTAAACTAGGAAAACAGTGGTAGTGGTACTTGTTTTGGAAGCTCTTCGGGTCCTTTTTACTACAAACATATTTCAGTAAGATGGTGTACAAAATAGTGGAGAGAATGGTTGATAAACTACATTTGAGAAAATAAATGGTGCTCTATCAAGCTATCTTAGTGGTTTTATGAATCGTAGAGTGACTGTGGATTCTGCGATAAAGCAGAAGATGACATTTGGAAAGCACAGGTTAGTAAAGACTTTTTAATAGCTATATTGTTTGATATAGAAAAAGCTTTTGACATGTTGTGGAAGGGAGGGCTTTTATTAAAGTTACATCATTTTGAGTTAGTGGTAGAACTTAAGGTTTTATTCCGAGCTTTTTACTTGGAGTGTCTGTGCAGATTGGAGTGGGGCTGATGCATTCAGAAATGTATGAGGCTGAAAATAGTACTCTGCAAAGTACTGTTCTTAACATCTATTGTTGTGATAAGTGATGTCTTTTCTTAGATAGAGATGGAGGTACTGAAGGTACCTCTTTATACATATTGTTAATAAAATGCAACTGGAGAATAATAAATTACAACAGTCAGTAAATAAATGGGGTTTTAAACATTCAGTAGCAAAAACTCAAGTGTTAGTAATGTAAAATTAATAAAAACTAATTTTTTTGTAATGTGGATGGATAGTAATTAATGTGAAAGCATCATATAAATACAATTAGTAAATGTACAAGAGCACTAAATTCACAGCACATAGATGTTTATGTAGATTTGATTGGGTTTTTGCTAAAAAAGCTTTGTTAACTGTTTATGTAGGTTTCATTGGCTAAGTTTCTGATAAATGTTGTATAGCTTATGGATCAGTTTTAATTTCCATAGTACAAAATGTGTTTGTTTTTTTCTATTTTCTAAACTTCCTCCCCCACACTATGCAACTCTTCAATTCCACCGGGGGGGGGGGGGGGGTGGGGTAAACGTTAACATTATACAAATTTACTGTCTGTTATACCTGCATTTTTATTAGTCTTTAATTTAATATTGTTTTTTTATTAGTATGCTGCTGCTGGAGCATGTGATTTTCCCCTTGAGATTAATGAAGTATCTATCTATCTATCTATCTATCTATCTATCTATCTATCTATCTATCTATCTATCTATCTATCTATCTATCTATCTATCTATCTATCTATCTATCTATCTATCTATCTATCTTTAAGATTATGCTATGGTTCTGTTAAATTTTCACCTCTTCACAAGCTATACTTGTTGAGATGGACTAATTGCCTTTACAATTTCCCAGATTAAAATTGCTTTTAATGTTTCTGATTCATATTAAGAGAATAATATTGATTATTCAGTTACTAGTATATTAAGACATTATTTTTAATATCAAAAAAGAGAATTTCTAGGTTTTTTTAACCTGTTGAAGTTATAGCTTCATTGATGCAGTATGTTCTATTGTGACTTTGCCTGTAACTCTACCCTGGCTTTTTCCTAACCCAGTAGTAGTTTTTAGGCCCCCTGACATAGTAAAAATAAGTTATTCTAATGTGCCTGAAAAAGTGATTCTGTTTCAGTACATATGCTATGGGATTTTATGAATATTTATGGATTGATCTAAAATTGTCTTGATGGGAAGCATGAAGGTGGCTATTTTTTCCCGAATTTCAAATTTTTATAAAGAAATACTAATCTGAAACTAATTATTAGTTTTTGGTATATACAATAGGATTGAACGCTGTTCTTTTGGGTTTAGAATGGATTGGGGAGCTTTGTCCAAATAATGTAGTTATTTATTAAGATTTTTTTTGCAGAATATTAAAACATTCTCCATCTAAACTCAATTTCCTGTTAGAAGAGAATCAGACAATGTACAGTTTGCAAAATATAGGCTTTAACGCTTGTTTTTAATGGATTTCAACAAATAAATGAGATAAAGAGAATGAGATGGTTGGTGTCTTGGCAAAGAAAGTTACTATGCATTGTAAAGAAGGCCTGCATTAAAAATGTAGTAAATCAAGAAACTGTGGTGTAGTAGAAAAAGCACTGGAATGTATACCTACAAAGTTTGCAGTTTAATCTTCAGCCCTTAATCAATGTGTAACACTGAGCAAGCCTTTTAACGTGTCTGTGTTCCAAATTTAAAAAACAAAGTCACGCAGACAATCACACTATATTATGATCTTAAAAGCTGAACAACGGTATCAGCCAAATATCTAACAGTAATAAATGCAATAATGAAATCCATAATTACAAGAATTTCAAAAAGATTACATCTTGCCTGAAGAAGGGGCCTGAGTTGCCTCGAAAGCTTGCATATTGTAATCTTTCTAGTTAGCCAATAAAAGGTGTCATTTTGCTTGGCTTTTCTCTACATTCATAATGGCTAACACGGTACAACACCCTAGTACTAAAGAATTTCAAAACAAAGGTTGGAAGACACAACCTAATAAATAGTAAATTTAATTAACATTCCCCTTTGGAAACCAGTTGCAAGAAAACCTTGCCTACCCCAGTTTGGCTGTGTACTTATAGAGTAATCCATTGACTAACTTTCTGAAGTATTTACCTTTGATTGCACTTTAGTAGAAGGGAGCATTTTCTCAAATAAATTTACTTCTGAGGTCACAAGAATGCAATGTGAATCAGTCCTTACTGTTTGATAAGATGTGATTGTCCTGCTCTTTCAAAGTAGTTTTAAAGATGCAAACACGTTAAAGAAGATCAGAGAGAGACACTCATTGAACCAGTGTGTCTTATCTAAAAGTGCCCTACTTTTTGAAGAAATAGAGGGTTTGAACAAATAGTGGAAACATTTAACTTGCTAGCACTCCACAAAATCAAAATGTAGTTTTTGTAGTAATAAAAATGTACTAATACTAATATGGGTAGAAGTTTAACTGTCCATAGTTCAGAAAAGAAACAACGGTCCATCTTAAGCAGAAGGGTTATGTGGCCATTGTCTTTTAAGTGTGACTAAAGAGTCACATTTACTTTGAATTATTCATATTCAAATATATTAGAATGGGTTTTCCTTTCACTTCCTTTACACAAAAAACAATTCTGTTTTTAATAATTTTTCAACAGATTTAAACACTAAGCAAATTTGGAATTTCTAAGTTTTAATAACACAAACCAAGGACTAAAATGATCATTTTTATCAGCAATCTGTAACAAACAAAAATTTGTCACGAGTGAGAAGCAGAGGTGAACTGTTCAAAATGAATGGCTCTCCTGCTCATTTATAAAGCAGCTGGTTAGATTTTTGTGAATCTGAAAAAGATCTAGCAATATTAATTTGTCTATTATGACTACATGTGGAAAGGCCCTGGCCCATCATTTTGAGCTTTTCATTCAGCTGTAATGTAATGCTGCTAATATCACCACATGATGGGAAAGAAAATCAGCATGCAGGCCCTTCATATTACTTTTTCAAAATGCTCTGAATTTTGAGGAGCAGTTAATAACAAATTTCAAAAAGCATCTTACCTTCACAACCTCGGTTGTTTGCCTCAGCCACAATGAGAATTAGAAACACCTGGCAAATTTTTATCATTATGTCTTTCTTTGGAGGAAAAAAATAACTTTTTGACAAATGCTGAAAGTGAGAAATATAGTATCTTGATCAGTGTGCAGCTCCAAAGTGCAGCAGGATGTTTGCATTGGTAAGCAAAAGCATACAAAAGGTTAGCTAAACTGATGGCAGAGCTGCACTGTGCATGCGCCTCCTTCATGGGGGTGGGCTTGTTTTTGGTGAATGCTGCCCAGTGAGTTATACCTTCTGTTACTGTCAAAGTTCCTTGGCTGAGTGAAATTATGGCCTATAACAGTAAAAGGGAGGCTGTACTTACGCCAGTATAATAAGCCCAGGGCCTCATTGTTCTGTTGCTTATTTTATGGTCACTTTTGTAGTAGTAGCAGTAATATATTGTGATAGATAGATAGAATTCTTTATTGTCATTATGCATACACATAACAAAATTTTTTGTTGGCAGGACTCGGCTTCAAGGCAGAATACTTAAATACACAATACACTATAAATAATAAAATAAACATAATAAGTATAAAAGACAGCAGCAATAATACATCATCAAATCCAGACTTTTCCTGAGGTAGTACGCCTGCAGAGACCAGTGATCTGTGTGTGGGGGTCTGCAGGGGAGGAATACGAGTGTGCATGTTTATTATAAGGGAAAGTGTGTGTGCATGTCCACAGGAGGGCAGGTTAGGGGTAGATGTATGTGTGTGTATCAGCAGGGGCAGATGGACTTCACAGCTCTGGGGAAAAAGCTGTCTTTCAGTCTGCTGGTACGTGTTTTTATGTTTCTGTACCACTTTCCCGAAGGCAGTGGTACAAACGGTCCATTTCTCAGATGGGTGAGATCCACAGTTTGGCCCTCTTCTGCACCCTTCCAGCATATACAGAGTCCAGGTCTAGGAGAGGACTTCCCACGATCCCCTGTGCTGTTCTCACTGCCCGTGCCAAGTCCTTCCTGTCCTGAGCTGTGCAGCTGCCATACCACAGTGTCATATTGTGACAGAGAATGCTTTCTATAGCAGATCTGTAGAAGTTTGTGAGCAGCCGAGAGGAGAATCCAGCACATCTCATCTTCCTGAGGGAGAATAGTCTTTGTTGGGCCTTCTTTACCAGGTGAGATGTGTTCAAAGACCAGGTCAAATCCGATGCAATGTTAATACCCAAGAACTTGATATTGTCCACACACATTACAGCTTCCTCACGTATGAATATAGGAGCATGTTCTGTTCTTCTAGACCTCCTATAGTCCACAATGACCTCTTTGGTCTTGCTGGTGTTCAAGATGAGGTTGTTGGCTGAGCACCATAGTGCTAGGTGTTGTATCTCCACTCTGTAGTGAGTCTCATCATCATTGTCTGATATGAGACCCACCACGGTCGTATCATCCGCAAACTTCATAACCATATTTGTGGCACGGATGGCAGAGTAATCGTACGTTAATAATGTGAAGAGTGCTGGGCTGAGCCCACAACCCTGTGGTGTGCCTGTGTTCAAAACCAGTGTGGCTGATGTACGATCTCCAATTCTAACCACCTGTGAGTAATGTCTTGACATTTAAGTCACTTGCTTCTGTATTACTGAACACCTCCTTCTCCTGAACCACCCACTTTAACTAACTATTGCTCAGACACATTCGTACAGTATACACCTAATGCTGAACACAGTATCAGACAGGAAGAGGTGTATTGGTGAGTACCAAACAGTAGATGCCATGCACTATAATGCAGAACAAAGTACACAATATTCTGTCAATTTCCCATTTACCCAAAATGGTTTTAAAGCAACCAAAAACCTGTTCCTGAGGTTACAGCCACCCAAACTAAAACATCAGTTCATTTCTCTTCACTTTTTACTCTTCCATGTGCAGGATTTATCACCTTGACTTTGTATCATGCACTGTGATAGGTGCTTTAATATGTAGTTATGATAGAGAAGGCATTCAAGTTGCATACAACAAAGATTGGTCACACACTAGGTTGTATTTGAAAAGAACCTCATGCACTGGAGGGCCCATCCTGGTTCCAGTTTTGGTAGGTAGCGGCTACCTGTTTTTGTAAGGTATTGTGGTGAGTGCATTTGAATAAGATAGAGAATGGAACAGTGAGGCAGAAATCCAGTGGAGCTCTACCACGCCAAAGCTGGACAGATGGGAACCCTGCTTCTAATTACTGGTGGCACGCAGTTTGAGGATTCCCCTGTTTTTTTAGTCCAGGATGGGGCGAATGTAAGAAAATCTGAGGTTGCTATAGGGAGCTCTTTTAGAATATCCCCAAGATTTTTGTGAAAGTTTCTAACCACAGAGGTAAGAGTAAATCTAAGTGGGGTTTAACATCCATTTCTCTCAAATTGCTCATTGAGTTTGGCCTGAGGAGGTAAATTTGTAAAATTGCCAATGAAGTGAGAGAGCTAATGTGGCCAAACATGAGAGAGAAATGGGGGCGTGTGGAGGGGCAGCTTGTTGCCATTTGCTTTAAGTACTATATGTCAATTGGATGATATACCTTACATGACAACCAGGGGCAGAAATGTTAAAAAGAGATGTGTGGAGCATCTAGAATTTTGTATTTTTTTGCCATTGGATGTCTATTCATTATTTGTGTTTTTCTAAAATAAGCTTTGGCAGTCTTTGTTCAACTTAAGTGTGACATATACAATACAATACGATACAGTTTATTTTTGTATAGCCCAAAATCCCACAGGAAGTGCCGCAATGGGCTTTAACAGGCCCTGCCTCTTGACAGTCCCCCAGCCTTGACTCTCTAAGAAGACAAGGAAAAACTCCCAAAAAAAACCTATTAGGGAAAAAATGGAAGAAACCTTGGGAAAGGCAGTTCAAAGAGAGACCCCTTTCCAGGTAGGTTGGGCGTGCAGTGGGTGTCAAAAGAAGGGGGTCAATACAATATAATACAATACACAGAGCAGAACAAATCCTCAACAAAAAAATAAAAAAATTTTTAGAAGTACGGAGCAGAATTTAACAGTAGATAATATCACATAATAAGATTTAGATAATTTTAGACTCCTGGAGACCTCATCCATCAAGCTGCCTCCCCCATTTGGCTATTCCACGGCTGAAACAGTGTTGGGCCAGCCAATCCGATGAAAGGACCCCTCTTTCTCACGATTCCTGCGATCCTCCATCAGGGATGACTTTACCTTAGGCAGGCAAGAGAACTTGTAGTACATAGGTGTCTTTCACAGTGCTGTATAAGAATGGAAATTCTGTTTAAAGGATATATACTGTATTTCAGAACACTTCTACAATACCTCAAAAGTTTTACCGGATCACGGAAAAAGCAAAAAAAAAACTACATTTCAAGTTAAACGTAATCTAGTAGTCTCTATTGAAAACAAAGGGAATTGCTTGTTTTCAAAGAGAATAAAATGTTGACAGAGAAATCATAGTAGAAAACATCAGTCTTTTAAATACATTATTACCTGCAAAAGGATACAGTATACAGTATGTAGGCTTTTGTTCATTAGTATTGTGAATTTCAGTCAAGGTGTTATGTAAATTAGTTCATGTCTGTGTTGCCTGAAAAGAAGTTCCCATGCTGCCCCTAAGCTAACTGAGTAAGGAGTCAGTCTTTGTGCTTGGTTTATTTTCTCTGCTGTGTTTTAATCTATTACACATGACCTCCACTTCAGCAGATGAGGTTTACATAACTCAATGTTAACTTTTGAATATTCCACAGTAATTTTTACTCTAATAACTGTAAATACTGTCTATTCAAGTAGAAGAATGTTGCATGCATCTGTTAAACTTTAAAGAAACATGAAATGCACAGTAGGCATTCAATTTAATTTATAGTTTATATCTTTACCTCAAATTTCTTTTTGGCGGTGCAGTGTTATTTGTACCAACACAGTTTGCATTTCCACTGACTGCTGGGAGGGGCTGCTATATACAGGAACTCCATACACTGCTGAATTCCTGCATGACAGCAGAGCTGATGTCATTGGTAACCATTGGTAACAACGTGAGATGGCACTCTGTACTGTACACAGGAATTTCTGTATTTATTATCCTCATTTTATTCACAGCGATTATGTTCATAGTATTTTAGCTAGCAGTGTGGGAATGTGCTTTTCTAGTATGTTGCTAGATTAAGTGCATGTTAGCGGCATAAAAGAATATTTTTGTCTTTTTCAGTGCTGCAACTTGTGTTACTGTACTGCATTTTTACGAATAATGTGTTGCATCGAAAATGTGTTTAAAGTAAAGCTCTTTATGACAATCTTGTAAACGTCTGAAAAACATGAATTATTAACACAAAAATAAACCTGGCAGATATGCAAAACTAGTAGAAAATAATTAGGGAATGCAAACACACTATTAAACAAGGTTTAGTAATGTTGTTCTTGAACATCTGCAGCAACTACAGGGGATAACACTGCTCTCAGTGCCAGGTAAGATCCTTGCTAGGGTCATCCTCAATAGGATCCGTGATCACTTACTCACCTACCAGCATCCGGAACAGTCTGGTTTTACACCTAGGAAGTCTACCATTGACCGCATCCTGGCACTGAGGGTTCTCATGGAGCGCAAATGTTTTTTTTGCAGTGTTTGTCGATTTTTTTAAAGCGTAAAGTGTGCAGAGTGGAGGCAGAACCTCTGTGTTTTTCCCAGTTGATTCTGGGGTTTGTCAGGGGTGTGTTCTTGCTCCTACTCTGTTCAATGCTTGTATGGACTGGGTGTTGGGCAAGGTCGTGGGGTCCAGCGGCTGTGGGGCATCTGTGAAGAAAGATTCACGGATCTTGAGTTTGCTGACGATGCTGTGATCTTCGCGAAGTCAATGGAGCCTCTGATCGGGGCGCTCGAGAGACTGAGTGACGAGTCTGAGTGTCTGGGCTTGCGAGTGTCCTGAATAAAAACCAAGATTCAGGCTTTTAATGACCTCTTGGGCACAGCCATCAGCAGTTGTCTGTTTGCGGAGAGAGTGTCGACCTTGTCGAGAGATTTACTTACCTTGGCAGTGACATTCATGTATCTGGTGACTCTTCTTATGAAGTCAGTAGACGGATTGGGAGAGCATGGGGGGTCATGAGGTCGCTGGAAAGGGGTGTGTGGTGCTCCCGATATCTATGCAAAATGACGAAGATCCAAGTCTTTAGTGTCCTGGTGCTTCCAGTTTTGCTATATGGTTGCGAGACATGGACACTATCCAGTGTCGTAAGACGAAGACTGGACTCCTTTGGTACTGTGTCTCTCCGGAAAATCCTCGGATACTGTTGGTTTGACTTGGTGCAGAGCTTGACACTTAATGGCTGGTAGCTCATGGCGTCCTTGGTAGTAACAATCCAGTTCTTGAGAAGGTACAGTACATTTTCTAAGACCATGAAGCTTGAGTTAATATCTATTGATTTCACAAAAAATGTTTCTTTTTTATTTGTTTTTTAGCTCTGTGATGTACAATATGTCTTGTGCTGTGAAACATTGCAACTTACCAAACACATGAAAGTTTGTTAGTTGCATTTACAGTATGCTCCATGAAGTCCAGATAGAGCGATGGCTGATGGGTTCATATTTAAAAAGGCCTTAATGCCAACCTTTGTTTACAGCAAAACAAAGAGCACACATAGTTGGTTTTCTTTGCGCAAGCAATGCTCCAAATATCACAGGAAGTAAGGGAGAGGACCATTGGCATGCTGCAGGCAGAAATGTCTTGTGGAAGTGTTCTACATCAAAAGATGCTATGGATTTAGTTTCTTTGTGGTATCCTAACTGTGTGCAAAGTTTTAGTAGACGGATAAGACAAATATCATCCAAGATCTGTTCACCTGCGAGTTACCACACCACAGCAGAACTGACTTATCCGACTGGTCCATTTGATCTGCCCACACACTGATTCTGAAACTGTTGGCAGACACAGTGCTGCTTCAGTGACAAGACAGTTAGGAACAATATCAGTGCATTAGTATGCATTAGAGCCTATCGGAGCCCCTCTGTGTACACCTTCTAGACACCACACCCAAACAGCTTTAGCCAAATAGAGCCCGTGATGAACTCCACAGTAGTGGCATAAGGCCCTCATCACAAATGTTGCAACATTTTTTATTGGATTGCCTTCTTTCAAGACTTTTGGATGCTTAGAAGACAACATTTGGAGATGTGACCCTCTGCCTTTCAAACTAAAGGAAGCAATTTTGTCATGTGTTCCTACAGGAAGGAAATATCTCCCAGCTACAGACTCAGAAGATCATTGGCAGTATGCACCAGTGCTGTCAAGCAGTAGTACTATAAAGAAGCAGTCACAAAATATACTGAACAACTGAAAGATGAAGGCTAATAATGTTTACAGTTGTCATTATTCCCCTGTTGTTTTTATTGTTCTGTTTTGTTTTCTCATTATTCTTTTTATATTGGTATAGTACTTCCACAGTGAAGGTTAGTACTTTAGTCCCAGTATTGTGTTTCTTTTTCAAATACTCTATACAATCATGTACACCCCCCTTCAAAAAGGTATTTTTTTTAAAGAAATGCTCCTAACTTGCCAGTTATTAATTATCAATCACACTAATTGAGGGAAGAGGTTTTGAATATTACCAAATGACTGTAAAACAGTGACTTTATGAAATCAGAAGTCCAATAAATATAATTTGCTCCTTGTTTCAGCACTGTAAAGTTAGTTCGTTCATATAATTACAGTAGCTCATGGAAGGGGAAACTAGCCAGTTAGCAAGCTGTGCATAATGGCAGATGCAGACGGTGCTAATATTGTTGACCTGCTTTTGGCAAAACTATTTAGTAGTCTTCCTTACGAGGAGAGACTCAGAATTAAATGGCAGGGCAGACCAACACCCAAGATTGATCTGGTGCAAAAATCAGGAAAAAATAACAGGTCTTTTCAGCTCTCCTGGTATGACAAGGTGAACTGGCTGACTGGAAGTGCTGTGACAAAGAAAATGTACTGTTGGCCATGCCTCTTGACGAAACCTTCTCAGGGAATGGGATGTGTTTGGTCAAACGTGGGTTTTGGGGATCTGGGTAACTTTAACAGGGCATACAAAAGGCATGAAAAGTGCAAAGAACATGTGAGTTCATGCGCAAGGTTAAGTTGTCTGGGCAGGGTCAGGGTTGAACATGCAATCAATGAAGGTCTTCGCATTCAGGTGGCAAAACATAATGAAACAGTAAAAAAAAACAGGGCCTTCCTAAACCGTCTAATTGATGTGACTTCCTTGCTTGGCCGTCAGGAGCTGGCATTCAGGGGGCATGATGAGAGTAGTGAATCAGCAAATAAGGGGAATTACAGGGAATTTACAGAAACATTAGCTAAATATGACTCTGTCTTGGCCACACAATTTCAGTCATCAGCTGTGTTTTCTGGTATGTCCCACTCAATCCAAAATGACTTGATCTCTGCTCTCGCAGCCACTGTTTCTGATCATATAAAAGGTGAAATTCAGACTGCTCCTTTTTTTGCATGGCAGGTGGATGAAGCAACTGACATATCTTGCCATGCCCAACTGTCTGTCATTCTTAGATATGTGGATAGTGCAGGTAAAATTCAAGAGTGCTTCATTGGATTTTTGGATGTGTCAGGGGGTCGAGATGCTCAGTCTGTGTTTGAAGTTTTAAACGAGAACATGCAGGGCTACAGTTTTACAGAAAAACTTGTGGCACAAACCTACGATGGGGCTGCTGTCTTTGCTTCATCTCTCAATGGCCTACAGGCCAAAGTTAAAGTAATAGCCCCCAGTGAAGTGTTTGTGCATTGCTATGCACACAGACTGAACCTGGTGTTGTCCCAGGGTGCTAAATGCTTGCCTGAGTCAAGAATATTTTTTGCATCTCTCTCTGGGTTCACCACATTTTTTTCAAAGTCCACAAAAAGGATGTCTTTTCTTGAGTCTGCAGGGTCTTCAAGATTGCCCAGAAACGCTCCTACTCGATGGAATTTCAAATCACGGATAGTGAGCACTGTGGCAAACAATAATTATGATGGCCTCCTGCAGACTTTTGACAAGATTACCCAGGATGAGAGCATGGATGATGACACATTAGATGCTGCCAAAGGCTTCATAATGAAACTGGAGGATTTTGAGTTTGTGTTCATGTTGTACACATATGAACAAATATTCTCTGAGACAGATGTTGTCTTTGATATTGTCCAGCAAAGGGCTATGGATGTTCTTTACTGCAAAAAAAGAATTGGGTCTCTCCTTGCTTTTGTCAAGGAGAAGAGGTCAGAGGAGGCTTATCAAGCAGTTTATGCAAAAGCAGCAAATCTCACATCAGACCCTCAAGATGAACCTATTAGAAAGCGCCGTCTGTCACAATTACAGGATCCCCAGGACCGCTACAGAAATTTGTACATGGCCATCCTAGACAATCTCATGGAGCAGATTTCTCAGCGTTTTTCAAATTTGGAAAGCATGAGCTTCTTAGAATTAGTCAATCCAGGGAAATTTGATGAAATGAGACAAGTGTTTCCAGAGGAGGCATTTGAAAGTGTGCTGAAAAGTTATGACCATTTCTTTGACTCAGGGAGACTGAGATCTGAACTTCAAGTACAATATTCAGATCATAACTTACAGGGGAGCAGGGGTAAGCTGTGTGATTTCTTGGTGTTTTTTAAAGACATGGAGTTGGATAGTGCAATGCCTCAGCTATACAAGTTGTTGTCGTTAGTGGCAACAATTGGCGCTACATCAGCAGGTGTAGAGAGGAGCTTCTCCTGTTTAAAACGGGTCAAGTCATACACCCACAACACGATGACCCAAGATCGTTTGAGCAACCTTGCTCTCCTGGCCATTGAGAGGAAACTGGTTAAGTCCCTGGAAAAGACGGCCAATTGGTACGACAGGGTCACAGACCATTTTCTGCAAAAGGAATGGAGGGCAGAATTTATGTACAAATAACATAATGAATTTTATGATGAAGGCCTAATATGAGCTTCCCCTGTTTCAAAAGCTAGCAGCCGCCACTGGCATCTACGACGTACTGTTGGAATAGTTTGCCGCTGGAGTGCAAAATACTAAATGTATTCCTCATTGCTTATCTGTATGCATAAAATTGGCATTGAGTAAGCCTTATTCGATTGGCGGTTCTTTAATCGGGAACATGTAAATCTTTGTGCCAGCCAATGTCTCCGTAAGGGAATAAAAGTGGGTAAACCAGAGGATTGCAATTCATATTGAGCGTGGAAATCTGTTTACAGGAGTTGCCTATGGGATAGATGCAAATGTCCCTTTCAGCAGGTGGTTCGACATCTTCTCCGATGAAAATCGCTGCAACATCGGTGTGACATGTTGGGGCATTGTATTGTCATAAATCCTGCCTAGGGTTTTCCTTGAAAACCATTCATACAGATGCTGTTGGATTGGACTGAGCAATTTTATGCATGTGTTTGTATGATTTAGCAAAGGGGTTGATGGTTCTGAGCATGGAATCTAGCTGGAGATGTAAATTTTCCCTGCATGCAGAGTTTGCTTTATTTTGTAAGCATACTTCAGTAGCTTGCGCTGTGTCAAAAACATACAACTGTCCATATCCTGGAGAGGTAGAAGTGTTAGGGTATAGTGGAGAGATTTGGTAATAAATTTGCCCGTGTATTTTAAAACAGTATGGTCCGTGGCCAGGAGGATGAGTTATCTGTGCACCATGGGAGCAAATGCTAGAGAAGAGTTGTATTCTCGAATGTGTTCATGATAATGTTTAGCTTCTGATGTTTGCTGTGTAAGAAGCTGTTGTAAAGACACAGGTGGCTCCCACAAAGGTGGTAAATCTACTTTACCGTTGTGGCAGCACCTCGAGTACTTGTTGGATGTATTACGCTCAGCAGGCCAGTATAGTGCATGACAGTGTGTGCACTGCTGGTCTGGAGTCCCAATGTTGTACTCTTGGACGGGAAGACAGGAATAAGGTGAAGAAGTACCTGTGGTAACGGGAAGAGTATTGTGTGTATGTCTGCTGAGACTGCATTGGTTTGGAAACGTTGCTTTGCAGATGTCACATTGCAAGAGTTGTGAATAAGTTTTGTTGTGTTTATTCAGACAATCCTGTGTAGTGAACTTCTTATTGCATTTCTGGAACTCATATAGTTGTTGGGAAGAATGCCTTTACTTGTGTTTAGCAAGTGAGGTTCGCGTTTGAAAAGTTTTGTTTCAGGAATCGCACTGGAAGAATGTGGGGAAGGATTTGGAGGAGGATGAATAGGAATTGAGAAATGCCGTGTCGGCTGCGTGTGAGTGGGACCGGTATTGAAGTGGAAGCAGGACAAACCAGAAGAGAAATATATATAAGAGATTATTACATAACCATTTCACTTGGAATGTTCCTGTGCTATTTTTATATAATGTTGAATTGTTTGGCCAATCAGTGACTGGGTTAAGGTATGCGTATGCGTATGTGTATAGGCAAGAACTGGGATCTCTGCTGAAAGAAGAAACATTTCTCTGCAAGTGCATGTTATTTCCAGAATCCAAGGTGGTAATTGTACAAACATAAGGAAGAGAAAGTACAAACACAGAAGTGTGACAATGTGGGTTCTGCTCCAACCTCCCATCCATCTTCTGGGAGCTCTCGAACCCGACACCGTCGGTAATGTCACCGATGAGCTAGGCAGTAAAGACATCAACCACGAAGCAAGGGGATGGTGCAAAAAGTGCAAAGTGCTTTTATTAAAAAACAAAACCAAAACAAAGTGTCCAAATAAATAGTGCAGTGCTTCAAATAAGTCATTAAATAAATAATCCAATAAAACAGGTGAATCCGTGGAGGTTAAAAACACACTAGAAAAAAAATCCTTTAAAAACCCAGGTTAAAATAATGGCTGGAAACAGACTTTCTTTAAAACTAAAGCCTGGTGTGTTCTTCTACTGGTGGCTCCCCTGCTTCTCCCATTCAGACCCCGCAACAGGGGAGTCGCCCTACCAGAAAATGCAACTTCTTCTTTTCTGGTCCGGTAGCCCTCTGATCCCCGGCTACGTCGGGCTCCAGCCGGACTGAGATTTGGGGTCTTTCCCCAGCGGCCAGGGTGCTCACACTGGGGCTCATCATGACCAAAGCCTCCACAACTCCCGCTACCTTCTGCGCCAAGTCGTTTGCTCTGCCGGTCACTCCAGCTCCTCTAAACTGCTCAGCTGGAGACCACTTCCAACAGCCCCCCTCCGAGTGTTGGCCAAACACTCCTCTGGGGCTCTCCTACCAGCTGCACTCCACCTTAACAGACCCTGTTCTTGCTTGCGCGCGCACCCACTTTTTCCTTTTTGATCCCCTTTCATCCACCTTGTGCTTCTATTAAATATTATGGGGACATAGATCAGGTATGGCAATTAACAGCTCCCGGCAACAATTACGGATGCGGACGACTCCTCACCTGTGCACTTAAGCGAGGACCATCTGCATCACAAATCACCCAGGAACCACTCCAGCCACACTGCAACGCCCACTCTCTAAGCCACGAGGGCGGCGATTATTTATTTAAAAAGCGGCCTTTGATCTGCGCTGGGGACCCACTATACCACAAGAAGTCAAAATAATCTGCTGTGGACTTCATGTTTGTATTTTGTTCTCTTGAATTTGTAAATTCTCTGACTATACCAGAGATTGGTGCTTGGTTATTTTTTTCAGCCTTCACTTTATAAGAAAGGCTGATACTCAGTTGCTTGGGGACAATTCTTTGTTTCCCATAACTGCAATTGAAAAGGAATTCAGAGATTAAAGGTAAATAAACACACACCAGGTAGATGTGACATGTCCTAAATCATTATATTTAAAAGTAAGTACTGTATTTGTGCAGTTATTCTGTAACCCACTAATGCTCTTACTGTATACTGCCACAATAGAGACTTTTTTTCCAATTGCAGTACATAACATCCATTCAGCTTGAAAATCTCTGTACTTTTGCAGCCAGTAAAGCAGAGCCAAGTATCGATTAATCTGCCTTGACTCTGCGGTTACCGTGACGTTTATGATTAAATTCAGACAGTCTTGTCTGTCTCGACAGTCTTTGTTAATAGCTTAGTACTGCAATGATCATTCATTGGGGAACCTTCAGCCTTTCATCCTGTAAGGAGTAAATAATTGGAATCACAAATCTAAGGAAAGCACCATGTGAAAGATGCAGGCCTTAGGTACTTGGTAAACTGAAGGTTAGAAGAGTAGAGGGAATCTGCCCATATTATATTGTAGAATACTAACAGTCTCTCCTCTTATGAGAACTCAGCTAGCAGGTTATCTTTTTCTTTTTTTAAGCTGTAAGCCCACAGGACAATAACACTTACTATGTTATATCTCACTTTTTCATCTTCGAAAAACACAAGAAAGTAATAAAGAAAGAAAATGTGTAACTTTTATATCTGTTACTATTAATGGCAAGAAAAACTTTTAATCCCATGTATTCATGGAAAATGGAGATCACAAAAGTCTTGATATAAGGGTCTTGAACAGTGGCAAACAATATCAGAATGTTCAGGAAAAAAATATTCTGATTACTTGTGTTGCATAATGTGTCACGTTTCCACTCATGTGCTCATAGTGTCCCGAACAAGTGTTGTCATTTTGTGAGAGAAGGAGCACGCTAAATTTTGGGACATCAACCTGGCTGTCCCCATTTAATTCCCCTTTAACCTTAAATAAACAAAACAAAACATTGGCGTAATAAAGAAACTCTTAAGTCAAAACAGAACAATTAGGTCATCTTGGCTTAAGCATTTCATTGGATCTCTGAATACACTGAGCTTAGTCCTATAGATCACTCTGGTCATCAACTCCTCCTCCTTCCTTGCACTCAGAATTTATGGAGCAATGGGAGGAAAGGGTGTCAATTTCTCTCAGTGGGCTTCTTCTCTGGACTGTGGAATGGAGAAGGAGACAACACAGTTAGGAAAGCGGCCCCTCTGGCCTAAAGATGGCATTTACATACCTCAGATGAGTCTGGCAGGTTGATCCTCCGGCACGCATGAGTTACACTGATTTTGACTAAAACACTGTTACAGTAAACCATTTCTGACACAAACGTAGGAGAAGTTGGTTTAGTTAGCATCAAGCTTTGAGTGGAGTTTTCCTTTACTATTGTTGTGATATTAACAGATGGTAGACACATAATGTCAAGAAATTGGATGGTACAGTTAACCAGCTATTAGTGTAATGGATTCACAGCAACTGAAACATTCTTTATTTATTGATTTGTTTTTGTGGGATATGGCCTGGACACAGACAGGCGGACACCGATGGTTCCAAAACACACACACACATTTATTCATATTTACACAAATAAACAGCACACAACCCAGTGCCTCAGCAGAAATCACCCTCAAAGTCCAGGCCTTACAAAATGCCTCTCTTCACCGCCTCCTCTCCTCTCCTCTCCTCCAGGCTTTGTCCTCTTCCACCCGACTCCAGCTATCGAATGGAGGGAGGCGGCCCCTTTTATATCCACCTGGATGTGCTCCAGGTGCCTCCCAATGAGCACCTACGTGCTGAGGGCCAGGGCTCCTCAGGCATTTGGGCGTCCCCTGGCGGTGACCACGGGCCCCTATAGGGTTGAGCTTCCGTGCTCCTTTACTGTGAACCCCATAGCCACCAGGGCGGTCGCCCCCTTGTGGTCTGGAGGAGGCGTAATCCCTCCTCCGGTTCTTCCAGGCGTCCCAGCTACCAGCCACTCGCCACAATTTGAAGAAAACAACATTCCATACAAACAAGTCAAACTTAAACCAGAATTCTACCCCCGCCTGAGAGAGAGAGGAGAGCCAACAGCATGAGCAAATCTATAAAAACAACAAAGAAAGGAGAATGTCCTTGAAAACATTCTCAAAGTTGAGAATATAAATTCAAAAAACAAATATAATATAAATATAAAACAAATTCTGCCAAAATTAGTTATCCTGTTTTTCTTGTGAGCTGCTTGACTACCTGCTCAATGATTCCAATTTTCCTTGACTAGAATTTCACACTTCTAGGTCTTTTTGGTCTTTCTGCTGATAAACATTTGCAGCATTTCTTGCACCTGCCTTTAATGTTCCAGGTGGGGGTTGATCATTTATAGTTTGTTCCGTGTGTCACTTCTAAGGTTAGAGACCACAATCAAGTGCTCAATGTCATCATGCAGTAAACAACGGTAAAGGTTAAGGGGGTCAAGTTTTGTGGCCATCTTGGGCTGCATAATCCCAGTGGAAGAAAAATGTGTCCAAAAAAATTCTCATTTCTGGTGATTTCTAGACATATTAGACTGACTCCTGGCATGTCCAGGGCAAAAGAGCCTTTTAAGAATGCATGAAAATAAGTATTAAACCATGGCACAGACAATGCATGTCACTGCATATGTTAAAGATGTCTTGGGTAAAAACTTAATCCCCAGGACAGATAGGATTAATGAAACCATGGCCATTTTAACAGTGAATTGCTATCATGACTTGCTCTGACTGGCAAAAATTCTTGTTATACTAATTCAATAGTCTCCTATGCAATACTTTCCCCTTTTCTTTATTTATCTGAAATCAAATCAAATCAAAGTTTATTTTACTTTAGATTCGTTACTGAATAAAATGATAGGTCATTTGTAATGTTGACCCTTTCTTATACACAGTTCTGGGGGGTGAGTTTCAATGATCCATTCTAACTAGCGTAGTTTTCCCCTGTTGTACTGATCTTCTCTGGCCCTTTCCTTTTATCACTTTCATGATTTACTGCCAAAAGGCATCCTTGAACAGTAGTTTTATATTCTGACCAGTAATGTCACACTGCATGATAATGTGCAGTGAATAAACTTGACTTGAGCATTCATAGTTTTCATCCTCTTTCTCTGTATGTTTAGCATTCGTTTGCTCAGAGGTTGATGTGTTTGCTGCTTCCTGAGCAGCTTTTCTTTTCTCCACTCTAGCGGCCTGCTTCCTCTCTTCTTTCGTCGGCATCTTTTCACGTTAAAACTGATTAAGTCAGTGTTTGTGTTGCAATTACTTAGTACGTTTTTCTTAATTTTTCACTTAAGCTGGCACTTAAGTCTTCAATCTGCCTCAAGAATGATTTAAGATATGGAGAGGTAGGGGAAGTGACCATGAAGGTGGTAGGGATGAGAACAGCACCTGTACGCATGCGCTACATGGCCGCCCTGCTGGCCACTGCCGTGAGTTGATTCTACAATAAAATAAATAAAAATAAAAAGGGGAATAAGCCTTGGAGGTCATTCATCACCTGGATAGTAGACATCACGTAGTATATGTGTACCAAATTTCAGCTTAACAGGTTAAACGGTTTGCGAGCTACAGATGATTTAAAATCCTGGACAGACGAATGAACAGCCACGGTAGCGTATTATATATAAAGACACCTTATTCTGTATTACTTTTCTGTTAACTACACCATAATATTTTTTTGAAAATAAATAGTTTGCTTTAGAAGAGACAATTGGAAAGTCTTCAATATGAAAGACTCAGATGGATAGATTAATTGCTATTTGCATCTTGCTGAAGGTATTGTCATATCCTCTCTGGTACTAAAACAAAAGGCAATGTTCTGTGCCAGTACATTATCAACACCTCGAAACACCTACGTACTAATTAGATACCCAGATTTATTCTCTACCTTATAGTTTTGTTTTTGTATTTTAAACAAATAAATATGCAGTAAAGGCTAGGCGCATGAGATCAGGCTCCAGCTGATATGATGCATGATTGTGTACAGTAGATGACAACCTTGTAGCATGCATTGCTATAATTTTACTTTTATTCTCAATATTTCCTGTTTTATTTCTTGCAGTTTCTTCAAAAAGTCTTTGAGAACAATATTATAATAATCAGTTATTATTCTAATTGACATCTATCCAATGGTAACAGACTGGTATGCTTTTTTGTTATCATCTCTTTTAGGGTATCAAAAAGGGAGCTCCCTTCATTGTTCACCTTTTGTTTAACCAGGTTTACAATTGAAAGAATACAAAACAGACACCTCAAGGCAGGGTGCACAAAATCACATACAGAGCATTGATGTTATTATTTTCTGCTGAATGAAAATAAAATAATATTTTGGACAGTATTAAAATGATGGCTTTCCTAAAAAATACGTCCATCTATTGCATAAAATTGTTTAATCCAAATATTGGGGAGCAGGAACCAAATTAGAAGGGGTGTGTGGACACTTTTTCTATGGTGTCGTTTCTCGTGACTGAAGACAGAGAGATGTATTTAAAGTTAGTAAAAAATCTTTTATTCAAACACATCAGGCAAAGGTAAAATGACAGAGAAGCGCAGTCCTAGGACACCGCCCTTCATCTGCCCCCCAGCCAGGGTATCCCAAAGTTTTTATAGCGCTTTGTCTTGTGATTTCAGTTACACAAGTACTGCAAAACAACAACAACAACGGTTAGTTCCTTAAAACAATATATAAAAGCTAAGCTTTTTCTTATATCTCTAACTAAGCATTTTCTTACAGTCTCCAATATTGGCCAAAGACAAATGTTACATACCCCCTGCGACCTTGTGACTTCTTCACCCCGTCTCATTTACTTTGAGGAAGTTAACCTAGAAAACAGTTTGAATCATATAGAAACTGATTTTGTTGAGCCCTTGCACAATATATTTTTGTCAGTTCATAGCCAGGGCTTGCAAGCATTGCTGAAATGAAAGTTTTTAGTCACCAAATACACAGAGTACAAGGTGCTCAGGAGAACATCTTTCTTCTACACTCCCCCCTTTTGAACAGACAAAAATATAGGTTAGATAGGAGCAGAACGGGAAAGAATAGGAGAAGGGGAAGGAGTAGAAGTAGAGGAGGAAGAGAATTGGAGCATTCGCTCCTCGTGTAACATATAAGCCTTAGCCATGGAAGCAGTGAAATATTTGGACACAGTAGAAAAGGTGGATGAAAGAGTAGAAATATTAATTATTTTAAAAGAAATCTGTTGTGAATCAGGAGAAAGGGTAGGAGAAAGCTGGCAAGTTTTAGTAGCATGGGAATTATTAGTAACCTTAATTTGAAAAAGTCCTAGTTGATCAGAACCACCTGCATATGCAGCTAAAACATAAGTTCCTGAATCATGCAAAGAGGGATCTTTTAAAGTAATAATCAAAGGGTTACAATGGTTCTCAGCACAGTCATGAGGGGCGTGTCCTTTTATAATAGAAAATCGAGTCTTTAGGCCATACTGTATGGCCTGCCAGGGTTCATAACCCCAGTTGTGTGGTCCTGTATTTGCAAGTACATCGCTCCAGGATGGACAAAGAGAGTCAGTGGATCCACTTGAATCATCCTCATAAGGATAGCTCACACAAACATATTTTGTCAAACTCTTCCCATTGTTCTTGTTTGCCACTACAGGGGACAATTACACAAAAGTCAACCCGGAATGAGGCAGTCTTCCCCACCTGGAAAGTCAATGTCACTCGTAAAATGGATAATGGAAGGAAAAACAGTAAGAGTGTAATCAAAATGAGTATGAATGTTAGGGATGCCATCTTTTGCAGTGTGAAGCGTGAATCCAGGCGGGCAATCCTTCAACTTTCACAGCGTGTGACGTGGACAGAAGAACTTGGAACGGTCCTCTCCACCTAGGCTGATGCCAGTGTTTCCTCCGAGTGTCTTGAACCAGGATCCAGGTGCCCAAGGGAATTGGTGAATCCTTAGAAGGTGGGCTGGTCCTCCAGGCCTGATTAACCTGCTGATGGACTTCCTTCAACGAGGTTCGGAGACCTGCAAGACTAGAGAGAAGATCATTGTCCACAGTATGCAAACTCACATTACCTACAACCATGCCAACGGGCATGGGACGTCCGGTCAGAATTTCAAACGGCGATAGTCCCAATTGTCGGTGTGTCCATCCTCTCAATCCCATTAAAGCCAAGGGTAGTGCATCCGGCCATGATAAATTAGTTTGTTCACAAATTTTTGCGAGCTTAGCTTTTAAGGTGCCATTGCATCGTTCTACGATGCCTCTGCTTTGGGGATGGTATTTACAATAATGGTGCACATTAATTTGGAGCCAGGTAGTTAATTCATTTATAATGGAATTCACAAAATGAGTGCCATTATCTTTTTGCAATTTCTGGGGTATGCCCCACCTAGGAATGATTTCTTTGATTAATGCTTTAGCTACTGTTTTGGCATCATTGTGTTTTGAAGGGAAAGCTTCTACCCATCGGGAGAACACATCGACAATTACTAGACAATAACGGTAACCTTTTGACGGTGTTAGTTCAATGAAATCCATTTGGAGATGTTCAAACGGACCCATTGGGTTAGGTGTAACGGCGGGACTTACCTGGGTGCCCTTTCCTACATTAAACTTCTGACATAATGCACAGCGTCTGTAAAATTGCTCTGCATATGTAGAGAAACCTACAGCTTCCCAATGTTTTTCAACATCTCGAACCATGGCATCTCTACCTGCGCGATTGAGGCCATGGGCTATTTTTGCCATTCCTGGGAAAGAGGCTTTTGGGAGAAAAGGTTTGTTAGTGTGTTTATGAGTCCAGACTCCATCAGAAAGGGACCCTTCTTTGGACCATTTTCTTTTTTCGATGTCCGTGGCTGCACTCTGTAAAGAAATAATTTGGTTATCAGGGTCCTGGTCATTTCTCTGTTGGAATAAAGAAATTGGTGTGTTATTATATGCAGCCTCTTTAGCAAAATGGTCAGCTAATTCATTTCCTTTGCTAACAGGATCCTGTTTTCCTGTGTGGGCTTGACATTTAACAATTGCTAGCTTCGATGGTTTGGTTATAGCTTCTAAAAGGGATTCGATCAATTTCTGATGTTGAATGGGTTTGCCAGTACTGGTCTTAAATCCCCTTAGTTTCCATAGTGCTCCATGATCATGGCAGACTCCAAAAGCATACCTGGAATCCGTATAAATTGTTACGATGTTTCCTTCGGACAGCTGACACGCTCAAGTGAGTGCTATGAGTTCAGCTGCTTGTGCACTTAAGCTTGATGGAATTCGATTTGCTTCCAGCAGGCGGTCCCCTTGGACCACTGCGTAACTGGTCGAGGGTGCTCCGTTTTCTAATCTTAAAGAGCATCCATCCACAAAAATTATTTCTCCAATTTCGAAGGGTGTTTCCTATAGGTCTACTCTAGGTTTTGCAACCTTTGCTATTTCATCATGACAATTATGTGGCTCACCTTCATTTTCAGTTGGAAGGAGGGTGGCAGGATTTAAGGTAGAGCATCTTTCTATTGTAACATTTGACAAAGTACAGAGTACATTCTGATAGTGTATTGCCCTAGCAGTGGTGAGATGCGAGGTTTTAGCCTGTATTAATATGGTATGTACAGCATGAGGTACTTGTACTGTAAGGGGGCTCATGAGAACTACATCCGTGCTTGCTAATACAGCTTCTGTTGTTGCAGCCACAGCACGAAGGCACGGAGGAAGCGCTGCGGCTACTGGATCCAGTTTTTTAGAAAAATAGGCCACTGGTCTCTGTTTATCCCCATGCAGCTGCGTTAATACTGTATTCATGAATCCCTGCTTTTCGTCCACGAACAAAGTGAATGGACGAGAATGATCAGGTAAACCAAGCGCAGGCGCAGAAAGAAGAGCAGTTTTTTAAGACACGGAGAGCCTTCTCAGCCTGTTCATTCCATTGGACCTGGCCCGAAAGAGGAACGCCAGGAGTATCTATCTATCTATCTATCTATCTATCTATCTATCTATCTATCTATCTATCTATCTATCTATCTATCTATCTATCTATCTATCTATCTATCTATCTATCTATCTATCTATCTATCTATCTATCTATCTATCTATTAGCCAATTGTTGCAACGGCTGTGCTCTTTCAGTAAAATTTAAAACCCACTGTCTGCAGTAGCCTAGAATGCCCAATACAGACATGACCTGCTGTTTTGTGACAGGTCTGGGAAGATTTTGAATGGTGTTAATGCGATCGCTAGAGAGAGCGCTTGTTCCACAAGTGATGTCATGACCTAGGTACTTTACAGTTGTTTGAATTAACTGCAGCTTAGCTTTAGAAACTTTATGGCCATTGTCCCCCAGATACAACAATAACTTCTGGGTATCTCGTGCACAGTCCTCTTCATTATTGCTACATAGCATTATATCATCTACATACTGTATTAATATACTACCTCTGTCCGGCCAAAAGCCTTCTAAATTTTGAGCAAGGGCTTGTCCATATACACAAGGGGCTTCAGTGTATCCCTGAGGCATGACGGTCCATGTCCAGCGGCGGTTTTGAAAAGTAAAAGCAAACCAAAATTGAGAATCAGGGTGTACAGGAATGGAAAAGAAAGCATTAGCTAAATCAATCACTGAAAAATAACGAGCAGAGGGAGGGATTGTAGAAAGAATAGTGGAAGGATTAGGGACGATAGGAGCCCTAGGGAAGACGGCAGAATTGACTTGTCGCAAATCTTGTACGAAACGCCATGAACCATCAGCCTTTTTTACAGGTAAAATAGGGGAATTAACTGGAGAGTATTTAATTGGAATAATGGCACCACGTTTTACGAGATCAGAATGTACGGCGGAAATGCCAGCCTCTGCTTCGGGAGACAGAGGATACTGGGCATGGTGCGGGCGGAAGGAGGATTTTGGGTAGATCACCAGAGGCTCACAATGGGCTATCCTTCCATAATCATTCTTTCCCTGTGACCACAGTGAATCAGGGAGCATAGATAACCAAGAAGGGGAAGTGGTTTGCAATGAAAAAGCAAAAGAGGAAGGACGGCACAAAGCACGATTTACTAAAAAATCAGTTTGAAGCACCACTTTAGTTATCAAATGGTCTGAAGTATCAAAAATACCCGGAGCAACAGGTAACCAGTCTGTTCTATTAAGACATTGTTCTACCCATGGTCCTATTTCCACCCATTTAACAGTGCGTGATTTGGCTAAGGAAATATGAGGCACTGAGCCGCCTAGATAGAAAATATTCTGTGAGCATGTGAGATGGACAGACGCAGCTGCCTTTGTGGATGAAATAAAAATACAGGGATGTGAAGGGTTTCGGGGCAAGTACCTGAAGTAAGGAAAGATTCTAGCCAGGGGGTGTCTACTTCTGCAGGAAAATATTGGGCAGTGCAATGTAGGGTGTCAGGGACCTGTAAATGGGGAAAAAGACAGGAGGGAAAGGAGTGTAGGGCTTTGAGGAGAATGGTGTGTGGGGAAATATTTAAAGTCCATGCTGCAAAGGAGGGTTTAGGATGGGGGGGCGATTTGACACAACAACTTGGGGGTTGAACAGAAAGAAGCCTTTTTCAGTCATAGAAATAGAGAGAGAAAGTTTTGTCATGAGATCCCTTCCTAAAAGGTTAACTGGACAGAGCTGTTTTAAAAGAAATCGGTGTGTTAAAGTGGAACTACGGGAATGCAGCTGAACTCGAAGAGGCTTTGAAACCAGTAAAACATGTGGTTGTCCGGAAGCAGTAAGCATAGTAACAGTCTCATTCGAGGCAGGGACTTCCTTCAGCGAAAGGGTTGAGCGCGTGGCTCCTGTGTCCACGAGGAAAACAGTTTCAGTGCCATTCACCATTAAAGTCAATAATGCAATTGCGGCGGAAGTGTCCCATTTCACCACACCCGAAACAAGCATAAGGTGTAGCGTTTGGATCTGGACGGGGAGGCAACTGAGTGGGTGATCCACTTGGATTAGGTAACATATATCCGCGACCTCGTCCCCGTCCACGCCCTTGTCCCCGGAAAAATCCTCCATGTCCACGACTTCTGCCGGGAGTGGCCCCACCAGTGTAATAGTTCATTTGTGCTGCAATCAGCTTTTTGTCTGGGTGTCTGATTCTTTCTGCTTTCTCTGTCGTTCAGCATGCGCTGCGTGACGTTTTACTTCCTCAAACGCGGCAGCCTCCCATCCAATACAGGAGGTGCGTACTTTATTTTGAATGTCACTTCGCAGATCAGACACGAAAAGGGGAACTGCAGCTTTACTGCAATTGTCTGGATTGTCTAAGCCAGAGTGATTTGTTATTAAATCTTGAACACGATGTGCCCATTCGTCTACTGTCTCGTCCTTCTTTTTCTGTTTGGCAGCCGAGATAAGAGACCAGTCTGTGCCTTTCTTATACTTGTCCTTAATGTTATTTTTAACACGTTCCCATTGCGTAATAAAGGGACCTTCATTTCGGCCCTGAGGCAACGCCTCGTTCCACTGCCACGGGTTTCCGTTATGTTGTCCATGATTTACAGTTGCCCATGTGGTGAGAAGCTTTCTCCGCAGCACCTGAGTCCATTCTGCGGCATTGGGCTTATACATATCAACAGCTGCTGCAATTGTTCTATGAATTTTTTTTTTTTTTTTTTTTAAACCCACCGATGACTTTGGGATCAGGCAATTCGGACACAACGTCCTTCAGCTCTTGAATGTCCCAGTTACGATGTATCATTACAGTAGTGGGGTTATTGGCTCCTGCAGGTTGCGTTGAATCATGTTGGGGGGTTTTTGGGATCTCAATCAGGGGGCATTCGAATAAGGGGCCTGGGGGTTTGGGGGACTTTAAGGGGGATTGAAAGGTGGTGTTTTGATTAGGGGGCTGATGGAATAGGGTTTGACTTCTAGTGCGTTGTGAAATGGAGGTTCTAGGATCATGAAACCCACCCGCCGCACCCATTACGTTACTTTTGTCATCCCCCGGATCAGTGTGTAATGAGGGATCATAATGATATTCTTCAAAGAAACCAGACCCCAAGGGATCATCTTTTAATTCTGGTGCGGTGGGCGCTGGAGGAGAAGGTGGGGGCTGTGGATGTGGATAGTGTAGGAAAGGTGGGGGAGCAAGTACGGGATATAACGGGTCTTTTTTTTTTTTTTTTTTTTCTTCTTCCGCTTCTCATTCGACTGTGGTCCCAAATCTGCTTGCACTTTCTGTAATGCTATAAATAACTATTCTTTTTCCTTTCTAGTTTTAACTTTCCGCGGCCAATAATTCATTTCTGTACTGCCTTATAATAAATACAGGCTTTAATAACCAACTGCCATCTGTCATACATAACACGGACCTTTGTTACAATATCCTCGTACATTTCTACATACAACATCCTTGTGCATTTCTACATAATATTTTTCTAATTTCCTGTTTCTCACTCATCTACCCCCACTGTGCTTATTCCACGTCCTACATGCCCTTTTCTTTTTTTTTTTTAATCTGTCTTCTTTTCAATGAGCTTCTAGGGGACCCATTTTTATGTGGCATCTGCTGATCCTCCGAAAATAATCCTTCTAACATAAATGATTTCGGGCCCTCAGAGCGTCAACTATCAGACTTACTGTTATAAGTTCCCATTATGTCCCCTTGTTCTTCCTGAGTCCTGTATTAATTTTCCAACTATGTACTGATTCGTCTATTCCCTTGTCCGTATGAATTAGCGAGGTATTAAGTGTGCCACTCGCTGTTCCCTCACCTTCCCTTCTTTTAGTCCCAAGGGGAGACACTAGCTATCGGTCCTGTCCCAGTTCCCAGGAGAACACGGTATTTCCCTATTTGTATGTAGATTTATTTATCCTGTCCTAACAGTAAACCTGCAAGATCTGTGCTCTTTTCTATTTATATTTCCATCCACCCCATTACACGTTCCGTTAGCCTGTCCTCTCACATCCCCGGATTCCAGCTGAGGTGACTTCGTGTCCGATTCGGTTCAGCAGAATACTACATCAATACGTCCAGCCGAGTCTAGGATATGGGTGAGGCCAGTATCCCTTCGTCAGACCTTTCGTATGCGTCAAACTGCTTGGGTCAAGTCTCCATCACCTTAAGCAACCCGTTGAGATATGAGTATGACTAGACGGCCAACAGGAAACTCGCCCTCCCAGGCGGTTGGAAATCCCCGAAACTTACCCCAGCCTGGAAGTGTTTAAACTCTGTCTGGAAATCCGTTCAGTCACCGTGGATGTAGCCAAAGAGGAGACCGGGGGCTCCTCACGCAGGAGCCCTCTCAGGACAGGGCAGTCCTAAGTTTTGCCGGAGCTACTTACTCTGCTGCCGGAGCTCAGATTGACGGCAGTCCGCTGGTAAGACGGATCACTGAGGTGGTCCCGCTCGAGGAGTCAGCCGGTCGTCTCCTGCCCCACGTTGGGCGCCAGAAAACTGTGGACACTTTTTCTATGGTGTCGTTTCTCGTGACTGAAGACAGAGAGATATATTTAAAGTTAGTAAAAAATCTTTTATTCAAACACATCAGGCAAAGGTAAAATGACAGAGAAGCGCAGTCCTAGGACACTGCCCTTCATCTGCCCCCCGGCCAGGGTATCCCAAAGTTTTTATAGCGCTTTGTCTTGTGATTTCAGTTACACAAGTACTGCAAAACAACAACAACGGTTAGTTCCTTAAAACAATATATAAAAGCTAAGCTTTTTCTTATATCTCTAACTAAGCATTTTCTTACAGTCTCCAATATTGGCCAAAGACAAATGTTACGTACCCCCTGCGACCTTGTGACTTCTTCACCCTGTCTCATTTACTTTGAGGAAGTTAACCTAGAAAACAGTTTGAATCATATAGAAACTGATTTTGTTGAGCCCTTGCACAATATATTTTTGTCAGTTCATAGCCAGGGCTTGCAAGCATTGCTGAAATGAAAGTTTTTAGTCACCAAATACACAGAGTACAAGGTGCTCAGGAGAACATCTTTCTTCTACAGGTGCCAGCTCATAACCGGGGATAATTGAACACAATACCCACTCTGTGACAGTCTAATATTGGAAATTGAGGGAAAAGGTGGAATATTTGTAGGAAAACAATTAAAATTTAAAAATACAGGGATAAGGCAGTGACTTTACACAGACAGTAACTGGTATTAAATCAATTTGACCCAGTTTGCTGGATATGTGAAGCCGCAGTCCAAACATTTCAGTAAACTTCTGTTCGTTTACTAATCCCACTGTATCCTGTTTGGTATTGCAGGTTCCAGAGCCTACCCTGACAATCTATGCATAAAGCAGGAATCAGCTCCAAAAGGAGTTCATCTCAAATTCCTGTTCTCTGTCAGTGATAACTGAGGGAGATGCTGCAGTTAGTAAAGAATAAAAACTGAAATGATCAGACAGGCTTCAAGGAAGATACATGAAATGTTGGATGAGTTTTATAATGAGCCAGCAAAACTGCTGAAGGGCAGATTTAATATTCTATAATTCACAATTTCCCACATCAAAATGTTACTTGGCAGGCAAGAGTTTCATGGACAAAAATGAATCCAGAAAATGCTGTCACAAAGCTGAATCCACACTAATCATGGATGCATCTACTTTGATTTCAGATTGCAAGGAAATATTGGGGTGCTCTTGAAATGGTAAAGAAAACCTTAAGCCTTTAACACTAGAATTACCAGAGCCTACGAAAAAACTCGTATATCCGGCCCACCTTAAATTGCTTCTTAAATCCATTCACACCTCTCCGCCAGCATCCTTTGTCCTCTAAATGTGCTGATAAAAGACAAGCTGCCAGCAGCAGGCTATTCCATCCCCCCACCGACTTAAGAACGTGAGCGAAGTTTTCCCAGCTCACGCCTTGATTGATTATGTGGGAGTGAAGTGGAGTTTTACAGTGGAAATAAGAGGTCATTAGTCTAAAGTAATCTGTGTAAACACATTGTTAAAACAGAAACTTTTTCATATTTTAGTAATAAATGTTACAAAATGTAGTAGGCATAAACTATAGAATATATAAAGCCCGAGTTCCAAAGATCAAATAAACACTTTCACAAAAGCTTCAAGAATGATTCAACAGCTTCTGTGGCGTAGTGCATTAAGATTTGCCTCTTAGCGCAGAGCAGCTTTTCCTTGCCTCACAGACCTGAGTTCGATTCCCCGCTGGGGATGAAGTGTTGCTTTTTTTTTTCTTTTCTTTTAAACCTCAAACGGACATAAAATTTATACATTGGTATGCACTGTCAGTTACTGAGATCGTTATATTTTCATGTGGGATGCTCCTTTTCAAATATTTTTTTAACAATTGAGACTGCAATTAACAGGAACAACTGTCCTTATAACTTATTTTTAAGATCCATTACACACAGACAGACAGAGCACTGCGTAATAGAGAGACAGACAGGCAGAGAAGTCACTAGATATAGAAATAAACAGGGAAGCCACGTGTACTGAAAGAAAAAAAGATCAACATCAACATCGAACTCAGGTCTGTGAGGCAAGGAAAGCTGCTCTGCGCTAAGAGGCAAATCTTAGCGCGCTACCCCACAGAAGCTGTTGAATCACTCTTGAAGCTTTTGTGAAAGTGTTTATTTGATCTTTGGAACTCGGGCTTTATATATTCTATAGTTTATGCCTACTACATTTTGTAACATTTATTACTAAAATATGAAAAAGTTTCTGTTTTAACAATGTGTTTACACAGATTACTTTAGAATAATGATGTCTTATTTCCACTGTAAAACTCCACTTCACTCCCACATAATCAATCAAGGCGTGAGCTGGGAAAACTTCGCTCACGTTCTAAGTCGGTGGGGGGATGGAATAGCCAGCTGCTGGCAGCTTGTCTTTTATCAGCACATTTAGAGGACAAAGGATGCTGGCGGAGAGGTGTGAACGGATTTAAGAAGCGATTTAAGGTGGGCCGGATATACGAGTTTTTTCGTAGGCTCTGGTAATTCTAGTGTTAAAAGACTAATTGTACTTCCTTAGACAATTTGGATTTCTTTTAAGCTTTCTTTATTCAGTGTTGTAATTGGAGTAATATTGTACTAAATTCTGAATAAAACGACTAGTATTTAGCAAAACATACTAAGTGCTACAACAACAACAGCATTTTTTATGGCACATTTTCATACACAAGATGTAGCTCAAAGAGCTTTAAAAGATATAAACAACTTAAATTAGGTAAGAATAACAATGAATGAATAAGTAATAAAACTAATACCAATATGAGCTTCCATAGCATACATATTTAATTAATAGAAAAGTAGAGTCCTTATATATTTTTTGGTACTCTAATAATGTTAGATGGCCAATAGGAGAGAAAAAGCAAAAAACAATGAATATGCCAAAAGACCACCCAGTCCTCACTGGACATTCTATGAAACTTAAATGTTCTTAAGTCATTCCTCATTTTTTCAGGTTTGTCCCAGGGAACTTGATGTCGTGGCTCTTGTGGACAGCTGTGGTACCTGCATTACAGGTGGCAGCACAGTGCGTTCATCAGTTGGTGGACACCACCAGAGAAAGCCATAAAAGAAAAGCAGATACAAGTAGAGATTAGTAATGATTGCCAGTCTCTAAAGATAATTCTATGCATGTATAGTATAAGGAGTACAACTAAAATGTAGATACGATAAAGCCAAAAAGTGGGTTTTTAGGAGTATTTTTTTTTTAAATGTTCCAAAGTATTAGCCTGGTATACCTCTGTTGGTAAAGTATTGCAGAATTTCGGTGCATAACAGCAAGAATGAACTCCAAAATGGTCGCCAGTCCATTGCATTGCACAATGATGCACATATCCACACTTACTCACCCTGAGCTAATTTAATGTTTACAAATAATACTGCCTGCACATTTGTAAGATATAGAAAAACATCTTAAAATAAATTGATGAAGGATCTGGGAGCATGCATGTCTTTAGCTGGAAACCCAAAAATGATTCTCCACTCCATCACCTGTCTAATTAAGCAAACATTGAATGCAAGAATCTTAAGCTTCTAAAGTTTAGGTCGGAGTCCATGGTTACACCTAAATTATTTTACCTCTGCCTTGATTTTTGAAACTAAGGGATCACATTTATTTCTGATACCCTCATTATTTCTATTTTTGCCAACCATTAAGATTTCACTTTTTTCCTTATTTAGCTTGAGAGTTATTACTCATCCATTCAGAAATACAAGTAAGACATTGGGTCAGAGAGGCCAGAGCATCAGGGTCATCAGGTTCTGGAAATATTTTATACTTTCAGACACAGGCCAGTTTATGATAGTTTAAAGTTAAATGCAATCCATACTTAGTTGCAGTGGGAAACTCTGATAGCCAAGAGAAATAACTAGAGGCTGGTGTAATTTGCACTCCTGTAACTTAAGTAAATGTTTTCTCCTTACCCTAGAAATTAGCTTGTACATGTTAATTATGTGGGGTTCAGATTAAAAAAATAGTAAATCATCAACAAGCACATAAACTATATTCCCAAAACATGTCAAGTATATCATAAGCATGATGATTGAAAGATATTAGGCATGTTGATGAACCCATATGGTATCACCAAGTACTTGTAGTACCTGCATGAGAGATTGAATGCTGTCTTCCATTCATCCTCATTCTTGATTATTATAAAGTTGTTCGGTGTGCAAACTGTTAATTTCATAAATACTATAAAATTCATGATTTGATTAACAAGATTCAAAACAGTGGCTGCGGGTAGTCAACTTTTTACAGTAATCTTATGAGAGAAAAAACAACCCTGACTCAGTTAGTACCGTGGATGGATGAATGATTCTAATGCCTAAAATATTACCTGATATTCTCACTCATCACCCTGCCCTAAGGGCCCATTTGGCAAAGGGGTAATATCTCTGTGGCACGGTCATAATGCGGGTGGTCAGCCAGCTGCAAACATTTTTGATTACTAAAATTCTGCAAAATCTGAGCGGCCTTCTCAAATTGCACTGAAAAAAGTTTAAAAGGGGTTTTTAATTCTAGTGGTGTATTTAGAGAGACACATGTTTTTCTTCAGTTCTAGTTCTATTTTTCTGTTGTATCAATTAAACCAAGGGAACTCTAAATTACACTGATGTTATCAAACTTTATAACTAAAAATTAAATTATCTCCTCATTAAACCTGTCCTCATTTACAGTGGTGCAGCAAGTTGTTGGACACGCATCCTTTTAAGTTATTTTTGTAGTGTGATTATTAAGATGGTATTGATATTGGTGCACCAGTGGTCAGCTATTAAAATTTTCTGAATCATCAGACTCTACCAAGGCTTGAACGTGGACTTTCAATCTGTAGTACAAGAAGACAACTAGGACACTTAAACTAATCACAGATTTTCCCAGTTCATCAGATTCTTGGCTTTCTGTTTGGTATTAAGGCACATGAACTGTTTTTCTATTTTTTTTTTTTGGATGATCTAGTACCTAATTTAAGAGACATACTAATTAGATTAGATTATCTGATACCTTATTTGTCCCTAAAGGAATTTTAATACAGAGATTTAAAATAAAGATGTTGTTTAAAGATTCCTCCACTTGACAATATTCTTTTAGTCAGTCAGTCAGTCATTTTCCAACACTCTATATCTTAACACAGGGTCAAGGGTGTCTGCTGGAGCCAATCCCAGCCAGCACAGGGCGCAAGGCAGGAAACAAACCCTGGGCAGGGCGCCAGCCCACCGCAGGGCACACACACACACACACACCAAGCACACACTAGGGACAACACACCTAACCTGCATGTCTTTGGACTGTGGGAGGAAACTGGAGCACCTGGAGGGAACCCACACAGACACAGGGAGATATTCTTTTAATTCTTCAGAAATTCTGTTTTTGAATAGAGAAATGAGGATATTGTTCCAGCCTGAATGTGTAGTGCAGATTATAAAATTCATAATAATTTCGATAAGAGACTGATCTGTGGCGCTGTGGGTAGCGCTGCTGTCTCACAGTTGGGAGACCTGGGGACCTGGGTTCGCTTCCCGGGTCCTCCCTGTGTGGAGTTTGCATGTTCTCCCCGTGTCTGCGTGGGTTTCCTCCCACAGTCCAAAGACATGCAGGTTAGGTGGATTGGTGATTCTAAATTGGCCCTAGTGTGTGCTTGGTGTGTGGGTGTGTGTCCTGTGGTGGGTAGGCACCCTGCCTGGGATTGGTTTCTGCCTTGTGCCCTGTGTTGGCTAGGATTCGCTCCAACAGACCCTTGTGTTCGGATTCAGCGGGTTGGATAATGGATGGATGGACTGATCTCTTGTTTTAAATTTAGAAGTTTGTGAATACCACCTACTTTACTTTTGGCAGACACACGTAGTTCAAAACTCTCTGAAAACTTTCTAGATTCTCATAGGTGATTATTGTGTATTTTTTGTCATTGATAGAAGTTTTTACATTTTAAAGTTTTTCTAACCATGAAAAAAATAATAAATGCTGTTTTCAATTTTTCTTTTGCAAACAAGCTTGACTGTAGCAATTAATAATGTTTTCGATTTCTTCTTGTTCGATGTTTATTCAAGTGCATAATATGATAAGGCATTTCTGCATTTAGGCACTCCTCCTGTCCCCAGTGTTTTGCTTTGCCAATGATTTAGACATTATTTTGGTCAAAACACAAAATGTGAAAAGATCGATCATCGAGTTTAAGGGAGTTCTCTAAATGTTAATTTCAACTATGATCTTTGCTTGTCCAGACTAAAGTATTGGTACTTAGTAAAATTATAAGAGCAGAGTGGAATTTGCATCATTTAAATTGTAAAAAAGATGTTAGGAGACTATCAAGCATTGATCGCCAATACTTATTGGAGTAGGAGTGTATCTTACTCTCTTGACGCAAGGATGGGAACATTTTCATATCAGAGATAGAGAGAGGGGATCAATTCTAGAAATAAGAGCTACTTAAATAACAATGAGAAGAACATTTCATGCATTCATGAAAGTACAGTCTATCTATACGTGCATTTTGCATTAAATTCAAATAAAATCCATTAGAAAATTACAAAGTACAATATTACCTTGAATATAGAGACATATTCAGTAAATAGTACTTCTGTAAGTAAAGTTCAGAAAATATACTTGCTACTTTGGATGAAAATGTGTCGACACTGAAGATATTTGACAGTGGCATTATATAAAAGTTATACAGGAAAAATCAATGAATGAGCTAAAGAAGAATTTATTAAAGGAATATCTTGAGACCTAAAATAATCGTTTTTCTGGTATTTGACAGCTTGAGACCACCATGGAGCACTATTACATTGTAAACGTTTATCGTTTTTGGAAAGCGATCAGCCAAGTCGACTTCCATAGACAAAGCTGCAAGTTGAGGTGAGTAGAATGAAGTGGATTTATTAATGCTGTTAAAGACAGAATAATGTATGCCCAAGCACGTTAAAAAGGCCACTCTTAATTGTTTTAAAAACAAAGTGTCCAAATTCTAAATACCACAACTTAAGGAAGATAGAAAATATGAAATCACTGGAACAAGTAGGATAATTTCAGTATCACATACATATTGTAAGCAGTATTGTCACATTCGGGGTATTTATTTGTGTGTGGACTACTGAGATCACATATTAACTTAATTCAATTATTATAAACACCCCAATCATATATACACATCCTTAACAAATTGGTGTTTTAGAGTACTGCTCTACCTGTAATTTTTATTTTTGTATTTTAATCACATTCCCTTTTTTTAAAACTAAACATCACTGTTTCTGATCAAGAATATAAACATTTGCACTAATTTACAATTTGCCTTAACAATTCTAAATTAACATATTACTGTAATATAAAAGTGAAATAATTTTACTGTATGAAACACATTAGTAATGGCTTAAAGTCAAGAAATGATCTCTTCACTGAAAGTGTAATTAAATTGGGACATATTTGAAAAATTCATAATAATTTTATTCATGTCTGTTTAATATTTTATTTCAGTATTTCTATTTTTTTCTTCCATGTGATTAATTTCATTGCTTTCACACATAAAGCTCTTTGGTTTCTTGCAAGTAGGATTCTAACTGGACAGCAACAGCTTGACCTTTTAAAGTGACGCTGCAGTAAGATAATTGCTTTTCCCTCCAGCTGTGGTGCGTGTGCCTCATCAAGTCAGTGAAAGTGTTTGACCATTCAGTTATTTAAAACTAGTTCTCCCATTAATGATGGCATGCAGGCAATGATTTCTTTTTCCATACAACAACATTAGGACACTGAAGGAATTGCTCCTTAAAATGGAGTTTTGCAGCCATATGTGAATAATAAATTAAAACTTAGTAATTTCGAGCTGTAATGGCCATTTTGCATGCTAATAATGCATTGGGGATATTTTTAAATCAGTTCCATGGTATCTGCATAAGAACGGTAAGAATTTCTATCAAAAACATGAACATTTCTGGGTGACTCTAAGCATCTGAAGTGTGTATTTACTATGTTGACTCAAAACACACAACATACAAGATACAAGGCATTTTGTCACTGTAGGCATGAATTATCAGGCTTTTAGCACCCTGACTTGTTAAAGTTTGGGTTTAAAGGCTGTAGCAATGCTGTCGTGGCTTTTTTATATCATTTATTAAAGACATTACAAACACTGAGTAACATTAAACAAAACAAAAAACTTGTAAAAATTAAAAGGTTATATTTTTATCAAAAGGCTACAGGAAAAATGGTTTATTTGAATTATTATATGTGAAATTAGAAGTTTTAACACATTATATTACAATTTACATCTAGTCATAGTTGATACATTTTTACCCACTCTGACTCAACTAATCCAATACTTGTTTACGACTCCAACTCCACAGCCCTGCAACTTCAGTAGTGGTGCTCTCAGTAAAAGTCACTTCTACAATTACTATACCTATCATGTGGCAAGGCGGCACAGTGGCCTTGCAGATAGGAGACCTGGGTTTGCTTCCCGGGTCCTCCCTGTGTGGAGTTTGCATGTTCTCCCCGTGTCTGCGTGGGTTTCCTCCGGGGGCTCCAGTTTTCTCCCACAGTCCAAAGACATGCAGGTTAGGTGGATTGGTGATTCTAAATTGTCCCTAGTGTGTGCTTGGTGTGTGTATGTGTTTGTGTGCGCCCTGTGATGGGCTGGCGCCCTGCCCGGGATTTGTTCCTGCCTTGCGCCCTGTGTTGGCTGGGATTGGCTGCAGCAGACCCCCATGACCCTGTAGATAGGATATAGCAGGCTGGATAATGGATGGATGATGTGGCAATACTAATGATTTTTGTTTGCTGAACTTGGCAGGGAATTCAGGATATTGCTTCAGAATGGTGGCGACGGAAAAACTATGGAAACTAGTACAGGATTTGCTAATGCTAATAATACAATTCAAAAAAGAGTTAATAGTCTAATACTACAATTCATTTGTTTTCTGCTGAATTATGGATATTAAGAAAAGGATACGTGAAAATGCCATTTGTAATTGAAGACTTGGTAATAAAGTAGTAAATTATTTTACGGTGTAATAATTGAGTGACCATTTTAAACTTGGAGTTAACTACAAAATAAATTGTGAACCAGTTGGTCCCCAATGAATGATATTTATTTTTCTGTAATGATTTGTAGGAAGAAATGTTTTTCAATTAACTGGTTATGTATTGAAGCTTATTCCAGTCACTCAAAGAAAAAAAAAGATTGTTTTTTTTTTTTACATAAGTATTTTGTTATTTCATAGGAAGACTGCTTGCATTATGAAGGGGATGGGGAAAAGCCCTCGGGAGCCCCATTCCCGGAAGAGACAAAACCGCCAGAGAGCCAATGGGGTCAGGCCTGTTGGGGATCAGAACTGATGTGGTGCTGAGACGTCACCCACTGCACAGCAGCACTCGGGTCCCAATCTGAGGCGGCCCATCCGGGTAGGCGTATGGAACGTCTTGTCTCTCTGGCATGATCATCTTCCTCTGCTGTTGGAGGAGCTGCGTAAACTCCGCATATCAGTGGCGGCACTCTCTGAGGTGCGAAGACCTGGGACTGGCCAGATCTCTCCTTTTATTGGTCTGGTCGTTCTAATGGCTGCCATACTCGGGGAGTATCTGTTGCTGTAGCAGATTGGCTTCTTCCGATGGTGTCCGATGTCACTCCTTTCAACGAGCGTATTATGGTATTCCCTGGGTACCTTGTCTGTTGTCTCGGTGTATGCTCTGACCGCGGTGAGTGATGTATCCTTCACCGAGACACAACTTCGCTCAGTGGTTGATGGGTGCCCACAAGGTGACACTACTCTGGTCATGCGTGACTTCAGTGCAGCCACTGGCACTGTCAGGGCTGGCTATGATGATTGTCTCAGTCCCCATGGGTCTGTTGACCGTGGAGAAAGTGGCTCCATGTTCCTTGACTTGACAGGGGCTGCGAATCACTGGATCTTGGTTCCAGCACCCTTGACTTTGTACTCCAATACTGGTGGTGTGGTGAAGAAGATCGATCACATCGTCGTGGGCAGACGCTGGAGGCCCTTACAATACCGCAGGGTCTACAGTACATAAGTACCCAGTTTGTGAATTCTAACTACAGACTTGTTGCTACACTGAAGATCCAGCTTAGGTCCGGTAGGTTACCACCTACTAGGAAAATGAGGCTGGACCTGGCCAGACTCCAAGATCTGTCAGTTTCTGATGAGTTTGTGTGAGGAACTTATGGATTAGGGTGTGACTGCTGATCCTAATGTGATGTGGGAGACTTTCCATTACAAGACCCTGAAGGTTGCTGAGGGTTGTGTTGGTGTTACCAGTGTTCCCAGAAGGAAATGTTTCATCTTGCAGGGCACTCTGGATATCATCAAGAGGAGTCACAGAGCATGGCTTGATGGCAACTCTAGTCTGTACTGGGAACTGAGAAGGATGACTGCGAGGGCTCTTTGTTAAAGGAATCTGTGAGCAAGTGACACACCATCTATGATCTAGTGACCTACATCTTTCTTACAGAGGAATCAAAGCATTACGCACATCTGAATCTGTTCCTTGGAGAGTTACAGTCAGGGCGGCTGATTGACCTGTCCATACAGATGACACATCAGTTGTGACCTGCTGGGCTGGCTACTTTGAGCAGTTGTTTAATGCTGATCCTCCAGCTAGGATGTTGGATATCTCTGAGTCCACAGTTCTTGTGGCTGATCCTCCAATTACCTGTCAACCACCCAGTCTCACTGAGATTGCACAGGTGGTTAACCAGGTGGTAAGGCTGTCCTCCTGGCATTCCAAGCAATCTTTGCTTCCATTTGGAATACTGGCGTCATCCCAGCTGACTGGAAAATGGGACTTGTCATCCCAATCTGGAAAGAGAAGGTTGATCATCTGGATTTCAGCAACTACGGGGGATAACACTGCTTTCGGTGCTGTGGAAGGTCCTTGCTAGCGTCATCCTCAATAGAATCCATGATCACTTACTCACCTACCAGCAACTGGAACAGTCTGGTTTTATACCTCAGAAGTCTACCATCAACTGCATCCTGACACTGAGGGTTTTCATGGAGCACAAACACGAATATCTGCAGAGTTTCTTTGCAGCATTTGTTGATTTTCATAAAGTGTTTGACTTTGATCAAGCTGCCCAGTGAGACATCCTGAGACTTCGTGGGATCCCTTCAAAGTTTCTGGATATCATGGCCAGCCTGTACGCTGGTACTGTGAGTGCTGTGCAGAGTAGAGGCAGAACCTCTTGTGTTTTTTCTAGTTGATTTTGGGGTTCATCAGGGGTGTGTTTTTGCTCCTACTCTGTTCAATGCTTGCAGGAACTGGGTGTTGGACAAGGTCATGGGGTCCAGCGGTTGTGGGGCATCTGTTGCTGAAGAAAGATTCACTGATCTTGACTTTGCCAACGATGCTGTGATCTTCGCATAGTCAATGGAGGAGCGAGGAGTCTGAATGTCTGAGCTTGCGAGTGTCCTGGATAAAAACCAAGATCCAGGCCTTTAATGACTTCTTAGCCACAGCCATCATCAGTGTGTCTGTCTGAGGAGAGAATATCGACCTTGTCGAGAGCTTTACTTACATCGGCAGTGACATTTATGTCTCCTGTGACTCTTCCTATGAAGTCAGTAAATGGATTGGGAGAGCATGGGGGGTCATGAGGTAGCTGGAAAGGGGTGTGTGGCGCTCCTGAAATCTAAAGGATGAAGGTCCAAGTCTTTAGAGTCCTGGTGCTTCCTGTCTTGCTATATGGTTGTGAGACATGGACACTATCCGGTGACCTGAGACAAAGACTGGACTCTTTTCGTACTGTGTCTCTTCGGAGAATCCTTGGGTACCGCTGGTTTTACTATGTGTTGAATGAGTGGTTGCTCATGGAGCCCCGAATGAGGCACTTTACCTGCATTGTGATGGAGCGCCAGTTACAGCACTACAGCCATGTGGCACGATTCCCTGAGGGTGATCTGGCTCGCAGGATCCTCATTGTTGAGGACCCAAGTGGCTGGACCAGGCCAAGGGGATGGCCACGTAACACCTGGCTATGGCAGATAGAGGGTCATTTCTGGAGGGTGGTGCTGGACAGCGTGTCTGCCTGGTGGGTTGCAAACCAGGATCCCAAGCTGTTTCATCATGTGGTGTAAAGAATAGAGTATACACAGAGTTTTTGTGAAAAGTCTACTTCATCTCTCTAATGATAGTCAAGTGCAGTAATGTTGTGTCCACTTTTGGAATGAGTATGGAAATATTTAGCTGTCATCTCAAAGAATACTGTTTTCTTACAGTGGTAGATGGTTTTAATGCCTTTAATCTTCCAATTTTCAGTTTTTCTACTTAGATGTTTAAAAAACACAGCAGACAGTGAATATTGTGCTTCAGAGGTGGACTCTTGACTAATACTGTATGTTTACAGTTTTACAGATTTAGACAAAAAACTTCTAAAGTCTTCAGAGGGTCACCTAAATGACTCCGCATCTTAGCAAATTTGGTCTGTTTTGATTACTCAGTGTTGGGACATGTAGCCCGTCTACTCTAACTGTGTGTAGAAAGGGGCCCTGAGTTCTTTACTCCAATGCCTAATTTATTATGATTCTAATTACTTTAATATTTTGAGTCTCGGGTCACTATGAATAAAACATTATCAAATAATTCTAGCAATACACTGGTTAGATAATAACAAATAATGGTAAAAGAAATTACCTGTTAACATTCGTTCCTAACCCAATAGTTTATTTTACACCAACTTATAATAAACACCAGGAAACTGGGTTATAAAACAATAATGAATTCCCCGTTTAATGATAAGTCAACCAACACAATTAATAAACTGAAAATAATCAGGAACTATATTACACTATTAATACTAAAATAAAACACATTCAGTCTTGTCACTCTATTTGAAACAAAACGTTGCAGGCCTGATTCGTGGCTTGGGAGCGTTGCGACCAAAAACTTATCGGTCCTTTCACTCCAACAGGAGCAACAAAATAAAATGAAAAAGGTACCTTACTTGGCAATGTTATCAGTCCAACAAATCCCTCTGACCTCTCTGCCTCTGTCTATGCGCAGGTAGCCACTGTTTAATAAATCCAAAAATGTCTCCGTCCTCCAAATAAGCAAACGTCCACCATTAACTTGTAGAGCTGAGTTAACTCCTGCCTCTGGTAGTTCGCTCCGTTACTCCCCTCGTTGAATTAACAAGTCGTTCCTCACCAGATAGACCCTGCGAATATCTAATCGAACTTCTTCGTCTATCTCAGCAGTTCGTATCCCGGTTGATAATTTATCTCTCAAACTTTCTGCTACACCACCATGGCGTCACGTTCACTCTTTCTTTTTCTCTCTTCCTCCAGCCCTTCCGTTTTTACTGCCACTTCCGGTTATCAAAATAAAAGTCATCAAAACTACGTAAACAAATTATTACACTAAAATTAACAGTTTACAACACAACATTTACATTTTTACATTAATTAGAGATTTAAACACATTTCTATCTGGGCTACAGACAGTAACAGTGAAGTTTGTAATTTAGGAGACTATTACATTTTTAAAGCCTCAATCTATCTTTCTTTTGGTAATAGTTTTTCATTAATTTTTCTGTTCTTCAATTTATAATCTTGCTTAAATTGGCTCATATTCAGACATTTATTTTTTGAATTACCAAACTTTAGTAAACCTGTTTGCTTAGTTCCTTTATTCCATTGAAGCTTTTATGGTGTATTTGTTTGCCTGCTGTCTTTTATATATATGGATAAATGAAAGTGTGATTCTTATTCTTGAGTTTGTTCTAGTAAAGTTTTAGCCAGTTAATTTCACTTCACCTGCCGCAACTCACTTCATATCACAATTCAAATGTTGACAGTTATGCTGTTGTAGCCTGTTCAGACCGTTTCTATTACATTAGGACTTTTCTTTTGAAACATTTCTTATCATTCTCATGTTTTTTAAACATTATTCTTTGAATACTACACCAAAATATATATAGAATGCATAATGTTTTCCTTTTTTATTTTTTCTAAGGCAGAATGTTGGTGCATTGGGCAGCACTGCTGCCTCACAGATTTAGAGTCATTAGTTTGGACCCTGCACCTGGTGATTGACTATGTGGAGTTTACGCAATATTCCAATGTTTGCAGTGTTGGGTTTTCCTCCAATTTTCCAAAAACATTCCAACGACATGCTGGTTAGGTTAATTGGTGATGCCAAATTGACCCTGTTTGAGTGGGCTCCTGTATTCCTGAATTGGATTAAGCAGGTTTGAGAATGTTATGTGAATATTCTTTTATGTAGTGAAATGTTTTAATATCTGAGTTTTGTAAAAAAAAGTGTTGACCTTTGTAATATTCGTACAAAGACCTAGTATGATAATGATTGTAGTTCAGTTATCTAGTGTATCAAGTGCAACCATTTCAAAAACTGTGCTAATGAGAATAAAATCAATAAGGTTTTTATTTTGTATATTTTGTACTGCCTTCATCCTGTGTTACTTTTGGGAGTCTGCATGAAATATTAAAAATAATGCAAACAATAACTAACATAAACATGTAGGGATGTGCAAGAAACATTAAAACTAATTTTAAAAAAGCAACCTTTTAAATGTCACCCTGTATTTGAAAATAAAGGTCCTACAAAAGGCTTGAGTATAATTTTTTTGCATTCCTATGCAAGAATGAATTTTTTTCAGTATAATTAACTCAATGAATTGGTGGAATTATGTTTATAAATATAGATTTTTACCTGAAGCATTGCATCTTTCAGTTTATAGAAAAATGTGTGAAAGTTTCTCTCAATTAAATACTTGTCCCTTGTGGAAGCTATTATGTGGGAACACTGCTATACAGTTAGCTAATAATAGATTAAATAATAATATAATCTGGAAATAATGAATCCATGTACATAATAAATGTGATTTGCTTTGAAATATTTACAGCGTGGCATCTTTCTTATAGAGCTAATTTTAGGTCCCTATTAAAATTCATGGGTTTTTTGTTCCAGTTGGTCTCAAAAGAACAGCTAGTTAGTGAGATGTATAGCAAGAGAGTGGTTTAATTTTCCTCCAGTCTGTTGTCATTTATATGATTAAACATTCTTTGCATTACCAGCTCTTTATTTAAGACTCTGTCTTTTTTCAAGATAGCCAGTCTCTCACTTTTGTCAGCAGTCATCTTCAGGTGCATCAATTACTGTAGACCTAATTCTTCTTTTATAAGTATAGTATGTAAGGAGCTGGAGCAAACCTAGGCAGCACAGGGCACAAGATGGAGGTTAACTCAGTATGGAGTGAGTGATCCACTACCAGATACACACACGAACACAAATATCCAAATTAACAGGGAGAAGGTATTTGTATTTACAGTATAAATTTACGTTTACAGTTTATTGAGACCACATCATCAAAGAAGAACTAAATACAGTGTTCAGACATTGCACAGACATTAACTAAATGTCTAAATTGGACCTGTTTTCCTGGAGCTATGAGACAGTGGAGTACAGGAGATGATTTTTAAAAGCACATTTCTGTTCACTTTCTGAAGATTTTATCCTACTTTTGCACAGAACCAATCTCAGTTGTTCCCACAACTGCAGTCCTTCCAGTAGCATTATTTGGGAACCTGCAGACCTTGTTTGATTCACAATTTATTTGTCTTCTGTGATGCTTCTGCATTAACCCCAGTGTCACTATACCACAGTCCACATAACAGGAATTTATCTATATGTCGGTAAAGTAATTTCCAGGCTAATACAAAGGGAGTAAGTAGATAATCTGGCAAATTTTACTCAGCTATTTAGAGTTCTCTGGGGCAAACAATCTATCCAGCAGGAACCAAAAAGCAGTGATGAAGGCCAAAATAAACATGTGATGCATCATTATCTGTATGAAATACAATCCTTAGCACATCTCATGCACTTCAAAAAGCTACTAAAAATTACTAAAGCAGCAGATTTGTTTAAAATGAGACATAAAATTAATGACTATTACTTAATATTGTTTAGGAATTGTGTCAGTCAAAGATTACTCATAAATTCATTGTTCATGTCTTCCTGCCCCTTGCTGGATACTGAGTTATGGTTAGGGTCATTAGTAAATACAAGGGCAATAGGTTTTTTAACTGGATTTCTAAAAGAAACTAATTGTAGGTAATGGTCATCTTAACTTCCTTGGGGCACAATGCTTTGATAATAAAATAGGAAGGGGGCACTGTAGTTACTAATAATCACTGCAAACTCTTAAAAGATATACTGTTCTCTTCTGTGTTCTTAAGCAAAGTGCCCTTCCTTTTCCCTAGCTCACCTTTATACTTCCATGGGATCACATAATTCAAAAGGGATATCCTCCTAATGCCTTTTCTTCTGCCTCATTGAGCTAGGTCATCTTACAGGAACATCTGATTATGACCTGACTCCGTCCTATCGGACAAGCTGCTTGTCCAAAAATGAAAAGGGCGAAAGGGTGAATATCCAGAGCAAGCTTGTCTGGAGATCATGATTATGAATCCTTCTGACTTTGGAATGGTGTTGATTTTTATCAGGGGAGCTTTGAAAGGAACAAACTTGTATCAGCATATTATATTTGTGGACACAACAAGCTGGACTTGCTTCATTCAAAAGTCAATGCCTTTAAATGTAAACCTGTGGCACGAAAAGGTAGATTTGACAACATTGTACACCCACCTACAAGCTTGTTATCAGTGGCAGCAGGTTTTCTCTTATCTAAGCAGGAACATTCTTGTGTGTGTTTGGGGGCTCAGGTTTGTTAAAATACTTATATTTTTTGTGAGCTTCTCTAAATGTTTAGTTTCACCCTGGGGAAAATAAAGTATTATCTATCATCTATGTATGTAGACTTCAGAAAGCAGAATGAAAACCACACTTCCATCTAAATCAGAGGGGATGCTGTGGAAATTGTATTGTATAGAATTGAATTGAGCACAACACATTTTGACTCTTATTGAAAAAGTTCACCAGTGCATCTACAACCTCTGGCATGCAAGGACAGCTCACTCATTTTCCATCTGTTCTTACTAAATTCTAAAGATCCACATTAGAGTCGATCCTCACTAGTTATATCACATCCTGGTACAGCACCTGATCGGCTCAAGATTGCACCCAGTTACTTCTGTTCAGGGTACAAACCACATGTTCTGCCTTAGAAAGGCAAACAGTTTAATTAACGTCTTCAGCCATCCTGCACAGCCACTTTTCTTATTCCTTCCTTCTGGCAAACGATACATAGCCATTGGTACTCTTAGCTGTACAATCAGGTATAGTTTCTACTTATGATATGTAATAGTGGCTAAACAGTCAATGATAAGAACAAATTTTGTAACATAACAAAATGTATATACAGTATATGTGTAATACTTAAAATGCATATTGTATATATTATATATAATTTTTATATATACTTGTATTCTTGTTATTATTTGTATTTTTGTAGCCTGTTCTGAGGAGACATGCAAGTAAGAATTTAATTGTACTATGTATACTATGTACTATGTACACATGGCCATAAACCTGACTTCATACTGGTGTCTATGTATAGACTTGAATCTGAAATTTGTGGTATAAGTGAGCCTCCCTCTTTAAGGGTATTGCCCTGAATGAAGTATAGCTTATATTGATTTGTAAATTAATGCTAACAGGAATAAAGGATAGGAAAAAACACGTGAGTGAGTGAGTGAGTGAGTGAGTGAGTGAGTGAGTGAGTGAGTGAGTGAGTAAGTGAGTGAGTGAGACTTTACTTTTATTTGTTCAAGCGGGGTTAATAACTTTTTGTTTGAATGTTTTCATTCCCGATACAAATAAACAAAGCATCACAGTTGGAGATGATGTATTCATTCGGCTTGTGGATTTCCATTGGACTAATAAATATTTGTTACCTTAAGACACAAAATAACCAATGGAGTCTACCTGTCACGCTAGCAGACATTCCAGAAGTACATTGTGTTCCACGTTACCTTCCAGCACTCTGATACACTGAGAATTAAATGTACCAATTTTGAGCTGCAGTAATTGGACAGTAAATTTTGAATTTTGTTTAAATATCTACACACTTCTGTTTGTTTATAGTAAATGTTAGTAAATGTTTAAAAAAATTTGGGAATTTTAAGATCTTTAAATAATATATACTGTAAACCTGGAGTGGAAAAACAAATTTTGAAGCCATATATTTGAGCCGTAAACAAAAACAGAAACAATTACTTAGGCCTTAACCATGACAATGAACCAGAAAAAAATAAAGAAAAAAACTGAAAATGCTCTAAACCATAAATAGAACAAAAAAACTGCACAACTGAGTAAAGTGAAGGAGTGAGGTCAGTGAAAGAGCACTTGAAACCACACAAAGCTCTAACCTTTTTACATGGTCATAAACTTGAGAAGATGCACTTGAAAAAGTGACCTTTCAAATTCAATAGCAAGAAGCACAGTGGACGCTGTGAATGAAATAATAACTTTGTGAGTTGCTATCCTATGGTTTAAGTCATTACATGGTGAACCAAGGAGAATATTAGCATGTGGACTGAAAGTGTTGACATGAGTGCTGCGATAGCTTGGCACACAATCTGCTGGTGGTGCTTCTATGGACTTCTCACATCTGCTTTACTGCTTGTGAAAAGTTTCATACAGTTAGCATTATCCCACTGTTCCATGTGTGTGTACATCCTTTACTTCAATTTGTTGAGTTTAATGAAGACAAGTAATTTGAGTGTATTAAATTCACTGATTTTATCACACATCTAATAAATGTTTCATCACGGAATTCTTGGTTTGATATATTAACAGCATGAGCACTCTGAGGTCTTGATGATTCAACACATTCTGCTTATCATTGTTTTAGGGTGAGTTGAGGATTAGCATTGGAGAACTAAAGGAGGTAAACTGATTCATTTAAGTAACTGGCCATGCTGATCTTTGATGTTTGTTTTTGCTGATTCTTGTCACAGATATAATATATTAACATTTTCATACTACAGAGTCTTGAGTTTTGGTTTTGTTTGATGCTCCTTTTCTCCTAATCACTAAGACAGCAGTTGAAGTTGAAAAAGTGGCAGACAGAGTAGAAAAAAGCAGACAGCTAGCCTAATCTGAATTCTGGAGCTGTAAGAGTAAACAGACAGTATGTAAGCTATTGCTCGCTGCCTCTTTGTGATAAGGGAATTAATTGCATTCGTATAATTTTTACTAATACACTATACCATAGAAGTTATTTACAAAATGTGTTCTATTATGAAAAACAATCAGAAGGTACTGTATTTATATTATGTTGTGGGGTCTGGTTGGATAGATTGATGGCATTATATTTTGCTTCTCTGGTTAGCTGTTTGCTAATGATTACTGCTTATATCAGGTCTGGTAGTCTGTGTTTAATTTTACAAAATGGTGATATATGAAATACAAAACAGAACTGAAAGTTCCATAAAACTGAAATGTATCAGAAATCATGGGATTTAGAATCAAAATATGATATAACTGGGGAATGATTATTGGAAGATGCTAAAGTGCCAACTCAAAACAAAAAAGAAAGAAAACCCTAGCTGCCTGTTTAGAGCTGGCTCTAATTTCAATAACTATTCACAGAGACTAGTCTTTAAACCCCACATCTCAAGTCAGGAGTATCTTTTTAAAATCCATGAAAATGCTTCTTAATAAACCAAGTATTCTTACATTTCTGATTCCTAATTTGCAATCAAAAAGTCAGGAACTCTTACCAGCACCTTGTGTAATGCCATCCTTAATACGCAGTAGGATCTCATCTGTCCTATTAACATTTTGTTGTAAGAGTATATTTGGCCACTTTCCACTTGTTTCTGACCCTTTTATTACTTTAGTTTAGTGGAGTAAATGCTGGCTGATCCCATTCTTCCATATTTGCTGATAGAGGTACCCATGTTATGATACTGAGATAAATTAAGATGTCAAGACTGAATAATTTTTTTCTTGAAACCTTGAATAATGTCCTATTCATTTTGCTGCCTACAGATTACCCTAGAGAGGTTAATAATTCCATCCATCCATCCATTCTCTTCCGCTTATCCGAGGTTGGGTCGCGGGGGCTGCAGCTTGAGCAGAGATGCCCAGACTTCCCTCTCCTCGGCCAATTCTTTTAGCTCTTTTGGGGGAATCCCAAGGCTTTCCTCAGGCCAGCCGAGAGACATAGTCTCTCCAGCGTGTCCTGGGTCTTCCCCTGGGCCTCCTCCCGGTTGGACGTGCCCAGAACACCTCACCAGGGAGGCGTCCAGGAGGCATCTTGATCAGATGCCCGAGCCACCTCATCTGACTCCTTTCGATGCAGAGGAGCAGCGGCTCTACTCTGAGCCCCTTCCGGATGACTGAGCTTCTCACCCTATCTTTAAGGGAGAGCCCAGACACCCTGCGGAGGAAACTCATTTCAGCCGCTTGTATTCGCGATCTCGTTCTTTCGGTCACTACCCATAGCTCATGACCATAGGTGAGGGTAGGAATATAGATCGACTGGTAAATTGAGAGCTTTGCCTTACGGCTCAGCTCCTTTTTCACCACGACAGACCAATGCAGAGCCCGCATCACTGCGGACACCGCACTGATCCGCCTGTCGATCTCACGCTCCATTCTTCCCTCACTCGTGAACAAGACCCCGAGATACTTGAACTCCTCCACTTGGGGCAGGATCTCGCTACCAACCCTGAGAGGGCACTCCACCCTTTTCCGGCAGAGGACCATCGTCTCGGATTTGGAGGTGCTGATTCCCATCCTAGCCGCTTCACACTCAGCTGGGAACCGATCCAGAGAGAGCTGAAGATCACGGCCTGATGAAGCAAACAGGACAACATCATCTGCAAAAAGCAGTGACCCAATCCTGAGTCCACCAAACCGGACCCCCTCAACACTCTGGCTGCGCCTAGAAATTCTGTCCATAAATGTTATGAACAGAATCGGTGACAAAGGGCAGCCCTGGCGGAGTCCAACTCTCACTGGAAACGGGTTCGACTTACTGCCGGCAATGCGGACCAAGCTCTGACACCGGTTGTACAGGGACTGAACAGCCCTTATCAGGGGGTCCGGTACCCCATACTCCCGGAGCACCCCCCACAGGATTCCCCGAGGGACACGGTCGAACGCCTTTTCCAAGTCCACAAAACACATGTAAACTGGTTGGGCGAACTCCCATGCACCCTCCAGGACTCTGCTAAGGGTTTAGAGCTGGTCCACTGTTCCGCGACCAGGACGAAAACCACACTGTTCCTCCTGAATCAGAGGCTCGACTATCCGATGGACCCTCCTCTCCAGGACCCCTGAATAGACTTTTCCAGGGAGGCTGAGGAGTGTGATCCCTCTGTAGTTGGAACACACCCTCCTGTCCCCCTTCTTAAAGAGGGGGACCACCACCCCGGTCTGCCAATCCAGAGGTACTGTCCCTGATGTCCATGCGATGTTGCAGAGACGTGTCAACCAAGACATTCCTACAAAATCCAGAGCCTTGAGGAACTCCGGGCGTATCTCATCCACCTCCGGGGCCCTGCCACCGAGGGGTTTTCTGACCACCTCGGTGACCTCAGTCACAGAGATGGGGGAGCCCACCTCTGAGTCCCCAGGCTCTGCTTCCTCATTGGAAGGCATGTTAGTGGGATTGAGGAGGTCTTCGAAGTACTCCCCCCATCGACCCACAACGTCCCGAGTCGAGGTCAGCAGCGCACCATCACCACCATATACAGTGTTGACACTGTACTGCTTCCCCATCCTGAGACGCCGGACGGTGGACCAGAATCTCCTCGAAGCCGTCCGAAAGTCGTTTTCCATGGCCTCCCCAAACTCCTCCCATGCCCGAGTTTTTGCCTCAGCAACCACCGAAGCCGCATTCCGCTTGGCCTGCCGGTAACTATTAGCTGCCTCCAGAGTCCCACAGTACAAAAGGGACCGGTAAGACTCCTTCTTCAGCTTGACAGCATCCCTCACCGCCGGTGTCCACCAACGGGTTCGAGGATTGCCGCCACGACAGGCACCGACCACCTTATGGCCACAGCTCCGGTCAGCCGCCTCAACAATAGAGGCACGGAACATGGCTCATTCGGACTGAATGTCCCCCACCTCCCTCGGGACATGGTCAAAGTTCTGCCGGAGGTGGGAGTTGAAGCTACTTCTGACAGGGGTCTCTGCCAGACGTTCCCAGCAGACCCTCACAACACGTTTGGGCCTACCAGGCCTGACCGGCATCCTCCCCCACCATCGAAGCCAACTCACCACCAGGTGGTGATCAGTTGACAGCTCCGCCCCTCTCTTCACCCGAGTGTCCAAGACATGTGGCCGCAAGTCCGACGACACGACCACAAAGTCGATCATCGAACTGAGGCCTAGGGTGTCCTGGTGCCAAGTGCACATATGAACACCCCTATGCTTGAACATGGTGTTTGTTATGGACAATCTGTGACGAGCACAGAAGTCCAATAACAAAACACCGCTTGGGTTCAGATCAGGGGGGCCATTACTCCCAATCACGCCCTTCCAGGTCTCACTGTCATTGCCCACGTGAGCATTGAAGTCTCCCAGCAGTACGAGGGAGTCCCCAGAAGGTATGCCCTCTAGCACCCCCTCCAGGGACTCCAAAAAGGGTGGGTACTCCAAACTGCTGTTCGGTGCATACGCACAAACAACAGTTAGGACCCGTCCCCCCACCCGAAGGCGGAGGGAGGCTACCCTCTCGTCCACCGGCGTAAACCCCAATGTGCAGGCTCCAAGTCGGGGGGCAATAAGTATGCCCACACCCGCTCGGCGCCTCTCACCGGGGGCAACTCCAGAGTGGTACAGAGTCCAGCCCCTCTCAAGGAGATTGGTTCCAGAGTCCAAGCTGTGCGTCGAGGTGAGCCCGACTATATCTAGCCAGAACCTCTCAACCTCACGCACTAGCTCAGGCTCCTTCCCCTTCAGAGAGGTGACATTCCACGTCCCAAGAGCCAGCTTCTGTAGCCGAGGATCGGACCGCCAAGGTCCCCGCCTTCGGCCACCACCCAACTCACACTGCACCCGACCTCCTTGGCCCCTCCCATAGGTGGTGAGCCCATGGGAAGGGGGACCCACGTTGCCTCTTCGGGATGTGCCCGGCCGAGCCCCATGGGCGCAGGCCCAGCCACCAGGCGCTCGCCATCGAGCCCTACCTCCAGGCCTGGCTCCAGAGGGGGGCCCCAGTGACCCGCGTCCGGGCAAGGGAGAACGCCGTCCAAATTTTTTGTTCATCATAGGAGGTTGTGTTGAACCGCACTTTGTCTCATCCCTCACCTAGGACCAGTTTGTCTTGGGTGGCCCTACCAGGGGCATAAAGCCCCGGACAACAGAGCTCCTAGGATCATTGGGACACGCAAACCCCTCCACCACGATAAGGTGGCGGTTCGAGGAAGGAAGAGGGAGGTTAATAATTAACAATTAAAAATTGCCTCAAATTGCTGTGTTTTAAATACATGGCAAATATACTCCTATGTAAAAATTCCAGCACAGACTTGGATGAACTGCTTATGTATTTCAATAAACAAATTCAAGATGTCCCAGAAATCGTACATTAAGTGTACATTCATTCTTCCCATGCAAGTCAAGAAATTAAAATGAAAAGTACAGAAATCATAAGAAGTAAACAAGCAAACTGTCATATATAGTTGCTCTGTTCACAGCATGTCTTCATCGCAGTGTCTCAAGGTTTCACACAATACTTTGTTAGGGAGGCATATTTCAGATCTCAGAAGTGGGAAATGTTTGAATAATCTTAGATGCAAAATACTCATTGGTATAAAAATCAGATGTGCACAACAGGTTATATGGGGAGTGTTAATTTAAATACTTTTTATGGTTTTGTTGATTTAGAAGAGGGCGGCACTTTGGCACAGTGGGTAGCGCTGCTGCCTCGCAGTTGGGAGATCTGGGGACCTGGGTTCGCTTCCCGGGTCCTCCCTGCGTGGAGTTTGCATGTTCTCCCCGTGTCTGCGTGGGTTTCCTCTGGGCGCTCCGGTTTCCTCCCACAGTCCAAAGACATGCAGGTTAGGTGGATTGGCGATTCTAAATTGGCCCTAGTGTGTGCTTGGTGTTTGTGTGTGTCCTGCGGTGGGTTGGCACCCTGCCCGGGATTGGTTCCTGCCTTGTGCCCTGTGTTGGCTGGGATTGGCTCCAGCAGACCCACGTGACCCTGTGTTCGGATTCAGCGGGTTGGGAAATGGATGGATGGATGATTTAGAAGATGTTAGGGTTTAGATATAGTGAATAGCTATCTTAAAACTTTTTCTTTTGGATTATGTATGACTTGGCATGCATTTTACATAATTAATTTATCCACGATTATATTTTGTAGTGATTTTGTGATTCCTTAGTTCATTCACTGTTTATCAGTTTTTAGGCTGCTTTATGGTTCCCATTCTTGCCCCATTCCTGTCAATGATGGGCAAAGGGGCATCTGCCCCCACATCTCTAAGAAATGCTGATGAAAGTTTGTGATGGTAAAAATGACTTGAAAAGTCCATATCAATTGAATCTGAATCTATATGTTGCTAGATTGCAGTTAAAAGTGAATCAATTCCAATTTTTTGGCTAATATCAGATTTTTGTGTTTGGCCGTTCTGATTTGTAAGCATTTCAAATCTAGTATAACTGTGTACCAATCTCTATTCTCAATTTGCAAAATTATAAAAGCATGTATTCATCAGACAGATACAACTTTATAGACAATCATGAATAACAGCTACTTTACATGGTCTGTACTGTACATGGTACATGAATGAATGGTCTCCTCTTGTTTGTCAAATTTCTTATGTTCTTATGTACATGCTGATTTCTAACATGCTAACTGCTGACAGGCTGACTTCAAATTGTTTACGATGCAGGATGTCTGTGAATTTGTCAGCTCATGAATGACAAGTACTCAAAGATGATATGGATGAAGTCAACACTGCTAGATCTACATGTAGAAACCTGCCAGGACTGGTGGAAACAAGATGTGCAAAATTGCAGTTTGACAACCTCAAGAGTATTGAGGGAGACATTTGATTACTTATGGCACTGTCTGTGTACAAGACTTGATGGAAAAAAATACATATTTGAGTCGCAACATTTCTGAAAACATGCAGCGATTCTGCTGTATTGGAAGGCATACCTTTTTGTGTTTCATTTTTGTCTAAAAACTAAGTTGAATCTGTATCACAAAAATGAAAAGAAATCACAATTGAGTGGTAGTGTAAATGAATTTAAAAAATAAAGTAAATATGTATTTAATCTGCCAGAATAACAGATAACTTATGGTGGTAGTGACAGCACATTTATAATCTTACCATGTAGCCCCATAAGCATATAAGTTACATTTAGTTGCCGGGAATATACAAACTAAGCCAATATAAACAACAAATTCAAAGAAAGCTAAGTAAAATGATTATCTTTTAAATATTTACCCATGTTTAATGTATCCTCACTAATGTATGCAAAGTACATACTATAGTTATCACCATCTAATCAATGGATTGTGTCACAAAGGTTTTTACACTGGGAGACGGACTACGGAGAACTTTTTTACTATGCCAGTACCAAATGTGAAGAGTGAATTCAATCAAGTAATAGCTGGTGGTGAACTCATTTTAATGTAAGCCTATTTGAGAGGTGTTTATACTAGAAATAAAAGCAGCCTTTAGCAATACATTCAAAGCTTAGTTGCAGTCCTGTTGTCCTGTTCTTTTTTTAATTATATTTTAGCCTCATCTGTGTCTCCTGTGCTATGCAAATTTGAGGATTATTATTATTGTGGTTGTTGTTGTTGGACTTTTATCTATGTTGTACCCTATAATTTTATGACCCTAATGTTTATAATGAATTGGCATCGATGTTCCCATTATCTTGTTGTTTATAGATCTGCTGAATAATTACACGTGCTTCTCTAAAGTAACTCCCTCCTGCATGTATTATAGGACAATGGAAGATTGCACTTTCAAGATTATGGGTAGAAAATGAATGTGACTTCATCTTAACTGCAGAGTAGATGGTGACACTTGGGATATGTTAGACAGAAAAGTGGGACATGATATTTTTTTACTTTTCTTTTAATGTCAGACTGGTCTATGTTTAGTCACCATGAATATTTCTCAAAGGAATACCTGATAGAAGAAGTGTCATTTTTCCGATTTACTGTTTTTTCCTAATGTCTCCTATAAGTCATTTTCAGTTTTTACAGGATCAGATTTAGATTGTCATTTACACATGAGAATCTGAGTTGCTTAACTTGTTACAGTGTTTTCATCATTCATAAAAGTAATAAAACAACATAAAATTTGAAGTACCTTGCCATTTAGAAAAATTCACTGAAATGCAAAAATATATTTAAAAGTATGCCAGTATGTTTATCATTGAATTCAAAGGATATTTCCTACTTATTTATGACTTACAGAAGAGAGTTACAGTATTCTTTTTTGTGTTTTTGTGCTTTATATAGGGTCCATTAGGTTCACTTACTTTTGGCCATTTACAGTCCTCAATCAGAGTTTCTGTCTCATTTTTTTACTTTTTGAGGTATTTTGGCAGTATCAGTAACTTGTCTTTACCGTATGGAGATTATTAGTGATAATAATAATCTACATTATTACATATGGCATGTACACATCAGTGATATCCAAGAATACAAACAAAGGGGTGCCCTGTCAGTACCACATGCTGTACTGTATATGATAAAAAATATACCATGCTATTCTAAAACCTGCTTAATCCAACTGATGGTTGTGATGGCTGGAGCCTATCCCAGTGACATTGGCACAGTGAGCAACTAGCTGTTGACAGGTCACAAGTCATTTGCAGGGGTAAAAAATAGGCTCAGCAGGATTCATATAAAGCTCATTACATTAGTTCAACATATTACATTTCTATTGTACACTGTGCAAGGTGGGCAGAAAAAGAAGAAAGAACAGTCATGCTTAGGAGAACTTGTCACATGCACCACTGTTTGACACTGACCCAGTTAATTCTCTTTGTAGAAATATGTGAATAGTTGTTCTCGGTCTACAATATAATGTCCTTTAGGACATTGTTCACATAAAATATACAACATAAAATACAAAGTAGTTTTGTCATTTTATAAGATTCATTGAATGCAAGGAATGATCAGTTTAAGCCACCGACATTAATTTTAAGTGGATGCATTCATAGGAAACTGTTCTCACTTGGTGTATAGCTGATAAAAGAATGACACACAGGAGATTACCAGAATGAGTCACAAAACCCCAAGAGTTGAGTACTGCCTTCCTGAGCTTAATTTGTCTAGCAATTTTTAAAATATTTTTCTCTAGTAAAAAGAATTTGTTAGCTCAGATTAACATAGAACTTTGCCTGCTGTTTTCCACCTACTGTGTAAAATTTGGATCTCCCGGCTCTATGAGGGTGAAGCTACAGTAAATGACACACGGGGTTTAACATTTATATTGTGTGTCTGCTGCTTATAAATCTTTGGCAGGCCAACTTTATGGCCTTTCTCACCTTGCAGTGCTTTCAATCATATTCACAGTCGCACGCGACATACACACACAACACCCCAAAAAAAACCTACTGTAAAAATAGACATTGCATTCTTCCTAGCCCAGAGACATAAACACCTCAGGGAAAAATTGAACAAGGGAACAACTGGTCACAGGCTTATCAGCCTTGTAAGTTTTACATTCCTACCTGCTTTTTTAACTTAAGAGACAGTTGGTTGTCTACAACTTTTGACTCCTTATTTACCAGGACAGAATACTCAAAAACCTTGTAGTAACCTGAAGGCTAGGTGCAATTTACTCCTTTACTTTTTGTGGTTGTCTTCTCTAACACAAGTTTTCACCTATGAAATTAATTTTGTAGTCCTGCACTGCACATGTTGTTGTGTATAGTATGAGGGACGGCTCGTGTTCTTACTCGTTCAGGATGCCCTAGAGGTGGAAGGACGGGGAGACAGCTTACACAGGGCTTTGTCTTCCTCAGGATGCTAGATGGCAGTGAGCCCAGGCTTGGATCCTTGCATGGGTGCTAACAAGGCATGCTGGGTATTGTAGTCCTAGAGGACAGTCTTGTTGGGTCCTGTGGGGGCTGCTATGGGATTTGGGAGTTTCTATTCCACAGGACTCTAACCTAACCTGGAAGTGCTTCAGAGCTGCGACGTCATGTCGCCGGAAGCACACCCGGGGATTAGATAAAAGGAGCTGTAAGTGGAGAAAGACAAAGAGTTGTGCTATCTTGTGCTGTGTTTATTGTACTTGTGGCTGCGGTGGTGGGAAACACTTGCTTGAGAGAGTTTCCCACAATAAAAGACTCCTATGTTCCTTTTAAACTTGTGTCTGTACCTGCTTGTGTTGGGTGTTTGTGGAGCTGGAGTGTCCCCTGGTGTCCACAGTAGTTTCTCCATTAATAGCTATCTATTATGTAAGTGTTCTGCACATCATATAAACCAACTTTGTTCATTTTCACATTACGGTTTTTATTTTCGTCTGAACTGGGATGATATGTAGTGACTCAGTACTTCAGGGTTTCTTTAGTTTGAACATGGAGCATTGCAGTGGTCGTGGGTTTTTGATCCACCCCAATTTATTAAATAGAAATCAATTACTGTTGCTGAAACTATCATTTCTCAAGCAGCTTTTTTGTGCTAAAGTTTGTGTTAAGATTCTAGACCCTTAATTGTTTCTATTATTCCTTAACACCTGCTTTCACTATTTATGTTTCCTTCCTGTCTTTACAATTTAGTGCTTTTTGGAAGTAATGGATTTAATTTCAGTAATTGTCTAACTGTGTTAATTAAAAAGGCAGGCTCAGTTATGGGATGCACTCTTGACCAGCTGGAGGAAGTATTGAAGGAAATAACAAAAATAAAACTGAGTGTTGTTATGAACAATGTCACACATTTTCTTTCAGAAACACTAACGCTGAGCACTTTCAGCCAATGAATTATTCAGCACAAGTGTGTAAAGAAGTGCTACTAGGGATCCTTTAAACCAATGGCAATATATGTTTATAATGCCTCATTGTGATCGTGAGTGCTCTATTATCTTTGGCCAAGCCAGAAGTTTTTCTTTCTTTTTAGTAGTTCTGGTGTGTTTTTGAAAGGGGTTGTTGTTGTTGCTTGTTAAAATGTTTATTTATTGATTGATTGAGCTTATGTAAAAAGCTAAATTTCCCCCTTGGGACAAAAAAAATGCTATCTATCTATCTATCTATCTATCTATCTATCTATCTATCTATCTATCTATCTATCTATCTATCTATCTATCTATCTATCTATCTATCTATCTATCTATCTATCTATCTATCTATCTATCTATCTATCTATCTATCTATCTATCTATCTATCTATCTATCTAGTTGAGACTTGTTAATAATTAACATCATCATTTTTATTTATTTTAACTTACTTTTTTGTCATCATTTTGTTTATTGTATGCACTGCCACTTTGGGTGTGATGGCAGCAGCAGTGCCACAGTGTTCTGTTTTCTTAACATGATGACAGGAAATTTCATTGTGTGAAATCATTACTTGCATAATATTCAAGATAGTGGTGTTAATCCTGACATTTAATATGTCAGATTCTCAAACATTTTTGGAGTGTTTCATTTTTCAAGGAAGTTAGAACTTTAAATGTGCTTTTGACTATGAGTTTTGGTTACATTTTTGGTTTTGGTATTTTGGTTTGTCTTTGCTTGTTTAGTCTCATACCCCTGCAAATGTATTGAATATGAGTTGGTCCTTTTGTTTCCTGGTATTTTAAGTTTCAGTATTAATTAATTTTGTATTTTGTTCTCTCTTTTCATTGTTTTAATTTGCTGTTCTTTGTTCTTACGTGACAAAATATTGTTTTCTGTGGAGGCTGCCATTTTACGGTTATTCATTTATATTTTCTAACCAGGTTTGTGCTTATAATCTGCTGGGCTCCATGAAACACAGGCTTTTGGTCAAAATTAGGCCTCAAGACTCCTACTGAGTCATAGAAACCAAAATCAGCCTTACACCAAACTCAACAAGGAGGTTTTGCTGCCTGTAAGACAAGAAAGATGCACCTGAATTCAAAAAAGCTAAGAAAAGGAGAGGCTCCACACAGCACAACAGATTCAAGAACAGTTTCTAGCACACATTGAGAAAAGCAAGTCTCAGCTTTTACTGTGAAAAGGAGACTTTTGTGCTGCTGGTTTCACAAGGCGAGTGGCAATAAGAAAGCCATTCCTTAAAGGACAAAATAGGGCCTTGAACTACCAGCCGTGGACTACTGCAGACTGGACAACGTCTCCTCTTCACAGCAGAAACTGAGACTTGCTTTTTTTGACATCTGTTATGCTATGCAGTAGCTACCACACAAGCTGGTGACCCTCAGAATCACGTCTTCTGTTTGGGTTGTGACTTTGGGTCTGCCAGACCTCTTCCTATCAGAGTTTCCTCTAGTTTCCAATTGCCTTTGGATTGTATAAGACACCGTACTGAATTTCTCTAAAGAAAAGGCGTACACCTCTAAGGGTAATAATACTTTGTCTCATTCCATTTGTTAATTTTTGATTTCTTGCCATTATCACGGGAATATTGTCCAAGCAATACTTCAGAGTGTGTAGTAACGCAGTTTGTTCCAACCTGGTTTAAGACACACAGAGGGTTTTTCAGTAATCAACAGAAGTTGGGACATCTGTGCAAATTATTTGCTTTAACTTTCAAGACTAACCTAAACTTTAAATTTAAACCTTTGGCAGTTTACTGCTTACCTTTTCACCATTTTAGGTCATTCATTGCATTTCAAATGATGAAATTTGCAGATAAATGGGGAAAACTGACATGTTCTAAAAATATTGACCAGTAATGTAATTAAATAACAAATTCTGGTATAAGTAAGGATTGGTTTCTAATTAAGAAACTGGGTTGGAGAAAAAGCCTGCAGCTACTGCAGCCCTCCACAACCAAACTTTAGGACAAACTTGTAGGAAGCATTCAATGGTAATCTTTATCTGCTGTGCCCCCTTGTAAAATGAACACTGAGTAGTTAAAATAGTGCACAGTGTCTTTAATAAGCCTATCAGGCAGTCTTCTATAGCATGTTCATATCTACTGTGTTCCTCCATCCCTTCCATCCAAGGAGACAGCTATTTAGACAGCTGAGACTTTGCTGTAGAAAAGTGTATGGAAAATGAACACTGTATAGCTAAAATTATTCAAAGTGTATTTTAAAAGACTGTAGATGGTGTTCTATATCAGTTTCATATTTAATGTGCCTCTCCATCGCATACACTGGAGGGGACACGCATTTCTACAGCTGAACCTTTGCTGTTGAATTGCTGTTCTGTTTACAAAATGAACAGTGGACAGCTAACACTGAGCCAGACCTATTTAACCAGAATCTATTTTCACTTTTTTTTTTCTCTATTCCCTTTTGTCCTGTCAACAGGATTGACACTTATTTCCCTATCTGAAGTAGAGCACTATGTCTGCTGCTTACAAAATGAACATTTGACAGCTAAAATTCTTCAAAATGTATTTTAAAAGGATGCTGGCTCACTTCAAACAAGAGGAAAAGAAGACCAAATTACACCGCATGGCCTTCTGACAATGAGATTCAGTGACACAGTCTCAGAGCTTGAATAAAATACACTGTTCTTAATAACTGAATGTCATAATAACTTTCACACTATGTACACTTACCCAAATCATCAAGATGGACACAAAAGTACAAGGGAAGGAAGCACTGCACATACAGAAAAGAATAAGCACACATACATGGAGGTTAGAAAGGTAAGGGACTGAAAGATTCATATTTTACACATTGTATTTTTTGGCACCTAATCCAAAGCTATTAGCTCCTGCTTTTTTCTTTTAGGAGCCAATTGATGTGAATTTTTGTCTGGTGTCCTGTATGTTGCTGAATATCTGCATCCTCTTATTGCCAGAGTCTAGGGTAATGTGCTATGTCACCATAAATATACAGTATTGTCTTAAGCTGGTGCCTTGAATATTTAAGTATTAGTGAGTTCACTTTATTTTAGTGACACTCCTCAGATTTCAATGTGCTAAAGCCCCTTTGAGATGAGAAAGCATAGAAAGTTTGCAGCATGAATGCATAGATGAGCAATCTTCAGGAACTGCATGATGCTATAAAGTAAGGATGTAAAAAATGTGTAATGAATCTTTTTAGCACCTTGTTAAATTCATGCCTCAAAGAACCCTGTCTGTTTCTGGATGTAAAACTGAGTACAACCCTGTACTAGATACATAAACATAAAAATGGCTACTAAGTATACTAATCAATGTATATAGTTTATACATTAATTAATGTAGTTAGTGAATAATTAAATAAAAATCAATAAATCTATCAATTACCGTATTACAGTGGTTCTCAAACTGTGGGGCGGGCCCCCCCCCATCCCCCCCCAAGGGGGCACGAAGTAACAAAAAGGGGGAGCGAAGATGTGAGAAAAAGAAAACAAGAATTGAAAATATGAAAAATACATCTATTGAAACCAAAACTTTTGATACTGAGTGCATTTTGTGTAGCTTTTGTGTGTTAGTTACGGTAATGCTGTAAAGTTACCATGGGATCATTAAACTACAGTATCTCTCCATCTATGTTAAGTTTGTCTGTGGGTCACACAGAAATTCTTGAGTAAAGGCTTTCCCAGTAAGGCTTTTTGAACCAGCTCCTTTATACATTGTTCTTGCATTTACAACAGGCCCTAGCATTTTTTTTTTGGTCAGGACCCTTTTCTGCATCATTACCCATAGTGAATTAAGGAATGCTGTTTAATCGTGCCCTTTTGTAAATGGAAATTTGTTGTTAATTCCTTTGAAAAGGACCTTATAGGGTATCCTTATTCTGTTAGATGTGACTTGCGTGCCTGTGGTGAATCTCATGTGTAGTTCACCTAAACTGAGAAGTAATGGAGATGTGCTGTTTCACTTTACTAGGTTTATCGCCCCCATGTGGCGATCAAAACACACTTGGTAAATTTTGCCTGTGTATTTTTTTATTGAGGGTATTAAAGGAAACTGATTTTTTCTTTTTGTGGAATTAAGCATTGTTTCACAACAACAATTAGATAGATAGATAGATAGATAGATAGATAGATAGATAGATACTTTATTAATCCCAATGGGAAATTCACAAATAAATAATCAATTGGATTATGTTTATGGTAGAGCTGAATAGCAGTACCCCAAAATAAGGAACTGAATGAGAGATACCATTACAGAAAAGTCACTCATGCACCCAAATAGAGTGAATAACTGAATCCTTCATTGAACCTCATAATTTCATAATTTTGTTAAAGGTCAAATTTCTGCACAAAATGAAACTATGGTGGAATCAAAGGTACTGTGCTGGATTTTCTGAAGATGTAGGATCAAAGGCACAATAAAGGATACTTTGATACAGTATCTTTTACTTGCACCCACCACCATGTATGCTCCATATCACTGCAGCTGTTTAACGCCAGCTGATGTAGTGATACTTGTTCATGCAGCCACAAAATGGCGTTTACACCATATATGTATGTCCACAGCCCAGAGCTTCTACCATTGAGCTGCAAGTAGTTGGAGTTCTGTGATATACCTGCTTACACTATGGTTAAGATTTGGGTTGTGGGACAGTTATCTGACTCAAATAATATGGGATTAATAAAGTATCTATCTATCTATCTATCTATCTATCTATCTATCTATCTATCTATCTATCTATCTATCTATCTATCTATCTATCTATCTATCTATCTATCTATCTATCTATCTATCTATCTATCTATCTATCTATCTATCTAATGACTCTGTTGGATAAATGTGCAATCCAATGGGTGGAACTTCTCGAAGGGGCGAGTCAACTCGACATAATCTAATTGTGTCTTCTGTCTAGAGGCTGTGGGCTGCAGAGATACCCCTTTCGATGAAACAGAGATGACAGGCGCTTAGGGTCATGGCAATTGCTGCTCCTCATGCATACAGTGGTCTGGAGTGCTAGTTTGAAATACCATCCCTGCACTGAGTTAATTCAGAAATAAATAAAGTGATTTACTGTATTTTGCCATTATTCATTAATCCATTATTTATTTGTAAAATGTAAAATAATGTGCATAATGTTTTGGCCACTTTGCAGTTCCTGGGAGACTGGGTTGCGAATTTGTTTCATTGAGGCTGTATTGTTTAATTTAATTAAAATGTAAATGTTGCTTATCATATGGCTTGATATGAAAGCAACAGAGGGGCAATCAAAGATAACAGGACAGACTCACTGTATTTAAATGTTTTCTTATTTTAAATGCATTGTTTATGTTACATATTTTTTTTCCTCTTTTAAAATAGAAATATTAGAGTTGTTCTTTTATTTTCTTGTAGATATGACTAAACAAATATTGCACATTCCATTTTCTAAAGGTTGGAAGATTAACAATCAGTGAACTCAGTTAATGTGTCTTATGTACAGTGTAAGTGGTTATTTTTCATTGGCTAGAATCATTGCCTTTGGAGAAACATGCAAATATGTAATTCTTTCTGAAAGTTCACTTCTTGCCTAAATTCAGAAAGAGTGCAAAGAAAAATAAAAATGAACTGATTATTGATGTTATAAAATCAAGATACACTGCCTATAAAATATCTTAACCCCTTTAGACATTTTACCACTTTACTGTGTTTCTAAAGGAGTGTCGATGCATTTAGGCAGCACAGTGGTACAGTGTTTAGTGCACATTCTTAAGAGCTCCAGGAGAGAGAAGGAAAAACTCATTCAGCGGGTCTGGTGGTGCACATTATCAAGGTAGTATAGGAGGACCGGCAGCACTGAGGTTCTCAGAAATGCAGCACACATGGGCAGCAGTGCAACATCCAGTGAAATACTGTCTAGATTTAAACACACTGTCTTCCCCCAGAATACTAGAGGGCTTACATTCCAGATGGTGCTAAGGATACCTGACAGTCTGAAAGAGATAGAGGGGAAGAGAGGGGAAGAAAATGGAAAGTTGGCAGAAGAGAGAGTGCAACTTTTCAGGTAAAAGACATCATATGATCCTGACACAGGTGGGGTCTGAGAGGACTGGTCCATTGTGGTAAAAATATTCTCTGCTTTTTAACTCAGAATGGCCCTGACATTAGTTTTGTTGAAAGAGAAGCTAACCTGGGTGTTATCTTTGACATCAATCATTTGTCACTCATTTTATTGTACTGTACAAAACATGCTGAGAAATTAAGCTGTTTTCTTGGAAAAAAATGTAATTCCCTAATTTATTTCAAGCAGAATTGACTATTGCAGTGCTTTATTCAAAGGCTGTTTAAATCATCCTTTTTATAGTTTTCAGTTATTTCAAAATGCTGCTACAAAGATTCTTGTCATAACCAGGATGTGTGAGCATATACTGTAATTCTTATTCTTAAATCTCTACTTTGGCTCCAGTTAATTTAAAGGTGATTTCAAATCTTCCTTTTACTATGATATGTGACTTAGGGTAATTTTACTTAACATTTCAGAATGTAAATTATGAACTGCCCTTCTTAAAATTCCTATGATAAATGCAGTAACTGTAGGAGGCTGAGTCTTTAGCCTGCCAAACTCTGTAAAGTATCTGCCTTCTGGTGTAAGGAGTGCCATCTTTGGTTTCATAATTTAGGTGTGGGCCAAGGACTCCATACTACAGTATAGACTAGCATGCCCTAATAAGAGCTACTGATTAAGCTGTGCACATTGCACACTTTTTTTTTTATCTGTTCAAAAACAAAAACTTGCCAATCAAATGTTATGTGTTATGGATCATTTTATATTCTGTTTCTCTTTTCTGTATCATGCTGTGGATTTTAGTGCTGTTGCTACTAGTCTAGCTGTTGCTTCTCTTCATGACGTAAGGTATCAGAGTGATAGGTGCCACAGGATATGAAGGTTACTGTTACAACACAATTACATCTTGTTTTATTTGAGTTTATACTCATGTGCTCATAAAATTATACAATGTCCAAGAGGGAATGAGCAGCATGGCCAACATCCTCAAAGCAGTGACTTTGTCTGTTACTGATGATTATATCTATATAAAATGTATTAATATTATTATTATTATTAATGCTTATTGTCACCAAAATCAAAGAAGCCACAGATAGGTTTGGGGCAGCCACCCTTATTTTATTCTGTGGCTGCAAAAATGGTTTAAAGGTTTGTACTGATGTGTACAGATTGGAGTCCAGAACAGAACTGAGGGGATGGAGGAAAGGTGGCAGTTTTAAAGGTCAGTATTGTAAGTTAAATCAAAGGGGCAGGAACCGGAAGGGTCTTCATCTATAGGCTCGCACCTGGAAGTGACATCAAAGGGGCCGGAACCAGGAATGGCGTCATCGGGGCTAGGTTGAAGTTCCCGTGAATGGTCTATAGATAAGCGAGAGAAAGAGTCAGTGCACTCCGCCATCTTCCGGTCTGGCTCGGAATTATTCTCATTCAAGCCCTTTAGCTGCCTCCCATGCGCACGTGTGTGACATTATGTTATTCTCTGCAGGAATGCTTTTAATTTGCATTTTTGTTCCTGCACTTCATTGACAACTGGACATGTTCTTACAGTAGCAATAATTTATATTAGAATGGACAAGGTTAACATTAACACGAATAAGGCTTCAGGGCTTAGTGGAATCAGGCCTAGGGAACTGAAAACATGCATAAGTCAGCTCTGAGGTGCACTTTTGTACCTGTATTCCCTTTCCCTGAATTTTCAGAAGGTTCCTCAGCCATGAAAAATATCCTGTGTAGTTCCAGGGCCTAATGAAAAGGTATTCCTGTGATCCCAAGGACTACAGTCCAGTTGCTATAACCTTGAGAGGCAGGTTCAGAACATCGTGACCTTCTCAAGTTGGCGTATAAGGCAGATATAAACATGGAGGATTCTCTAATCTGCATGCTCCACAGAGTGTACTCTCACTTGGACAAAACTGGCACCACAGTCAGAATAATGTTCTTTAATTTTTCCAGTGCCTTTAACACCATTCTGCCTCATTAACTAGCAAAAAAGTGCAAGGCTATGCATCTTGATGCCTTCACAATCTCCTGGATCATGGACTACTTGACCCACAGACAGCAGTTTGTGTGGCACGGGGACTGTTTCTCTGAAATTATGATGTATAATACTGGAGCACCACAGGGAACTGTCCGGTATGCCCTCTACACAATGGATTTACAGTACAACACCAGCACTTGCCCTCTACAAAAATTCTCAGAAAACTACACTGTCATGGGGTGCATTAATAATGAAGACGAGTCAGAGTACAGGAGGCTTGTGGAGGACTTCATCTTGCGATGCAGGGAGAACCACCTGCAGCTTAACATCAGCTAAACAAAAAACGTGGTGGTGACTTCCAGTGTGCCAAAATCCTCTGAGGCCAGTCAAAATTGAGGGGGACAATGCGGATGTAGTGCAGAGATACCGATACCTGGGAATTTCACATGAACAACAAACTGGACTGGTCTGACAACACTGCAGTGCTGTAAAAGAAGGGCCAGAGCAGAATGTACTTCCTGAGGAGACTCAAGTGGCAAAACTGGATGACTTCATAAAAAGGCTCCTCCATCCCCTGCAGGAGATGCTCCTTTAGAGCACCCTTTGGCCACAGGCTCATTCCACCACAGTGTTATCAGGCAATTCAATGCTTTTTCCTGATGTACCATACTAAATGCTTATATGCTTTAAATTTATGTTTCAATTTCTTCACCATATACATTTATCTATCTATCTATTTATTGATTGGATTATTTCTATTGTGAGTCTGTATCTTTGTTTTTTATCCTTTTGCATCTAAATTTCTCCTTGAGATTAATAACATCTCTATAATCTAATCTAATAACTTAGTTTTAATTTACCATTGTGAGTGAGTTGTATTTTGCTCTTTCCTGTATGGGATATGGAAAGCTAAGGAGATACCAGAGAGCATTGAGCTTTGGTGTCCTAATGACATTATACATCTACTGTATACAAGTGTTACTTTAGTTTTATTCCATTGTTCAAGCCACCCTAGTTTTTATTGATTAAAATGTAGACTTTTTTGTACATTGTGACCTTCTTGTCATTATTCAGGGATAGGAAGATTGCTTTAAGAGCCCTTACTCTTAGACCTACAATTTGCTGTTACAACAGTAGTTGATACTCTAATTTCAGTGTCATACAGGCTGTAAAATACTTAAATTATGGGATTTTGTGAAATGGTGACTTTTGAAAAAAATTGTGTGCCCATAGGTTAAAGAATAAAGTAACATATTTTGTTGCTAACCAGAAAACTGTGCTGTTTCACTGGAGAAATCAAGAATGGATGCTTACACCTTTTATCTAGTATTTTAGTAGAGTCTGTCCATGAAACAACTGTTTTATCTGGTAAATGTTTATTATATGGTTGTTTTACCTCAAAATGTTTATTACATAGTTATTGGCACTCTTTCTTTACCGATTTCTTCTTCTTCTTTTGGCTGCTCCTGTTAGGGGTCGCCACAGCAGATCATCTGTTTCCCTTCCTGTTCTCTGCATCTTGCTTTGTCATACACACCACCTACATGTCCTCTCTCACCACATCCATAAACCTCCTGTTAGGCCTTCCTCTTTTCCTCTTGTCTGGCAGCTCTATCCCTAGCATCCTTCTCTTAATATACACAGCATGTCTTAACCAATGCAATCTCGCCTCTCTGGCTTTGTCTTCAAACTGTCCAACCTGAGCTGACCCTCTAATGTACTCAGTCCTACTCCTGTCTATCTTCATCACATCCAACGCAAATCTTAATATCTTTAACTCTGCCACCTCCAGCTCTGTCTTCTGTCTTTTTGTAAGTGCCACTGTCTCCAACCCATATAACATAGCTGGTCTCACATCAGTCTTGTAGACCTTCCCTTTCACTCTTGCTGGTACCTGTCTGTCACAAATCACTCCTGACACTCTTCTCCACCCACTCCACCCTGCCTGCGCATTATTCGTCACCACTCTGCCACACTCCCTGTTACTCTTTACTGTTGATCTCAATATTTAAACTCATCCACTTTCACAAGCTCTACCCCTTACATCCTCACCATTCCTCTGACCTCCCTCTCATTCACACACATGTATTCTGTCTACAGATGCACAGTATAATATACAGTATACAGTATATTAATAGGAGTAGCTGCAACTCTTCTCCTCCAGAGTGCTTCTTTTTCATTCCCTCTGAATCATTTGTACTCTGTGCACATCAGTTTATTAGCAAAATAAGAACAGAAACACTGAATTATGCATATTTTTAGGCATAGTGGGGTAGTATAGTGGTTATTGCTAGTGCTTCACAAATTGAACATCTGGGTTTGAATCCATTGTCCTGCGTGGAGTTTTCATGTTATTTCTTGCTTGCCTGGGTTTTCCACAGGGTACTCTGGTTTTCCTTCCACGTCTCCATAGACATTGCTTATTGTATAAGGATAGAAAATGCACATATCTATTCACACATATTTTGTCTTGTTTTGATTTTTTTTCCTAAGTATATTGAAGTATATTGAAGTAAATTGTTGAATCTGTTATTACTATTTGCTTGATTGAATAGCATGCTGTTTCAATGTTTTTGTTTTTGAAAAGTAAAATTAAAAAAAAGAAAAAAAAAAGAAAATACATTGCCATTTCCAATCATGTTAAATGTGATCGCTATCCATTACTGACCATCTACAAAAATGGTCTGTGTGACTAATCACCTGTGCATTTACACTGAGTTTCTTAATAGTCTGTACTCATGTGGCATCTGATTGTGATGAATGTTAATGCAAATGTACTTTGCTTTAGTTACAAATTTTTGAATGTGTCATGACTGACTACTGCTCTCACTTAATTGTATGCTGCTTTTGTTCCAGACTGCTGATTTTAAAAACCTGGTTTGATGGCCAAAAAAAGAAAAGATGATAAAGCAGGAAGACAGGTTTAAAGAGAAAGACAAGGCAGAACATACGATTATGATGAGCAAAGTACCTGTACATCTCACAGAGAAAACGTGACAGTAGTTGTTAGATAGATAGATAGATAGATAGATAGATAGATACTTTATTAATCCCAAGGGAAAATTCACATACTCCAGCAGCAGCATACTGATAAAGAAACAATATTAATTTAAAGAGTGATAAAAATGCAGGTAAAACAGACAATAACTTTGTATAATGTTAACGTTTACCCCCTCAGATGTAATTGAAGAGTCGCATAGTGTGGGGGAGGAACGATCTCCTCAGTCTGTCAGTGGAGCAGGACAGTGACAGCAGTCTGTCGCTGAAGCAGCTCCTCTGTCTGGAGATGATACTGTTTAGTGGATGCAGTGGATTCTCCATGATTGACAGGAGCCTGCTCAGTGCCCGTCACTCTGCCACAGATGTCAAACTGTCCAGCTCTGTGCCTACAATAGAGCCTGCTTTCCTCACCAGTTTGTCCAGGCATGAGGTATCCCTTTTCTTTATGCTGCCTCCCCAGCACACCACTGCGTAGAAGATGGCGCTCGCCACAACCATCTGATAGAACATCTGCAGCATCTTATTGCAGATGTTGAAGGACGCCAGCCTTCTAAGGAAGTATAGTTGGCTCTGTCCTCTCTTGCACAGAGCATCAGTATTGGCAGTCCAGTCCAATTTAACATCCAGCTGCACTCCCAGGTATTCATAGGTCTGCACCCTCTGCACACAGTCACCTCTGATAATCACGGGGTCCAGGAGGGGCCTGGTCCTCCTAAAATCCACCACCAGCTCCTTGGATTTGCTGGTGTTCAGATGTAAGTGGTTTGAGTTGCACCATTTTAACAAAGTCCTTGATTAGGTTCCTATACCATATATTGGGTATTCAAAGTGTTATTTTTAGCCCTCAGTAAAACTAAGGCTTGACTGCCCTAAAGGGTTTAAGGGTGGAAGAATAATGGGGGAAAAAGCTAACAACGTAACTATGTGCTTTGCACTTACAATGCGTGCACAACTAATAACGAACTAGCAGGCATAATCTGAACCATTGGTAGTCACTAGAACCCAAAAACAAGTTCTTATGTGCTATTAAGTTCAAATTCTTACAGTAACAGGGCAGGAGTAAACCCTGTTGACTCATGCAGTGCAGAATGTTAATAAAATTCTGAATCGGCGATAGATACTGGCCTCAGTCTTCCTGATCTTTTGGTACAGAGAAGGACTAACTGGAATATGAGAGTCCAAATAATTCTTTCAGCCAACCCATCACTCTCTGATTGCACAGGTCCTGGCCATCTTTAAACTGAACTGCTAACATAGCAGCTGGAACACCTGAAATTCAAAATTTTGTTCCTGATCAGAATGTACCTATGGAATGTTCTGCCTGCTACTATACCCTTAATTCACTCCCAGCTTTAAACCCAGACTGATGACTTACTACTTCAGTTTAGCATACCTTGAGTAAAGATGCTTATTTGATGTGTATACTTCATCTCTGTTGTTAATCATTAGTACTAAAATAAAAGTAATACACTATTTATAAACTGTTACTAACCCTCCTCTGTTCTGTTTCTCGTCTCTGTATCCTCTACTGCCAAGTTGTTTGCCTGCCAATGGAAAAGGCATCTCAGATAAAGAAGCACTGGAATTATGGGGTAGAAGGGTCCTTTTATCAGATTGGCTGGTCCAGCACTGACTCAGCTGTAGAATGGCCAGTAATGGGGAAGCATCTTATTGGCTGAGATGTCCAGTACACTTACTGTTTCTGGCTTATCTGATTCCTTTTCTACAATTAGCTGATGGACAGATATTGACGTTTTTCATTTATCTTAATTAGTTTCTACTTTGTTTTTGATGAGCTTTAACAAATCTGTTTCTTTATATGTGATAATTCTGTATTTAGTGAATAGTATAATTTATTCTTGCACTTTGCAAGGAGTGAGGAGCACTGTGCAAGAACAAAATATCTTGTACTATTGTATTGTATTTCTGAGGTGGCAGTGATAGATTGTCCATCTATCTCTGTGAAGGGGATTACTTGTGTTCTTTTGTGTATTGTATTTACCACCCTTTTTGATACCCATTGCATTCCCAACCTACCTGAAAGGCGGTGTCTCTCTGAATTGCATTTCCCAGGATTTTTTCCATTTTTTTCCCTACAAGTTTTTTGTGAGTTTATTCTTATATTCTTAGAAAGTTAAGGCTCTGTGACTGTCAAAAACAGGGCCTGTTAAAGCCCATTAAGGCATTCCTTGTGTGATTTTAGGTTATACCAGAAATAATTTGCTATTGTTGTTGTAGCTCATTCGGTACCTCAAACCTACTGATAGACTTGTGGATTAAGGTACCAACCACTGTCTCGGACTCCTAATCTGGCATTGCATAAGCAACAGGCCATTTTCTAAAATAGTACATCACCACCAGGGCATACCTGTTTCCCTGGCTGAGTGTGCAGTGCATTCTTCAATCAAATAAATAAAGAATCTACTAAGACATTGTCTTTGTGGAGGATAAAATCCATCAATAATTAATCTGATAAATAGGTTAAAATCAAGATTTGAAACACAGGTTCAGTTCATTCAATTCTTGAATCTCAGTGCATTCTTCCACGACCACATCTCTTCTACTCACCCATAGGGTCTGCTCAACTGACAGAGAAGCACTCTGGCAAATGCGGTCAACCCTCTTCAGCTTGTGTTCCCACAGCCATTCCTCAGCATCTATGGGGCCCATCATTCTCTATCATTTTTTTCATTTGATTTAACTTCCCATCTTTCACTCGTCCTTTTTATTTCTTTGTCAAAATCACTCTCAGATCCTTTTTACCCCTATTGAGTTCAGGTGCACCAAAGGACCTGTAATGATTTTGTAGGGGCCAGAAAACCACCAAGCAAGTTTCCAAGATGGCACTCTTAGTCAGATATCTTGTGTTGCAAACCAATTTGTATACCCTATCTTATAATCAAGTGGAATTTATATTTTCTTATCCTGTTGGTAGAAGGTCTTTCCTTCAGCAAGTTTTATTCTGAAATGTTCCATTTATTATGAACATTTTTAAGAATTTCAAACTAACCAGGAATTGATACTGAATATTAAGTGAAGAAAACTAGAATAGAGTGGGTGTTTATTTCCCTAGATGACCTCAAATGCAAAGAAAATCCAGCCAACGTGAAAGCTAAAAGGTTCCTAGAAAAGCCTGCCTTGGGGAAAAAATGACCCAATTAGTTTAATCATGCTCAGTGAGACACTTTTCAAGTTCCTGGTTTATTCTTTCAGTTTGACCATAACTCTGGAGATGATACCTTAAAGTAAGATTCAATTATATTTGTAACTTCTTATAAAATTCTTTCAAAAAGTAAGAAAAAAATTGTGGACCTTGATCATGAAGAATACTTTTGGAAAAACCATGGAGTTTTTAATATTTCTGAATAAACAAATGTAATAATCCCTGAGTTGTAAGAATCTTTTACGGTAAAAGTGCCTCCTTAAAAAAGTATTGTCTAATGGTTAGTATAGTTGACTTGGTGTTACATCCATATCCTATGTACAATTACAATAATAGTAGTATAACCCTTGGAGGAAAAATCCAAAGAGATTTTCTCCCAACGTCTTCTGTGGTGGTACAGACCTAAACAACATATAGAAGTATTTTTTTTTGCTTTTGTCACATGTCTAGATATATTTCACAGTATATTTTCTAACAGAAGTTATCTTATTTATGCATGGGTAACCGACAACCATACCCCATGTAAAAACTGTGGTTTTGAAAATGACTGCTACCCGCAGTAGTCAGCAAGATGGTTGCATGGTATGCAGAGAATCTTAGATTTTTTTTGTTGTTCTTTATTTCGCCTTATACAATTTCTTGTATTAGGAATTTGTTAGTTTTCGCATACCCCTTGGGGTCAGAGCGCAAGGTCAGCCATTGTACAGCACCCCTGGAGCAATTACAGGTTAAGGGCCTTGCTCAAGGGCCCAGCAGAGTAGGATCTCTTTTGGCAGTGACGGGGATTCGATCCGGCAACCTTCTGGATACCAGCGCAGCTCCTTAGCCTCAGAGCCACCACTCAGCCAGATTTTAGATTTTGGATATGTTCAGTAAAACTTTGCTTGTGAATATATATATTTTGGCTATAGCTTTCTCTTTCTTAATTTGACCTATTCTCTAGTTTTTAGAACCTATGATTTATTCCTTATCTTGTCATGTCATATTCTAACCAGCTTAACCCAGACCAGGGCTCAAGGCCGTAACAAACGCTGAACAGGGTGCCAGTCCATCACAGGAGAAACACACACTCACACACCAAACACACACTAGGGGCAATTTAGTATCTCCAGTTCACCTAACCTGCATATCATTAGACAGTGAGATGAAGCTGGTGCACCTGGAGGAAACCCATGCAGACACAGGAAGAACATGCAAACTCCATGCGGAAGCCTCCATGCCTTGCTTATTTTCCATCTTCAGCCTCAAAACACTTGTTACTTTGATATTTAGTTACTGACACTCTGGCTGAAATTAGACCCATTAAAATAAATAAATAAAAACTGTTTTTGCTTTGTGATCCAAACCTTCTGTAATAATCTTAGCTCAAGTTGATTGTCAGCCTGTCCTCAACAGGTATCAAGAGTCAGTTTTTGGCCAAGTTTGTGAATACATTTTCTGAACTTTTTGCTAATACTTTGAAATTCTGGTTCTTGACTTTTTGCCTAGGCAATTTTAACTTTGATATTTTTCCAGCTCTGGCAGAACACAAATCTTGGACCATTGGAAAATGAGTGATCCCTAAATGAGACAGGTGTTTAAGGATATTGTATTTCTTCATTTTGAAGTAAGGGGGTTGTTCAGACAAGTTTTGAGTGTAATTTCCTAATTTCAGCAATGAGGTTAATAGATTAAGTCAATGAACAATTCCATTTCAGGGTCTAATAAGGAACCAAAAATGCTCCACTCTCCCATATTTGCAAGGAAGTAAAGAAGTGTTGGTGTTTCTTAAAAAAATGCAATTTTGTGACCAGCAGCCCCAGACTATTCTACTGACCATGCAAAGGCAGCTTACATAATATCTGTATTAGATGAGGGCAGCACGGTGGCACAGTGGTTGCACTGCTGCCTCGCAGTTACGAGACCCAGGTTCGCTTCCTGGGTCCTCCCTGCGTGGAGTTTGCATGTTCTCCCCGTATCTGCATGGGTTTTCTCCAGGCGCTCCGGTTTCCTCCCACAGTCCAAAGACATGCAGGTTAGGTGGATTGGTAATTCTAAATTGGCCCTAGTGTGTGCTTGGTGTGTGGGTGTGTTTGTGTGTGTCCTGCGGTAGGTTGGCACCCTGCCCGGGGATTGGTTCCTGCCTTGTGCCCTGTGTTAGCTGGGATTGGCTCCAGCAGACCCCCGTGACCCTGTATTCGGATTCAGCGGGTTGGAAAATGGATGGATGGATGTATTAGACGATCAACTCCCTGAATGGGACTCTTATATAATTCCAACCTTACTAGCTGGTATCCCTTTATATATTTAGCATTTTTTAAAGACTGTATGTGATCAGTGTGTAAGATTGGAGGTTCTTTCTAGCAATCTGTTGTAGTTTAAGCAGGGTTGCAAAACCATTAGAGAGTATGTAGTAATCTTTAAAGCCATAGCTACAGATGTTGGCTGGAAGGAGGCTACATTTTTTTCCTTGTTTAAAAAAGGTCTTGCACCTGCAAGGGCAAATTTAATAGCCACAATAGTGGAAACTCTGGGTAAATTAATCAATCTAGCCTCAGAAGTCAGTGCAAGAAACAAAAAAAGAAAAATTGAATATAAATAGGAAAGGGGAGCAATCAGTATGGTACCAGTTGAGTCAAAGTTGACACCAGTGTAATTGGGGAAAAACAAATCTAATTATAAAGGAGCATACAGTTGTGTTGTGTTGTTGCTGTGGTGGATCTGGAAATGTAGTTGCAAGTTGTAACTTACAAAGGGAAATTTGCTACCCGATTTAATAGTCAGAAGCTCTCACCTACCAACATCATAATTCTGTTCCGTAGTAGTTCGTCATAAGTGCAAGCCTAATGAAAGGCTTTGCATTACATTGATGACTTTTTGATTTTATCTGATGGATTTGGATTCATATGTTAGGCAAGTAAGAAAGAATCTTTCACAAAGATTTTTCTGATTACCAATTGTTTGTTAAACTCAAGAAATGAGAATTTCATAAATTTTCAGTAGGTTTTCAGAATACAAAATTTTTTTATACAGGGATTAGTGTTTCAAAACCAAAGTTGCTGTAATTTTCAACTGGAAACCTCCTGAGAGTCTGAAGCAGTTTAAGTACTTTGTTAGGCCTTTTAATTACTGTTGCAGATTTATCAAAAATTTTTAGTTATTATTTCTCCCTTTGCCTCTCTAATTAAAAAGAAGAATCATCGTCAGTGTGTTTGTACTCCTAAACTCCAACAACCTTTCAAGCACTTAAAGGCACTTTTTATTGGAGTCCCCACTTTATGCTACCCAAATCCTTGATATCATTGAAGACTCATTAAATACCGGGGTTGCCATTGTTTTACTGCATAAAAATCAAGACCCTCTTTTTAAATGAACTATTACAAGACAGAATTATGACTATGGTAATCGGCAGCTTTTGACTATTAAATTTGCCAAATGATGCCATTGATTTGAGGGTAGAGAATTTCCCTTTGTAGTTTACACAAACCATAGAAGTTTGGTTTACTTAAAAACAGCTATACAATTAAATGATAGACAAAGCAAATGTTCATTGGCTCATTTACCTTTTTTCAAATTTGTTGAGAAGAATAGTAAAGCTGGTATGCATTCTAGGCAATTAAAACTGCAAGACTTGCCTAACGAGTTAGACAAAATTCTCCTTTCTGGGTGATTTCTTGCTGCCACTATTTGTATTAATCTTGACAACTGAAAAGAATGTTTAGTTTTATTAAATATTCCCAGCAATGTTCCTGTAGTGAAGAGGTTTGCAGTTGGAATATCTTTTGAAGAAGTTTCGGCATCCTGGCATCATTTAATACCAAGAATTCTACAAGGGAATTTTTAGTGAGACAATATTATGTTTTCCCAGCGTTGTAGCCCTGGTTCAAGTTGATTCTTTGTTGAATGGTTTTGTTGTTTTTTAAACATTGTTTGCCTTTTATGTTGTCGATTATGTTTATGTTTTTGAGTTGACCTTTTTTGATTTGTGTAAAATCATGTTTTTTTTTGTTTTAATTATTTAATTTGTAAATACAGTGGAACCTCGGTTCACGACCATAATTCATTCCAAAACTCTGGTTGTAAACCGATTTGGTCGTGAACCGAAGCAATTTCCCCCATGGGATTGTATGTAAATACAATTAATCCGACCATACGAACTGTATGTAAATATATATTTTTTTAAGTTTTTAAGCACAGATATAGTTAATTAAACCATAGAATGCACAGCGTAATAGTAAACTAAATATAAAAACATTGAATAACACTGAGAAAACCTTGAACAACAGAGAAAACTAACACTGCAATAGTTCGCGCTATAGCGCTACCAACCGCTGGTTAAAAACACTTTTTTTTTTTTAATGAGTTTTAAGCACAGGGAAAAAAATGAACATTTGAAAAAATCCATAATTTAATAAACCACCAAGAAAAGTAACACTGCAACAATGCACGCTACGAACCGATTGCTGTAAACAGAAGTGAAAACAAAATCAAGCCCAGTGCATTCTTTAATTGCCTTCCTACCTTAAGCGTCCAGCCCCCTCTCTCTCGCGCTGCCTGTGTGTGTGCATCTGTCTGTCTCTGGGGCTGCCTGTGTGGGTGCTTTCTCTCGCGCTGCCTCTGTGTGTGTGTGTGTGTGTGCGTGTGTCACGCTCTCTCGCTCTCTCTCTCTTGCTCGCTACACAGGAAATGCACAGGGAGAGACTTAACATATACAAACTGAAAGGGAAACTGGCTTGTTCGTATACCGAGTGTGTGGTCATGAACCGAGGCAAAAGTTTGGCGAACTTTTTGGTCATAAACCGATTTGTACATTTACCGAGACGTTCGTGAACCGAGGTTCCACTGTATTGTGTTTTTATGTTGTTGGATTTTATTTATATTTTGTTCGTGTAATCCTAAGAGAGGGGGGCCACTTTGATGTACAGTATATTTGCAAAGTTCAAGGAGTGGATCCTTTAGTGCAGGGGTGTCAAACTCCGGGCCTGGAGGGCCGCAGTGGCTACAGACTTTCATTCTAACCCTTTTCCTAATCAGTGAGTAGTTTTCACAGCTAATTAACTCCTTTTCCCTTCATTTCAATAGCCCTGTTTTTAAGGATTCAGTCCTCTGAATTGATTTGTTTCTTCATTAAATGGCAGCCAAACAGAAATGAGACGTGAAACGAGCCAACAGATGATCAGCTAAACTGGAATTTCAAACTCCAACCAATTTCACTCCAACCAGTCTCTTAATGAGAAGCTGATTCTTGCTGTTAATTAAACCCGTTATTTATTTCCATGGCTTGTTGCTGCTCTTATTCTGCCATAGCAGATATTTCCAAATCTGTTGATTTTTCAGTTTTTTTCTGTCATATGGTGGCTTGTTTGATGTCTCATTATTGTTTGGCTACTGATTAAGGAAAAAGAGACAAGGGGCCTGAGTCAAGTTAATTAAAACTTAAGCAAAAGAAGTTAATTAGCAGTAAAAACGGCTAACTAATGAAGATGATGTTTAGAATGAAAACATGCAGCCACTGTGCGGCCCTCGAGGACCGGAGTTCGACACCTGTGCTTTAGTGGTTCAATGATATACATTTTGAAAATATTCTTTTTTCTGGTTTTTGCATTTTCCTTCTCTTTTAGGGAATCTGTTTAGATTACACATTATGAATGGTTCGCTTTACATTACCTATTAGGCAAATACTTTTGAACAGTAATCCCCCGCTGTATCGCGGTTCAGTTATCGCGCCCCTGCTACATCGCGGATTTATTAATATTATTATTATTACTAGAAGGCTCTGCCTCCTGCTCGCTTCGCTCGCCCACCCCTGGGTTTGGTTTCCTGGATAAACAATTTAAATAGATTTTTATTTTCGTGGGAATTGTTACATATGCATTATTTTCATTTTTATTTTAAAACTTTTGTAAAAACAATATTTCCTGCCCCAGGCGTGGTTAAATCTCTTTCTCATGTCTCTGCCGCTCACATTCTGAAGGAGGAGGAGGAGTAATTGGGGGGTTACGTGAGGGCTGACCACATGCTAAGAAAGAAGTGCTCCGATCATCTGCTGGCAAGCTGCATGTCCTGCTTGTCGTTGTTTTAAGAGCTGGAAGCACCTGGAGTTTGTATGCCAAAAGCATTCCTAAAACTGCTAGGTTAGATGTCAGTGAACGTGTTTTAAATTGTTTGTAAGTAGGGCGGGACGTGCAAAGGTCACCATCTCACGGGTTTTGCTTCCTAAGGTTTTAATGTGTCTAGTCTTGTGTGTCATAAAAGTGTCTCTCTGAGACGATCTGGTCTCGATTGCTTCGCTCAATTCATTATTGTATTTAAAATAAATGTCCTCAAGTATAAAGATTCCACTTTGTCTTGTCCTTCCATGTCAAATGTTTTTTATTGCTACCTGCCCTTGAATGACATTTTGGATATGTTAAAAACATTTAAGATATGTTCAAACTTAAAAAGAGTTTACCGTTTTTGGGTGGTGTAGGCCAAAGGCAGAGTATGCAGCCTGGAGACCTGGTTGCCTGGGGTGAGGCATAGTCTAAGCAGGCTAGTGATGCCTGGGTTAGGAATTTTTAAGAGGCCTCACACTCTTTTGCTGTTTGTTGTGCAATATCAAAACAAATATACCTTGTGATATTTGAGTATTAGCCAGGGATGTTTGCTGCAAGGCTACATCTTCCAAGAGATTTCCATTTCCTTTTTGTGATGACACTGTTTGCAGAGTTTTAGTTAAAAAAGAAAAAACAGTGCACTTAATCTCCGGGCGGGCATAGGTGCACGTGTTAGCGTTGACAAGCAACCCTAGGGTGTTGATTAGGAGATTGGCTGAATCTGCATTCAGGTACTGATGAGTGCATTGCAGCTGGTTTCCTCATTAGCACTAAGGGGGGCTTAATTGGGCACCCCCTTATAGTCCAGTATAAAAGAGAGCTTGAGGCAGAACAAAGAAAGAATCAGGAAAAGAAAATTATATCTGGAAGTCCTAAAGCACTAAAGACTTCCACAAACACTTCCCAAAATTCCCACTAGAGGGAGGAGGAAATCCCATCAAAAACCTTGGCTAGATACAAAAAAGCCATGTAGGAACTTTAGAAAATAATAGATCTAGTATCACAAAAAATTCTTAGCAAGTACATCAATCTTTACCCACTTGGGCACTGCACAGCTTGCTTCAGTCATCTTTCTCTGTTTGTAAATTTGTCTCTGATATGAATTTTCTGGACTCATTTTATCTTCTTAATCATCTCTTTAATCCAGTGGTTTCCAAGTTTAATCCACTGGGCAAGAAGATGAACTAATGAGGAAAACAGCAAAAGAAATTTAAGAACTTAAAACTGTGGTGATAACACAATATAAATTCCTAAATGTCTTATTAAATAACACACCTGCTCTTTTTTAATGCAAAATAGTAGAAGTAAAAGACTATTTAATTAAACAGATCCATTTTAGGTAAAATGATTTGCTAATTGTGAACCTTGTTAGAACAAAACCCTCCAGCCACAGAGGTCCCAGAAGATTAAACATGGAAACTACTGCCTTAATCACTTTATGTTCTTTTGTGCCATCCAATCACGCTTTCAGTCAAAAACTGATTATATTTTTATTTTTTTATTTTCTTCTGTTAGGCATCATTTCTCTGTAATGGAAACTTGAAACAGGCTTCAATGTACTGTACCATTTCTCATTTTCATTTGCTCGATGGAGACTTTACTCCACTTTGTTTCATTACATGGATTTCCATTTGAATCACTGTTCTTTGATACAGTAGTTTATAAATTTAAACTCTAAATCTGTTCACAACTCTGTATATATATATGGTTGGTTATAAATTTCCAATAACAATGTTACGGTTGGTTACAAAACTGGAGTAGCTTGCCAATACAGACAAAAATACAGGAACTGGAATCTTGTCTGTTATCTTTCAAAGACGTTTGCCCTCGTGATGGATGTGGAGCATGATTTAAAGACACTAATCAATCAAATTAAATTTGTTGATCTTGCAAAAATCTGGACTCCAAACCTGTTGTGTCCTGGGGTCAATTGATGTTTCTGGTCTCAGAACATGACACACCCTTACCTAGTGGAGTTGATCCAGCTTGTGTCTAGGTAGCACTGCCTCTCCCAGGGACCACTCTCCTGATCCACAGCCACCTGTACAGAACTTCAGTGCTTTTGTATCTTCACTAATAAACCTTCTCCTTCTGGCTCCTTTGATGCCCAGCATGTGGTAATCCTTGTACAGGGGCTGACCAGTGAAGCCTCTGCACCACACTTTGATGGGCTCACACCTCACTCACCACTCTTTGTTACAACACTGCTCCACCAATTCAGAAAACTTGGCATTTTTTTTTTGTTGGTCTCTGGAATTTCGATGTTTGCAGACAGCAGCAACACATCTGGACACAGAGATGTTGTTACTACAGACTCTGAGAAGCATAAGTTGTTTCCCATGGTTAGCCGTTGGTCTCCTAGCCTCATGTGGCTGTGAGCAGGCGATGGTGATAGAAGGTGGTGGGCACTCCACCGCTTTAATAAATGAGATGGTGCTCTTCACTGGATGGACTTGCAGAGGCTATATCCACTACTGACGGTTTCTATTATGACCATCACAAGTTGTCTATGTCACCAGCAGTAGAAGCTTTCCCTGAAGGCTGTTGAATTGGGGCTGAAAATATATTCAAGGTAGTAACCATCCGGCATGGGGGGATGCTGAATAGTCATTTTTCCACTAACAGTATTAGTTAGATGGGCTCGGTTGAACATTATAGACTACATTGATCAAAAATTGCATTGTGTATGACTCTGCTCTCCAGAGTTCTGATCTAGAGCTTGCTTCTGTTTGTTCAAGCTCAGTGCTGCCTCATTCCAGCCATTCTTCTGGCTCACTCTTCCCTAACTACTGCACTTAACTCTGCCTGAACCAGCTTCCTGCTATCTTTCCCATTCAACCTTATCAATCTGTGGTGTCAAGGTACAACCAGTCACCATTCCAACTAGCAAACTGGGAGATAAACTGAGACTCTTCATCCTCCACTGTCTCTTCTGCTTTCCACTTCCTTCCTGTCCTCACCCTGGTGCCAGCCTGGGAGATTTTTGTGTCTCAAGACGCTTAGTATTATAGCACTTCCCTTGTGTGGGTCACCTTGAACTCTTCATACAAGCTGCTGATGAACAGCTTAAACCCGTTCTTGCTGTAAAGGCCGAAGCTTCTCAGTCTTTAGGGCAATCTTACACGGGAACCTGCTGATGTTCTTCTCAAAAAATTTCAAATGTAAGAACTGGGACTTTTTAGATATGAAAGTGCCAGAGGATCTGTGGAAGAATTCCATTTTTGTTAATCCAGTCCGTGAATGGCCCTGGCAAGTCCATCTTATCTATTCCCACTAACCAGGCCTCTAATTCTTGACTTGATGAATCATACTGTATCCCTTTGGCTGCATTTAAACATCTTACTGGTTTCGCCATGATGGAAGGATTTAGAGTGCTGTCCAGAATGAAGTGGAAGCTATTAATGATCTTCCCACTGTTCAAGATCAGTGAACTATGTCCTCATGTATAACACCGTACGAAAAATTCACACTAACACATGGCATACGGACAAAAACAGAAATGTGTGCACACAAAATAAAAATTCAGATGCATAAAACCATGTGTAAGCAAAGTTCCAGGCACATTCCTTTTATAAATCCCAATCATTGTGAATTTTAATGCACATGCACACCCATACAGCCTTATCCTGACTTCTCCCAGAATTTCACATATTTGAATACGGAAATCAATATGAATAGCCCCTTCCATTCAGTGTTTTGTTAAAAGACAATGATAAAAGTATGTCTAAAAAAGAAGAGTTTCACTAAATGCGAAGTGGAGGCCCTACTTAGTGAAGTGAACAGAAAGAAAAACATACAATTTGGTGGCTTAGGCAATGGTATGAGCAACAAAATGAAAATGAAGGAGTGGCACTCAAATATTCAAGTTTAGAAAGTCACACAGTGTTTAAACTAAAAAAGAAGTGGTCAGATGTCATAGTCGATGTGAAATGGTGAGTGTCTGAGTGTTATAAGTAAGTTAGGGCCACAGAGAAGAAAAAAAAACAGGGACACAATGAAGAAAAAAAGTCTATGTCGTGAATAAAGTTGAAATATTGACTTTAATCTTGAAATTTCCACTTTAGTCCTGTAGTTTATTTTGTTATTAAAATAGAAGGTCATAAACTTCATCTTAAAATCAATGTTTAATTTACTAGAGTTTCTCAAATCCCATAGTAACCAAAGTAGCACGTTAAATGACTCCGTATTCTATGTGTAACCCGACCCAGTCATTAATTGCTACATGCTTCTTAAATGGGTTTTCTCTTAGATGGATAGGAGCGCACAGGCAGTGATCGCCACACAGAATATATTACATTCATGATATTACTGTGCCACAGTGCCCCCATGTCTTTAATTATTAACAACATACATCATTTAAATTAATTTAGCAATTTATCTGTAAAATGTACATGTATATATACATAGTTTAATGCATTTCATCATAAAAATGATATCAAGTATACATTCTAATATTCTAACAGCACATAGCTCCAAGAGGATAGCTCTTGGAAATCTAAATCAACTTAGAAGCCAGTCATAATCATCTGTAAATATGTGCTCACTTCTATTGAATTGAATTGAATTAATTTATTGTTTTTGTATGGTACAATGAGATTCAATATACAACTCCTCCATAAATTTATTTTCTAACAAAATGATAAAAAAATAATAATAATACGATAAAAAAACAATGAAAAATGTATAATATGAAAGCATAAATATGATATACATGTACTGTACATATAGTGCAGCTAGTGCAAATGGTTTGTAAAGTGGCTCAGGTTATGCAATATTAAAGCTGTAGTGCAAGTTTACAGTGAGATAATTTAAATTATAAGTATAAACAGTTCTACTGGATCACTTGATGGACTAATTGAATACATCTATATCTATTGGGATGAAACTGTTTCTGAGCCTTGAGGTCCATGCATGAAAGGCTCTGAAGTGTTTGCCAGATGGGAGAAGTTCAAATAGACTGTGGCATGGATGAGTGGAATCTATGCAGATGCTGGTAGCCTTATTTGAGGCTGTAGTGTGTGCTATAAGTGTCCTCCAGGACTAGAAGCTATATCCCATAATCCTCAGCGCTTTCAACACAACCCTGTGATACCACAAACAGATAGAATGGGTTAAAGTACTCTCAGTGGTGCACTAAGACTAACAATGCTAAAGCAGCTATGGTATTTGGAGTAGTTTGGCCATTCAGTGCACCATTATATTGTTACAGAATGATTACAATCAAGTGCCTGAAATTGTAAACGATATGCAATTAATTTTGGTATATTTGATAAAGCCTGCATCATAGATGTGAATCTAAAAAAGAATGGGAAGCGACACAAAAACAGTAGCACTCACTGCTTTGATGCTGGGTACCGCCAGTTTGCAAAACCAAGCAGAAAAATGTGTACACATGGTGTGAGACTGCCATGAAAGTGTAAATGTCTTTACACCAAGTTTAGTTTTTATACATCTCGAAGTGAGTATAGAAATGGGCGTATGCAACATCCTCCTCTCTATATATTAGGTCTCAGGACTTTATTGGTTTGAAGCTCATACATGCCCACTTAATCAGCTCTCTAAGCCCTTAAGGATCTACTTGCTCCATGGGACTGATGCTGTAGTCATGGTCAGGATATCCATGTAGGTCCTAATTGCTGGCTGTTGAAGGCCAGACTTGATAAGTGGGCATCTGCACTGCCTCTTATCAGACTTCCTCAGTATGTTAGCATGTTCATGGCAAGAAAGAATAGGATGACTGAGATAGCACACCTTGTGATGATTGCTTTTTCCAACTTGTGCTACTCTAAACTTACTGACCCAGAGGAGACAGCTATAATAGTCCTGAATAAGGTCAGTGAATTTGCTAGGATATTATGCCAGTTCAATGCCATCTCACCCAACGTGTGGGTTATGAAACCGTAGGCATTTGTGAGGTCCAAACGCAGCTCAGCCAAGTTTCCCCTGTTCTCACAGGTTTCCCTGATCAAATGGGTGATCAGGCTAGTATGCTCCAAACACCCTGATACCTTTGAAACCCAGCCTTTCTGGACTATAGGAGTTCTTCAGGAGGAAATCTGTCAGATGCTAGACGTCTCCTTCTTCAAGATCCACACCATTTCTGCACAGCCTTACCCTTTCTCCAGATCACCTTCAGAATTCTACTGAGAATGTGGAGTAGCCTTTGTCACTGCTTATATCCCTTGTAGGGTACTCCATTTGATTCTGGGGCTGAACTTGCTCTTGGTTTCCTTCCTGGAAGGTTTTGGAAGTGGATGGATGAATGGATGGCATCTATGCTTCTCCCCTATTAAAAGACACTGAAGTGTTTCATGAATGACATATTTTCCAAGGAGTTTAACAGTCTTTTGCCTATTGGTCATCTCTTCTGTTATCATTTGTATAGATTACCACTCATTATAATTAACTTTGTTCCCCATTTTGATTTTATCATTGGTATGTTAACTCTTACTCTGCCCGTCAAATACTGAGCAAAGGTTACTACCTTAATAGCAAAGATGAGTGTTCAATAGATAGTACTTTCCTTTTTCTATTAAACATTCAACTTTGATTTGTGATATATTGGAAGGTGGGGCTTCTCTGACAGATTTTAAGCTGCATCAGTGGTCATTTAACATTTAGTCAATTTGGACCTTGCTGGATCCCCCATCCTCAATCCTCTACCTTGGCTTGTTATTGAATCCAATATTTCAGTAGATTCCTTTCAGATATTTCTTTCTCAGTTATTATATTAGATCCTACTCAAGTCTAGGCTTCATTATTCCATATCCTTTGCAAACTCGCCATAAGGTCAATATTTTTCTGGGTCCATGTCCAATTTGGTGCGTGCACACCCCTGTATTTCACAAATTGGCCCTACCTACTGCTGGTCATCCTATCTCTTTACCTCCTTGGTCTCACCAAGATATTAATTTCCTACAGGATGTTTTTGATGACAACAGGCTCCAAGCCTTCCAGTCACTGAGGACCTGTTTCAATGTTCCCTCTTCCTCCTACGAATTATACCTACAACAGGTCTGATCTTAATAAAAGTGTTGCTTCTTTATCCTCTTTGCTTCATTCTCATTTTCTCTATAACATTTCCTACTTACTCTTGTCTCCTAAAAACCAGTGGCAGCCATGTATATGATTCTTTTTAAGACATCATTAGAGTAGATTAGACTTTATTAATTCTTAGTACAGTAAAGTGATCTTCTCCCTGTTCCCCTTGTCTTTTGGAAATCAGTTTTTAAAAAGATTTTCTTTTCCTCAAAAATCCAAAATACCAGCATGCCCAATTCAAATATTTACACTGTTTATACCCAACTCCTTAAAAATGTTACATGTTATAAATCTGGCTAAGGATCCTAATTGTTATCTAAGCTTGCAGAATATACCGCACACACACTTATGCATAAGTTTTGGGACTGTCCAGCAGTAAAAGCTTCCTGCTCTACTGTCTTTCACATTTTGTCCACCATTCTCTGTTCCAGCATATCTCTTTTGCCCAAAATATCCAATCTTTTCAACCATTCCTTTTTTCTCCCTAGCTACCTTCCAGCAGAGTTTAATATTGTTGCAAAAAATGTGTATCTTGAAGGAAATCTGTTAATTTTCTTTCTTTCTCTCATTATAAATCATCCTTCTGCAATCTTCTTTTTAGAACTCTCCACATTAGCGATTTACAGGTCATCTCAACCCAATTTTAAGAGATGGAAGTCTGTGGTGAAATTGTTTATGGGTTAAATGGCAGATTGGCAGTGTTGCATCCCTACTTCTGATCCATTTTTAAACTGTTCTTGAATCTACCTTCTCTCTGGTTAGCTGTGTGATCCTACTACCTTTTGGTGTTTATTTACAGGGCTAGTTTAAAAAATTTTTTGGTGGGTAGGTCAGTTGCAGGTTCAGGGATGTTGCACAGTTGACAGTGGTGCTTGATTCTGAAAATTTTAATTCTCTTTTGTCAAACTTGATCTGAAAAAAAGAAAGTCCTATTCGAACATATAGGACATAAGAGCTCACACAATTCTGCTTCATCCACATTATTAAACTAATACAGTATTGTGCCTTATTCACATGAGCGCTATTACAAAATCTGCAGCCTGGTTATAGACATCACACCTGTAATTCTGTATATATTTACACTGAAGCATATACATAATTAGTAAAGCATCCAGTACAGTAACTGTGTAAAATGTGACATTTACAGTATTTAAATGTGCATCTCTCATCTTTCAGACTTTATTATATATTCTGAGTTCTTCTTCTTTCAGCTGGTCCCGTTAGGGGTTGCCACAGCAGATCATCTTCTTCCATATCTTTCTGTCCACTACATCTTTCTGTTACACCCATCACCTGCATGTCCTCTCTCACCACACCCATAAACCTTTGCTTAGTCCTTCCTCTTTTTCTCTTGCCTGGCAGCTCTATCCTTAGCATCCTTCTCCCAATATACCCAGCATCTCTCTTCTGCACATGTCCAAACCAATGCAGTCTCACCTCTCTGACTTTGTCTCCCAACCGTCCAACTTGAGCTGACCCTCTAATGTACTCATTTCTAATCCTAACCATCCTCGTCACACCCAATTCAAATCTTAGCATCTTTAACTCTGCTACCTCCAGCTCTGTCTCCTGCTTTCTAGTCAGTGCCACCATCTCCAACCCATATAACATAGCTAGTCTCACTACCGTCCGGTAGACCTTCCCTTTCACTCTTGCTGATACCCGTCTGTCACAGATTACTCCTGACACTCTTCTCCACCCATTCCACCCTGCCTGCACTCTCTTTTTCACCTCTCTTCCACAATCCCCATTACTCTGTACTGTTGATCCCAAGTATTTAAACTCATCCACCTTTGCCAACTCTACTCCCTGCATCCTTACCATTCCACTGACCTCCCTCTCATTTACACACATGTATTCTGTCTTGTCCCTACTGACCTTCATTCCTCTCCTCTCTAGAGCATATCTCCACCTCTCCAGGGTCTCCTCAACCTGCTCTCTACTATCGCTACAGATCACAATGTCATCAGAAAACATCATAGTCCACGGGGACTCCTGTCTAATCTCGTCTGTCAACCTGTCCATCACCATTGTGAATAAGAAAGGGCTCAGAGCCGATCCCTGATGTAATCCCACCTCCAACTTGAATGCATCCATCACTCCTACCGCAGACCTCACCACTGTTACACTTCCCTCGTACATATTCTGTACAACTCTTACATACTTCTCTGCCACTCCCGACTTCCTCATACAGTACCACAACTCCTCTCGAGGGACCCTGTCATATGCTTTCTCCAGGTCCACAAAGACGCAATGCAACTCCTTCTGGCCTTCTCTAAACTTCTCCATCAACATCCTCAGAGCAAACATTGCATCTACGGTGCTCTTTCTTGGCATGAAATCATACTGCTGCTCACTAATCATCACCTCACTTCTTAACCTAGCTTCCACTACTGTTTCCCATAACTTCATGCTGTGGCTCATCAATTGTATTCCCCTGTAGTTACAGCAGTCCTGCACATCCCCCTTATTCTTAAATATCGGCACCAGTACACTTCTTCTCCACTCCTCAGGCATCCTCTCACTTTCCAAGATTCCATTAAACAATCTGGTTAAAAACTCCACTACCATCTCTCCTAAACACCTCCATGCTTCCATAGTTATGTCATCTGGACCAACGACCTTTCCATTCTTCATCCTCTTCATAGCTGTCCTTACTTCCTCCTTGCTAAATCGGTTGCACTTCCTGATTCACTATCTCCACAATCATCCAACCTCTTCTCTCTCTCATTCTTTTCATTCATCAGCCACTCAAAGTACTCTTTCCAGGGATTAGTAATATATGTTAAACTTAAAATGGTTTAGTTTTGTTTTCAGAATGAAAGCAATATTTGCTTGATTTGTTTTTAAAACAATCACCTTTACTTTTTATGCAAGGCCAGTGTTGGCAGCATAATTTTCAGTCTTCCAGAACATTAACTTAATATATTGTATATATTGGAAAAGTAGGATAACACTGATTATGAAATTCATTTTAGAGTGAATTAAATCTACCCTTAACAGTAAATTAAAAGATAAATATTTATTTTAAGAAAGAATTATAGGAAGATAGCAATATACTGAAGATGAAGTCTTGAATTGTACATGTTAGGGGTGGCAAACTCTGATCCTAGAGACCCACAGTAGCTACAGGTTTTCATTCTAACCATTTTCTTAATTAGTGAGTAGTTTCTGCTACTAATTAACTTCATTTAATGTATTTGCTATTTAAGACTCAAACCCTTTAAATCAGGGCTGAGCAAAGTCAGTCCTGGAAGGCCGCAGTGGCTTGTTTTTTTGTTCCAACCCAATTGCTTCATGAGAAATCATTCATTGCTGATGAAGCACTTATAGCTCAAGTGACATTTTTCTGGTTCATTTTAGTTGTCTCACTTGTTAAGATTTTGAATCCTTAATTGCTTAGTGTAGTCTTAAAGAGCTGTATTCATTGTTTTAACTGCTCTTTATTAGCAATAAGCTGCAAATGACAATGGGACCAGCACTTCTCCATCTAGCTTGTCTCCATTTCCACCTGTGTGTATTCGTCATTAACTATTTGGTTTAATTAAGTACTCAGAAGGAATCTGAAGAGAAAGTGAAGAACTGAAAATGACTCATCTGTTTTAGGTTTCAAATCACTTGGATGAAACAAGTATCATTAGAAAGGAAAACAAATCTTTGATTTAATCTATGATCATAGTAGAGTTGATCATAGTAGAGTTAAAACACTGACAAACCACGAAATTAAATAAGAATAGTTACTGGTGAGGACTGGCTTCTAATTAAGCAGCTGGGTAGGAACAAAAACCTGCAGCCTCTACGGCTCTCCAAGGTTGGTGTTGGTCACCCCGGGATATGTTTTTTTTAGAGTTTTCATTTCAGCACTACTTTTATGTGTTTTAATAAAAAAAATGTCTTATTGTGGCACATTGGTGAAGTGGTTAGTGCCGCTGCCTTAAGTCTGGTATCTGGTCTCCCACATCCCAAAGACATTTATATCTGCTAGTTATTTTATAAAGCTAGTATAGTTAGACCTCCCATGTACAGAACACATTTTCTGTCTCTTTTCATGAGTGGCTTTCTTGGGAATGTTATTTAAAGATTAGGAAATAGACCCACTCTTTGCTCTGTCTTTTTGCCACTGTTACCAGATATGCAGATTCCAAAGTCAAGTGAATCAGTAAATCACTAAGTACATAGTAGATCAATTAATCTTTTCACCTACTGCATAAAATAATCTTGCATTCCCTCACACAGCCAACCTTAGTTCTTGTAGTAATTTTACTGTATCATATTCTCTGCTCAAACATGTTTGATAATTCATATGTTAGGGCACCAATAGAGAGCAGTGGTTAATTTAATTGAAATGAAAATGGAAAACATTTTTCAGACTAATGTTACTTGGAGACAGGACCACATTTCCCAGGTGTATAGTTAAAGCTAACCCCAATTAAATGAATGGTTGAAATATTTGTTTGGTATAACCAATTAGTGAATCAAACTGCCAAAATCGATGAAATAACCTAGTTTCACTTGTAAATTTTTATAGCAGAAACACTGTCTTTGTCAGTGACTCAGAAAAGGACTGTTTAAACAGTCAGATGGCTGTTGGCTTCTTGGTTAGTGAGGCATGAAACATGTGCCAGGAGTGTGTTAGTTCTTGGATTTAAACTTTGAACAGAAGGATCCTCTACTACCCAGCTGGCAGCAGAGTTCCTTGAGGAACCGAGTCAGGGTATTGTTTTCAACTCCTCCAAAAGCTTTCTGTCTGCAGTGTTCACTTTGACATATTAAGAATTATGCAGCATGATATCAACAAATTTCAAACAATGAAACGAGTGGATAAATATGAAGTTGTTCAAGTTAATTTACACAATAGTTTAATATACTTAGTGTTCTTATTTAAATTATAAGAAGCATTCTCTGCTGTCTCCAACTTCTTAATATTCTGAGTCTAGAATAGCAGTATCATCCTCTCTGTAACTGGTTAAACGGAGTTTGCTCACTCTAATCCTTTATATCATGGTTATAAAATGTGACTTAACTTGTCTCAAGCCTGAGCTTCCCAGAAAAGCACTGCTCTAATGTCCACGGTATTTTCAACTCACAGGTGCTCCCTCTCCCCCTCTCTCTGTTTCTTTTTGCTTTCCTTGTCGCACAAGGCCTGTAAGTGATCTTCTGGGAAAAAAAACACCTACTGGCACCCAAGCTGCCAAAATGACTGGCAAGAGAGATTATATGACCTTATGAACTTTTATAAATCTTATATATGAATATCAGATAACACTGGTCTGCACCAAAATCCTGCAAGTGTAAACAAATTGGCTTATTTTATAGCTGTAGGTGTGCTGAACCCCTTTCTGAAATTGGAATTTCTTTGCCACAAATTGTTTCTGCAAGATATCAGATTTAGTGAAGAACACCATTTAAAAAAAAAAATCATTGATTTTTTTAAAAATAAGTTATATTTGTTTTATGGTATGAGTATTTTTCATGCTCAGGATATTATTTGAGGTATATTTTGAGCTGCAAAATGGCAGTCTTCCTCATTCTTAACATTAGTAGAGGTGGGAATAACCCAAAATCAATTATTTGCTAAAACATTTTTGCTCTTAATTAGTATTTTTTTTCTCTCTTCTTATTGCTTAAAAACAGCCAGGAATTTATATATATAAGATTAAAAATATGTCTTTTTTATTGCTCAGAAGAGAGGAAATTGTTTAAATGTTTTTTACAGGAATATGTAAGGTCATGTTGATCCATCGATTGTTTTAACCAGTTAGCAGGTAAGCAAACTGTAAAAAAAATACACACCCTTTCTTTATTAAAAAAAAGAACCGTGTGCCACAATTTTCTTGGGAGTATACATTGAAGAATATGAAGCACTAGCTAAGGAACTTCACCCTTTCTGCCCAGCACTTGTGTACAATAAGTCTATAAAAATCCATTTCCTACATTCTCATTTAGAGTTTTTCATGGAAGCTGTCTCTGATACTTGGAGAGAGATTCCAAATGAAATGACGATACCAGGGCAATATAGAGGTCATTCATTTACACAATAATAAATTTTACCACCTAAAGTATGTTTTTCCAGAATGTAATTTGTTTGGTGTGAGAAAAAAAACTCTTCAGCACCTGGAAAAATAAGCAATTTGTGTTAACTGTTGTGATTCTACTGTGAACCCATGCTTGAAAGAATCTAGACACTGCTTTGAATGTAGTCATTCACTGGGATATTGCTGAAAAGCAAACTACCTCAGAAGAATGGACTCATTTTCTCTAAAGTCAAGAGCTTCAAGTTCACTAAGAATAAATACATTTCAGTCCTAGATACATTCTGGTCTGAGCTGGCTATTGGGCAGTACAAGTGGTAGATAATTGTATTCACAGATCTACATTACCCTTTTTCTGTAAAACCAAGTGGTCTGAATTTGATTTACTCAATCCAGCTAACCCCAGCCATCTGGATCTACACAACAAATGTGATTGTGACTCAACCATCCCAGAAACACAGGCATACAGTAGGTGTTCTATTAGACAGCAATTTCTATAAGACATGCTACAATTATTCAGAAATAAAGCTGGAAGGGAGAGAAGGAAAGTCTATGCTGTTTTAAATATAAGAATCTTTAAATGACCAGGAAGGGTAAAGGCACAAGAAAGATTAAGCAGTAGGCAGGGCTGTTAAGGTCTATTAGAATGGGAAATGGACTGTGGTAATTACCCATACTGATTTCAACCTCAAGTTCTGCAGAGAAGAACACGTTCACCTTAAATTCACCCTGCACTGTCAAGAAATGCTGGCAACATACTGCCCTCTCTACAGTACTGACATCTTGTGATTGGCAGCTACTATTTTTTAAGTACTTCTGCATTGATTTTGCACCAGCATGAGATGGCTAACTACTCTGTGTCTTCAAGCAGAGTCCTGTAGCCTTTGTGTCATTTGAGCATATATTTTTTTTTCTGGTTACTAATTGATCAGCAGGGCCATTTATACACAGTGTCACACAAATGAGACATACTCAGATAAAGGTTTGGGGTAGCCACCCGTATAATCTGGTATCCTGGCTGCAAAGTCGTTTTTATGAAATAAACGGCACTGATGTGCGTACAATTGAGTCCAAGACAAGACTGAGGAATTAGGAAAAAGGGCAGGGTTTTAAAGGGGAAGACAGGAAGTGAGGTCATAAGGATCAGGGTCGTGTTCATTCCCCATTGGTTCGAGCCCGGACGTGACGTCAGTGGGGCCGGAGCCAGTAAGGTCTCCTTCCATTGGCTCGGTCTCGGAAATTATGTCACGAGAGCCAGGTGGAATCTCCCAGGAATGGTCTGCAGGCAAGAGAGAAAAAGAGTCAGTGCACTCTGCCACCTCCCGGCATGTCTTAGAACTGCCGTCACTCAAGCCCTTTAGCTGCCTCCCATGCGCGCGTGTGTGACAACAGACAAACATAACGTGATATTAAGCATTACATCATATTGCATGGAAATGATAGTGGTGAATTGGTTGGCACTGCTATATCACATATTTGAATCCTAAGTGTGCCTGTTCTAAACATTGAGTGTACATGTTCTCTTAGTACCTGCTTTTTCTTCTGTTTTCTTTCCAACGTCAAAACTTGTGGGGTAAGTAAATTAGCGAATTCAGATTTTCCCTTTTGTGGATGTGGTTGGTGTGACTAAGCCTTACTCAGATCTGGTACACTGTCAGGCCTGCTTCCTGCCTTCCTGTCATCTATTTTAATTTTGCTTGGATATTTTCCAGACCCCAGGACCCTAAATCAGATTAAGTGGGAATGTTATATTATGTTGCCTTGTTACAATGTCCATGATTTTTTTCAAATCATATGTGAATGTACAGTAATTAATAAATTATAATAGCCCACTGCCTAATGAATACATGGTTTTAAAAGTAATGCATTCTCTGAATAGATAGAATGAATTCAAAATCATTTACTCCCACACCAATTCTACTGGAAGCAATTAGGTCCTGTTATATATGCAAGTGTCAGACATAAGAAATGAACTTTCATTGCATGTCAACCATAACCCTGTAGAGCCTTCTGCAGTTCATCAAGGGAATGTGCCATAAATTAGGCTTTTCTAGAGCTGTGCGTCAGAGAAATCAAATTACCAAAGAACAAAATGAGTGTCTGTGCTTTGACAAATAGGCCGATTGTAAATTATCAATTCATGGCCTCAGAATATCTAAGGGAATGTTGGACAATTATTTATATATAAATAAGCTGTAAGTTTACCCCAAATCAAATTCTTCCTCTGTACTGTACATTCCTATAATAAAATCATTCAGTAGAATGTGTGCAAATTCAACCCTGAAAAAATGAAATCTCTAAAGTATTGGAATTTTCTTATTTGCATGTTTCCAGGACTCTGGCATTACTATTCTGATTTGTTTTACCCTCATGATTCCATGTTGAGCAATAGCTGCATTACTGCCTGTTTTATCTATTACTTAAAGGTGGTTAGAGTAATCCTGCAAGATAACACAGATTTAGACCCATATTATTACTAGACCACTATGCTACTGACACTCATAGGGCTTGATTGCATTGGGAAAAAAAGGTAGCACAGTCATTAGCTCTACTGTCTCACAACTGCATGGACATCTTGTCAGGCCACTGTCAGTGTGAAGTGTTCCTATTTTCTATCCGTATGACAAAGACATGCATATAACATTAAATACTAATTCTAAAATGACTTGGTGTGATTAAGTATTAGCATGCACCAGCCAGTGAGTAAGTGTGGTCTATGATGGATCGATCGGCATTTGACATTCAGTTCCAGTTTGGTTCCTACCTCACATGGGATGCTCCCTAGATAGACTGCAGTGCTTTACAGCTCAGATAGAAAGACCGCAATTTTGAAAAAATGGATGGAGGTAATCTCAGAACAGCACACTTTTAAATGTGGATATAGAGGTATTTTTTGCCCTTTTGGAATACTTAGCTCAAACTAAACATTTTTACAGTCACCTACAATTTCCATCTCTGCCATGACTAATTTAAAAACAATTTTATCCAGAGGTAATTTGATTAGCAATAGAGCTATAGAACATTTATTTAGATTTACATTTTTTTATACATAATATGAAGACAGTGCAAGAGCGTCACTCAGGACTATACAGAGATTCAGCAGCAATAACTGCACCGGCAGCTTTGTGATTACAGTTCAACACCTTAAATCTTAAGTCATTCTGCTTCATTTTTGCAGAAACTTTGTATTCTGATGTTATATCTTGTGCCAGAGTGTCTCGGTGATTGGCACTGGTATTCCATAGATCTAAGGACTATATTTTCTTTCAGAATGTTCAGATTCTCCCAGAATTTATGTGGATTTTATTCAGAACTTTATGTAGATAAAACTTTATTTGTCCCCAGGAGGAAATCAGCCTTTTTACAGAAACCTTTAAATAAATAAATAAATAGTAGATAGTAAATAGTAATACATCTATATACGCACATACACTATAGTCTGAACATACATCAGAATGACTAAAATGGAAGAAAATTTAAAAAAAAGAAAAACTTCTGGCATGGCAATCCCAGTCACAGTGAGGCATTTTGCATTTGGACTACTCTTGGTATAAAGGAGTCCCAGTAGCGTTTCTTGACACACTTCTGCTGAAAGACTTGTTGGCTGAAAGTCCTTAGTGTTAGTGTATCAGAGAGAGGATGTGTAGCATTGTTCATTCTCTCTTTTGTTGCTACTTCCAGGGGGTCCAGTGTGTGTCTCATAACTGAGCCTGTCCTTTTAATTAACTCAGTTATTTGCAAATAAATAATCTGAAACAAAATGATCTGGTGGCTCAGCTGCCAGTGTTCATACTTAAAATCTTCAGGGGCTCAGGTTGGACATTGAAAAAGAGGAAGGATGAAATTTACTTCACAGGACTACATGTTACTAGAAGGACTACATGTTTTTTCCTATTTGAGAAGTATTACTGACACATCCCTAGTATTCAGAGTTAAACAGGTAATCATGTGCAGTTAGGCACACTCACTGGTACCATTCAATCCACAGATGCCTCGTTAGGACACGCAAACCTCATGCAGACCCTGGCACTGTGAGGCAGGAATGACATCTCAATGCTACCACTCTGCCAGTGTTAACACATCTGTGCTAAACTTATTAAACTTTAATCTTATTAAAACTAAATGTATACTTGTAACTTTTGTTTAGTTCTTATCATTTGATTGCAAGCTTGGTGTGTGCCTAACCTCTCCATCAATAGCTGCCACTAGATGACCAAAACATCCACATGCCTGACAATTGCAGTAGGAGGCAACATCGTTGCAAAATAACACTTTTGTGAAATTTTGAATTTTTTTTTGAACAGCATAATATTCCTTGGTTTTGATACCGTCTTCTCATGAATGTGCTGTGGAAGGAGATCTCTGAGGAAGACAGTTCAATCAATCAGTCTTTATTTAGTTACAGATGAGTACATGGATTCTACTTTCCAAGGCAGAAGTGCAAAGTTCCCCTGTTTCTATCGGCTTTTAATATCTTTCTTCCCTCCCCCTTCCCCTTATTTATCAATATGTTTATCTAAGCATTTAATTTTACATTGCGTGAATTGGCTAACCGTTTCAATTTTGTGTACATTGTAGATGGGGCCCTAAAGAAGGAAAAGAAATTTTTCCTGTGTCTAATGGACGAGCTCCGAAAAAAGGAAATTGTCCTTGGTCAACTTACTGCACCCTGTCTTATGACAGATGCCTATATGAATAACCTGCCGTTATAGCAAAACAGCTTTGTTAGTTTTTTTATCCCTTAGTAACTTTTTTTTCTTTCACACTACAAAAAAAAAAAAAAGAATGAATGTCTGTTTTAACTTCTGTGTAAGAGCCATTTGTTAGTTATTAAGGTTATGTTAAGTTGATAGAAGTATTTTAGTTAAATTAAAATTTTTGACTATATATTAGTGCATATTCAATAGGGGGTTCTATTTTAATCCCTACCAGTTAAATTGTAAATGAAGTATTCTAATTTATTTCTTATCATTTTGATTACAGACTAGTTCAGTTTAAGATCTGCCTTGCAGTTGGTAAGGAATGGCAACCAGTTTCAAACTATACAGAACGTATTGAACATAACAAATGTGTTGAATGTGCTGAGGTACTATGTTGAAGCCTAGGTAATGAAACAGAGAAGAAAATGTTTCTTTTTTGCCTGTGTGTGTAATGACTTTTTCCTGAATTTTGTTATTTGGTCCTTCTTTAAATTTTCACTGAACCTTTTTAAAACTAACTTTATTGAACTGAGAATTTCTTTTGTTATGAGTTTGACTGGATCCTACCCTGCCAACTCAGTAGCAACTTGACTTTGGAAACCTAGAAAAGATGCAGCTACACTCTATATTTTAAACAACTCTTGAACCAGGCAGAAAAGCTCAAATGTTTTCTTTGCCAAGATGTATGTTATGCTTTTATACCCACCTAATTAGATTTTGAGCATTTCAGGTTACTTCTTTCTGGTAGATGTACATGTATCAGATACATAATAACTTTATATGTTTCATACTGGTACATAAAAGATGGAAAAAGTACCAACACTACTCAAAAAATGTAATTAGTTTGTGTCTCCCCATTGTTAATTGCCTAAGCTAAAGTCTTGAAATTAGGAAAGGTCAGAAACTTTACCCATAATTCTTTCCCTAGTTGTCTTGATCCACAGTCCAAACTTCAGAGGCCTTTGGGAAATTAGATATTCTTTATAATCATTTGTGGTCTGTCTACTTGCCTATCACTACTATGATCAAAATGTACAGTATTATTTTGATGACTGAAAGATTGCATGTATATAGTAATATTTAAAAAATGAGTTAATCAGAATTTCATTGTCAGCAGTCAAGATTATTACAACAAATTACTGTGTAGCCTTCCAGTTGTTTTCATAAACTGAAACAATTTTATTCAAAGGGCTTCTGTAAGGCTTCCGGCACATTTCTAACACATATAAAACATTGGCAACATGGAATTCTTGTATTTAAAAAATGGCCTCTGTAACAGTTGAGGTGGTTATCGACCTCTTGAACCCTCAGGTACCACGCTAGACACCAGGTGAAAGTACAGGTACTATTCTTTTTATTATAAATACGTGCACTAAGCACCCTCCACTCCACACTACTCATACAAATATCAATTCTTTCTCTACACAATTCTCTCTCTACACAATACTCTCTCTCCTCCTCTCCCAGACACTTAGCCACCCTTCCTCCCGGCTCAGCTCAGTGTCTGGGCTTTCCCACTGTTCTTTTATACCCCCTGACCCAGAAGTGGTTCCTGTCCAACAATCCACAAGTCCTCATTGCTTCCGGGTCAGAGTAAAAGTCCCTTTCCTCAACCCAGAAGCACGTCATTCCTTCTGGTCATGTGATCATGACACACTTCCGGGTTATAGGGCACGTAGCAGTCTGAAAACCTCCCTACAGCGGCTCCCAGTGGTCCCCATGGTATCCAGCAGGGCTGTGTATACAAACTACAAGGTCCATAAGGCCCTGCTGGAATTCGGGGAACCTCCATGCTGTTGGGAGCGCTCCACCTGGCGGCCTGGAGGTGTGGGCCGGAATATTTAGCCGGGCATCCATCACACCTCTTATAAAATAATTCATTATATACTGCATTACTTCGCTGCCCTCTTTCCTTCTCTTAAAATCAGATATTTCAGTTTCAGAGTGAGAGCTTTAGCTCCATGAACTGCCTTTTCCAAGGCAACTCATAGCCCGTGTTCTATTTTACCTTTAGGTGTAGGCTAATGTCTTATCAACTTATACATCCTTATCATTAGCACATCTACAGTAATTGTTGTTATCTTCTTCTGTTTACTTGCCCTCTGCATTTACAATACTTTTCTGTTAGTCCTTAAGCTGTGCTTCATAGTTATGGGTATATATAAATGTGCAAAAGTAATAAAATAGAATATTATTAATTATAATAATTATTAAAAAAAAATTATGTTTATTTTTAATAATTTAATTCCTTCACTAATTTTTTTTTTCTTTTTATTTATTTATTTAGGAGATCCAGTACAAGGATCTTAGGTGTCACATTTCCATGTCATTCACTGAGTCTAAGGCTGAACTGACCTTTATCACATAACTGGTAATAAATCTATTATTTTTAATAAGAAATCTCAAGGTCTCTACAAATAGATGCAGTATGTTAGTAGTGCAACTTGGTTTATTTGTGAATTGATAAAACATCTCTCATTCTTTGCCAATGAAGACAACCAAAAAGCCTTTCCTGACAATGATCAATGCAAGGTCACACTGGAAATATTTGACTGATATGGGACTGAAACCTCTTAACCTGCCTGCCTGCTCTCTACTACAGTTACAACATATGAAATATATTAAAAAGCGCATATCTGTGTCATATTTCTGCTGTGTTACAAATCACCTTGAATAATTGCCAAATAGGAAACATTTACCACTTCACAGGCCCTATCACATCTTTTCAGTGTAATGTCAAGGATGTACTTAAAGCCTTGGCTGCAGATATTTGGCTTTGTTCATATCAACTGTGGCACTGTCAGTATCTGTAGTTTTAATGTAATTGCTGCCTCATAAACCCTGGAAATTGCTTTTTTTTCCTTTACTGTTCAAAAGCTAAAATTGGCATGTATATGTGTTGTTCATCCTTTGCGAATTTCTAAATTCACTATGGAAACGAATGATTGAAAAAAACTGAAAAGAAAAATGATATGTGCTCACTACAAAATAATATCTATACACTCTTGCCCCCCTGTGATCCAGAATTTGGGTTTGATAAATATAGGCATTATTCATCAGTGTAAACTAGTGAGTATGTTATTTACTCTAACCATACTCTTAAACAAATTATTACATGATTTATGGATGCTGTGTGACAAGACAAGAAAAGATACACACACCTAAATACATTCTAAATTGCATTCAAAGCTCTTATGAGCTGAGTATAAATGGAAGATAAACAGACAGGAAAACATTGTGGTTCTTTTAAGACACTTGTATGCTTTTCCATCCTCAATAACAGTATGGCATTCTTTATGGGTTGTCTCTGATTTGCAAAGGTGAGACTATGCTCACTATATCTCATTTGGTATTGCAGTCATCTTTGAGAATTGCATTTAGACTAGCATTGGCACTGGTCTATCAAGAACTGATACCATTTCATCTCCATAATAAAGTCTGCTTCTCCCATAAGAAATAATGTATACTAGATTTGTATGTAAAGTCCAATCTGTATAAAAAATGTTTATGACAAGAGGTTTAGAACCTGACCTACTAACATTGGCTACATTGTCAATTCATACATTATCATTGAGAAATGTTTATGATAGAGTCAATTAATTATAATATTGAATTAGTTTATTACCATTTGTTTGATAGTGTACTTTTCAGAGAGCATCCCAACTTGAAGAACCTAAAAAATAAAAATGAGGGCCAAGTTATATATAATGTGTAATTTATAGTCTACATCAGGCACGTCAAACTCACTACCATTGGTGGGCTGCTTCGACTGCCATATGTGCGTCAGCGGGCCTCAATGTAACAAATACTATTATACAAAGTTACTGTAGCTTTCTTTCCAATACTGAAAAGTTTAAAGAAAAGCAATTTATTTCCATACAATCTCCGTACAACAGCGTACAATTAAGAGTCTTAGTCTCTTAGCTTGGTCCTTATATTACTATATTACATTCATTGTTTATATAGGAGCCTTACAGTATGAGATTTATTTCTTTTGTCCCAACACTTGGTATCTCTTGTTAGTAACCAGTTTGTCAATATCAGGCTTGAAATCTTGTGCAGCTGCAACTTTTATGAGGGATGAAAGGTGCTCGACGGAAGTCTTGAGCGATGTGGGGTTTTGGTAGCTTTCATTAACGAAAACAATTGCTCATAAAGGTAAGTACTTCCGCACATAGGCAATACTCTCGATGCCAAACTTAAGGATCTACACATACGAGGATGGCAGGTAAGCATACAAGCCTGGCACACCAACTTCGTTGTATTTTGCCTTCAGAATAGAATCTGACTGCAGTTCAATCAACTCCATTTGGATATTCTCAGGCGCATTCTCAACGTTGTAAGAGTATGGTGACGTAAACAGCGGAAAGTCCTGTTCGTGTGAACTGAAATCACGAAAACGCTCACTGAATTCATTGCTCAGTAATTCAAGTTGGAAAACAAATCTTCCAAAAATCTAATTTTACTTTACTAAGTTTACTTCAAAGCTTATATTGTAAAATAAGCCGATATGCAAAAAGCCCCCTGACCTACACTAATTTTACAAACTCAAAATCACTAAAATTTGTTATTAAACAACTCACCAACTTCTCGCGTCCACTTCAGATCTTCAGCTGTAGTCAGCACTAACTGTTCGTTACAATACTAGCACAAAATTACATAAAACTAGAGCAAAAAAACGTGAAAATATGTGAGCTATTACTACACGTGATGGTCAGTTCTGCCCAGTGGCCAGTCTCAGCAGCCCAGCCAGTAACGGCTCTAGGCTCGTGGTGGCCCTGGGCAGAGAAAGAATCGGTGTACCTTTGCGTGTCCGTTGCGGACATTGCATAGCTGCCTCGTGCTCATGACACGCTTCTATATGCGCGTGTCCGTAACTTGAAAACCAAGTGGCAGCCCATGATATTCTGATTATGGCAGAACATTATACTACTACATATAGCTTACTGCTCTGACTCAATCGATATTAGTAAATACAGCGTACTAATTAACAAGAAACACAATGTTTTTTGGCCACATTGCCGTCAGCTGTGTCGTTATTTTCTCTTTCTGTTTTATATTCAATGTATATTGGCGTGGCGGCACTGTGCAAGTGCACAGTTTGCACATGCCTAAGGCTGCCCCTGCTGCAGCCTAGCACTTCAGTTGCGACGTCGCGGCTCATTAACTTTGGACAAGGCTCGTTGCTATACAGTACTAGCAAATGACGTTTCCGGTACCATAATGCCATGGGAAAACGCGCTTTTGTCAGAAGGCAGAAGTAAGAAAAGTCAATAAGTAACACCGAAGATGCAGAATGATTCAATCACAAATGATAGTAATCATTTTGTACAAGTTTAGTGCTAACTAGGATCTGTCATGCGGGCCGCATGCGGCCCAGGGGCTGCGTGTTTGGCATGCCTGGTCTACATAGAAGATGATTTCTGGTTGACTAAGAGAAATTGTGAATTGCAATTGTATAGTAAACATTGTTGCTGAACCCGATTGTTGCACCTTTAAATTATTTTAGAATATCAGTAAGGTTGTTCCTGTGTTTATGTCAATGTGTCCAGCCCATTCAAGTTGGATGTTAACTTACTGGTCTTGGTACAACATACTGAGATACGAGTTCCATTTTCTCTCAACAGATTGTTTAAATGATTCTGTGGACTGGACTGTTGTAAATAAGTGACATTGTTTTATGTCAGTGTATTTATGAGCTACCTCAGATGCCCTTTCCATCACTTCTGAAGAGAATGTACTTAAGAGAATCACATTTAATATCTGAGAATTGCAGTTAGGTCTTGTGGATACCTGCAGGGCAGCAAGAACCAAACTGATTTTGCCAAAAATGATTTTGTTGAGCATCCATTTAATAAGTTTCCAATGCAATAAAAAAAGTAAAATATCTGTAAACTATTACACAAGTGCTGTTTCAAAAAGTAGATTTGAAAATAACAGTCTGATAAACCAAAGGATATTTACAGTAGTTCTTAGTCCAAATCTCTATTGCCATAGCACATGTACACTTCTGTATGACAAGTGTGATTTCATCCACAACTACTCTGTTTATGTCACTCTGATTCACAAGCTGTGGCTCTGTTGAATTACTGTATGTGGCTATTTGGTATTGATAGTGTATTTGGTAAGTTTGGCTGAAGTGTTAATTAAATGCTGTGCAGATTTACTAAACATTTTCTAAAGGATGTGTTATATTGTTAAACATCCTAAAATATCATGCCTTTGGTGGTTGATTGATTTTTTTAGACGTGCTTTGTCTATGTCAGCTTATTTTGTTCTGTAAATGGTGAAAGAGGGGCACCTGAAACCTGAGGTGCCAGACATATACCTACAGTATGCTTAAAATTAAACATTTATCACAGCAATACATGACAATCATGTAGAGTTATTACAATACAATTACCTGTAGAACACAACTTCTTTATGCTTGATATTAATTTAGACTAGGGGGCTTGCCCCCTGCTCGATTTGTTCGCCCAACTCCTCCCATTCCCCCTTCCCCCCCGGTGCGCTAAGCTCCAGCCACTTTGTGTCTTTGCCGCTTACGTAGTCAAGAAGGGGGGGTGGGGGGTGTGGGGGCTGAACAAACGCTGGTGAAATGCGGTCTGATCTGCTGCCGAGCTGCATGTTCTGCTTGTCACACTGTGCGTTAAAGTGTCTCTTGCGGGACGTCAAATTGTCTTCCAAGAAGATCACGTATCGTCTCCTTCCAAGCCTTCCAAGATTTTTTTTTTTTGTGATAGAGAGATATTTTAGTGCTGTTAAAGTCACTACTATTAATAGGGTTTATAGTATTATAACATTTACACAATCATTTTTTTATTTATTAAGAACATTTTCTGTGTTGGTGAGTCTTAATTTAGCTGCTTCAAACAACATGCATTTTAACACAAATGTAGGCAGAGTTTCCAGGGCGACATGAGGTGTCCTATGTTTTTCTTTGTCCTAGGTTCAGCTTAAAAACTATGATTCAGATTTCCTCTATTATATTTTTGCAAAATTTGAAAACAAAAAAAAATATATTTTTAAACACTCAGATTTAGTTAATCCCACATTTGTATTTCCAAACCACCTGTTCCTGCCCACAGTACGTACAACCCACACCACAGAGTATTAAATTGGGTCTTGTCGGTCCTGTGAGAATGTATGCTTCTGTGTGGAACTTAAGTTATTTTGGCTGGATACTCATACTTTACTACCCTTTATATTGCTTTATTTAGATTGTAAGTGAAGCCAGACTTCTCCCCATTTTGGTCTTGCAAAATTCTCAGATTAAAAAAGCTTTAATTACTATGTTGTGTTCCTATCCAAGTTCATTTTTTGTATTTATTTTTGTATTTAAATTTACCAATTGCTCTAGCATTCTCATTTAACTTCCCTTTTTGAAACTATAACAAAGGTGTTTAATAGGTGTTCAGCAGGCTCCTATCAATTATGGAGAGTCCACTGCATCCACTAAACAGTGTCATCTCTAGACAGAAGAGCAGCTTCAGCGACAGACTGCTGTCACTGTCCTGCTCCACTAACAGACTGAGGACATCGTTCCTCCCCCAAACTATGCGACTCTTCAATTCCACCCAGGGGGGTAAACATTAAAATTTAACATTATACAAAGTTATTGTCTGTTTTTACCTGCATTATGATCAATCTTTAATTTAATATTGTTTTTTTGTATCAGTAAGGTGCTGCTGGAGTAAGTGAATTTCCCCTTGGGATTAATAAAGTATCTATCTATCTATCTATCTATCTATCTATCTATCTATCTATCTATCTATCTATCTATCTATCTATCTATCTATCTATCTATCTATCTATCTATCTATCTATCTATCTATCTATCTATCTATCTATCTATCTATCTATCTATCTATCTATCTATCTATCTATCTATCTATCTATCTATCTATCTATCTATCTATCTATCTATCTATATTGACCTTACTATGCAAAATACACCTTCCAATGTAATGGCAACATTTGTGTAACTATCTTTTCTATCTTCCCTCAGATTTTGTTAATCTCTCAAATGAAGCATCCATATATTATTTAAATTCTCTTTTATTTTTATGGCCAGCCCTCCACCATCAACAAGTTAGTTACTACCTTGACTAGATTTGCTAATTTCCTTGCATTATTTCCACTGCTATCGTGTCATTTTTTCAGAAACTCGTGTGCCTCTGGGTTTATTATTATTTTTATTTTTATACTTTTATTTCGTTATATCTTAATGTGTACTGTCATAATGGTGCCATTGCTAACTGAGGTATAGCATAATGTCAGCGCTCTTGAACTATAAAAAAGAGTGGTACATACTCACTGGTAACCAAATTATGGATCTTCTAAGAAAGGACTCACAGGAGCTATAGTACTAGTTCATCTAAGAGGGAAAAAAATAATTCATTAGTAAGGTAAAAAAACTTATGAAAGTGGCTCTGACTATGAATTTGGCACCATTTTTAGACCACAGTGAAAGATTCTTTGACTAACCTGATTCAGACCTCTGCTAGCTATTTGACAGATTATGCTGTCTGGACATCCATCCATCCATCCATTATCCAACTCGCTATATCCTAACTACAGGGTCACGGGGGTCTGCTGGAGCCAATCCCAGCTAACACAGGGCGCAAGGCAGGAAACAAACCCTGGGCAGGGCGCCAGCCCACCGCAGGGCATGCACACACACACCCACACACCAAGCACACACTAGGGACAATTTAGAATCGCCAATGCACCTAACCTGCATGTCTTTGCACTGTGGGAGGAAACCGGAGCACCCGGAGGAAACCCACAAAGACACGGGGAGAACATGCAAACTCCACACAGGGAGGACTATCTGGACATTTTAAGGTTTTTGTTTTTTAAGTTTGTCTTAAAGTCTTTGGAAACTTCTTCTATCCATGTTATGCTTTCTGATATTGATGATAAAATAATGATTCATCCACTTTAGGCCCAAGACTTACTGTTACTGGGGTTAAAACACACATCAATTGCATACAGTATGACTTACTTTTTCAATACAGCAGATTTATTGATGACACACAGGAACTCCTTAATAATTCATACCACTCCAGGGGTATCAGCAGTGCCATGTAGCTTTTAAAAAGAACTGAATTGGTTGAAAACTTCTATCTCTGGTCTGATGGTCCTAATCAGTGTGCACTTCTCTCTTACCCTTGACTCTTACTGGCCCAACTCTTTCTATCAGATGTCATGCAGGCTATTTCCTATATTTTTGAAGAGTACAGCAGAAGTCTGATCTTCAGGTATAGAAATTCTGATATGAAGGTGCTATAAAATTGAACTGAAAGTTAACATCCAATAAATCTGGCAATGTAATAATTACATAAAGTTTTTTGGGGCAAGATCTTTTTCAGTTATTGGTTACTGCACAAAAAATGCAAAGACTTATTTTTTATGTTAATTGGTGCCTCTAATCTGGTCCAGGGTCAGTGAGTGTGAATGAGTACATGAGTGTAGCTGTGATACACTAGCACTCCCTCTAGATTTAGTTCTTGCCTTGTATCGAGTGTTACCATGTTAGGGTCTGAACCATCACTTTGATCCTGAAATAGATTAAGTAGTTTTGATGATGGTGAATAAATCTCTAGATAGATAAAAATATAGTTATTTTACTGCAGATTCTCTAATAACTCATCCCTGTGTATCTGTAGAGAATGTAACCTTCACATTCTCTTTGTATCTCCTGTATAATTCTTATAATGACAAATATTAAAGGTGATAATTAAACTTGTCTGATCAACGTCTCTGTATAAGATACTGTAATACATTCATATTGCTCCTCTCTCCATTTATTTTTTATAACATCAACTCTCCACTGTACATCTGTTTTGTCATGTTACAGGTGTATATATTGTGAACCAAATGACATTTAAACTAAACAGAATAAAGAAGAAAACAAAAAATTTAATTTTAAACCAAATAATTGAAGATATTGAATTTTGTTGGGGTTGCAGATATTCACAGAAAATTGTCTCTTTTTTTATAACTTCAAATGATAGCCTGATATGTCCATACAAATAAACACTGTCACACACGTGCGATTAGGAGGCAGTCAAAGAGCCTAAAGGTGAGTGAACTATCGCGAGATATGGGTGTCATGTGGTACTTACCTGGATCTCTTCTTTCCACAGAAAACCAGAAGAAAAATAAGTGCCTCCGCTTCCGGGCATCAAAATGGCCGCCACTACGTCACTTCTGGCCATCCTCAATGACATCACTTCCGGCTGTTCAAGATCACATCACTTCCGACTCACTAAGATGACGTTACTTCCGTTTCCTGTTTCTAATGTCAATTCCTGCCAACCACTTCCTTTTCCCATAATCCTTTTTGTATAAAAACAATCCATTTTTCAATTTAAACTGTCAATTGTGCTTTGCAAATTTAAAGTCTTTTGATCTGTTTTTTTCATATATATTGTCTTAGGGAAATATACGGGGACGGTCCCCAAACCTTTTTTCTTGTTTTTGACTTGTTTTTTCGGGATATTCCTACAACACACAGTTCGGAAAAGTTCGACAAAATACCCTGTGGGATATGGCCGGCCATTCATCCCGGCCAATACCCCCAGGCCGCCAGATGGAGCCCTCCCTGTAGCATGGCGGTGCCCTGAAGGCCAGCAGGGAATCCTGGACAATAGAGTTTCTATTCACAACCCTGCTGGATACCATGGGGGCCACCAGAGGACGCTACAGGGAGGCTCAAGGACTTGTATGTCCCCTATAACCCGGAAGTGCGTCTAAGTCACAGCGACAGAGGGAATGACGTACTTTCGGGATGAAGAAAAGGAGTTTTCACCTGACCCGGAAGTGCTGGGAAGTCACATGGACTGAGGGATCAGAAGCACTTCCGGGTCATGAACTATAAAAGACTGTGAGAGATCCCAGACGGAAGAGCCAAGTTGGGAGGAAGGGTGACTGAGCTGCTGGGTGTGGAGGATAGTGTATTGGATTATTGAGAATTGTATTGTTTATTGAGTATTGTGGAGTGGAAGGTGCTTTGTGCACTATTATTATAATAAAGTCAATATTTTGGACTTTTATCTGGTGTCTGCCGTCTGATCTGAGGGTTCAAGGGGACGACAGCGCTATATAAATGCAAAGAATTATTAATTATTATTATTATTACAACCCAAACATTTGAGCAAAATGCCACTAATGTCATCTTGAATTTAGGTATCATTTCTTAACACATTTTTTGTGCACTGTTCCTGGAGGCACCACAACATCAGGCTGATGCATGGAACAGACGTATTAAGCCCCCACTTCATCCCAAAATCAATTTAATGTTAAGGGAAAGGAAGTTACCACATCATTATCACCATCATCAGAACAAGAATCTGTAAGTCCCAGGAAAAGTAAGCCATACTCCTCTCAGTGTGCTGACAGTGAGGGTTTTAATTCTTTTTCGAGAAAAAAAAACGTCTGAGTGGCATGCAGGCTGGGTGGCACACAAATTTCAGTAAGACAGCAGTGAGATGTTAAAAATACCAAAAAAAAAAAAAAAAAGTCTACTGAACCATATACTTACCATGTATACATTTTACGTCTCTCTTGCTGTGTCTAAATTAGAATATTCTGGCTCAGCAACTGTTTAATTAAAATATTTTATGCCTGCTCTTCTGCTTTATTTGTTTTCCTGCACTCTATCTGTGTTTGGATGTTTACATTTGAAAATGACCTTATCATACACAGCTTAAAATAAATGTTTTTCATCATGTCCTGCAGAACCTGATATGAATTAAAATGCTTTTCTTAATATAGCCTTTGTGTGTATTTAGATCAATAAAGAGTACTATTGAGGTACCAAACCCATCCTATATATGTCTAGAAAGAACACAGATGTGTCACCAATAAGGTCCTTTGTGTCCTTATTGTCAGCAATGTGCTCTATTATGGCTTGGGGTTGTTGTTCCTGATCCATTAATGCTGTTGTTCTCTGCACCCATCTCATCTCCATCTAAAGATCAGGCAAACAAAAGATCAGGGTTACGTATCCTCCACTGACTGCACAATGTTATCTCTGATGTCCTTCTCCTACCCATAGAGTGTACCATGATGGAGGGTGATGGACTCTATTATATTAAGTAGTTTGATTCCTGACATTATGAGGGAGTATTAAATGTTTTGGTGTGGTTTACCAGTTTTCCCTTTAATTAAAGATTTTTCCTTTCCAATATTAGCTGTTCTACCTATTAACTACGGGGAAAATATATTTTTCTCCTGTTCACCAAGCATATAAGCTAAATCTATATGTCAAATTGTAAATATAGCATAAATACAGCATCTATGGCTGGCAAGGTCACTTCAATCACTAGTGATATATGGATTATCAATCATTGAAACATAAATACTGTATTTTTGGAACACAAACTCCTAAACAAACAGCAATACTTTACTATCATCACATAGTCTACTCTCTGTCCTGTAGTGTAATAACTAACAAGTTTAAATAGCAGAGTCCAGACTGGAAGATATTAGGATTTTTGTTTTGTTTAAATTTGCCTTTATTTAGGTATACTGTCAGTTTTTCTATTGCATCAATCAAATGGAATTTGGTGGTGGCATACCTAGAATTTGATGAGCCCTGATGCAAAATGTTAATAGTAAAGTCTTTCTAAACAGTAATGATTCACTTGCTATGGTTCCCACAGCCCCAAGGGCCTAGTGTAGAACTGCCCCGCATTCTGCTTGTAGTTATGCCTATTAGCATTTGGTATGGCATTCTCAACAGCAGTGCTAATGTTTGCAATGCATCATTTATTGGAATGAAAGATGCAATGCATTTTCTAATTACATGCATTGTAAAATAAATTCCAATTGGTGGCACATAACAGAAATTACTGCTGATATGCCCAACAGAATATAACTGCCGGGTGGAAAGAAAATGGTTTATATTCTTTAAATAAGCATGGATTGTGATTGAACCAAAACTCAGCATGTAAAATATATTGAATATCCATCCATTATCCCACCCGCTACATCCTAACTACAGGGTCACGGGGGTCTGCTGGAGCCAATCCCAGCCAACACAGGGCGCAAGGCAGGGAACCAATCCCGGGCAGGGCGCCAACCCACCACAGGACACACACACACACACACACACACACCCACACACCAAGGCCAATTTAGAATCGCCAATCGACCTAACTTGCATGTCTTTGGACTGTGGGAGGAAACCGGAGTGCCTGGAGGAAACCCACGCAGACACGGGGAGAACATGCAAACTCCACGCAGGGAGGACCCAGGAAGCGAACCCGGGTCTCCTTACTGTGAGGCAGCAGCACTACCACTGCGCCACCGTGCCACCCTATATTGAATATGCCATTTAAAATCATTTTGCCTCAAGCCCTTTCTGTAAAGAAATTATCATTGATATTATATTAATTTTGCACTTTAAGATTAATTACTCAAACTAGTAGTGAAAACAGTAATCATCCAAGGAACCTAAAATAAGAGCCTGGAATTCAGGGCTTTTAATGGAAACTGGCATACCCCAAGTGTAGGACTACTTTTAGATATTGCCTTTCACTCTTCATGGCTTGCTTGCATTCTAGTGTATGAAGGAACAAAAATGTCACCAGTCTTTCTAATACTTCTGTCAGTAGGGAGTAGGATGTTTGTCACCTACTATAAATAGAGAATGCTGTGTTGTGGGTAGAGATTGTCTTAAAGCTCTTTCATATCAAAATACTAATTGGCTTCATACCATTGAAATTTTAAAGGCTGATGATAAATATGGAATTGTAACACAGTCAGTGTTACTTTTTAAAATGTATCTGTCTATGTGTCTGTTTATCTTTCTAACTCATCTCTCTTCACAAAGTGTTATTTCTATTTTATGGCCAGAGAAACATTGTAGAATATATATTTTTTCTGTATGTCTTACTCAAGGTCATAACCTGGGAATTACTCTGTGGCACTGAGTAAATTTCCTCTTACCTTATTGTCTTTTATGAAGACATACATTGAAATTTTCGGCTTTAAGATGAGTTTGTGCCATTCAGATATATCAGTAAATATATTATCTATGAGGTGACAATTCGGATTAATTCCTGCTTTTACATAACCTGTGGGAAAACATGCATCCTTTGGTGGACTCTGTGTGCACTACAGAGGGAAGTCAAATACTGACTATACACTAAATATTACTGTTATAAAAACCTTTACTAGTTCTGCATGGTGTCCTAAAACACATCTTTTCACAAGCAACACTAAGTATTGCCTAATCTAGAATGCATTCTTCAGTACTGGGCTGGTTCATTATGAATTCAAAGTCCAGTGGACATCTGAGACTCTTGTACACTACATGCATGCATTCACCTGTCAGTATTGTTGTCATTGAAATTAATTATCTTGAAGAAGGTCCACAGTTGTGTAAAAATGTCTAAAATATGTCACTGTTTAAAGGTGGCTGTTCTCTTTATTTTTTATGTCATCCACAAACTACTCTGCTTGGAAAACATATACATTTTAATAATGTAAAGACAGAATGGGTAATCGAATTTATGGCAACCATCAGGGTGCTTCACTGGGCAAATACAGTACTTTATTAGATCTTAACAGTAGAAAATTAGACTTTGGCTGTTAGAAGAGTCACATTCATGCCAAAGTCACAGAGTCAGAGATCAAAAAGCCACTGAGGGCAGTGTGGGAGCCCAGTCACTTTGGATTATTTTTGGATTCAACAATGACCTGAAAGCACCCCTCCCCTAGCCCACTAGCTACTCATAGGATGCCTTATCAAAAGCTTTCTGAAAATCAAAATAAATAGTATCATATGGATCTGTGTCATCATATGCTATTAATGGTTCCTCATAGAATTCCAGCAAATTAAACACAATCTACTCCATTTTCCATCCATCCATTTTCCAACCCGCTGAATCCAAACACAGGGTCACGGGGGTCTGCTGGAGCCAATCCCAGCCAACACAGGGCACAAGGCAGGAACCATTCCCGGGCAGGGTGCCAACCCATCGCAGGGCACACACAAACACCAAGCACACACTAGGGCCAATTTAGAATTGCCAATCCACCTAACCTGCATGTCTTTGGACTGTGGGAGGAAACCGGAGCGCCCGGAGGAAACCCACGCAGACATGGGGAGAACATGCAAACTCCATGCAGGGAGGACCCTGGAAGCGAACCCAGGTCCCCAGGTCTCCCAACTGCAAGGCAGCAGCGCTACCCACTGTGCCACCGTGCCGCCCCCTACTCCATTTTATTTTATTTAATTCCACAGCTCAAAAACATTCTATTTGGTTATTTAATGACTTTAAAGTAACTGGGTGTGTATGTAGACCTACAGATGGACTGAGCTCCCATCTACAGTCAATTCACACCTTGCAGAATGGGCTATGGCTCCCCTCAATCCAGTACTAGAAAAAACTTGTTTAGAAAATAGACAAACTGACAATTTCTTATTTAATATTAGATAATTTTCTTTATGTTCTTCACATATCAACCAAATCAACCAGCCCTGAAAATGGATGGCGCTGGAGCAGCGGGCCCATACCTGACCATCGCCGGCATTGGTGGCCGTGAGGTCTAAGTTGCGAAGAGTAGGAGGGCCGCCGCGGTGCGCGCTGAAGCCTAGGACAAGGGCCCGGGTGGAGCTGCCGCGGGTGCAGATCTTGGTGGTAGCAGCAAATATTCAAACGAGCGCTTTGAAGGCCGAAGTGGAGCAGGGTTCCATGTGAGCATAAAATATTTGGGTATAATATTTTTGAGATCAGGCTCAGCTTGTGGCACAAGAACTGCCTATGTGGACTTTACATGTCCTTCCAAAGTTTAAAATATGTTTTCATGTGTGTATTATGGTTAGATTGACTGACTCTTCTGGAGTGGCGCAGTGTCAGTGAGCATGTCCTGTCATTTTTTTAGTTGGGTCCAATCTTTTGCCTGATGTCATTGGGATTAACTTTGGCTCCCTGTAACCTTGGATTGAAATAAGTAGGTTTGGAAAATATTATCATAAAGTTTGTCAGACTTACCAGAAATGTTTATTATGTTCATCTACTCCCACCCTTGAAGATTAACATACACAGATACACACACACAAACACAGAGATTCTCTACATAGAGACTCACTATCACAAGTACTAACAAATGTGGGCGTCATCTCAACATGGATAAAAGCACAACCTTTTTTGTTATATGATACTTTCTAACCAAATTATGACTTGCTTTTATCATAGTTGTTCTAATTATTGAGGAGCAACCTCAATTGCCCTGATAGACCCCGAGGGCAAGAAAGTGGAACTTTTGCCCACACTTGGTGCCCACTTATTATTTCAATCACTCTAAATAAAAGACAGATTATAGAAAATATAAAAGTAGCATGGTATTTATTAACGTATAACAATCCCAATTGAAGAAAATATAACAGAACATAAAATAAGATACCAAAGACTGGATATAAACAGTCTTAGAAACACTTACTGAAATTCAGAAATATCAAGGGGTGAATGTTGTTTTTGGTGACTTTTGGTTTAGCAATCAGTGCAGGAAGAATGTACAAGAAAGGATGTTTGCAATGCCTGTAATTAAAGCCCTGTAAATTCAGTTCATCCTGATTCATTTGAGCAAGATAATTAATATGTAATATAAACAGTCTGCAGTTAAAAAATTGATTTGATTTATGTACTAAGCTCTTCTAGTATTACCAGATTTATTCCTGTCTCCAATTAAATCACTCAAAATATGAAAACTTCCACTTCTGGACAGAAAATAAATGAGTAACTTTTTAATGCTGAATAAAAATGAATTAATTTGTGATTTTTCACCCTCTGATAGAGGTCCATAGAGGGCTAGATCCCTAGGATCAAAAATCAGAATTAACATATTTGTAATCACCTACCTATAAGAACATGCTGAAGTTGACTATACTGCCTATACTGTTTGAAAAATGGAAAACAGTTACTGTTTCAATCGAATCTGAGTGCATGATGCATTTCCTTTTCTAATGTTCTTTATGAACAATTTAAATCTATGAGAAAAGAAATGGCTTAAACTTAACTATTTCCACCTACTTACTTTTTGTCATGATTTGGTAAACCTTTGCAAAGATTAGAATGCCATTTCATTTATAATTTAAGGTGGTACACATTTTTACACAGTGGAACAATAATTCTCATGATTTTTTGTGTTGTGATTACTATTGAAGTGATGAATTGGTTAGCACTATTGCCTCAGAGCATTATAGATTTGGATGTGGTTTCTGACACTGTGCTTCAATGTTCATTTGAATTTTCTCCAGATAGTTTAGTTTTGGTTTCTATCCACATCACAAAAATATGAAGTTTTAAGGGAAATGGTAACTTAAAGGTCTCCTTTGTGTTGAATGTTAGAGATTGGGTGTTTTCTATAATGGACTAACAACTCATTCAGTGCCATCTCACATGTATACTCCCACTTTTGGTTGGGCAGACTCCAGCTAATGTAAATATCAGGTTCAGAAACTGGATCGATACTGGAGTTACTGCCCTCTTATATTATGAGTTACTTTGCATAGTGTGTTTACTTTAATAATCATGTAATTGTGGTATTTGAGAAAAAATATTTAATCCTGTTTAAACACTAAAAAGTACACTTTTAAACAACCTTTATCATGCTCTCATGTTAATTGCTTGTGTTTCTTAACCCCTTTTTAGAATTTTATGTTTGACATCCTCATGTTTATAATTGCTTTTACCCGGTTTATGTACTAAGCTCTTCTAGATTTATGCCTGTCTCCAATCAAATCACTCAAAATATGAAAACTTGCTGCAGGTGAGTCCAGCTGAATTACTAAAAAATTGTTTTCTTATGCAGATTAGATTAGATTAGATTAATCCCAGGGGGAAATTCACATGCATAGAGTAGCAGAAACATAAAAACAAGGGCACTCAGTCACAGAACAAATGATACAGCCAATTAATCAATCTAGTATATTTATTCGTGTTGGTTCAAAGCCTGGGTAAATGGAGCAGTTTATGTCGGGAAGGTTAGTAGAGTGGAAGTGAGGATAGGAACTTTGAATGTTGGCAGTATGATTGGTAAAGGGAAAGAGTTAACCGATATGATGGAGAGAGGGAAAGATGATATATTGTGCGTGCAAGGTGATGGAAGGGGAGTAAGGACAGGTGTATCTGAGGTTGGTTCAAATTGTTCTACCACGGTGTAGATGGGAGGAGAAATGGGGTAGGGGTTATTCTGAAGGAACAGTGTGTCAAGAGTGTTTTGAAGATGAAAAGAGTGTCAGACAGAGTGTTGATTGTGAAGCTGGAAACTGAAGGTGTGATGATGAATGTTATTAGTGCATATGCCCCACAAAGTGGGTGTGTGATGGATGAGAAAGAAGATTTCTGGATTGAGTTAGATGAAGTGGTGGAGAATGTACCCAAGGGAGAGAGAGTGGTGATTGGAGTGGATTTCATTAAGTAAACAGGAGTACAAGGAGATAAGGTATATGTTGAAGAGAGAGAGGGCAAAAGGATGCCCGAGGAGTGGAGAAGTGTACTGGTTCCGATTTTTAAGAATAAGGGAGATGTGCAGAACTGTAGTAACTACAGGGGGATAAAATTGATCAGCCATAGCATGAGGTTATGGGAAATAGTAGTGGAAGTTAGGTTAAGAAGGGAGGTGATGTTTAGCCAGCAGTATGGTTTCATACTGGGAAAGAGCAGTTCAGCACTGCAATGTTTGCTCTGAGGGTGTTGATGGAGAAGTATAGAGAAGACCAAAAGGGATTGCATTGTGTATTTGTAGACCTAGAGAAAGCATATGACAGGGAGCCTAGAGAGAAGTTGTAGTATTGTATGAGGAAGTCAGGAGTGGCAGAGAAGTATGTAAGAATGATACAGAATATGTACGAGGGAAGTGAGACAGTGGAAAGGTCTGCGGTAGGAGTGACCAATGCGTTTAAGGTTGAGGTGGGACTACATTAAGGATCGGCTCTGAGTCCTTTCTTATTTGGATTGTTGGTGGACAGGTTGACAGATGAGATTAGACAGGAGTCCCAGTGGACTATGATGTTTACAGATGACATTGTGATGTGTAATGAGAGTAGGGAGCTGGTTGAGGAGACCTTGGAAAGGTGTAGATATGTTCTAGAGAGGAGAAGAAGGAAGGTCAGTAGGACCAAGACAGAATACATGTACTGTATGTGAAGGAGAGGGAGATCAGTGGAATGGTGAGGATGCAGTGAGTAGTACTGGCGAAGGTGGATGAGTTTAAATACATGGGATCAGCATTACAGAGTAATGGGTAGGGTGGAGTGGGTGGAGAAGAGTGTCAAGATTGATTTGTGACAGACATGTACCAGCAAGAGTGAAAGAAAATGTCTATAAGATGGTAGTGAGACCAGTTTGTTATATGGGTTGGAGACGGTGGCACTGACGAAAAGACAGGAGACAGAGTTGGAGATAGCAGTGTTAAAGATGCTAAGATTTGCATTGGGTGTGACAAGGATGGACAGGATTAGGAACAAGTACATTAGAGGGTCAGCTCAGATTGGAGACAAAGCCAGAGAGGTAAGATTGCGTTGTTTTGGACATGTGCAGAGGAAATATACTGGGTATATTGAGAGAAGGATGCCAGGGATGGAGCTGCCAGGCAAGAGGAAAATAGGCCTAAGAGAAGGTTTATGGATGTGGTGAGAGAGGACATACTGTGATGACACTAAGGGGAGCAACCAAAAGAAGAAGAACAAGAGGAAGAATCAATATATATGTAAATACCAATAAATAAATAAATGCACATTGTTCAGATATTTCAAAATAAACTTAACGTGTGCCCTGGGAAGAAGCATTGAAATGCCTGATGGCAGTGGGCAGAAAAGACCCCCAACACACTGTGTTGAAATGAGCCTGTGGCGAAAAGTACAAAAAAGCACCTCCTTGAGGGCATGGAGGGGATTTTTCATGATGACATCCAATTTTGCCACCATCATCTTTTCAACAACAACTTCCAGTTTGTTTTGCACAGGCTTTCCTGATATGTTTATTTAGGCATTGTGCTTCTTTTTGAGCTCAAATTGCTTCCCCAGGAGACCACAGGCTAGAACACCATACTGGCTTCTATGGACTGATAGAACATTTCCAGTAGCTTGCTGCACACATCAAAATACCTGAGTCTCCTTAGCAAGTACAGTCTGATCTGGTCCTTCTTTTATATCCATCAGGTTTTTCACCAAATGGGTGAATAGCTGAATGACTCTACCATGCTTGCCTCTACAAAGAGTAAAATCCTCTTAATGCCATAACTGTTCAGGAAACTGTTATTGTTTTAGATTGGGTTCACTGAATGTTGGCCAAACAGTTCAAAAGCCCATTGAATTTCTCCAAAATATTCTGTAATTTGGGTCTCTCTTATGCTGAACAGGCACTTGGCTACCCCAATGCCACAATACCTTTACTACTTCCTCATATACCAGCCATTAGATTTGGTATTTTTTAAGAAATGCTGGGCAGGTCAGAAAGTTCTCACTTAAAATCAGTAGTCCAAAAATATGTTAACTCTGCGTGGATTTTAGTAACTACTACATGTAAATGGTGCAGTCTTCTGAGGACCTTATTTTCTGCTGTCATTGTGGAATGAGTGACAACTACTAAGGCATGTTTGATACACAACTCCTTTTTCTGAAAGTCTTTCATCTTGAACACAGATGTCATTGTTTCCTTGAGGACTAGAGGGCATTGTTATTTTTCATGTTTTTTATGGAGTCCTTTCCCCGGGCAGTAATTAACTGGGATTTCTCAGTGATTTTACTTTTCATATAAAGTTTGTGAAACTGTAGATAGATGCATATAAAAAGACTTTAATGCTATAATTAAACCTCAGTTTAAAGTCCTCACACCTGAACACCTGTTTTCAATATTCTAAAGTATTTTGACACTTTTTTTACTGTTTAAAGCCTGCATCTGCTCTTTCACACAAATTGTCTCAATGGAACCGAACAGAGATTCATAATTTTAGCAACAGAATTATGGGTAAAGAACAGTGTCGGGTGTCAGAATAAAAAAACACAAGTAAAGCATTGAAGCAAAACTTAATAAAAGTAAAAGTATTTGTGTGTTATGGTACAGTTTATCATGGCACACTTAGTGATGAACGACCACAGGTTCTTTCCCAAAAGGCACCGTATGTGTACTTTACCAAAGCAGAGAGTTACCTGCTTAGAATCATTTCAGTGGGATTTTTTACCTGATACTCAGCATAGCTGAGGCTTCATTACTGAAGGAGTATAATACAGTGGTTCTCAACCTGTGGGGCAGGCCCCCCTACGGGGGGCGCGAAGATGTGAAAAAAAAAAAAACAAGAATCAAAAATATGAAAAATACATCTATTAAAACCAAAACAAATTAACAAACTATACATTTTGATACTAGAAAAGTAAATATAGAGTTAGATAAATGTCGATAAAAGTTAAGTAGGTATAATAAAATATGAGTCTATGATATATCATTAATTAAAAAAGAACAAATTGGTATTAGTGGGCTCCTTTCAAAAAAACGTTAGGGGGGCGCGATTAAAACTGTTATGAAAACTCGGGTCGCAAATACTTAAAGGTTGAGAAACGCTGGTATAATACAAATAATGAATTTTTTAACATCCTCGTTTTTCATCTTAACACCCACATCTCCAGCCAGATCTGGCAAACAAGTCTGAGACTGAAAGGTTCGGTAAAAGTAAGTAACACTTAGAACCTTTAACTAGCTTGACTAAAGGCTGTGGCTCATTATGAGATCATATCATTTGGTGATTAACTGTTGGAAAATTCTTGTGTGGCTCCAAAGACCAATTAATGCAGCACTTTGCTTTTACTTTAAAAGACAGGAAAATATAAATTAATATCATTGAACATGAAATGAATTAAAGTTTACTCCTCTAACCAGACTATATGAAAAAAAAAATATGTGCTCAGATTTTTTGTTATATTTATTTAATTACCCCTTGCATTCTGCATCTCATAAATGAAAAATGCAGACAGTTCAATGTATGGGCAGAGGTACACAGTGTAAGAATACCGATCCATTTAAATATATAGGAATATCATGTAGTCTGCCTAAAAATCTGTGAGGCAAAACTATTTTGTATTAATACTCTTGAGTCCCCTTTTTTTATTTTCCTAAGTCTATAAAATGTGGAAAGATGCTGCCATGTTAAAACTGAGTTTTTGTTTAGTATTCAAAACAATTCTTGGGAAATCAAGTGGGGCCTAGAAGCTAGTGTTTGAACTGTGAGCTGAAAATGCTATCAGTTATTGACTCACAACATGAGCCTGAGCAGGTCACGTAATGTGACAAAGCTCCAGTTGATAAAATCTGAGAAGCAATGTATTATTCCTTTAAGACTTATAGGTTTATTTTAATAAAGGTGTTACCGTTATTAATTAATGTAATAAGGTAAATTATAGTACATAATTAGTGAAGTTTGACTACAGACTAGGTAAGAAAATGTCACGATAATGACCCACACAGTATGTTTATCAAAGCACAAAGGAGAGAAGAAAGTTGGGGTATGGCAAGGATAATATCTGATTAAAAGGAGAACTTATTTATAAAACCTTACTCAGTCATTTTTAGACATTATTAGATATTTCATTCAATGTATTCTTGCACTGCTTACTTCTAGTTGTATCTCTAATGTACGTACTGTACACTATTGCACAACAATTGTACAATACAGTTAAACGTTATGCTAAACAGATGTTACCCTGTTAAACTCTTCATACTCAAATTCAGGTTCACAGGGAGAGAGAGTCCATCCTAACTGCCTTACAATGGGGCCAATGTAGAATGGCCCACTACCTTAATTTTCATGTCTTTGGAGGTGTGGCATGCAGGAAAAACGAAACAGACAGCAGAAAGAGCTATACCCACTTCATGAATGATGATCAGGCAAGGGGTTCAAAAGCAGGGTGACTGAGCTGTTGGGCAGCAGCACTAACCACTGAGCCTCCAAGCCACCGAGTCGTTTACTGTGCACTCTCTAGAAAGCCAGACAAGCTCATTTACAATAAGTTGCTCTGTAAACGTGTCAAGAGAGCCCTGAGCTGGAGAGAGCATTACTGAGAGGCGGGATGGGTAGTGAACAGATCTAACTTGTGATTTTAAGGGGACAAGGAGTAGCAGAATGCAAACGCTGCCCAGAAGGATTGAGTATATTTAATCAACACTTTACTGATAGAACGTTATGTTGTCGAGTAATCGAATGTGATCACACAGACGTTGAAGTAACATTTTCTTCTCCAAACAGGCCCACATTTTACTCTTTTGTATTCATTTACTTCATCCTCTTAACCGGCTGAAATCAAGGGAGACACACATGCTCAACTGTATTTTGCTAGGAGCTGAGTCTACTTACTGATGAAACTGAAACTTTGTAACAACTCCGCGGTAACAAAACACTAAACGAAAAAGATAAAGCAGCGCGCTTAAAGAAATGTGACGATTTGAACTGGCATGAGTGCGACATCTGCCCCTTATTTCAGAAACGCCGGTATATTACCATTTTAGCGACACGCAGCCTTCACTAAAATCCTGTAGAGCCTGGGCTTCTTTCCTTTTTCAGGTTGTTGTAGTTGGATATGCGGATTGAAGACAGTAAACTGATATACACACAGCTGTCTGCAGCACTTAGGGGGCGTCTTGGAGGAGTCTTCAGAGTGCAAAGAAAGTTTGAAAGGCTTCCAGTTTCCCCTAAAAATAGCAGCCTATAGATCCCGTGACCCGCAACTGCTTTTTTTCAGCTGATGGGCCTGTAAAACTAAAAAAAACAATCACTCTCTCATTATTACTCTTCTTAGTATGTCAACCACAAAGCAGTTATCCCGCGATGCATTTTTATGCCAATAACTCTAGTTGGGTCTGACTGCGAAGCCACCGCATTGGTCGCTGTGCAGGAATGGGTTACACAAGAAGCGAGGATTTCATATACATATTTGCGTGCCTTTAAATTAGAGCAAGAAGTGGATTTCATGTCGGAGTTTTGAGAACAGTTTATTCGTTAATAGTTGCCGCCGCGCAAACAGACACCGAATGTCTGCATTTAAGGTAGGTATAATGAGGTGCGCTGTTCCTTGGCGAATGTCTTAACTGCATATTCCAGCAGCGCAGAGCTTTCTTTCTTTCTTTCTTTCTTTCTTTCTTTCTTTCTTTCTTTCTTTCTTTCTTTCTGTATGATCGACTGTGCTAGAAAACCCGCACGGTAAACTTCTGGGTCTTTGCCATTTGTGTGTTTCACCAGAAATTGATAAACTGCGCAGTCTTCACTGGAATTATGCCTTTAAACAGCGTGCTGCTCGGACTTTCTGTCCCTCCGTATTTACATACCGTTTTTGACATAACAATTTGTGGCTATTGGTATGCATTTTGGGATTGTGGAATAGTTCAAAGTTAACCAATAAGTACAAAACGTGTCCAGAACTGCTGGATAGCCTCCGGCCACCCATGCCTGAAATGGCTAAGCTGGTTTGAGAATCTTATGTTAAAGGCTTGCGTTTCTCCTTCATCCTTTGAGCTAAGTGGTTCAAGTTGACAAATGTGTATATATTGCATCAGTGGTGATGCAGTAATCAGGGAAAATGGCTCAAAGATGACGAGCGCAATGTAGCGGCGTTTGATTTATTATCTCACAAATACACTTACTTTTTAGGAAAATTAGGAAGTTTTTCAGTATTGTTATTTTTAATGTAGCCAGCAAAATATAAAACTAGGAAACTATTTTAAAGATCTGAATGTGGGGCACAAAAGATTGATGTAATTTTATTTATAATATCGCATTATATATTGCTCGCTAATGAAAGACAAAGTGAATCAGCTAGAAAACAGCTTCAAAATCAGATCAATTCGTTACATGTTATATTATTGTAGGTTCGCGTGAGGAGGTACAAATCTCTGGGATTGGAGTCGATCGCGGAGAGCGCCTTAGAACAGGTCATTTTCTTTTTTTTTTGCATTTATCCCCAATACAATATTTAATGAAAGAACAATCTCACATGCTTTAAAATGGAACACGGCAGTAGTATTTTCTTCTATTATCACGATATATATTGTTAAGCTACTTGCTTAATAGGTTAGTTCGCAGTAGAATGTGCAGAAGCGAATTAACACATTGCTGGTTAACGTGCACAACTCAGAAGCTCAGTTTATTGATTAACTGAGATGTCAGAATGAAAGAAGCAGATAAAGGCTGTCCAGATAATCGAATTGCATATGGGGGTGGGGGGTTCTGGGATCTTAACATCTAGAATATAACTAAAGGCAAAAAGAAAAATAAACCCGCCGGAGTGCCTAGACGCATGCACAGTTTCTTTAAATTAAATCAGATAATAGGAAATAACAGTTAATGGCGTTTATTGACGCCAAACAATACTTGTATGTTTTATTCTGATTATCTCGTCATAACTTGATAGTGAACTGTCCATACAAAGAGATCGTTAGATACGCAAGTTCATCTAATGCCGTTATCTTCATGAGAGGCGCTGTTAACATTTTAGCTGCAACACAAAGGTTATGGCTTTCAGGTGCAACTTTCTTAGCGGTTATAATGTATCCGGCAATTGTGTTTCTTTGTATAAGATTTGTTTTCTGTCTGTGTACGCATGCATGATCTGTCCTCACAGCCTGTTAGAATTAGCACATTGTCATACATTTCTAAAATGATTTATAAAATGGAGAGCTTTCTGTGTGGAGTTCTTATGTGTGCCTTGTAGTGATGTAGACCCCAAATTTACCCACAACTTAAGCTCATGCGGTGAGACTGGTTAGAAAATTACATTGCTTAGATATGAATGAGAGCTCCCAATCATGGTTTGCCATCCGGTCCAGGTTTGGGACATAACAGGAAAGCCTCCTGCTTTGCACATTAGGAGAAAGACCCTTTCGAAAATGGACGAACTTCAAATATTAATTAAGCTATTACACCAGCACCGCCTTTCTTCCGTTCACGTTGACTTTCGCGTCATAGAAAAAAGTTATTTGCCATATCTATTTGCAACGTAATATACCCATAAACCAGTAATGTGACCTTAAACAAGTATACCCCTGAAATAATTAGCTTGCTAAGTCCTTAATAGTAACCAGATAATTTATAACTAACTAAATACATATATACACGGACTTACATCTAACTCTTTTGGAAAGGCCTTTGGATGTAGGACTATTATGTATGACTATTCTGGACTCCATTGCCGGTCCGTTAAAGTTAATATGGAATGTGCATGTGTTATCCATGTAATAGGGCTTTTTCCTCACATTCCACAAATACGCTTTAAATTAAACAATCTAAATTGTACCACGGTAAGTGACCCTGTATGCGTGTGAGTGTGTCCAGTAATTATAGACTGCTGTCCCATGTAAGGTTGTTTGCTTTGCGACTGGTTGTATTGGGAATACAGGGTGACTCCCAGTCTACATCGTATATGGAATAAGCAGGTTCGGAAAATGAAATACACGTCTGAATAGGAAAGTGTATAGAAACGTATACAGACTGTTATAAATGTAACACTGTAGGCATTGCTAATCAATAATATGTTCATTCTAGTCACGTTCTGAAGGCAGTACAAATTAAGAAGAAGTAATGAATGTTTTGAAGTCTACATGGAACTCGGAAGCAGCAGCTCCATCCACTGCACCACCCAAATACAGTAAAAGGGACTTCAGCTGATTTTTATTGTTGTGAAGTCTAACAGCCAATGGTATTTAGTTTTATATAATAAATATTCACTCATTTTTTTATTCGAACCTGATTAATCGATACGGGCATGCGGGACAGAGCTTGCGGTATATATAAAACATGAAATTGTTCTACAAATGTAAAACTTTTGCGTTTTTTTGTTAATGATTTAAACATAGTAACTAATTAAAACAGCTAATATTTATACATGTACAGTACATGTGCATTGTTTAAGAGCACTCTTCCGCTAAAAAAGCCATAATGTCTGCATCCTTCTGAGCTTTCTGTTTCGTGTGATGCAATTAATTAGAATATTGATTTTTGTAATGGTTGGACGAATTATCATACCGCATAAAGATAATCGATTCAGTATTGTCCACGTTTATTTTGACTTACTGCTTTTGTGTTTTTGTTTTCTATTGTAATTCCTTTATTCAGAGTAAATACAGGTCTCCTGCATTTAAAAGAGGAGTACATTTATGCGATTTCCTGCATTCATTTTTGTGATACTTCGGAAAATCTCAAATCGCTTCACCCTCTAAAACCTCAAATCGGATTTTTAGTAATAAGGAATAACTTAAAACAATGACACTGGAAAAGAAGCAATAGTTAGCCTATGTGAAATTTCTTAGATGATATTTGGTATGTCCGTGTATCTCATGCCAAATGCCGGATATTGAACAGATTAAGTTTGTTAGATCTCAGATTCACTTTAGAAAAATAACATTCCAAACCATCCATCAAGTACAGCTTGCCACCTTTACAGTAAAATAATCCAATTATGTTTTTGGCCTTTCTTTTTTAGTTGCATAATGAAGATTGCACCCCTGTAAAAACGATCTTTTACATTGTATCTTCTAGTCCAGTAATAATAACTCAAAACTGAGATTCTTAATTATTTAATTACAGTTCAATTAAATCATTAAAGAGCGGGTTACAATAAAGTTGTGGACTGGAGCCACTGGAGCTGAGGCGAATGAGGAGAGAGAGAAGAACGTCAGAAAGTGCCTGTCTGCTTGCCCGCCTGGATCCTGTTGAATCTGCCATGCGAGCTTTCGCTCGCTATTATGCTAGAGTACGAAATCATTTTAACGCGTTACAATCGAGGCATGCAGACTGGACGCTGGAGAAACGGGCTTCCGAAGATGTGTCGTTCGTGATATCCTCATTGTATTTCTAGAAGGAGGTCCCCTCGAGGTTATTTTCATTAGATTTCTATTCCTGTCAGTCGGGTCTGACGTCGGAGGGCTCGCGCTGGGAGCCCCCTTTTTTCTAGCCTCTTTTTTTTTTTTACTCCTATAGTAAGCGCTGTTTTTATGCACGATCAGAGATGACTTTTTTTAAATAATGTTGTACTAAACTAAAATATCAATATATTGCTCACCGAGGCTTTGTGGAAAGGAAGCGACAAGGTAAGCAGAATATTAAGAAAATGAACAGATTTTGTCCGATTACAATGGCGAATTTCTTCCAAGCGCAATGTGCAGTGAGCATCTTAAAATAAGAAGACCCAGAGGCAGTAAGCAACATCTCTTTTCAAAGTGCGAAATGATCAGACAGAAGCTGTGCATGATCACGGTTCAATGTTCATAAGTGCATGCCTGTCATATCTTTCTGTATCTTAACAAGGAGCACTTACACAGCTGTTGATATTATACATGTTTAACATAAGACTGTTTCAGGGGAAAGGAAATTATGAGACTTTACGTACATTTTTAATCATTTATAGCGTCTGATACGACATATAATGTGATTTTATAATGAATACACTAGAATGAATGTGCACTTTACTTCAAATACCAATTCTTGTTTTCTTCTTTCTTTTTGTAGGACATCTTGTCTTAAGATTTTCTTACAGTAATTGGAGTTTTTTTTCACAAGTTATTGGATTGGGTTTTTATTTTAACGCAAAGAGAGGATTTTACTTTGATTTTACTTGGGAATTATAAATCCAAACTGGGATCTATGAGCGGAAAAGTGATCAAGCCTAAAGAAGAGAAGGATGCTTCCAAGGGTGAGCGGCGAACCTTGTCATTCAGATTTATTTGTTTATTTATTTATTTAATCATTTTTAAAGAAACAGTATCTCTGTTTCGTCTTTGTCTGGCTCTTTATGAACCCATCGTATACAGAATCCATTTATATACGTACATTATTTGACTGTATCATGCAAGTGCGATCTTTTTTCAATAGCACCCAGTACCGTGGACAGAGATGTGCACCGTAGGTAGGCTGAAACGAATAGTGTCTACTGGAGTACATCCTTAAGAAAACGTACCGCAAGCATCCTTTTTGGGTTGTATGACATAAATATATAGCAGACGACGCACACAATGCTTTCTTTGTAGTGAATCATGAAATTGAGATACTGTTGCTTTAAAGTAAAACATATACAACACTGATGTCACTGTTACCTTGTTGAAACGTGTTTACTTTAATTCTATTCTATTGTTTAGCGTCTTCCTTGTGTTCCGTCTACAATACGGTAGGTGTGTAAAATGATTTGCGATTTTAGGTTACGTCCAGGGAAAAGGTGCTAGGCTTGCACTCCCCATTTTTTCATTTTTTTCCCAGTTTTCCCCCCTTTTTATCCTTTTGAGGGGGGTGGGGGGTATTTCGAGTTACTCGCTCAAAGGCTTCTGCATTACCGTGGACTGCCGCGTGCTGCCCGAGGATGTAAACTGGGTAACAGTTGCTATGGAAACAGATGGAGGGGAGGGGGTGGGGTGGAGCTGTGTTATAATTTACTCTTGCATTAGCTTGTGCGATCCCAGCACCACTGCCTTGCCATGCAGGGACCATTATTTTAACGCGTATGGCTCTTTTGAAATTGTACTTACGGACAGCTTCCGCACGCACACAGAAAAACTGTATCTTCAAAAGAAAATTACAGGATCAAAGAGTGCTGTAGTTTATACATGCATCATCATAAATCAATGGATCCCTTAGAGTGACTACAACATGACCAGTTCTGACGTCTTACGCGTATATATGCGCATCATAATTTCTGATGTAATGGCTAGGGCCTTTGGGGGCATGCTACTTTGTTCCTTTCATTCTTTTTTGTGTGCCTTACACTGTATTTTTTACTGATTAAATTAAATTAATTGTATCAATTGTATATGTCATATTGTACAATTTATATATTTATTCTTTACAAATACAATTTATAATTTTTATACTGCATGCCCAATTCTCATTTGTGTATATATTTCTGTTTTTGCAATTTACACATACATCTCATCTGGCCAACATATGCTTGCAGTACTTACACTAATACCTTACATGAGCACATAATTTATTCTTAAATCTCACAATAGTAGCCAGTCATGTAGATGCTTTAGTAAGCATCACCAAAATCTTATCATAGTGATCAGACTCTCTCAGAAATGGCAAAAAGGTATGTCACAACAATCAGAAATGTTTTACATTTATTTATCCTTCTCTATGTTAATTACAAGATTGTTATTTAAAAATAAATGAGAAGAAAGCTTATTTGGTGTTCATTTTATAGCAAAGGCATGGGAATCACTTTCAAAATGAGGATTTGCCATGTCTGCATTGTGTTGGGAAATTTTTTAATGTAGTAATATTATGATATGTATTATACTGCCATTCATTTCAAACCATACTCTACATGATGCCTTTCCATAAACAGTTTAACAGTTATTTAATGTAGAGAAAAGCCAAGCAAAATGACACCTTTTATTGGCTAACTAGAAAGATTACAATATGCAAGCTTTCGAGGCAACTCAGGCCCCTTCTTCAGGCAAGATGTAATCATCTTGCCTGAAGAAGGGGCCTGAGTTGCCTCGAAAGCTTGCATATTGTAATCTTTCTAGTTAGCCAATAAAAGGTGTCATTTTGCTTGGCTTTTCTCTACATTCATAATGGCTAACACGGTACAACACCCTAGTACAACAGTTATTTAAAAAAGTGTTTACTTACTGTATACAGTACAACCAATGCTGCCCTCTTTAATGGACCTGTGATGGCATTTTTCATATTCATGGGGTTCTTAAAAGATAGACAAGATACACAAGAACACATAATGAGACTCTAACTGTTCTTGATTGATTCTCCTGTATATTGTTCTGCTTATCAAAAAATGCTAGATATTATGAACAAGATGCATTTGGACATTAATACAAGAGTACTTTTCCAAAACAATCTAATTTATTTTTTAAGAATAAAAGGTAATTATATTCAAACTTCAATAATTTTTCGAATCAGATCATAGAGAAAATTAATGTTATGTCAAGTTTCTGTACAGAATTCTTTGCTAGCCAGACTTAAATTGCTTTTGGACTGAGAATCCAAATCAGTTTGATTTAAATTATTGCCAAGAACTTCAGCATGTTTGTTAAAGATTTGTGATATTTCACCATTTAATCACTTATATATTTTGGTTTATTATGTACCATATTTACTCTTTGCAAAAAGGAGAGATTTCTTTCCATTTCAATTTGTCTTGCCAGATGTTTTCTTTACTGATCTGATATATGTGCATATGTATTATTTACTGTTGGAACACTTTATCTAATTTTTTACTTGTAATTAAATTAATAATATGCCCGTGCACACATATACATGTACTGGTATTGAATTTAATAGTTGAGGCCTTCCATATACAGTATAATCAATATGTGTCATATAACCCCAGGGCGCATCTCAGACAGATTATTATATTAACTGAATGTGCTGAATGTAAGTGTATAGTGGAAATTAAAACATAAGGCGTTGATATCATGTTTGCCCAAAGGTATGTAGATTATATTGAAAGCATTATCATTTTCTTCTTTAATTTCAAATTCTTTGTTTCATGTGGTTTAAACGATGAACACTATAACTTGATTTTTTTTATCTTAGCTGAATAAAATAACCGTTCGACTTTCTTTTAAATGTAGGTTTAGGAATAGAAAAGGAATATTACTAAATAATGTTATGTTTGCTTAAACCACCAGATAACTAATAGTCAATTAGGAGAGACTTTATAGTATACATTGATATGCTACAGTACATAAATTATGTAGCGATAGATAGATAGATAGATAGATAGATAGATAGATAGATAGATAGATAGATAGATAGATAGAGGTAATACTTTATTTGTCCATGGGGGAAATTTAATAAATAAACAAACAAATAAATAAATAATATAATGGCCTCCCTCTCAAATACAAACCAGAATGACTAAAGATAACAAGAGCAGTCATAGCCACAGTAAGGCTTTATAAAGGCATATTTCTGTAGGTACAGTATAAAGTAACCTCAGTAGTGTTTCTTCGCTGAATAATTCTTTGGCTGAAAGTACTTAGTGTTAGTATGTCACAGAGAGGATGTACAGTATTGTTTATAATGGCATTCAGTTTTGTCATTATTCTCTCCTTCACTACTACCTCCAGGGGCTCCATACTGCATCCCATAAGTCACCACGACTTCTTAAGTTAGCTTTTTGATTTGGTGGCCCTCTCTTGAAATGATGTTACTGGCTCAGCACATAACAACATAGAAATTCACACAGGCCATCACAGAGTTGTAGGACTTATAAAGGTTGTCACAACCCACATTGAAAGAGTGCAGTCCCCTAAGAAAAAAGATATATTTCTACCCTTTTTATGTCTGGTATCTCCTCTGTTTTATGACACCAGGTCAGTCTGTCATTGATGTTTACCTCCAAGTACCTGTAGGAGTGCATCATGTCTACATCCACTCCCTGAATAGTGACTGGACATATGTAGAGGCTCTTTGATGCTGCAAAAGTCAATAACCAGCACCTTGGTTTTACCGATGTTAAGATGCAGATAATTCTATTTGCACCAAGAAACAAAGGTTCTATACTCTATCTCATCCCTCCACCTTGCCAATACATCACATTAGTGTAGAATCAGTGGAGAATTTCTGCAAGTGACATGACCAGGTGTTTAGTCCATGCTGTACACAGTAAAGAGAAAAGGAAGGAGACAGGACTGTTTCTTGTGGTGCTCCACTGTTGCTCACATCCATATCCAAGACACATTCCTTAAGCCTCACAAATTGCAGTCTTCCTGACAAATAGTCTGTTATTCAAGATGCCATAGGCTCATCCATCTGTATATCCCTTAGCATATTCCCTAACGGGGATGGCAGAATGGTACTGAAGGCACTGGAGAAATAACAAAACATAATTCTTTACGGTGCTGCCAGGTTTGCCCAGGTGCGAGTAAGAATTGTGGGAGAGACAGCTGAATGCTTCTTCCACTCCAGTCTTTGTCTGATAGCTACAGACAAACAGCAGGGGTTTCTGGTGGTTTTTCAGAAGAGGGATCAAATAATCCAGGACCAGCCTCTCAAAGGTCTTCATGATGTGAGACGTAAGTGCTACTACTCTGTAGTCATTAGGTAAAGAAGCTTTTGCCTTGTTTGGAACTGGAATAATGCAGGACATTTTCCATAACAGCTCCACTTTTTGCAGCCTTAGTGACTGAACAGGTGACAGAGGACACCACAAAGTTGGTCAGCACAGGCCTTAAGAACTCGACTCCATCAAGTCCCATGGCTCTCCTGTATGCAGCCTCCTCAGTTGTCTCCTTTTTATGTCATCAGTTGTAGACAGTCCATATTGATGGTCAGAGTTGGAATCATCACTAGCCAAACCAGCTCTAGTAGTTGCTGAAGTACAGTACTGGGGATGGTATGGAGGGAATGGTCAATGGAGGAAGGTGATAGTGGTGAATAAAGGGAAGGTCTATTTAAAATTGATTCAGCGTGTTTGATTTGTCCACATTTCATTCTAGCACCTGAGCCCTGGATTGTTTGAGCCCTGTAATTATGCCAAGTTCATTCCTATAAAATTCTGAGTGAGTTTGTTTTCTATTTATGTTATTTAAGCTTAATTTCCTTCACTCAGCTTTTAGAAAAGACTCACAAAGCATCCAATTGTTTGTATTTCCATACTATACCATGCTTCTTTTTGTTGATAAATAAGTGAATCAAAGTTTGGAGACAATACTAAAGTACACACACTGTTAAGAATGACATTAATTTCTTAAATACACTTGAAGATCTAAATGACAAGTTCATGTTAGTTTTTTCAGTATTATTTGAGCTGAATTATAATTCATTACAATGTCATCATAGGCTAGGCAATTACTGTTTCTCTAGAAAATAACCAGATACTTTCTTTAGTTAAAGCTTGCTACATTAAAATAAGAGAAAATGTGATTGGTTATGATTAAACAAGATCTTTCTACTGAACATAGATACAACAAGAGGTAAAATATCTTAAATTAGAAATAAAGCTTAAAACTATAGCCATGTGTTAATTAAAAATGGATCTTCCCAAACATTTTGGATTTGATCATATTTAAACAGTAAAAGTAATTTCTACATATTAATAAAAAAAAAACAACTTTTGCATCTTCGGTTTAATGGAAACATACAAGCATGAGCTGCAGACTAAATGTTTCAAAATTACATTGCATGAGAATAGTATAGTATATACAGTAGTTCAGTGGTTTCTGAATCATCTTTTCAAGGGCTGTTTCTCTGTTTTAGGATACATAACTATTAATGTTACTTTGTCACATTAATGGATTACATGTTTTAAAACGGTGCTCTTCTATTTTGGCTTTTTGCTACAGTATAAACATCAAGACCCAGCAGAAAATTTTAAATGATTTTAAACATATGAAGGGAACAATGAGGGGACACATAAAGTACTACACAGCAGGCAAAACATACATTAGTGTAGAATGATGACACAGTGGTTACTGCTGCTGCCTCACGTATCCAGATTTCTGGGTTCACATTTTGTACCTGGTCATTGTCTGAAAGGACTTTGCACATTTTCCCAAGTCTAAATGGGGGTTTTCTCCAGGTGCCCTTGGTTTCCTTTCATATTTCAAAATCAGTATGTTAGGTTGAGGGTTTTTCCAGACTGGTAGTGTGTGTGTGTGTGTGTGTGTGTGTGTGTGTGTGTGTGTGTGACAAGACTTTGCAGTCACCTGGCACCATGTCTGGTGTTGATCTTTGCCTTGTGCCTGGAGCAGCTTGGCTTAGCCTAATGTAAACCTGAATTGAATTAAGCAGGTTTGAAAAGGGTGTATTGTAATAAATCCCATTGACTCAATTATTGTTCTTATACAAGTTTCCCAATCCTCTTTAATACATGGCACGGCTGGTGTAACTGCTCATCAATATGCTCTTTCTAACACTCCCACTCTCTGCAAATATTCTGGCCACACTGCATCCCTCTCAAAAATCACTTAGGGTCTCTCTTCACTGGACTGACATTGAGCAGTACTTTATATTGTCTTGTTTGGTCCAAGTGTTTCTTATATGACTCCTTTTAGGAGCAGTCCCAAAATCTCAGGGCTGACAAGGCTCCAGGTCTTCACTATGTCTTTGACTAGTATGCAAGGTTACATAGATAGATAGATAGATAGATAGATAGATAGATAGATAGATAGATAGATAGATAGATAGATAGATAGATAGATAGATAGATAGATAGATAGATAGATACTTTGTTAATCCCAAGGGGAAATTCACATACTCCAGCAGCAACATACTAATAAAGAGAATATTAAATTAAAGAGTGATAACAATGCAGGTATACAGACAGACAATAACTTTGAATAATGTTAATATTTAACTAAGCCCCCCAACCCCCCCAACCCCCCGGGTGGTATTGAAGTTGCATAGTGTGGGGGAGGAACGATCTCCTTAGTCTGTCAGTGGAGCAGGACAGTTACAGCAGTCTGTCGCTGAAGCTGCTCCTCTGTCTGGAGATGATACTGTTCAGTGGATGCAGTGGATTCTCCATGATTGACAGGAGCCTGCTCAGTGGCCGTCGCTCTGCCACAGATGTCAAACTGTCCAGCTCCATGCCAACAATAGAGCCTGCCTTCTTCACCAGTTTGTCCAGGTGTGAGGTGTCTTTCTTCTTAATGCTGCCTCCCCAGCACATCACCGCGTAGAAGAGGGCGCTCGCCACAACCGTCTGATAGAACATCTGTAGCATCTTATTGCAGATGTTGAAGGATGCCAGCCTTCTAAGGAAGTATAGTCGGCTCTGTCCTTTCTTACACAGAGCATCAATATTGGCAGTCCAGTCCAATTTATCATCCAGCTGCACTCCCAGGTATTTATAGGTCTGCACCCTCTGCACACAGTCACCTCTGATGATCACGGGGTCCCTGAGGGGCCTGGGCCTCCTAAAATCCACCACCAGCTCCTTGGTTTTGCTGGTGTTCAGGTGTAGGTGGTTTGAGTCGCACCATTTAACAAAGTCCTTGATGAGGTTCCTATACTCCTCCTCCTGCCCACTCCTGATGCAGCCCACAATAGCAGTGTCGTCAGCGAACTTTTGCACGTGGCAGGACTCCGAGTTGTATTGGAAGTCCGATGTATTTAGGCTGAACAGGACCGGAGAAAGTACAGTCCAGTCCCCTGCAGCGCTCCTGTGTTGCTGACCACAATGTCAGACCTGCAGTTCCTGAGACACACATACTGAGGTCTGTCTGTAAGATAGTCCACGATCCATGCTACCAGGTATGAATCTACTCCCATCTCTGTCAGCTTGTCCCTAAGGAGTAGAGGTTGGATGGTGTTGAAGGCGCTAGAGAAGTCCAGAAACATAATTCTTACAGCACCACTGCCTCTGTCCAAGTGGGAGAGGGATCGGTGTAGCATGTAGATGATGGCATCCTCCGCTCCCACCTTCTCCTGGTATGTGAACTGCAGAGGGTCAAGGGAGTGACAGACCTGTGGCCTCAGGTGGATGAGAATAGCTTCATGGGGAGCTATTTAGTTCCTTTCTTATACCACAATACTGTGAGGAGCCCAAACTATACTTTTTGGTTACTTCTTCTAATTCATGCTGACTGGAGGAATTTTTCTGTCATTAGCATGGTAAAGTTCCACAAATCAGTAACCAAATGGAACATGGGATTCAGTGCACCTGCTGAATGGAAAATACAATGCAGCTGTTACACAATTATATATTTGATAGTAACACAATGTGCTTGTATTGTATTGCAAATTGATTTTCTTGAAAATGCCACAATTTGCATTATACTGTAGGTTTTGATGCCCAATCCTATAATGTTATGCCATTTTACCGCTTTGAATCTTTTTAGTGTAATTGCATGAGATACATTTTTCAGAGATTTTATAATTACAGAATTGCAGAAAGTAATAATAAATTGCATAATACAAGTCTTTCTTAAATATCTGAATCTTGCAGTATTTAGTCACTTAAAGGAAAATTATCTTTAAGAGGCTCACTTTGAATAAACAAAAGCTGCCTTAAAAGACATAATTAATCTTTTATAATAAGAGCTTGATTCATATTGTTCACTTTTCTAGGGTTGGTAAGATTAGTAGTTATATACAGTATATATATATATATATATATATATATATATATATATATATATATATATATATATATATATATATATATATATATATATATATACTCCTGTTTTAAAAAATACCTGGGTATGTGTGGACTAGACTTTAGACTGACCATAAAATCCTTACACTAAGATAATCTCAATCAACTAATGTTCTCACATGAATGTTTTATTCCTCCTTACTACAAATAAACTGCTCAAAAAATTAAAGAAACACTTTTTAATCAGAGTATAGCATCAAGTCAATGAAACTTCTGGGCTATTGATCTGGTCAGTTAAGTAGCAGAGGGGGTTGTTAATCAGTTTCATCTGCTTTGGTGTTAATGAAACTAACAACAGGTGCACTAGAGGGGAAACAATGAGATGACCCCCAAAACAGGAGTCGATTAACAGATGGAGGCCACTGACATTTTTCCCTCCTCATCTTTTCTGACTGTTTTTTCACTAGTTTTGCATTTGGCTACGGTCAGTGTTACTACTGGTAGCATGAGGTGATACCTGGACCCTACAGAGGTTGCACAGGTAGTCCAGCTTCTCCAGGATGGCACATCAATACGTGCCATTGCCTGAAGGTTTGCTGTGTCTCCCAGCACAGTCTCAAGGGCTTGGAGGAGATTCCAGGAGACAGGCAGTTACTCTAGGAGAGCTGGACAGGGCTGTAGAAGGTCCTTAACCCATCAGCAGGACTGGTATCTGCTCCTTTGGGCAAGGAGGAACAGGATGAGCACTGCCAGAGCCCTACAAAATGACCTCCAGCAGGCCACTAAAGTGAATGTCGCTGACCAAACAATCAGAACCAGACTTCATGAGGGTGGCCTGAAGACCCGATGTCCTCTAGTGGGCCCTGTCGTCACTGCATGGCACCGTGGAGCTTGATTGACATTTTCCATAGAATACCAGAATTGGCAGTTCCACCACTGGTGCCCTGTGCTTTTCACAGATAAGAGCAAGTTCACCCTGAGCACATGTGACAGACGTGAAAGGGTCTGGAGAAGCCGTGGAGAACATTATGCAGCCTGTAACATCGTTCAGCATGACCGATCTGGTGGTGGGTCAGTGATAGTCTGGGGAGGCATGTTCATGGAGGGACACACAGATCTCTACAGGCTAGACAATGGCACCTTGACTGGCATTAGGTATCGGGATGAAATCCTTGGACCCATTGTTAGACCCTATGCTGGTGCAGTGGGTCCTGGGTTCCTCCTGGTGCACGACAATGTGGCGAGAGTATGCAAGCAGTTCCTGGATGATGAAGGAATTGATACCACTAACTGGCCCCCATGCTCGCCTGACCTAAATCCAGTATAATTCTTCTGGGACATTATGTTTCAATCCATCTGACGCTGCCAGGTTGCACCTCAGACTGTCCAGGAGCTCAGTGATGCCCTGGTCCAGATCTGTGAGCAGACCCCCCCCCCCCCCCCTCCCAGGACACCATCCGTCATCTCATTAGAAGCATGGTCTAACGTTGTCAGGCATGCATACAAGCAAATGGGGGCCATACAAACTACTGAGTATGATTTGGAGTTGCGGCAATGAAATTTCGGCAAAATGATTCACTTTGATTTTTGGGGTGTCTTTGAATTCAGCCTCTCAAGATAAATTTGCACAGCAGCTTTAGAACAATAGTGTGATATTGGACATAAAGTTGGGATAAACACAAAACCTATAATATAAAATCACAAGGGTGTGCCCTGAATGGTGCTTTGATTAGTCAGCCAGGTCCCTTCCAGTTAGTATGATTGTTTGCAGATTGTTGTAAACCTATATTGTTGGTTCTGACATCTAGTAGTTAGGTGGGTACATTATCGGCCAAGACGTCCTGTTTAGCCGTAATGTTGGATACCTTTGGAAGGTATTTTACTTTAACTGCTGGATTAATAGTTTGAAATTTTAACACTCTGTATTCTCAGCCTTGACAGATGTGCTGCTGAGTGCTGAGTAGTGGTTCTGTGTTTGAATTAGTATCCTGGATTCTGAGGGACTAAATTGTGATTTCTTAGATCTCCATCTCACTGTTACCAACTAGCCCTGTGGCTGATTTGGTGCTGATGTTTTGGCTATTGTGGTCGCTGAAAGTCAGGAACAAAAAAGAAATGGACACCAATATAAAATAAAAAGCAATTTCTTTATTCTTTATTCTTGGTGAGTTAAAGGAGACTGCATCCCACGCCTCCGAAGAGATTTCATCAGTAAAGACTGACAGATTACATTGTCCTCTGTTGCTGCATATTGTCTATTATTTGTGTGTCTATTCCAAAGAGATGGGTTTTAGGTTAATTAGTGATTTTAATATCTCTACATATGAATATTTGTGTGTGTAAAAAATATTTTGTAATAGCCTGATGCCCTCTCAGTGGTTGGTCCTTGCTAATGCAGGGGTAGGTATAGAAAAATGAATGCAATACATTATCTACATATACCTATCAGCTGCAACATTAAAGCCACTGGCAGTTGATGTGAATATCATTGATCTCCTTGTTACAGAGGCAACTGCCAAGAGCTGGGGTATATTGGGCAGTAAGTAAACAGATAGCTCTTAAAAGTAATGTTTTGGAAACAGGAAAATGGGCAAATGTAACGATCTGAGCAACTTTGACAGAGGCCAAAATGTGTTTCAGAACTGGACCATAAAGCATTGCAAAAAGATTCCCTGATCTGATGAATGACTTTTTTTTCTTTTCGATCATGTGGACAGCTAGGTGCTTTTATGTTGTCTACCAGGGAAGAAATGACTGCAGGATGCACTATGGGAAGAAGGCAAGCCGGCAGAGGCAGTGTGATGCTGTGGACAATGTTCTGGTGGGAAACATTGGGTTCTGGCATTCGTGTGGATGTTACTTTGACACGTCCCACCTACCTAAAGATTGTTGCAGACCACGTACATCCCTTCATGGCAACAGTATTCCCTGATGGTAGTGTCCTATTTTAGCAGGATAATGCACTCTGTCACTTTATGAAAATTGTTCAGAAATAGTTTGAAAAATGTGAGAGAGTTCATGGTGTTGAATTGGCCTTCAAATTCTCCAGGTATCAATCCGATAGAGCATCTATGGGATGTGTTGGAAAAACAAGTCTGATGATCCATGGAGTCTCCACCTTCCAATGTGCAGAACATAAAGGATTTGCTACTAAGGTCTTAGTGTCAGATACCACAGGACATCTTCAGAGGTGTTGTGGATGCTATGCTTGAATGGGTCAGAGCAGATTTAGTGGTATGAAAGAGACCTACACAATATTAGGAAGATGGTTTTAATGATGAGCCTGATTGGTGTATTTATACCATACCATTTTCTTTGCCCACTTAATCCTGAGCACAGGCGTGGCGGGGCTTGAGTCTATCCCAGCAGGCACTGGGTGCACGGTAGGAACCACACCTGGACAGGCTGCCAATCCATCACATGGTGAACACACAAACAAGGGGCCAATTTAGCATCACCAATCCATCTAACCTGCATGTCTTTAAACTGTGGGAGGGGTCCGGAGCACATGGAAAAAATATGTGTGCACACAGGGAGAATATGTAAACTTCACATGAGCACCTAGGGTGTGAACCTGAAACAATTACCATTCAATATAGGAATAGATACCTGAGGTAAATCACTGCCAGTGAAAGTGGTTAGTGAAAGATTTGGTAAAGCTGTGAGAAATTCTTTGGTTTCAGTAGGTGGAATTTATGAAAGGTCACTCATGGCATCAGCTAAGGAGCAAAGTACTTTAAAAATTAATCAGTGCAGCTTATTTACATTGTCTTAAATAACTTATGTTTTTCAAAAGATGTCTGAATTTTCCTGGGTGAATTCAAACATAGTTTAATATACAGTACCTTGTTTCCATTTAACAATTCAATTAAGCTAAAATATGTATACAGTATTTGTATTTTATACATTTCATAGGATAACTCTTGCTGAATAGTTAGTGAACCATTCAATTTGAAATGTTTAACTCTACCGACTGACATTGTGTTTACTGCTTGTCTCACCTTTTTGATATTTTTTATTGTATATACAGCTCTCCGTGATGTAACAAGCACATTCTTTACATTACTAGCTGGTGGACATGTATTGATCCAGTTTAAAATCTATAATAAGGGAATTCAGCATGTTAAACCTGATGCAAAACCTTCTTTGCACCTCAATAACAGATTTGGATTCAATGTATGCTATAAAGTTTAACATGTAATAAGGCACAGAGCAATATTGTTCTTGGACATTGAAGCTTCATTTGCCGTACAACAATGCCACAGCACTATATATCCATCCATCCATCCATTATCCAACCAACTATATCCTAACTACAGGGTCACAGGGGTCTGCTGGAGCCAATCCCAACCAACACAGAGCACAAGGCAGGAAACAAACCCCAGGCAGGGCGCCAACCCACCGCAGGGCACGCACACACACACACACACACACACACACACACACACACACACACACACACACACACACACACACCCACACACCAAGCACACACTAGGGACAATTTAGAATCGCCAATGCACCTAACCTGCCTGTCTTTGGATTGTGGGAGGAAACTGGAGCACCCGGAGGAAACCCACACACTATATATACCTCCACTAAATTCATTTACCCTTCATAACACTAAAATTAATCCCCACATCCATTTCCCACACCTATTTCCTTTTTGAAATTTCAGCCAGGCTCTGTGATCCGTTCACTTCTCAAGCTCATCTGTTATTTCTTCCTCTCATCTTTCTTATAGGTGTCTTTGCTGTCAATCTTCTCATAATAGGTTGTGAAATAAGAGGCAGGGAATACTTATGTTTTCATGGCACAGAAATGAAAGCTGTTTGATTTGCCAATTGCATTGTTTTATATACATTTGCAATAAATGACAATTGAGACATGGAAATTTGACAAAAGAGGGAATAGAAAACTGCAGTCAACAAAGTTACTGGATAAAGTAAATGTCCAAGGTGTCTTTGATGTGTATTGACAGTAAAAGAAATGTTTCTAATGGTCTAGCCAATGGTCCATCCTCCCCCTCCTGGGTATTCTACATATGTGTGCAATGGACAGTTCAATATGAAGCAGATTGAATCCTTTAATTGTTGAACCCCAAGGCTGCAAATATTTAGTTTTACATGAGCAAGTTGAGTAGTTGGTTAGTAGTGTAGCATTAGCACTAGCACTAAGTGTCAAGGCACAATACCAAGAAAAGAAAAAGAGTGAAGGTTGCTAAATTAATGAGACTCATGAGGCATCCCATCCACAAGTCATCAGATCATGTTTCAACTTTGGAACTCTGTATTTAAGAGGGAATTTTATTTATCCTGTAAAACTTTAGCAGACCACTGTTTTGATGTCATAATGTACAGTATGTTTCCATATGTGCAGTATGCACATATACTGTAAGTAAATGGGGCCCAAGTTTTTTTAAACTTTATAAGCAAGAACAACTTTGGAACCAACCCTATACCTAACTGGTAGCCAGTGTAACGATGTAACAACAGCAGTTATGTAGTTGATCTTAGTATTTATGTTAATGATCCTGGTAATTGCACTTTTAATTAACAAAAAGGTACAAATAAAATTATTTGAATAGCTCTTAATGCCTTTCAGAAGTTGAATGTTAGAAGGCAAGAAGCGTTATTTAATGCAAAGTATGAGAAGGATAAATTGGTGTATTACCTTGAATATTATATATCCTTTCATATATTATCTGAAGGCACTTATTGCTGTGATCCATGCCTGGTACTCAATGTTGTCAAATTAGGCGTTGACTGTCAACAACCCAAGAACAACCACAATTTTGACTGTTGTAAATTCACTGGATGAGGCCTAACTTTTGACTGCATCTGTTGTCAGTCTCACATTTCATATTTTTTCATTCATTCATTAACTCACTTATTCAAATATAGAGTAATTGAGGATGTTAACATAAGGCACATGTTAGAAAACTTCCCTAGATAGTCAAGCTGTCTATTGATCTTCATTGTCTTTCCATTATTCACATTTTTGTTGGCCAAAATTCATTGTTAATGTTATCTCATGGGAGTTTCATATTCTTTCTTACATTATTGGATGAAGTGTTTAATTTAAAAATAAAAATGCTATTCAAATAAAAATTTAAAGATGAACATGTTTTGAGATCTCCCTGGTGCCATTTAGCTTGCAGCTGTCAGATGTTGCCTACTGAATATGTAACATCTTTAGAGTTTAAACACCCCCATTTTTTTCAGTTAGGGTTAAAATGTCTCAAAAATACCAAATAGGATAAAAATGTACCCCATACATCCACACACACCACAAACACACACACACACAACTGACAAAAGAAATCAAAGAGTGCCTTGGTTTCACTGTAGTACTGCTACTGACTTTTACTAACACTAATTTCTCGCTTCACCTGCCAGCATCCACAGTGACTTCAAACGATCTGTGAGCCAAGTAAAGTTTGAAAATCTGACATGATGCCTTGGAAAGGCATTGTGCGGCCTCAGAATACAAACCCTGAAGCAAAGACTTAAGAGAAATTATTCTAACATTCTTGAGACTTTTTTAATTGCTTCAGAATTCCGTCGGGATGCATTAAGTGAAATGTCTGCTTTTACTCTTGGACCTCTTTCAAAGGGCTTTTGACATGATCACCAGTGAATGAACTGCATCCAATTAATCTTTAAAAGTTTTTTTTCCCCCTATTTGTTCACCTGGAGTTTTTTATGGCACTGAAGCCTAGCAATTAAGGTGGATTTTAAAGATCTGCTTTTTATCCACTTTGGAAATAACAAATAGTTGGTTTTGGTACACTAATAGGGGAAAGACCAACTCAGTATATTTTATATAAAGAAAATACAGTATATTCTTAGCATTGCTCTGTCTTTAAAGGTTCCACCTGTTACATGAGAAGTGACATTTTAAATCAAGGAGTGAAACTAACCTAAATTAGGTTCTATTAGTAAGTCAGACGCCAGCACAGTGGAGCAGTCTAAGTGCTTTCAGCAGGGAGCCTCAACAGCCTTTTCAAAAAGGAGACCAGGGAGGCACTTCCTGAGTGCTTGTGGGGTTCCCCCTGTGTGGAGTGTGAGTATTCTCCCATGTCTGCATGGGTTTCCTTCCATAGTCCAAAGACATTGGCAATGCTAAATTGGCCCTAGTGTTTGTAAGTGTGTTCAGTCTGCGATGGACTGGCACCTCATCCAGGGATTGTGTGTGCCTTGTACCTGATGACTGCTGGGACTGATGGCTCCAGCTATCCTGCTCGGGTTAAGTGGGTTGGAAGATGGATGGGTAGAAAGTCAGTTGAGATACTTGTCTACTTGAACTACTTAGTCTTAAGATGCAGAAAAGAGGTGTGCAATGTATGGACACCTCTTTCTGATATTTGTAAATCCTCTTTATTTGTTAACATTGAAAGAGTAAGAAATATGTTTTTAAACTTACTATTGCTAGAAAGCACAGAGGGCCTTACATGCCCATTAGTCTAGATCTAACAAGAAATGATAGATAGATAGATAGATAGATAGATAGATAGATAGATAGATAGATAGATAGATAGATAGATAGATAGATAGATACTTTATTAATCCCAATGGGAAATTCACATTCTTCAGCAGCAGCATACTGATACAATAAATAATATTAAATTAAAGAATGATAAAAATGCAGTCATAGCAAAGGAAGATTTTGCAAAAAGGTAAATGCAATTTCTAAAATAAAGTCATCAGTTTTCATTGCTTCCATCATATACTGTATTTTTAGTTATACTCAATTTATTTTGTATTCATATTTGGTCAGATTTTAATGTCTTTATTTTCAGTCCGTGATAACAAAACTCCTTTTTTGTAGCAGTATTTTCCCTAGGTAATTTAAATGCCCATTATAGGAAAACTGTTTTATGTTCCTTTAATAATACATCTACTGATAGTTAAAGTACTGACAGTTCAGTGCCTTAACTAGAAGGCCTCACAGGCTTGCAAGTCTGAGACTTCCACCATAAGTTATTTCAAAATACCGTATTTGTATGCACTCAAATCAGAGTTCAGTTTCTCAATTAGAAGCCATTTTGGAGTCCTACATTTTTGAAAAATCTTAAATTCTGTGTATCATTTATGATAATTAATTGGGCTTAATGACAAAAGTCTTAAAATTACACTTGTTTAATTAAAATGAATCTATTTCCCATCAGGTAAAGGAAATAAACAGTCTTTGTTTGGTCATTTATCAGACACATTGCACCCTCAGCAGCCCATTAGGTTTAAAGACAAAGTGACAGCCCTTTGCTCTGTGGGCTCTGTATTCTTTTCCCTCATGCTCAACTGACAATTGTACTTTTTTGAAACAACCAGTCTTTTGTTATGATAGAGTAGCCACACTTGTCTTTTTCAATAGATACTGATAAAAAAAAACGTAAGTGCCTGCCAAGAGCTTGTAGTGCTGAGATAAGTTAAATAACAGTAGTGTAGGAGTTATGTGTTCAGTTCCCTCTTATTTCTCAGGTTGCTTTTCTACTTTGAAACTCTTGCTCCTCTTTGGCTATGAACATTTGATTGGTATTTATACAAAGAACTTTTGTTCCAGAACATTTTATTCTGTGTATGCACCTGTATGGGATAGTCTGTTGGTCAATTTTTTAATAGTAAAAGGAAACAGGTTAAACCTCAATAAGGTTAAAGTTTTGTTAATCATTATTTTATTCACTGGATTAAAAGTAAGAATTTTTTTTAAACTGATGCTTTACATAAGTTTAATCGTTTCAGAAAGGTCTTAGAAGGCAAGAAGCATTGTTTAATGTAAAGTAGAAGGATAAATTAGAATATTACCTTGAATATTATATATCCTTGTATATATTATCTGAAGGCACATATTTCTGTTTACGGTTATCATGTGACAAATGACAAAAAGCAATCCTAGACTGGATGATAGCCCATTGTGGACACATTATGGAGTTCAGGTGAGCATATCTGTAGATAACTGAAATAAGTTTTAAATTGTATCTGTATTAATATTGACAGTTTCTGCTAAAGTTAATATAACATTCTCAAACCTGCTTAAACCCATTTAGGGTTGCTGCAGCATGAGTCTGCCTTGCTCAGAGTGCTAATCCATCACAGTGTTTCTGTTAAGATTAATGAACATGCAGCTTTGTGGTTTCCCCTTTGTCAACAACTAATTGATCTTTATATGAAAATATTTTGCAAAAGAGAGAAAGACTGTTCACTGTTTTTCGTATTTATATCGGTTTGGAAGAGTCACATTGTTGCAGCATATTCTTAAATGTAAGCATTTATATTAAACTGAAATTCAAATACCATTTTACTTGATAGTGGTAAAGGATTGTCAATGCCAACATACTTTCCATGCAAGTCTTAAAGCCTAACATTTCCAGTTAAATACTATTTTTCCATAAAGACTTATAAATCTCAGATAAAATAAAAAGGATGCAGGAATTTGTGGTTTTCTCACTAAGAGATAATGAGTTGTTCCCTTATAGAACATAAAAATCATGTACAATATATGTATAATATTTGAATGAACTTGCAATAAATATAAGAAATTAATTTTGTAGTATTGTATTTTAATTAGTAGAGATGTTCTTAATTAAAAACGTTTCTACATTTTATTTCACTTAAGCATACTAAATGACCAAATGAAATATTTTTGTTAAAGCATTGCAAAAGCAATAAGGAGGTTCCTTTTAGTTTGAAAACTCGTACTCAAATGTATTGGTTTTAATCAGGTGTCCAGGCTGTCTTTATTTGAGAAGTATGTCCCCTCCTAAAGAAGAAGATTCTCTTCAGAGAATCCTTGAATTAAGACATTGCAGTCCGATATGATCAATGAGTTTTTATATATCTTAAGAATAAGTATGACAAAAAAGACAAGTAGTGTTAAGCAGCACATTAAAACAGTAACTTATTCATCATATTCAAATATTCATTGTACCTTGTATCCAAGTATTCATCATAACAAATAGGAAAGGTCAACTCAAATTTCAGACAGTAGTGCTATAAAACTGAAAGATCATTTACTACAGTTTAGCAACATAAGAACAGAGTGGTGGCTCGGAGGCTAGGGATCTGCACTGGCAATCGGAAGGTTGCCAGTTCGAATCCCACAAATGCCAATAGGCACTCTGCTCTGTTGAGCCCTTGAGCAAGGCCCTTAACCTGCAATTGCTGAGCTCTTTGAGCAGTGAGAAAAGCGCTATATAAATGCAAAGAATTATTATTAAGAAACTGGGTTCAAATTTCAGGCTGGTTACTATAAAGATTTTTTCCCCATCTCCACATATTTTTAATTTAATTTTATTTCTTACAAGCCAAAGACTTTGACAAAGGGTGTAAGCACATCAAAGGTTTTGTAAGGTGGAGGCTTTCTTTGATTCGCAGGAAGAGCAAAGGAATAAAAAGCTACACTTTTTATAATATTATAAATCCAGCACTGAACAATTCTGGGATCTGAGGGAATGGATTTAAATGAATTTAATTATATAACTGAAACAAGTTATTAATGCAGTCTGTCATTTCTTTAAGGTGTTTTCTAGTATATGTATGATTGGTTATTTCTATTATATGTATGATTGTTGATTGCTTTATTAAAAATAGACTGATGAAATACTTGATCAAATTTATTGTGAGCCTGCTGTTTAATTTTATATTCCCTTTTTTAAGAATATTATGTACAGTATTACAGTACCTAAAATATATATGATTTCTAAATGGTTACCTCTGACACCTTTTCCATTTAAATATTATCTTGTTTATTTGGAACCTGTCCTTGAACACTGGGTGATAACAATCTGTCAACAAAAAATTATCTTTAGCAGTCTCTGAGGGCATTGCTATAATGAATGACTGTCTGTTTTCAGCTGTGTATATAATACTGATGTGTTAGGTGCTGATGGAACAAAAAATCCAAGTAAACACCATTTTATAATGGGGAATGTATGAGTAGTGACAGATTTAAAAGTGCCACCATAACACTGAATACAGTTGTATTTGTTGATGTGTGTATATACACATTTCATGTTTGATGGCATGGGTATAATTTCCAGCTGGGTTTTGGTATTTTTAACAATTTTAGTCATGTCTTACTGTGATTTTTCTTCTGCATTCAAAAAATATGTATGTTAGATTATATTGTTGAATATCCATTCGAGTTCCCTGTGATGGACTGCTACTAACATAAGGTTGCTTTCTTCTGCCAAGATTGACTTGGCTTCTTATGACATTGTATTAGAAAAAACAATTTTTATTATGTGCATGGATGCATTTTGTAAGAAAATATTTTATATTTAAAGACAATGATCAGTTTAAGATTAGGGCAAGGATACAGGAAACATATGAGCATAGCAGAATCCCTCTGCCTATTAAGGGAGAAACAGAGATAAGCTTAATCACCTAAATAAAATTGTAACTTTAATGTATTTTACTGTTGTGGTATAATGTCTTGCTTAAACTATCTTAAAAGCACATCACTAATGACAGAGACTTGATTAGCACCAGAGAGGAAGAGAGAAAAAAAGAATGAAAGACAAAGAGAAAGTACTGAGAATGCTGAAGTTACCCAAGCAGCTGGGACCTGACTTGATAAATTAGAGTCCCAAGGGAATGCTGCTGTTATCTAGCTTGTGTTTTGTGCCAATGTTTGTACCAGCCTCTTTAAAATCATCTGGTGACATACAATAGCTCATTAATGACATATGACCAATTGCATTTTAAAGTGATTTACAGTTAAATGCTTAAATTGCTCAGCTTCTGCTCATCTTCACAGAATTAGAAGGTCCCAGGTCTATAGCCAGCGCAGCAGAAGTGCTCTGTGGAGGATACAATAATACCGCCAGCCATCGTGAAAAGTCATTACTTCTGTTGACTTCTTCTCCGCCTTTAACTGTATTAAGTCTCACATCCTCTTCATGAAAATTCAGGAGTAACTTGAGAACACCTATGTATCTAATCATGTACATCAAGAATTTTTCATGTTCAAGTTGTAGTATACCAAGGCAAAAAAAAGTCTAGCTTTTGTCTGAAGGAGTCTCACATGGTGCAGTGATTATTCCTCTTCTTCAGTCTATGTTATCAACCCTGAGGAATCAGACAGCAATTGTTTAGCAATTTGTATTTAATGTTGCACTGATTGACAATTCTAATAGCAGACCCTACTATTGTGGCCAAGATCAAGAGTTTGCAGAGATGGTATTAAACTTCATAAAATGATAGATGAAAGTTGCCAAAGTAACGAGAATAAAGAAAAGCGGGTCTGCAGTTATACATACCTGAAGACAATATTGAATGAGATTCAATTTAATTATAACCAATATGACTACTAAAACTGTCAACAACATAACTGTGTGCAAAATGAGGGAATAATAATGTGTCGAATAGGATTCTAAACATTTAACATGCGTCATACTTACTTCCACTTTCTTGGTCTGATGTAGAAGAGGTGGCAGAGGTTCTTTGTGCCAACAATATTAAGCAGAGGAAAATGATCAGTGTGGGGCTTGCTTTCTGTGGACTTCAGTGCTCAGGGATTAATGTATTGCTTGACTCATGGGCAGAGAGGACAGAAGCCAAGTTTGCAGAGGATCTAACAATTCAATGTGAACAGCTGTTTTTATATCCTGCCCTCTGGGCACAGATACCAAATTCTTAAATATAAAACAGGCAGTGATCAAGCTGCTCAATAACAAGAATGTGATATAGCAGCATTGGAAAGCCCTTTAGACCACTGGACTAATAATTATGCCTTTATTATGATTTTATCATACTTTATTATGTTTTACACTATGTACTGGTTAGCTGACTTTGTCTCTTTGCTATTTAGTGTTTCTGGCTGAATAGAATGGATTTCTGTTTGTGGACAGTCCATCCTTATATTTCAGCAGCAGCTGTGAAATTAAGATTTATGATTAGTTTTATGTGAGTGAAATGTCAAGCATTTTGCTTATCTGATTGGAATCCTGCTAATATGTTTTAACTCTTTGGTCATGTGTGGGCAGCAAGGATATTGGATATGATGTCATTCACTCACATTGTGCTTGAACATTAGTCTGCATGTATCAAAATCAAATATTCATTTACCAATAACTATACTGAGGAATTTATTTTGTGTCAAGACTATTGTTAGAATGTTAGTGAAAGCATCTGGTTATGACAATGAAGACCGCCACAGTTAAATTAAGAATGTATAGTTCTTTTGTTTGTTATATGCCTGTTCTATAATCCATTAGCACCCATATACTGCTGCCTATGGTCATTACTGAAAACAGTTAAACTTGTGGTTTTTGATGCATATTGTATGACAAGAACCTAGGCTGTACCCACTTCAAAAGATAAGTTGTTGTCCTGGGACTACTGCGTCAGAAGTCAAAACTCTTCCGGTTAAGCTGTTTGTGATCTGTGATGGCATTGTCATTGGCAAATTTAATGGTGGAGTTGTTTAGCCACTCAGCCATAGGCAAACAAGGAGTAGAAATGGAGCTTCAGCAGCCTCCCACAGTGTTGCCTGTGCTGAGGATAAGAGTGGATGACATGATGCTGCCAATCCACACATGTTAGGATCTCCCAGTTAAAAAGTATAAAATGCACTTGCAAAGGAGTCTGCCAATTCCCAAGTCTGAGAACTCACTGAGCAGTCTCAATTAAATATTTTTAAAATGGTTTAGCTATACTTGGGCAATGTATATTATCCAGGTGTGCCGAGATGATATGAAGTGAAAGTGATGTGACATTTATGACCCTAAATGGCAGTGTAGGACTCATTCTTTAAATATTAAACATTCTAGGTATTGAGAGGAACAGATCTTTTACCTCATTGAACATTTATACAACATGTAGTATGTTTAAGAAAAAATCAAAGATTTAAAATCTTCAAAGTAGTATTTGATAACGTGCCTGTTGCATATTTTTGTAGTGATTTGTCAAATGTTAATATTCAAATATTTTCCAACATTTCCATAAAATCCTGTCACAAATCCCTGGTGTGGTCATGCACACCTTTTCTGGAAATGTATTAAACTCATTCATTAACAAACTCTGTTTATACTTTTAAATACAGCAATGAATTATTCTATTATCTCTTGAACTAAAAGGATATATTTCCCTCTAAGAATCTTTGTTAGAAAGTCTGTTCTCATATTTATACTTTCTTTTACACATTAAATTATCCCAACTTGCTGCATATTATTAATGTTCCACTCTTAATGAAGCAGGCCTAGATAGGAAAACAGAGTCATTCTATCTATAGAATATCTACTGTACACTAGGAATGTAAAAATAAAAATATTATAAATGTGAATTACCTAGTTTTAGTCGTGAAAAGTAGACAGAAAATATGTAAGTAAAAATAGGAAGCTACCAGCAGACCTACATTCAAGTGGCTCACAAGTGCTGCTTCACTCCCCGATTCTAACACAGTCAACCTTGGCAGCTAACTGCTTAACTAATTCCTAAATGATTTTAAATGCACCACAGTGATAAAAACAAAACATATAAGACAAAAGCTTTAAACAGAAAACATAATGTGCAAAAAGCACAGGCACAAATAGATAAAACAATTAAGGAACTGAATATGAAAATGTCAAGAGTATATTTTCTCCAAAATGACCAGAAGAGCTGATGATTTGACTGTGCTTCTTAATTAACTATTGCAGTGTTCCAAAATGGTTGCCAAGAGCACATAATGTCCTGTGTTTGACCATGTGGTCACGCCAGTCTTGTATGTGATATGATGTGACAGCCAATGAGAAACGATTCAATATGTCTAACAAACAAAAAAAGAAAAGATACATAGGACTGCAAAATGTATTTCATATAATTTATATATTATCCAATCTTAGTCAGGATAAAGCTTGAGATAGCAGTAAAGCACATGAAATACAACTTCTTTTTCTTGTGTTTGTTATCTAGTGCAGCATAAGTGGCATCATACCCACAAGCACTCCTTACTAGACTTACAAATTTGAATCAAGTAGATCCCTTAAGTGTTGTCTTGCAAATCGGTGACTATCATATTTTTAGAACATGAAAACAATTTCTTTTTAATGCAAAATCACAAAAAAGTACATTTTTCCCAATATTTGTTCATTAATTATAAGTAAGTTTAAGTTTTTTAAGTAGGACCTACTGAAAGAAATAATATTTTTATCTTTTTATTTTTACTATTTGGTAATGTAAATTAAATTAGTTCCTTTGTTTAGAGTTTGCATACTGTCATTGCATGCTGATGATGAGTCGCTGGATAAGTTGCACGATTTCTTCCTTTTGTGAGGTCACAGCAATTATTTCATTTATACTAGAGAGTTACATGTGTCAGTATCTTAATTGTAGCATTGTTTGGATGCCTAGATTATTTATGTGAAATCTGAGTTCTGTGTTTCAGATTTTGCTAGTATTTTTCCACTCTAATTTTACCTGGTGCCCAGGTAATTTCTGCCTTTCATAACCTTTCAATATTCAATTTAAATCTTGCTATTTCAATCAATTCATCCGTTATTTTACAACACTGAGAAGCTTTCCAGGTATATTCATCTATCCATTCAGTTTCTGAAGCATGTTTTATTACATTACAGTCTGTCCTGGCAATATATGTTGCAAGGTTGGAATCATCCCACACAGCCACCAGACCAATGGGACTGAACTCGGTAAATGTGGAGAAGCAATATTAATCGCTGAATTTATTCATGAAAATTAAATAAAATATAATTTTCTTATAATATATAAAATATGACAAAATATGTGTTTAATTACACTTTATGACAGTTTTCATGTTGTATGGCACAGTTTCATTTTAGAAGCAAAGTCTTAGAATATGTGCCTTTGTACCAATAGGTATTAGTTTCATTAGTTCACATTTGTGAATATAGCCACATTTCATGTGGAAGAGGTTATAGTGTGATCAGTTTCATGGTGTTAGAAGTTGACTCACAAGATTCACTTTCTTGATTCTTAAAGTATCCAAAATCATTTTGGGAGGTAAATGTGGCAAATGTTTGTTGTCAAATGAAGAGAAAAGTACAAAAGTAACAGAAAAAGGGAAGAAATTCTTTAAATAAAACTTTTGTTATAACTGGTATTAAAAAAAACACAACTGGAAATTGGATTTGCAGAAAAAACACACATATATAACTAGTGATAACACTTGCATTTGTAAGTTTTTAAAGAAGTTAGTATTAGCATAATTGTACATTTAATATGGTAAGTACTGAAGGCTGGAATGTTCACTAGTGTGAATAATGAAAAAAGAGCAATTCGTTGTTTATGCTGAAAAATATGAAATATCTAAATCCCAATAATGTTCATTTTAGCCTAATTGGGCATTCTTGATATCTATCTTTAAGTGAAGCTGAGACCCTGAGTTGGCTTCTGCCTTGTGCCTGATGTACTTAGAATTGGCTCTTACTCCTTGAGACTCTTAATTGAACTAAATGGGTAAGAATGTGAATTCAAGGTTGAATGTTATAAAAACTCCAGGTGCATGAGGACCACTAAAAGAAAATATTAAAGTTGAAGATTAGAGTTGAATCTGTGTAATTAACCTTAAGGGTCTGTGTATCTGTGCGTCTGCCCGGTTACTATGTCTCTGTCATTCCAATAGATGGGGCAACACAGACAATTATTGAAATAAAATGCATTGTTTTTTCCACTTCAACAGATGGTGCATCACAAACAGTAACATTGCTTTTACGAATCCCATACCAAATGGCATAACAGAGACTTATGCATTGCATTTGTCATTCTAACAGATAGTACATCACAGACATTTGTAGTAATGCATTTTATTACTATAAATGCGTCTGATGCGCCACCTGTTGAAATTTAAAATGCAATGCATTTTATTATTACATGCATTACAAAGTACATTCCAATATACTGTATATGATGCCCTGCAAATATTAATGCTGAGGTCTATGTTGATTACTTGGATTTCAACGTCCTTAGATGGGTAGCACAGGTTGTATAAACATATGTCGATTAAGAATTGACACAATAAAATTGCTCCAACTTATGAAAAGAGTAAGAATGATGCTTAATATAATCAAAAAAGGGGGCACAGATGAGGTGGGATATGAAAAATGAAAGTCACACAGTGTTAATCTAGTTAATGACCATATAATGTCTAGTTTGAGTGATTGTGCCCATTTGTAGACTCACATCCCATCCAGAGTTTGAAAATGAATGGATGTAAGGAATTTAGAAAATACTATTTTTACTTGGAAAAATGTATGTACTTGAACAAGTTATCTGGTAGTAGAAAACAGAAAACGAGACCTTGTCTTGACTCAGTAAAATTTTGGAAACATTAGGTGAGCAGAAAAAGGCAACATAGCTCTAAATGGTCTGTTCTTACCAAATCCTTTTATAGTTTCTTCTTGTACTTTTTATGGCAGAATAGTTTTTAAAAACTGATTGGGAAGATGTTTGCTTTTATTTTTTGCTTGCTAGCATTATTGAATCTTTGTGGAAAAAGAGAAGCTGGTGAATGAATAGAAAGAAAAAGCTTCCTTAGCTCTTTATTAAAACAGTTACGTCAGGGATATCAAACCCCCTGGCAGTGCTTAGAGTATTGTAGTGACTTATGATTTTTGTTTCAATGTAATGTATACAGTATTATCAATTTTTATTGTAAGTGTATTTCAGTTCAATTCAAGTCTATTTTTGTATGGAGCTCTTTACTGAGTGCAGGCATAGAGCAATGTGAAAACTTCATAGGTAATTACAAATACAAACTTTACAAATTACCAATTGTATTATAAGTTCAAATAAAGAGATTTGTTTATGTAGACAGGAAACAAAGTGGTTCAAAACTGAGTAACATAAATGGAACTGTCCATTAATTAATTGTTGAACTATGGCCGGATGATAATATGTTATTGCTCAATCAAACCCCTAAGGTCTCTTTCTTAACTGTAAAGATATCAAAATTATTGTATTGTTCTGCTCAGAAAGTTTTTGTTCTACCTTCATTTATTTTTGAATACTGAATTAGATTATTTTTCTTTTTTTTTTTGTTTTGAGAGAATTGCAATGATTTTTAAATATTTAGAGCAGAAACCAAGTTAAATCTGACAAAGATTCACAATCATTAGTGGATGTAGACATTTACACCTATCCTTGTCCTTTTCAATTGCCTGTCATCTTAAAGAACAATTTAAATGGAATAATAAAGAATATAAATGAGAATAGCAGTAAATAAGTCTTATAGGCAAAGATGCAGTGCATGCACTTTGTCTGGACTCTTGTATTTAAGATGATTAGAACAACACACAAGGTTTAGTGACTTTCTCAGGTAAAATAGCCTCAAGTGGGCCTACTTAAATAAATCAATTTAAGCAATTACATATTCATTCATGTTAGATTGTACTTTTAAAATGTATTGGTAAATTTAGTGACTTACAGTATGTAAAATGTGACTAGTATGCATATTTTTCATTGAGTTTTATTTTCTGTTGAAGCTGAACATGCTACTGTGTGGTTTTATTTTTGAAATTTTTATGTATGTTTTATTACCAATTTATTTTGCACTGTTCTGAATTATTCATCAGTGTTTTTTTCAGCATATTCAGTAAGTACAAATTGTATATACATGATACTGTTGTATATATTTATGTTAAAGATTGTAGATTACTGCAAAGGCTTAATTAATGGTCTGTCATTAACAGAACATGCATCTGGTCAAAAGGGAGTTGCCTTCTAATTTGAACCTAGGACTGTTTTATCTTAAGCCAATTCATCTACTCCATCACATTGTTGAAAACACCCATGCACTAACCCGAACATTACCATTACCATTAGGCTTCAGAAAATCTTATTTGGACATCTGTAAATATGCAACATTTTAACATTGTCTATATTTTGCAAGACTGTCTGATGTAGTATCTTGTATTAAATTGTAATGTTTCTTATGTAATAGGTGTTTTGTACATTTCTGGAAGATGATTTGTTATGGTCAGAGCAAATGACACAAACAAACCCAATTTCATTTGACAGATGAAAGGAAAAAAGTGAAGACACATGGAATTTGAATTCCTTGTCAGCAAAAGCAAAAGTGGTCACATAGTATCATCAGGTTTAAATTACACAAACAAAGCTGAGAGAGCAGGTTTTCTAGTCCTAGTGCATTCTTGTGATGCTGAGTATACACTATGAGCTTTGAGGAAAATGTGTTTTTTCTTGATTTCAGTCATAGTAATTCAAGTTGAAAGCAGACTGTTCTAGGCAGGAGTTCTGCTCAAACAGCATTTAGTTGGTACTGTAATTTAGTACATTGAATAGCAATACTGAGTATCCACTTATGCATTTCTTCATTCAGGTGTTTAAGGCATACACACTTATTTTAACATTTATCATTAATGGTAGATAATTCAGTAGTAAATGTAAATATATTCAGACTGCACTTTTTTGCATTAATAACAAAATGGTCTGTCATTGAGGTTAGCACATAGTAGATTAGATTTACCTTAATATAGATCTCCTTCATTGTCTGAAACCATTTCCAAATGCATTTCAGTATTACTTACCATAAATATATTTAACTCTAAGCCAGTTGTTCATTGAAAAAAATACTTCAAACATTACAAAATGTAGTAAGAAACCATATTTAACTGGTAGACACTTTTCAGTGGCTTTTAACTCCTCTTCTTCATCTACTACTCCTCTTAAATATGGTGTTCCTCAGGGATCCATTTTGGGTCCTATTTTATTCTCTATATACCTTCACCCTATTGGATCTATTTTTAGGAAATTTAACATTGCTTTTCACTACTATGCTGATGATACACAGGTTTATATTCCTGTCTGCAACTCTACAACAAATCAGCTCCACAACTGTCTGTCTGAACTACGATCCTGGATAGCTAATAATTTTCTTGACCTAAATCAAAATAAAACAGAGGTGCTTATAGTGGGTCCATCAGCTAAAGCCCAAAATGGTCTTGGACTTCTCGGCTTTTTCTCTGTCTTTTCCAAACCTCAAGTCCGCAATCTTGGTGTTACCTTTGACAGTAACCTCTCTTTTGAGAAACAAGTAAATTCTGTAGTCAAGAGTTGCTTTTTTCAACTTCCAATGTCTAATAGGTAAGATAAAGCCTTTTTTATCTTCTAGGGATCTTGAGATAGCTACTCATGAGTTTATTTTTTCTCGCCTCGATTACTGCAACTCGCTGTATTCTGGGATTAACAAATCCTTGATACACAGGTTACAGTTGGTCCAAAATGCTGCTGCTTGCTTTCTGGTTGGGGCAAGACAGTATGACTCTGTTTTTCCTATTTTAGCTTCTTTACACTGGCTGCCTGTCAGTTTTCGAATTGATTTTAAAATCTTGCTGCTAGTTTTTAAATCTTTACATGGGCTTGCTCCTGCCTATTTATCTGAACTGTATGTTTTACACCAGCCATCCAGAGTGCTTAGATCTTCTGGTCAGCTGTCTCTGGTTGTCCCTCGAACCAAGTGTATAACCAAGGGGGACAGGGCTTTTGCAGCTGCTGCTCCTCGCCTGTGGTACTCTTTACCTCATCACATAAAGGAGTCGTCTACAATTGAACTGTTCAAAACAAGACTAAAGACTCATTTCTATTCACTTGCATTCCATGACCTTCAGTAATACTGATGGTTTCCTCTTTGTGATTATATAACATTACTTCTATTTGTTATGTATATAACATTACTTCTATTTATTATGTATTTTATTTTATGTTCATATGTTTTATTTCTATTTATGTTTTATGTTAATTATTTTGTTTTTCTTTTATTCTATTATTGTAAAGCACTTTGGCTACAGCATTACTATGTTGTTTTAAATGTGCTATATAAATAAATTGACATTGACATTGCAATTAATTTACTTATTGTGAATTTGGCATCGTATTTAATTAATTGATCAAACTTAATCTAATTAGGTTGAGTACTATGCCACACTGTTATGGATCATTGTGTCAGTCCTCAAGAAAGAAATACTGTATAGGCATATTGCTTAAAATTCTTTAAAACTTTTTCATACATATCTTGGATCATTTGTGTTTTAGTGTTTTATCATTTGTCACCAATGTTATATGACTTGATTTCATGAAACGCTAAGACATTAAACTGTATTTCCATAAAAATTGAAAAAAATTGAGGCATTTTAAAACTTTTGACTGGTAGTGTAGTTGTTCTGTTATGAGACCAGTCCAACCTGTAATTGATGTGGACTCCTCAGTAACTGTAGGAGTGCACCACCTCTACATCCTGCACTCCCTGAATAGAGACCTCCATCAAGGGCACTGCAACTATCAGTGACTGTATGGGCCTTATATTGGTAGCGGTGGTGACAGAGATGTCGGTGTATTGTGGAGTTTATTTTGTTGGATTCAGAGTGGGTGGGGTAGCACTTTGTGAATTTTTTTTATAAGCCTGATGGATTGAGACTAAGACTGGTGGTCCCAGACAATTCACTGTTAAGTCGCTTTTCTTTTCATTTATCATGCGCTGCTTTATCTGCACTTATGAATAATTCTGCAATAATTTCTTGGAATGTGTGTGGGGTAGGGTCAGACAATAAAAGCACTGTAGTTCTTAATTATCTCTGGCATAACTGGGTTAACTTAGCCTATGTCCATGAGACCTAGCTTTTATGTAACAATTTCAGGTGACTCTGTAACAAATGATATCATATAGCTGCATCAGTATCTACAAATGTATCATTTTGCTGTAGATTCAAGATTAAAATTGTGGATGTAGGCTTAAAAAACACTCATGGAAGTTTTTACTATGTATCAAAGAAAAAAGCCTTCTGTTTAAAATACTGTTTGATGCCATGCTATATAGATATTCCTGATTAACTCTGCTTTATGGTGCAGACAGGGTTTCATCCCTCCTTTAAGTGTCTTCTGTTTGCTTTTCAAATATTTGGCAAACATTAATATTGAGTACTATATGTTTTTGTTGTCTGTATTTCTTAATGAATATTTTGTTTAAATTATCAAATTATGTTTTATTATGAGTTTCATCTTTTTCTTTTTTTTTTAAATTTTATTTATTAATTTTATTGTAATCATTCCATACAAATAGATTAATTCAGCGGGTTGGAAAATGGATGGATGGATGGATGGATAACAAAAAAGAATTGAAGACAAATCAAACCCCACCCTTGAGAAGGAGAGCTTAGCCAAAGGAGAATTGCTTAGGGCTTTTTAATAAGGCAACAATAAACAAAAGAAAGGAAGAAATATATATAGGTAAATGAAAAATGGAGAAGGGAAATAAATACGGTAATAGTTATTGCTCTTATTCTAAAATATTATTGATTAGATCCTGCCAGGTTTTGAAAAAATTCTGTACAGATCCTCTAACTGAGAATTTGATTTTTTCCAATTTCAAATAATATAAAACATTGGTTTCCCACTGACTTATCAGAGGAGAGTTAGGATTCTTCCAATTTAACAAAATAAGTCTGCGTGCCAAAAGTGTAGTGAATGCAATCACCGTTTGCTTGTCCTTCTCCACTTCAAGTCCGTCTGGAAGAACACCAAACACAGCTGTTAATGGGTTAGGAGGGATTGTGATACCAAGGCTGTCTGAAAGGCACTTAAAAATTTTGGTCCAAAATGATATTAGTTTGGTGCAGGCCCAAAACATGTGACCCAGTGAGGCAGGAGCTTGGTTGCAGCGTTCACAGGTTGGATCTTTCCCTGGAAAAATTTTGGACAGTTTTATGCGAGACAGATGAGCTCGATATATAATTTTTAGTTGAATAATTCTATGCTTTGCGCATATGGAGCTCGAGTGAATTCTCTGCTTTGCTACCTTCCACTCCTTTTCTGATATATTGATTAAGAGATCTTCTTCCCAATGTCCTCTTGGATCTTTGAAAGGTAGGGACTCTAATAGGATTTTATATAATGCGGAAATTGTGTTTAATTCCTCGAAATTGAGCAGTATTTTTTCCAACATGGTGGAGGGTACGAGGTGAGGAAAATCGGGCAGTTTCTGTTTAACAAAATTTCTAATTTGAAGATAGTGAAAGAAATGTGTAGCTGGGAGGTTGAATTTGGAACGTAATTGCTCAAAAGATGCAAATATGTTGTCTATATAAAGATCTCTGAGCATTTTAATCCCAAATCTTTTCCATGTATTAAAAACTGAATATATTTGCGAGGGTTGAAAGAGGTGATTCTCTTGCAGAGGTGCCACGGATAAAAGATTTTCCATCTTAAAATGCTTTCTAAGTTGGTTCCATATTCTGAGTGAGTAAAGCACAATTGGGTTATTAGTATATTTGCGATAACTTGCATTTATTGGAGCGGAGAGCAGGGAGTATAAAGAAGTACTACAGGATTTTACTTCTATTGCGAACCAAGCCTGTGTATGTTCATTTTTTTGTGTCCAGGTTTTTATGGCTTGTATGTTTGCTGCCCAGTAATAATACTGAAAATTAGCTAAAGCCATGCCACCTTCTGCCTTAGGTCTTTGTAGGGTCGCTCTTCAGATACGTGAGTGTTTTGAGTTCCAAATGAATGAGGTTATTGTTGAATCTAATTGCTTAAAAAATGACTTATTGATATACTGTATATTGGAATGTTTTGAAATAAAAAAAGAAGTTTAGGAAGGATATTCATCTTAACAACGTTAATTCTTCAGGCTAGAGTGAGATGAAGGGTTGACCATTTATGCAAGTCTTGCTTAATTTTTTACATACAGACAGCAAAATTTTGATGATAAAGAGCTTTATGTTTACTTGTGATATTTACCCCATGGTATTTAAACTGATCTGCTATGGTAAAAGGTAGGGTGTCCAATCCAATATTATATGCTTGTGAATTCACTGGAAAGAGTATACATTTATTCAGATTAATTCTGAGACCAGATATCTTTTGAAATTCTGTGAGTGCTGATAAAACTGCAGGCACAGTGTTTTCTGGGTCTGATATATATAAAACCATATCATCTGCATATAGAGAAATTTTCTGTTCCAGTCCTTCTCTGATAATCCCCTTTATCTGATAAGAATTTCGACAGTGAACCGCCAGTGGTTCAATGGTGATTGCAAACAGCAGTGGTGACAAGGGACATCCTTGTCTGGTACCACGTTCTAGCTTAAAGTAGTCTGAACAAATGTTGTTAATACAAACTGAAGCTTCTGGATTGGCATACAGTAGTTTGATCCATGCACAAATATTCAGGCCAAACCCAAATTTCTCCAATGCCGTGAAAAGGTAGTTCCATTCAATCATATCAAATGCTTTTTCTGCGTCTAATGATAGTAATATCTCTGGGGTGTTTGATTTTGCTGGTGAATATATTAAATTAAACAGGCGTCGGAGATTGGAAGATAGGTGTCGGCCTTTAATAAATCCAGTTTGATCCTGTGATATTACCGAGGGCAGCACTTTCTCCATCCTTCTAGCTAGAATTTTTGAGAGTATCTTAACATCATTATTCAGGAGTGAAATTGCTCTGTATGATGCACATTGTAACAAGTCCTTATTTTGTTTAAGAAAGATGGTGATTAATGCTTGACGAAATGTTTGAGGTAGTATTTGGTTGTCTCTAGCTTCTGTAAATGTTGCCAGTAAGAGGGGAGATAGCTGAGTGGAGAATTTCTTATAAAACTCTACGGGGTAACCATCAGGGCCTGCTGACTTTCCGCTTTGAAGTGACTTTATAGCATCTAGTAATTCTGATAGTGTCAGAGGTTTATCCAGTTCCTCAGCACTTAAAGCATTTATTTGTGGTGTCTGTAATGTATCCAGAAATGCATTAGATTGTGTGTTGTCTTCTTTGAACTCAGTAGAATATAAGGATTTATAATAATCTCTAAATGCGTGCATTATATTTTTATGGTCAATGATTTCTTCTCCATTCGTGTTGGTGATTACAGTAATCCCTCGCTATATCGTGCTTCGCCTTTCGCGGCTTCACTCCATCGCGGATTTTATATGTAAGCATATTTAAATATATATCGCGGATTTTTCGCTGCTTCGCGGGTTTCTGAGGACAATGGGTCTTTTAATTTCTGGTACATGCTTCCTCAGTTGGCTTGCCCAGTTGATTTCATACAAGGGACGCTATTGGCAGATGGCTGAGAAGCTACCCAGCTTACTTTTCTCTGTCTCTTGCGCTGACTTTCTCTGATCCTGACGTAGGGGGATTGAGCAGGGGGGCTGTTCGCACACCTAGACGATACGGACACTCGTCTAAAAATGCTGAAAGATTATCTTCACGTTGCTATCTTTTGTGCAGCTGCTTCCTGAAACGACATGCTGAACGGTGCTTCGCATACTTAAAAGCACGAAGGGCACGTATTGATTTTTTTATCTGTCTCTCTCTCTCTCTCTCTGCTCCTGACAGAGGGGGTGTGAGCTGCCGCCTTCAACAGCTTTGTGCCGCGGTGCTTTGCATACTTAAAAGCCAAACAGCCCTATTGATTTGTTTGCTCCTTTGAAGAGGAAGATATGTTTGCATTCTTTTAATTGTGAGACTGAACTGTCATCTCTGTCTTGTCATGGAGCACAGTTTAAACTTTTGAAAAAGAGACAAATGTTTGTTTGCAGTGTTTGAATAACGTTCCTGTCTCTCTACAACCTCATGTGTTTCTGCGCAAATCTGTGACCCAAGCATGACAATATAAAAATAACCATATAAACATATGGTTTCTACTTTGCGGATTTTCTTATTTCGCGGGTGGCTCTGGAACGCAACCCCCGCGATGGAGGAGGGATTACTGTACTGGTATTGCATTACAAACTTCTTGTTTGTGAATTTGTTGAGCTAAAAGCTTATTAGCTTTTTCTCCGTGTTCATAGTAATGATGTCTTGACTTATAAATAAGTTGTTCAGTTTCTTTAGTTGTTAAGATGTTAAGTTCTGTATGCAGGGCCTGCCTTTTCCTGTGAAGAGCTTCACTTGGACGCCTGGCTTGTTCTTCATCTATTCTAGCAATTGTCTGAACTGATCCTTGCTTAGTAAGTGGGTCTCCTGTAAAAATACTATTTTAGCGTTTAAGCCTGTTAGGTGAGAGCAGGCTTTCTTTCTCTTTAATTCGTGATTCAGGCCTTTAACATTCCAGCTCACAAAGTTAACTGTCTCATCATGGAGACATTGATACTGAGTTTTTAATGTCATTTTATAGTCTTAACTGGTAGTAAGGCAGTTTTAATCTTAATTTCAAAATTCCCCATGATTTATTGCATTTTAGCCTATTGTTGCATTGATATTTATAGTTATAAGGATTAGAAGAATAGATTAGATATAGCCTGCTCTCCTTCTCTCCCCCCTTCATCTTTTTCTTATAGACATTTTTACACTATATATTGAGCCCAGAGGTTGCCACTTTTATTTATTGTCTCTCTGTTTTAAATTGCAGTAAGTACCTGTTTTTGATATACTAGGTTTTAGACTATCTGCTCTTGCTTAAAGTCTTGTTTTAGGATTTTCAGACTTTGAATTTGTTCTTCTTGAATTGTTGAGGCAATTTCCTATATTTTGATTATTTTTTGACTGTTTTGTAAATGAGTCTTTGTATGAAAGAATGTTTTTGTTATTGGGGCAGTTTTATGTTTCTCTTGCCTTTTTACTAGGGTGTTGTACCGGGTTAGCCATTATGAATGTAGAGAAAAGCCAAGCAAAATGACACCTTTTATTGGCTAACTTAAAAGATTACAATATGTAAGCTTTCGGGGTAACTCAGGCCTCTTCTTCAGGCAAGATGTAATGCATATTGTAATCTTTTTAGTTAGCCAATAAAAGGTGTCTTGCCTTTTTGATTATTTTTTTGGGAACTATAAACCTACCTTTTCTGTTTTGTTTGAAGTAGGTTTGAATTATGTAAGCATCCCCATTTTTAACATTGTAAGCCTACACTGCTTTTTGACAATTCCTGTAATTTTCAATCTTACCACAAATTGTCCTCATTGTTAATAGCAATGCGTTGTAATACTGAGAAAAACTATAATACAGTATACCAAAGCATAGATGGATGAATTGGTGGCAAAAATGAAAAATTAACTTTGCTAATCTGGCAATTCTTTGACTTCAATGAAAATGATCATTGTAAGTCGACAGATTTAACCAAAGTTATTTGTAGACTAAGTAGGAAGTTAGTTGTTGGCAGGTAGCACAAACACTAAAGGCTTGTCTTACCAGCCATTAATTATTGGCACTTCTAGACTTTGAAAAAGCACAAAATCTAAGCAGGATAGTGAAACATGTGAATAAAATGGCTATAGTACATTGTGCCCATTTGTGTAAATAAATGTTAATAATTTGTTTGCCTCATGTATTTTCTCCAAAGTTTAATTTTCAAGTATTTGTTTTATTTTTCTTTTTATGACACAAACATCATCCTTCAACTCATCCCAAACCTCAGACTTACAGATGCAGGTGTTGATCAGTTATAGTCTGGAATAAAAATAAACGGTATCCCTTACCATTGTAATAATCCATGTCAAATTCTTTTGGGGCATTGATAGGGATGTATGATCCATTTATTCCTCTGCTGCTCATTGAGAAAACCCCCCTTCTGCTTTCAATGCCACTCAATTTCATGGAGTTGCTTCCCTGCAGACCTGATCATGGAATGGATCTTTGATGGTTTCAGTAATATTATTAGTACTTGACTGACATTTTTATCCGAGGCAGTTTACAACATATTTGTTTTTCCAATTGGACCATAGGCACGTGACATGCTCATGGTCACACAGTGTCGATAGTATGTCCTAGGTCCCAAGCCTTAATTACTGCACCATGGTGCCTTGGATAAGATCTTAAAGTCAGCACCAGTGGCAACATACCATAATGACACTGTGACATGCTTTTGCACAGGTGTACATTTTTGAAATCACATATCTGTTCTCAGAAGAAGCTGCAGTCTTTCAAAAATATATAAAAAATTTGTGGAAATGCATACAGAGACTGGACAGCCAGTCGTGGGACTTGAACAATCTGAGTGGGATTGTACATTGTATCCCACTAGTCTTAACTCCATTTATGCCGCCATATGGACTACAACACACTTGCAGCTTTGAAAACTATAACAGTTGCAGCATTATAGAACATCTGTAACCTCTCTCATCTTCTCTTAGTAATATGCAGCTGTCTGCTTCATATGTGGGCTTTCATTATTAGTAAAAAATACATGAAGAGTACAAAACTCTAGCGCACCCACCATGTTCAACTCTGCAAACAGAGGAAGTTGTCAGATTGTTAATTTGCATTTTACAATGGGAAATGTAATTGGATTTATCTTTCTGCTTAAGATGCATTGTACATGCATTGCATTTACACTAGAAACTTAAATGCATTTACAGACCTGTCATATACAATCAGAATACAACTGCCGTTAGTTTAAGCATAGTATTTACAACATGTTTAATCATGTGGTTCAAATTATTAACAAATATCCATTGATGGTGTATTGTAGGTAATCATCTACCAATTGCCAATGATATTGTCCATCGGCACAAGACTAGTCTGAAGCCTGCTTCTAGAGATTGAGATGAGGCTCATTTTTATAATAGGTCTCTTTGGAGCTTTGAGGCCTACTTCTGGAATCTAAGTCTTAAGTTAAGTTTCATGAGCCTGTAAAACTCTTAAAACTCCAAAGATGTCAACCTTGTCATGGGTATGGACACAAATGCCTTTATGACTCTGCTCTTAGATTAGTCTGTTCTGCCCCACTTGCTCTGACCTGTTACTGTTAAGCTGTTAGTGTTATTTGTTGAACTATGCACCCTGTTTGTCTTACCATTTATTAACACACCTGTGTGTCATGTCCGGCACACACAGTGGTGTTCTAAGTGACCATAAATCTGATGTAAAGCACGTAAATCCTGTAATATATATTTAAATACAATGTACCCATTCTGTCTCTCTTAGGCACCCTTTTATGTCTTGTTTTGGTCACATCCAAAATGTATCTTTAAGGTATATAAAAATCTGGGTCTGGTTAGTGGTGGTACACAGCAATCTGAATATCTATGTGCATCTCTTGTCATGATACGACCCTTGAAAACCACTCACCTGCTAAGTGTCTTATATCTTAAAGCTGTATTGTTTAATGTATACTGTACTGCTTTGTAAATCATTATTTCTTATTTATTGTCTTTGTACACCTGTAAATACCTGTATGTTTCCTTTGTATATATTTCAGTTTACAATGAGGTACATCCAGCTCACCCTTGTCATTTTTATATGGATGTGTTGAGTTGTTTAAGCTCTCTGTCAACACACTGCACAATGGTGTGGAGTGGGCAAAAACATAAAAAGGAGATTCCACACTGTGGGACAGGCAACAAGAATCGCTAAGACAGCTAAATAAAGAACATTCTCACCACACGGACTGAAGAAGAATCCTACGGTTGCAGAATACTGTTCAGCACCTGCTGAGTAAAGAGACGTTCTTGCCACCAATCAAAGGAAGGATCTCATGGCAACCTAGTTGAAAGACAGAACTCACACAGTGAGTCAGCGCAAATTCTCTGCAGACTCTCCACTGCATCATTGCTAAATCATATCATCCTACTGACTTGTTGAAGCACAGTAAGGTATGCTGGTGCTCTGCTTTCCAATTTAGATCCAATTTAGATTGGTGTTTCTTGTGACCATAAACAATGAGGAAGTCAGTTCACACAGGACTGAACTAGGATGTGATTGCCTTGAGTGCTGCAGCTTTATTCACATTGCATCTCCTAAATCGCTTGTCTTCAGGTCTAGCTCGCTACATAAGTACTCAATTCAACTTATGCAGCCTAAAATCCACAGTTGCAGACATGGAGAAAGAATGCAAAACTGATTCTGCTTCTGTGGCCAGTTCAAGACACCTGTACTATTCCAATGCATCAGCTAGCAGGCTGAAATATTAGAAGCAGCGACAGATGTACTGAATGATGAGATCCACAGCCACTGAAGCTCACCTCAAGCTAACAAAATGGATGGATGGCAGAGTGTATGGCTCACATCATGTCACCTTTCAACGTAACTCACCTACATCTAGAGAAATGGGAAAAATCACCCACAGCACAATAGAATGTCATGTGAAAAATCATCCATTCATCCATCCATTGTCTCCCGCTTATCCGAGGTCGGGTCACGGGGGCAGCAGCTTGAGCAGAGATGCCCAGACTTCCCTCTCCCCGGCCACTTCTTCTAGCTCTTCCGGGAGAATCCCAAGGCGTTCCCAGGCCAGTCGAGAGACATAGTCCCTCCAGCGTGTCCTGGGTCTTCCCCGGGGCCTCCTCCCGGTTAGACGTGCCCGGAACACCTCACCAGGGAGGCGTCCAGGAGGCATCCTGATCAGATGCCCGAGCCACCTCATCTGACTCCTCTCGATACGGAGGAGCAGCGGCTCTACTCTGAGCCCCTCCCGGATGACTGAGATTCTCACCCTATCTTTAAGGGAAAGCCCAGACACCCTGCGGAGGAAACTCATTTCAGCCGCTTGTATTCGCAATCTCGTTCTTTCGGTCACTACCCATAGCTCATGACCATAGGCGAGGGTAGGAACATAGATCGACTGGTAAATTGAGAGCTTCGCCTTGCGGCTCAGCTCCTTGTTCACCACGACAGACAGATGCAGCGCCTGCATTACTGCGGATGCCGCACCGATCGCCTGTTGATCTCACGCTCCATTCTTCCCTCACTCGTGAACAAGACCCCGAGATACTTGAACTCCTCCACTTGGGGCAGGATCTCGCTGCCAACCTGAGAGGGCACTCCACCCTTTTCCGGCTGAGGACCATGGTCTCGGATTTGGAGGTGCTGATTCTCATCCCAGCCACTTCACACTCGGCTGCGAACCGATCCAGAGAGAGCTGAAGATCACGGCCTGATGAAGCAAACAGGACAACATCATTTGCAAAAAGCAGTGACCCAATCCTGAGCCCACCAAACCGGACCCCCTCAACGCCCTGGCTGCACCTAGAAATTCTGTCCATAAAAGTTATGAACAGAATCGGTGACAAAGGGCAGCCCTGGCGGAGTCCAACTCTCACTGGAAATGGGTTCGACTTACTGCCGGCAATGCGGACCAAGCTCTGGCACCGATCGTACTGGGACCGAACAGCCCTTATCAGGGGGGCCGGTACCCCATACTCTCGGAGTACCCCCCACAGGATTCCCCGAGGGACACGGTCGAATGCCTTTTCCAAGTCCACAAAAACACATGTAGACTGGTTGGGCAAACTCCCATGCACCCTCCAGGACCCTGCTAAGGGTATAGAGCTGGTCCACTGTTCCGCGACCAGGACGAAAACCACACTGTTCCTCCTGAATCCGAGGCTCGACTATTCGATGGACCCTCCTCTCCAGGACCCCTGAATAGACTTTTCTAGGGAGGCTGAGGAGTGTGATCCCTCTGTAGTTGGAACACACCCTCCGATCCCCCTTCTTAAAGAGGGGGACCACCACCCCAGTCTGCCAATCCAGAGGCACTGTCCCTGATATCCATGCGATGTTGCAGAGGCATGTCAACCAAGACAGTCCTACAACATCCAGAGCCTTGAGGAACTCCGGGCGTATCTCATCCACCCCCGGGGCCCTGCCACCAAGGAGTTTTTTGACCACCTTGGTGACCTCAGTCCCAGAGATGGGGGAGCCCACCTCTGAGTCCCCAGGCTCTGCTTCCTCACTGGAAGGCATGTTAATGGGATTGAGGAGGTCTTCGAAGTACTCCCCCCACTGACCCACAATGTCCCGAGTCGAGGTCAGCAGCGCACCATCCCCACCATATACAGTGTTTACACTGCACTGCTTCCCCTTCCTGAGACGCCGGATGGTGGACCAGAATCTCCTCGAAGCCGTCCGAAAGTCGTTCTCCATGGCCTCCCCAAACTCCTCCCACGCCCGAGTTTTTGCCTCGGCAACCACTGAAGCCGCATTCCGCTTGGCCTGCCAGTACCTATCAGCTGCCTCCAGGGTCCCACAGGACAAAAGGGTCCTGTAGGACTCCTTCTTCAGCTTGATGGCATCCTTCACCGCCGGTGTCCACCAACGGGTTCGGGGATTGCCGCCACGACAGGCACCGACCACCTTATGGCCACAGCTCTGGTCAGCCGCCTCAACAATAGAGGCACGGAACATGGCCCATTCGGACTCAATGTCCCCCACCTCCCTCGGGATGTGGTCGAAGTTCTGCCGGAGGTGGGAGTTGAAGCTGCTTCTGACAGGGGGCTCTGCCAGACGTTCCCAGCAGACCCTCACAACATGTTTGGGCCTACCACGCCTGACCGGCATCCTCCCCCACCATCGAAGCCAACTCACCACCAGGTGGTGATCAGTTGACAGCTCCGCCCCTCTCTTCACCCGAGTGTCCAAGACATGTGGCCGCAAGTCCGACGACACGACCACAAAGTCGATCATCGAACTGAGGCCTAGGGTGTCCTGGTGCCAAGTGCACATATGAACACCCCTATGCTTGAACATGGTGTTCGTTATGGACAATCCGTGACGAGCACAGAAGTCCAATAACAAAACACCACTCGGGTTCAGATCGGGGGGGCCATTCCTCCCAATCACGCCCTTCCAGGTCTCACTGTCATTGCCCACGTGAGCATTGAAGTCTCCCAGCAGAACGAGGGAGTCCCCAGAAGGTATGCCCTCTAGCACCCCCTCCAGGGACTCCAAAAAGGGTGGGTACTCCGACCTGCTGTTCGGTGCATACGCACAAACAACAGTTAGGACCCGTCCCCCACCCGAAGGCGAAGGGAGGCTACCCTCTCGTCCACCGGGGTAAACCCCAATGTACAGGCTCCAAGTCGGGGGGCAATAAGTATACCCACACCCCGCTCGGCGCCTCTCACCGGGGGCAACTCCAGATTGGTAGAGAGTCCAGCCCCTCTCAAGGAGATTGGTTCCAGAGTCCAAGTTGTGCGTCGAGGTGAGTCCGACTATATCTAGCCAGAACCTCTCAACTTCGCGCACTAGCTCAGCTCTTGGCAACGTGGGTCCCCCCTCCCATGGGCCTCACCACCTATGGGAGGGGCCAAGGAGGTCGGGTGCAGTGTGAGTTGGGTGGTGACCGAAGGCGGGGACCTTGGCAGTCCGATCCTCGGCTACAGAAGCTGGCTCTTGGGACGTGGAATGTCACCTCTCTGAAGGGGAAGGAGCCTGAGCTAGTGCGCGAAGTTGAGAGGTTCCGGCTAGATATAGTCGGACTCACCTCGACGCACAGCTTGGACTCTGGAACCAATCTCCTTGAGAGGGGCTGGACTCTGTACCACTCTGGAGTTGCCCCCAGTGAAAAATCACCCACAGCACAATAGAATGTCATGCAGAGGAGTCCTGCACACATCTCAGTTGACCAGCCATTTTCTACAAAGGTGCATGCAGGCGAAAGCGAAGATTTCCAAAGAGTGTGATCACAGTCCGCAGCCATGATTTACCTAAGGCAGCCTCACCAAGGAGGACTGCCTGATCACAGCTCTTGCATCAAAAACCCTCCTCTGATGAACCGCCCTCTTGCAGAACAAGCCTTTAACACGGGGCTCTTCCCCCTGCATAGCCAGTATTCTATACAGTAGGACCAAACTTCTAACATGGTTGACTTTGCAGAATATTTGGCATGCAGGGAATTTTTTACAACTGAACTCAACGTTTGATGACCAGCCTGAGAGCTACCAGATGTGGCAGTTATCCTTTACGAACACAATCCGAGGGTTACACCTGACTGCTAGTGAGTTGATGGATTTGTTAATAAAATGGATTGGGAAAGAAATAGAACATGTCTACAGAATCAGAGCTGTTCATACAAATAATCCAAGTGCAGCTCTTAAAATGGTCCCAGATAGACTGGCAGAATGTTATGCTTCCACAGAAGTGGTAGAAAGTGCTGTTTAAGAAACTGGAGAACTTCACATGCATATCCAGCAAAGATCAAGTACGGTTCAGATGGCTGGGAGACCTCCTTATGGAGTTTGTGTCTGGAAAGGAAGATGAATATTTACTTGGTCTTGTTCATCTAGCTACAGCTCATGGCATTACTCTAAATGTGGAAAAGTTGCCTCACATCCTTCAAGAAAAATGGATCACAGCTGAATAAAGGTTTAAAGAGGAACATCTCAAGATTTGTATGCAATGAGACCAGAACCAGGAACGACCCAAGCTTTGCACTGTCTGGGAGTTGTAGTGGCCCTGTTGGGCATGGCAAACCTGCATTCAATAACTTTAACCAAAAAGTTTAGATGTCTGTCCACAAAACAGATGTTGTTCCACATGTGGTCTCCAGTACACTTAAAGTGGTAAAAAAAGGAAGAACTTGTGAACGACTCCTTTATCCACAGCAAACCTCATCCCTCGGCAAAATGTAGAGGTTTCAGAACAAAGCCCATAGAGGAACACAAGACTTACCTAAAAGAGAATCATATATGTTTTAGGTGCTGTGCTTCATCTTCTCACTTAGCAAAAAAATTGTAAATTTCAGCTGAAGTGCAAGGATTGAGTGACCAACACAGCACAGCCATGCATCCAGGTCCTGCACCTTGGTCATCAAAACCTGATGCACAGGAGTCCAAACATGAGGTGAATGAAGAGTAAGACCTCTGCAGCTCACCTGCACTTCTCAGTACACTAAAGTATGCGGCCAGCTCCTACTGGCACGGTCATGCTTTAGGGTATGTCTTGTCAAACTGTATCCACAAGGGCAGCCTGAAAATTCAGTTAAAATGTATGCCAATCCAACGATCAGAGCATCGGCTCATTGGTGATGTCCGAATTCTTTGTGTTTAAAATCTGAAGCAGTACATTCACATTCTCTTTACGTACCTGTGCTAGAGACATGGAGACAATTGGAAGGAAAGCAGTTGGTTTCCAAATAGAGGCCATGAATGGAGGAGTAAGTATAGCCCCAACCCCACTTATTGAATGCAATGAAATTTTAAGCAAACACTATGAACTGCCAACTCCAGAGACAGCACTTCGCCATCCTCACTTAAAGTCTGTGGCAGCCCACATTCCAGAATTGGATTCTGTGGTTGCTTGGAAGAGACATCATCAGAGTTCACAAAGTGAGACAGCAAATTAATGGCCCTGACAATGTACCCTTTGCTCAAAGACTTGATGAAGTCTGGGTTCTTGTAGGTGAAGTTTGCTTTGGACAAATCACACAAGGAAGTTAGTACTTTCAAGAAAAGTGTGCTGGAAAATGGATGACCTTCACTTTTCACACCTTGCTACAGCCACCTTCGCTTGAAAGAGAGGGTGACCTACAGTGGGGAGACAACACCAGGTGTCTATTTAATCAAGTTTGAACATGAATGAATTACATAATGATGTGCTGGGCAAGTCAGTGGTTGAGAAAATCAAAGAAGACCGTAACTGTGTCCTCTCTATTGAAGACCAAGTGTTGTTAAAAATTATGGTGAGAGATGAATCAGATAGCTGGGTTGCTCCTCTACTTTTCAGATCTCCTGGACTTCGTTTCACTAATAATTGTGAACAGGCTTTTTCTCGCCTTCTCTCTCTGCAGCACTCTTTAGACAGAAGACCCGAGATGAAAGAGCAGTTCACCAACTTTATAGGGAAAATGTTTAAGAATGGACATGCAGAACCAGCGCGTCCACTGAAAGAAAGGGAGGAATGCTGGTACATTCCACTTTTCGGAATGTGCTCCACTGTAGTATGGTCAAAAAAGGGCAGTTTGACTCCAGTGCACAGCACTGTGACATGGCACATAGAAAACTTGACTCCATGTTGCTACAGAACAGACTGTTTCACTTCACCCATGAAGTACTTTGTACCTTTCTGACAGATACATGCTAGACCTCTCATCCCAATTTCCTCAGACCCAGAGACGCCATTTTTATTGAGCCCTGCAATGCTGCTTACACAGAAAATGGGTGTGTCTGCACCTCCAGATAATTTCATAGAGAATGATCTCTTTAAAGCCAGCGTATACAAGCACAAGCCTTGGCAAATTAATTCTGGACATGCTGGAGTCATGAAGCTATCTAAAGAAACATTGTATATATTTCTGAAATAACAAACAGTTTTGTTTTAATGGGTTTTAAAAATCATATCAGAGAAATGGCGGCCGTCGTTGGCGATACATTGATCTCTGGGTCATCTCAGGCAGAATGGAATTGATTTCCTGTCTGGTCCTTTTCTTCAAATCCTCAAGAGATCGAGGATGATGTTTGAAAACCTTTTCCTTTAGGTATCCGAGTGAACATCGTGCTGTGGCCCCATCCTGTTGAAACCACACATCTTCTGTATCCACATCGTCCAGTTTGGGGAGCAGAAAGGTCTCCAACATTTCAACGTACCAGTTGGAGGTCACAATTACTGTTGCACCACCTTCCTCAAAAAGTATGCGCCAATCACAACAAAATCTGCAACTGTACATCAAACAGTTACTCGAGGAGAGTGGAGCAGTCGTTCATGGAGTTCATGAGGGTTATGTTCAGCCCAGTAGCGAAAATTCTGCTTGTTTACGGCTTCACTGATACAGAAGTGAGCCTCATTGCTACTCAGAAGAACAGCTGCAGCAAGAACCTGTTCAAAAATTTCTGCTCTTAGGTCTCTGCAGTTGGCATGATCTCTCTCTCACTTAATTCTTGAGCCAACATCATTTTGTAAGGATGCAGTTTTAAATTGGCATGTAGAATCCTCCTCAAACTCCGATTTGATATCCCCAGTCCCATGGCATGCTTACAAGCGGAACACCTTGGCAATTGCTGAATGAATGCTCTTACTGCTTCCACATTTTCTGGTGTTCTAACGGTCCTAGGTCTGCCAGGTGATTTTCTTTTCAGTGTGGACCCAGTTTCCCGAAGGTTAGAAATCCATAGCAAAATAGTTTTCTGATTTGGAACAGATGCATTTTGGCTGAATGCGAAGTGTGTACGCAACGCTCTCTGCGTTGCTATCACAGAGCAGCTGTTCTCATAATACACTTGAACAACAAAGCCCCGATGCTCACCTGTCCAGCTCATGAAGGGTACTAAAAACGGTACAGCCTAACCTACCGAATGACACCGACCCAACATCTCTACTCCCACTACAGCCTGCACAGTTCTTCCTAGAAATGTGGGAGTTCTTTATGCCCCACCCTGGTATTACACCTTGTATTTACAAAACTTCCAGAATTCTTTTCTTTTGAAACAAAGGTCACAGTCTTACAGGCATATTTGGTGTGTGACAGTAAATGTACTTGTCCTTTGTAAATACCTACTGCACAAATAATATGTATTCTTATTAATAGAGCTTAGTAAATTGACAGTAGCATCATTTTATTTGACAGTCCCATTGACATTTTTCTTAATTTGTCCTTGGCATAAACACACAATTTCTCACTGAATGTAGGCTTTTTGGCAGTATGTTTGCTTTTTCCATATAGGGACTATTATTTTCTAGAGAGTCATAGTTTAACAAACTAGCAGCTGTTTAATAATTTTGAGTAATAAGTATTTCAGCTTTCCTATTGTAAATGACCTTCAGCATTGGACTCAGACCAGAGCATAACATGGAATCGAAAGAACTGATAATTAGGTTGAGAGAAAAGACATTAAGTACGTATGGAAACCCTGAGCAGTAGTCCAGAGTGTACAGTAAATACAAATAGAAACAAACTGGTATACTAAACACCAATATTAATCTCAATCTATCTAAATAAGACACAGAGTCCCTGCACTGGAAATCACTAGCTTGATTATATTTACAGATTAATTTATGAAGTTAAAAAAAAAAAACTTGCAGTAAAAAATTGGTAATTATCTGAATCACCAATGCAAAAGAATGTGGAAATCTTAATAACTTCATGTTGAGATTTTCAACCAAAATAATTGAATGAACTCTACTAAATCTACTAAAGAAACCCTTGAAATGGAAAGAGTGCATTACTTACCTGGCAAATGATTCCTAGTTGCTTTCATTAAATTTTCTCAGATGTGTGGATTAAGAAATGTTTCATTGTGTTAAAGGGAAATGTATACTTCTTAATAAAGTGAGTAAAATCAGTGTTTTTCCTGCCTTAATTTCAAATTTCAGAAGAGTGTATCATATAATGGCATCACACAGCAGCAATGTATGTAAAGAATATGCCATGGGTTTACGAATCAAGACTGAAAGTGACAAGTGGTAGTCAAACATACAAAATGTATACACTTAAAGCTGAGAAGACCTAATCCCTCAAAGTAAAACTGATCCACCAAATTAGCACTATATTATAATACCATATCAATTGTAAAGAAAGAGCCTGACTGATCTTATTCAATGATATTTGTTAGCTATTATGATGTGATTTCATTCCTCAGTCTTGATGATATTTCACTTAACACCCTAGTGTTTATTAATACTACATTATAGATAGATATTATACAGCTCTTCTCATATTGAACTGATCTTCTTCAAATGTACAATTAATTGAACTGAGCAGCAGAGAATGAATGTTGTTCAAGACGAAGAATTAAAATAGTAGTCAGGGAAACAGGCAAAGTTAGATAGATAGATATTTATTGTCATTGTCACTTTTACAAAGGAACAACGGAATTGAAGGTGCAGTCGACTCAGTTTGAGGCATAAGAGTTAAAAAGACAAGAAGAGAGAAAATAATAACAAACCAAATAGTAATAAAAGTACTTTACAAAATATACAAATTGCACTTGTTATATAAATACAAATTGCACTGGTTAAATCTACAAATTGCACTGGTTGACTTAAGGTCTATATTGCACATTGGGAGAATGATATGGAGCAGTTTTATTCTGAGTTCAGGGCCATGATTGCTTTTGGATGAAAGCTGGGTTTAAGGCGGTTTGTCCTGGTTTTCATTGCTCTGTTTCTCTTGCCTGATGGCAAAAGCTGGAAGAGGCAATGAATGGGATGTGATGAATCCTGTGAAATGTCTATTTTTGCGGCATCAGGAGGTGTAGATTTGTTCCAGAGTGGGGAGGGTACAACCAATTGTTCTCTCCCCTGTCCTGACGACCCTGTGGAGCACTTTCCATTCTGAGGAAGTGCAGCTGCCATACCACACACACAGTCCATACGTGAGCACACTCTCGATGGAAAAGTGATAAAAGGCAAGGAGCAGATTTTTGGGGAGATGGTTCTTTCTGAGGATTCTGAGGCTTCGCCTTTTTCAGCAGCTCCTTGGTGTTGGCATTCCAGGTAAGGTCATCCTCCAGCTCACAGCCCAGAAACCTGAACACCGGGACCCTCTCCACACAGGCCCCGCCAATGATGAGTGGCTGTATGTCAGTTTTGTTTTTTTCTAAAGTCAGTAACAAGCTCCTTCGTTTTTGTGGTGTTGAGGAGCAGGTTATTGACTCTGCACCACTCTGACCGCCGCTCCACCTCGTCCCTGTATGCCAGCTCACCCTCCTTGCCAAGATGAGCCCAACCACCGTTGTGTCATCCGCAAACTTTATGATCTTGTTGCTATGGTGAGTGGGGATACAGTCATATGTGTAGAGGGTGTAGAGGAGCGGGCTGAGCACACAACCCTGCGTCGTCCCGGTGTTCAGACTGAGAGTAGTGGATGTGTGGGGACCCAATCTGACCCTCTGGGAGCGACCAGACAGGAAGTCCAGTATCCAAATGCAGGTGAGTGATGGAAGTCCCAGATCTGCCAGTTTGGACACCAGTCATTGTGGGAGGATGGTGTTAAACGCCGAGCTGAAGTCCACAAAGAGCTGTCTGGCATAACTCCCCTGCTGCTCTAGGTGGGTCAGGGCAGCATGAAGGACTGTGGCCACAGCATCCTTCGTGGATCTCTTTGCTTTGTAAGCAAATTGAAATGGGTCCAGGTCTGCTGGCAGGCAGGCGATGATATGACTCCGCACCAGTTTATCAAAGCACTTCATGATGACAGATGAGAGTGCCACTGGGCGGAAATCATTCAGACTGTTCATGATGGATTTTTTCGGCAGTGGAACAATGATGGAGGACTTGAGGCAGGATGGGACAGTGGCCTGGGACAGGGACTAGTTGAAAATCCTAGTGAAGATTCCGGCCAGTTGACACAGGAATCAGGAATTATTGTTAAACTAGAACCAAGATGTTAACCAAAAGTAATACAAAGTCATATACAAAAAGAACCTAATAAGTATTACATTTAAATCTGTAGGTTTTATCAGGTGTAAAGTCCTATTTTTGTGATCCAAAGCTTAGTTCGTGTCATGTACTGTGTTCTATCACAGCATGTGCGAATAACAGAAGTTCTTGCCATAAAAAAATACGGTGGCAGCTTAAAAAAAACAGTGCTTAAAATTTTTGACCAAAATATTCACTTCCATATGTGCTAAATATATTGGCAAGCAAAACATTTCAGGGTTAAAATTCATATGAAAAGGTATTTTACATTTGTAAGCTATGGAATCAGCGTAAAGTTATCATATCATGAAAGTCAATTGGGAGGCATAATTATAATGATTTAACGGCAAAGATTAAAAGACCATTATCTGATCATGTTTTCATCTGACAATAGTGGAAAAATGAATTGTTAGATCTCTAAAGTTAATGTATCTTTTTCAGTGCGTTTTAGCATATATTGACATATAATTGTCTAAACAAATATACAGATTTGTAACTTCAGTTATTTGGTGTTGAAAGACTCCACACATATACACATACAGTATACACATACACACACTGTATAAGTGTGTCCATATGTATATATAAATATATATAAAAATTTGGCTAGTGCTCAATTTAAAAAATTTAATTGGGATTAATTGCACAATTAAAAGTTTTAATTGAAATTAACTTCATATTAATCTCAATGTATTTCCTTTAAGCATATTAATGTTTCTATGAAGGAGAACTAACTTGGTGATTATTTTTTAATACTTAATTTTAATAATCACTTGCCTATGCATATTATATTTCAGTTTATTGAACAGTTTTGTGTAATTGAAACAACTGAATAAACAGTGAAACACTAATCTGTCATCAGCTCAGTTTTTTTTATTTATTATGAACCACATCACAATGCAAATTAGTCTAGCACTTGCAATAATTCTCCCTTTAAAAGGATATGAAGATGAAAAATAAAGAATTATTAATGTTCTGACTATTTATTCCGCCAGTTGGTTAAGCACACTAGTTTATTTGCACTGGTTGTTGAAGGATGATATCCAGTAGAGAAAACAAATGTTCACAAGGGACCAGTGTTGGTAAATGTTACTTTTAAAATTAACTTGGTTACATTACTCATTGCTTACAAAAAAGTAACTAAATATGTTATATAGTTACTTATTATAGAATATGATGCATTGCAAACTGCGCTTTGCCTTTGCATTATTTTTTCTTCCAGAAGAGAGATAAAACCCATATTTGTAATATATGTATTTCCTTGAAGAAACAAAGAATACTGCATCATTCATTAGAACTCCAGATCAAGAAAGATGATATCACAAAGGAGCACAGACTGAAAAAAACCTTTAAATATATACCACAATTATAGATCATACAGGACAGCCTGACAGATTTGTGTGTTTAGGTCATGGAATATATCGTTTATGAATTAGCAAAATCTATCTTCACCTTCAGCCCAAATAAATGGAAATATAAGGTTGATCAGTTTACACTTATTATTGCCTAGTTTTATTGGTTATAATATAATATAGGCTAATGTAGAATATAATGTATGCTACAGTAGGTAACATACTATTAATTAAATAATAAGATATCAGGTCTGCTTTGGAGGAAGTATGAAGGAGGTGTAAGTAGTCAAACAATTCCGTTGTATCTATTCTTTAGCTGTTTAGACATTCGTACAGTACCCTCTAAACGTGCTATTTCTGGTCAGATATTCCTGAGGCACAGAGCTAACCCACTGACATTCTGTCTCCCACTGAGACCTATACTGTACCTCAACTGCCTCTTATAGGCAGGACTGAATTAGTAGACATCACCACAGTAATACTTAGTGTGTGTATCATCTTGTTCTGGACACTCCACTGTACTGACGCACCATGTCACAGAACATGCAGAGCTTGTCAGTTGGCAGTGTTAGCACGCCAGGGAAATTAAACTCCTTCACTCCTCTTGTATGACTGGTTTGATTTTAATTGTTCTTATTTTAATATCTGTACTTTGAAGAGCTAGTGTATGAAACAATGCAAAAATTAGTGATGGATTGCATCCCTTATTGATTCAATACGGCATGCAGACTTTTATGATTCAGTACAGGATGATCTTGTATTATACTACTTTCCTGGTGTGTATGGATTAAGATTATCAAGAAACATAGGAAACAATCAAGCACCAGTGACATGCCACTACTATTAATAGACGTTGATTCATTTTGCTTCATTAACAACTTGTGAAGCACCATCAAATTAACTCAACTGAATTAACACATTTAAACAAAGGAAGGCATGGTGCTGTCTAACTTTCAGGTCTGCTACTGGACTGAATATATTGTATGTATTTTTAGACTGTGGAAGGAATAATAAATATTCACTATCTTTTTTTACCATGCAGTGGAATCCCTGCACCAATTCTCTTCTGTTTTGCTTCCTGCACCAATAGCCATTCAATATGTCCAATTAAATAAACATTGAGTGGGTTAACTTCCATTTTGAATGCTGTACCACTGGAAGAGCCATTTTAAGACCTACAGTCATATGAAAAAGTTTGTGAACCCCTCTTAATTCTTTGGATTTTTGTTTATCATTGGCCGAGCTTTCAAAGTAGCAACTTTCTTTTAATATATGACATGCCTTATGGAAACAGTAGTATTTCAGCAGTGACATTAAGTTTATTGGATTAACTTAAAATATGCAATATGCATCATAACAAAATTAGACAGATGCATAAATTTGAGCACCCCAACAGAGATATTACATCAATACTTAGTTAAGCCTCCGTTTTGCAAATATAACAGTCTCTAGACGCCTCCTATAGCCTTTGATGAGTGTCTGGATTCTGGATGGAGGTATTTTTGACCATTCTTCCAAACAAAATCTCTCCAGTTCAGTTAAATTTGATGGCTGCCAAGCATGGACAGCCTGCTTCAAATCATCCCATAGATTTTCGATGATATTCAAGTCAGGGGACTGTGACGGCCATTCCAGAATATTGTACTTCTCCCTCTGCATGAATGCCTTTGTAGATTTTGAACTGTGTTTTGGATCATTGTCTTGTTAGAATATCCAATCCCTGCGTAACTTCAACTTTGTGACTGATGCTTAAACATTATCCTGAAGAATTTGTTGATATTGGGTTGAATTCATCCGACCCTCAACTTTAAAAAAGGCCCCAGTCCCTGAACTAGCTACGCAGCCCCACAGCATGATGGAACCTCCACCAAATTTGACAGTAGGTAGTAGGTGTTTTTCTTGGAATGTGGTGCTCTTCTTTTTCCCCCATACAAAGCGCTTTTTTTATGACCAAATAACTCAATTTTTGTCTCATCAGTCCAAAGCACTTTGTTCCAAAATGAATCTGGTTTGTCTAAATGAGCATTTGCATACAATAAGCGACTCAGTTTGTGGCGTGAGTGCAGAAAGGGTTTCTCTCTCATCACCCTGCCATACAGATGTTCTTTGTGCAAATTGCGCTGAATTGTAGAACGATGTACAGATACACCATCTGCAGCAAGATGTTCTTGCAGGTCTTTGGAGGTGATCTGTGGGTTGTCTGTAACCATTCTCACAATCCTCCGCATATGCCACTCCTGTATTTTTCTTGGCCTGCCAGACCTGGGTTTAACAGCAACTGTGCCTGTGGCCTTCCATTTCCTGATTACATTCCTTACAGTTGAAACTGACAGTTTAAACCTCTGAGATTGCTTTTTGTAGCCTTCCCCTAAACCATCATACTGAACAATCTTTGTTTTCAGATCTTTTGAGAGTTGCTTTGAGGATCCCATGCTGTCACTCTTCAGAGGAGAGTCAAAGGGAAGCACAACTTGCAATTGACCACCTTAAATACCTTTTCTCATGATTGGACACACCTGTCTATGAAGTTCAAGGCTTAACAAGCTAATCCAACCAATGCTGTGTTGCAAGTAATCAGTATTGAGTGGATACATGCATTTAAATCAGCAAAATTAAAAAGGTACCTAAATTTTTGCACAGCTAGTTTTTCACATTTGATTTAATTTCATACAACTAAATACTGCTTCACTAAACATCTTTGTTCGGAAAACACCCCAGTACTCAGATGTTCCTAGGAAATGTAAGACATACCACTGTTATCTTTATTGTTGAAAGTAGAGTAAATTATTATGCAGGCTGAGATGGGTTCCCAAACTTTTTCATATGACTGTATATGTTGCTGTCAATTATACCTTTGCAAGATAATCACATTTCTACCATTCATCAGGTGCACAATATTTAAGAGATTTGTATATTGACAATGCATTTGTGTCATTTGAAAAACTGTGCCTCAAATATTACCATTCATCACTTTTACTACATGTAAGTAGAAACCTTCCAAAAAAACAGGCATTCCTAACAGTCCCACATTATCTAGAGTAGAATATTTTACTTTCTAGATGAGATGAAACTATAGATAATATCTCCAGACAATAAGAGTGCTGTCAAAAGAGTTCATCTGTGGGTCATCTGAGAGACAGCTGGGACCAAGCCCTTTCATTTTTTTCAATTAGATTTTCAGATAATGAATGAAAATCAGTCCTAATTAAATACACCTTTTTTAATGACACATTGTCTAATTCAGCTCAAAAATTGCACATTGTACACATCTTTGTGGACCCATTAGCTCACATCAGGATTTATTGGCATAAAACCTTTGCTTGCTTATCAAACTCTTAAACTCCAAATAATCTGCAAAAAAATTCTTTGGGGTAAAGAAGCATACTGCCTTATTTTGGTCACCAGGAAAAAACTTAAGTCACCTTACTGTATGACAGTGGGGTAAAAAAGATGTGAATAGATTCTATTCACTTTATGTAGGGCTATTTTAAAATTCTTTGGGATCTGGCAGACATTTGTCAATGTTGTTCTGATTTAAATAAGCACACTGAATCATTGTTAACATTTCAATATTGCAGTACAGTATGTTTTAGTGATTACTGCATATTAAATCTTTTTTTAATTGCTACTTTTGGGGAGATCTGATTTGAATAAGGTGTAGTATGATATATTTTAGTGATGTCTCATTTATATTTACATGTTTCCTCACAAATCCAGTCTCAAATCTGGTACCTGGTCATCGTCTGTGATGTTTTCATGTGTACTCCACTGTCCGTTTTCCACCCACATCCACAGAGATGTACATCTTAATGAGTGTGTCTGTTGAAGAAATTGTGCCCTTGCAGGGCTGATTTCTGCTTTGCATCCAATGTTTTTTTGATAGAATTTGGGAACCTTTTTTTGTCAAAGTTAATTTATCATTCCACTTCTTATGCTATGAACTGAACAATCATAAATACCGAATGCATTAAAATTGTTTTTATATTTTATTTTCTTAATTTGTGATCTGTACTATACTGAGCAACATAGATACAAAGCCTGCTGTGTGTCTAGGCTTAGTTTATTTGTTAGTGTTTATACAGCACAGTGAACACATTGTCCTATAAATAGAAAGGCTTTCTCCCTGGACCTGCTAGCTAATTTAACACAGCCTTAGGCTTCTAGCATCTCAACTGCAATAATAATTCTGTTTTAAAATCTGTGAGTAAAACATTAACAGTGGGATGGCAAACAAAATTACCATTACTTGTTCTGTTTTTGCTAAATAAAATAGAACTGTGACATTTAAGATTTTTCTCAATTTTTTTACAGCAAAACTCTAGCCCAGTGGTTCCCAAACTCAATCCTGGGGACCCCATGTGGCTGCATTTTTGTTTTTTTCCCCAGCCAAATTCACAATCAATTATAATAACTGATCTCATTCAGAAAAGCACAATAGGACGATTTTTACATTTAGAAGACATTTAGAAATATTTCAATTTTTGCTTTAACCTTTAAATGCTTAACTCTTATTATTTTTCCATTGTGTTGCTCTTTTTCTGTGCATTATATTCCATTCCTTGTATACTAATGATGACAATAAAAAGCAAGCACAGCAGACGCCTGGGCAAACAACTCTGAATGATAAAAGGCTGCAACTACTTCAGTGTTAGACCCAATATTTAGTAAATAATAATGTATTAAACAACCAGAACACCAGAATGGAAATCAGGATGAAAATATTGTTAAAAAAATAAATAAAACTACTTTAACCCCACATAACTGCTTAGTACATTTTAATCAAAATTTACCAAACTTAGTTTTGTAATGGGCGGCACGGTGGCGCAGTGGGTAGCGCTGCTGCCTCGCAGTTGGGAGATCTGGGGACCCGGGTTCACTTCCCAGGTCCTCCCTGCGTGGAGTTTGCATGTTCTTCCCGTGTCTGCGTGGGTTTCCTCCGGGCGCTCCGGTTTCCTCCCACAGTCCAAAGACATGCAGGTTAGGTGGATTGGCGATTCTGAATTGGCCCTAGTGTGTGCTGGGTGTGTGTGTGTGTTTGTGTGTGTCCTGCGGTGGGTTGGCACCCTGCCCGGGATTGGTTCCCTGCCTTGTGCCCTGTGTTGGCTGGGATTGGCTCCAGCAGACCCCCGTGACCCTGTGTTCGGATTCAGCGGGTTGGAAAATGGATGGATGGATGGATGGATAGTTTTGTAATTTCTACAATGACCCCAAAGCACAGAAACTAGGGAAGAAACAGCTCACTTAATTAGGATAGGACGGCAATTAAACAAAAGTGGCAGCCATGGGGGGGTCCCAATGACTGAGTTTAGGAACCACTGCTCTAGCTTAAAGATATAAATATTCCCTTATTTATTATTTTTAAATATTTTCAGGATTATTTATTACTGAAGGATAAGATATTAATGTAGCAACAGTGCTTCAACTTGTCTTAAAATCTGATTGCTCTTACAACTTATATTTGCAGCTGTTATATTATTGATTCTTGCCTCCTATTTTCTGTTGTCTTTTTAGTATTTTGTGTTTCCTCCAATCAAATGAAGTACTGTATTATTATGAGCTCACCACATATTTTATGGATTGGCCTACACTTGTGCAGTCTAATCTTAACACAGACACACATAAATTCACACACAAAATCCTGTCATACTTGCACTTAAGCACTGATAAGTGATGTCTGCACAGCCTGTCCTCCATTACTCCACTAAGAAACTCACTTGCTTTTTGCTTGAGCATACCAGACAAGTGTTCCTGGGTGGTCTTTGGTAGTCCCCAAGACACTGGCGGCTGATACACTTGGTCATTGCCACTTACCAGTAGTACATTACTCCTTAACGTGTTACTCACTGTAGGAAGTGTCCCTTCTCATCTGCTAACCCTGTGAGGAAGAAGTGTCAATCTGCCAACACTAAATGTCCTGTATTTATCTATTACCATTATGAAATGTAAAGCAAAACAATGTTTATTAAAATTGACTAGTAACAGTAAAATGAATATAGCAGTAAACAATTTAAATTAAAAAAATGAAAAATGATAGTTGGATGTAAAACCCTAAATACACCCTTCTTCCAAAGTCAGATATCTTTTAACAATACTGTACTTCCTGTAAAAATATTGAAGCTAAATAGCCACAATGGAAACATCTGTGTAAGGACAAGAGAGGAAGAGAGATGGAGCTTGTCTTTGACTCAGAAGTCAGGCTGATGCATGGATGACATGTTTGAAGTCCAAATGGAAGGTTCTCTATGATGGAATAGAGTCAGTCCCTCCTCCTTGGCCTTTATGCCAAAAACAACAAGTAGAGCTCTGGACATCCTGATGTTACACATAAATAACAGTCTAGCTCCTCTGATGATGGATAGTGCAGCCAAAAAGCTTTAATCATAAAAATGTGCAAAATACCTGAATGTTTGTCTCTACTATCTCCAGTTTTGCAAGAATGAAACTTCCAACAAGGCCAAAACGATTTATAAACTAAGTGGTTATTCTAGCCTGTAATTATAATGTATGTTCTACTCTGAGAAAATATGAACAAGAAAACAAAAGTATGTATAAACTTAGACAAATTACATAGGATGATAAACTAAACCATGAAAGAGTCTTAACAGCATTGCTCTGTGTAAAACATCCGAGTTAAGCTGCAGATTCGTAGGTAAAACAGTTTAAAGTTCATCATAGTTTGTCTGAGCAAAATACGCAACAAAAAGTAGTGGGCTATGATTTTTAAGCAAAATGCTTATAGTCATAGGATTTTTTTTCCTCTCCAAAACATATACTTTGCACTTTGTCATCATGAAATACAAAATAAAAGGAAGATCTCTGAATTAATAATTGTCACCACAATCTTTCATAAATAAAGTAAAAACATTACAGCATATGCCTTTAGCATTGTAGTTCTTTATTCTGAAACTGTAATTATTGTACTACTACCTGTCTGTGTAGCCTAGTACAGTATATGAGGAGTGACTTGATTTTTATGATTCACTTCTGTGAAAACAGTGGAGACCTACAGTAGATATAGTAATGTCTTAAAGTTATGTGATAATTATTAGAAATATTGCTATGGACAATTATAGATCAATGTGTCTGTTTTGGTGGGGATTTCTATCTTGTTTCCCCGTGTCTGTTTTGTGGAGGTTTTCATTTTACTATTTTTACACCTGAATATCCACCTTTGTGTCTTTTAAATATGTAGATTGTAATCCTTAAACTTATAATTTTGTTTTGCTTTTGTCTTCACCTTCCTGGACCTCTTTCTGATTAGATTGCACTTTCACTATTTACTCCTTTTAATGCCATTTCAAAATATGACTGGGTAATTTAATAGAGCTGTATAATTATGTTGTCTGAGAAACGTGCAACCCCAAAACTCAGAAATGGATTAATTGGGTTAAAAAAATGGATGGATGCAAAAACAAACCAATAGCCATAACAAAATTGCACTTTGCAATTGATAGTGAACCTCTTTTGTCAATACTTTCAAAAGACAGCAACAAAAAATAGACTTCAGAGGTGGCTTTTTTTGGTTGACTCCCTCAGGGACATATCAGTGTTTTCTTTTAAGTTAAACTTTTATGGCACTGTATAGGACCATTTATTGCCAATTTGCATACATCAATATAAAGTATAAAGAAGTGTACCTTTGTTTTAGTATGTGATCTCTTGAGAAAACAAGAAGTTCATCCAGTAAAATCCCTCGTTCATCTGAGTAGAGCTTTCACTCCTGCTTCCAGCAACCTTGACAAGCTTTAGAGGGTTAGAAATGGAAGGATGGATGTCAATCACAGCCAAATGATATATGGTGGTGTGCTGGCATACAATTTTACTGAGTACTAGACCACACTAAACAGGTTTACCTGCAGTATTCATAGGGGACTTTTCAGTATGAAAATTGGTTCAAAATCTTTTGTAGACACTATTTCTTTTCAATGATATTTTCACTATTTACTTACAGTAACTCTTCAGCTTTTCTGATTGAATGGTACCCTATCTGGGCAAGTTTGCACTTTTCTGCTGAAACTAGAAAAGTCAATCTCTATAATCAATAGCCTCTTTATTTGTCCCAAAGGGGAAAATTTGGCCTTTTACAGAAATGTAATAAATAAGCACCTTGATACATACATTTTATAACAAACACACAAAATAATTACTAAAAAGAAAGATTTAGAAAGAAAAACGTGTCTAAAAATAAAGCTTTCCCACTCACAATTAGGCATTATGGAGGTGTATTGCTGCTGGTGTAAAGGAACCCTGTTTATTCACACTTCAGCTGGATAATTCAGTGGCTTAAAGTCTTCATTGTTTGTGTCAAAGAGAGGATGTGCAGCATTGTTCATAATCGCTGTCAGCAGTGGCGTAGCATAGTGGGGGCGGCAGGGGCGGCCCACCCCGGGCGGCACTTTTAGGGGGCGGCAAAATTTCACAATAAATAATAATAATATCTTGTAAAAATTTGAACCATACCTAAATAAGGGGGCGGCATACCTAAATAAGGGCTACGCTACTGGCTGTCAGTTTCATTTTCATTCTCTCCTTTGTTACTACTTCCAGGGTCCAGAATGCCTCCCATAACTGAGCCTGTCCTTTTAATTAGTTTGTTGATTCAATGTACTGGAACAGCATGCTGTCCAGAAAGTGGAAAAAAACAGGACGTTTTTTACAGCAGTGGCACTAGGAGTATTAGTCACAGACTGAACAAGTAATAGGATACTACAAAGTTGGTTTACACAGGCCTTAAGATCTTGAGGATTACCTCCTTAGTTGTCTCCTCCTTGGTCATCAGTCATGAACAGCCCATACTAATGGATTCATCACTGGTCATACTAGTTGAATTGTTAGTTTTTAGTTGTTCATGCAGCAGGGATGATGGGAGGGGGGTTCCTGGCCATTGGAATTAGTTGGCAGTGGAAGAAGGGAAATTCTATTAAGAAATTGGATCAGGGTGTAGCATTCTTCACATTCGCTTCTAGCACCTGACCCACATACTGCTTGAGTCCAGTAATTATGCAATCCGTTCCAAATATCTTTCATGTTACTCTGAGTTTGTTTTCTAGTATAGCTCTATAAGCTTCCTTCCCTTCACTTAGCTTTTTGTTCAGTATTTACTGTATATTCTTTAGAGCAGTGGTTCCCAAACTCGGTCCTGGGGACCCACTGTGACTGCAGGTTTTTGTTCAAACCAACTTCACAATTGGTGATAATAATCGATAAAAACTGATCTCATTTACTTAGATGGTCTTTTTTACTCTTCTCTTGTTCTGCATTCAGAAGAACACAACAGTGCGTTTTTTACATTTATAAGACATTTAGAAATATTTCTTTTTTCTAAAGCTATAAATGCTTAACTTTCTATTGTTGTTTTCCTATTATTTCCTCTTTTCCTGTGTAGCTTGCGCACTTCATTTAACCTTAATAGTGACAATTAACAACCAGCATAGCAGACACCCAGGATGATGAAAACTGCAACGACTTCAGTGTCAGACCCGCTAATTAGTAAATTATCAATTAAATAACCAGAACAGCTGGAAAAGCAGAATGAAAATTACACTGAAAATACTGTTAACGACTTTTAAAAAAACCTACATATTGCCAATATAACTGCTTATTACATTTTAATAAAAATCTACCTAACTTTGTTTTTAATTTCTACATTGACTCCAAAACACAGAAACTGGTTAATAATGACTCACTTAATGAGGCTAAGAGTCCAATGAAAAACAGAAGTTGGTTGGAACAAAAACCTGCAGCCACAGTGGGTCCCCAGGGCCGAGTTTGGGATCCACTACTTTAGAGCCTTTTTGTTGCTAGATTTGAAAGCTGTCCTCTTCTTATTCAGGGAACTTTTAGCTCATTGGAAAACCTTGTTTGAAAAGATGCACACTTTTTTTAATGTTTAGTAGTTTTGACGCAGAACTTAATACAGTCTGTGATGCAGTGACTGACTCCCTCAATATCATGACTCACACATCACTTCAGAGTCTCTTTGGAAGTAGTCATTCAGAACCATTTCAGCCTCCAGGTTACACTTCTTCACTATAATTGTGGTAACAGCTTCATGTCTAATAATAGACTTGTAGCTGGGAATAAGATGGATCAGATTGTGGTCACGTCTACTTTAAGGACCATTTTTGTTTCTCATTGTTTCTTATGTTTCTAGGCTTTGCAGACATAAGTAGCCTTCAGATGCTTTTCACTCTTCCTCTGACTTCTCGTGAGTTCACAGCTGACTGTTCCTAAAGGCAGTTGATATGACCCAGTGCTCCGGTTAGCTGAGATTGCAGTGGGTCATTGGTAAATTAAAACTCCATTTACCTAATTTCTAGTGACTACTATCAGTGACAAGCTAGAAACCAAATCAAATCTAATTTTATATGGCCTGGAATCAAAGTAAGTGGGTTTGGATAGCAATTGTGAATATTTACTGTGAAAAGTCACTGGTAACTGGAAAGGGACCATGTTTTCCAGTAATTATATAACAGACTAATAATTCATACTTGTATAATCCATATTCAGTACTGAATTAGAGAAAAACTTATATGAAAGCAGTATTCAAAATCCTAGCTTACTTTGGCATAGGAAAAAAGTATGTTCAATAAGCGTGTTTGACTTTTGGAGCAGGCTAACAAAACAGAAGTAGCAGTCATATTTAAAGCATGAAGGATGACAAGGGTTACTTTCACTTTTAAGGTACCTTTTAATACAGTTAAGCACAAAGTTTTAATCTGAATTTAGGAACTGTTGCTCTTTCAGATAACTTTTATAGTATGAGCAAGCTGGTTAATAAGCAGAGGAAAAGTATACATAAGAGGAGAATATGAGGTGTGGTATGAAATAATCATTGTGTTCTTTCAAAGATGAGTTTGTGTCATACAGTCTGATTTAGAGAAATGACATATTCAAATGAAAGGTTATGCTCATATTTTCCAAAATACTAAGAAAGCTTTCAAACTTTAATGCAAAACTCATCTTGAGATCTTAATTGTTAGAATAAACCGTAGTAATACAGCATACAAATTTAAAGTGTTATGGTCAACATCTGCAGCAAGTCTGTTTGGTGTGCTCAGTTAATGTCTGGTTACTATAAAAGAAGGATAGCATCTTTGGAAGGTGTGCAGATAACATTTTATTAAAATATGTCAAATAGCAGTAACTAGTTAACTATCTTCCTAGGTCAAGGATAATCAGTATTGACCCAGAAGAGGTATAATGATTGCAGAATTTCATTGTTCGCAATTTTATTTAATTTGAAGTCTAAATTCTTTGTCCATTTAGACTGTTTATAGTACTGAGTTTGTACTTGGAATGTGGATGCAAAAATAATCATATTTAACAATATGGATATTATTTTGACAGATGTAATTTGTTTTTACCAAAATAGCTTTAAAACATTGCTGTTACTAATAATGAATATAGATTATCTACACTACAAAATACTGTCATTTAAACTTAAATCAGTTTTTGAAACTCATTTTACTTTTTTGTAACTATTTAACTGAAACAATACTCTTTACAAATCCATAGACTGTTCTAACCCTAACTCATTTTGTTCTTGTTATTGGGAATATTCAAACTGTATTCTGTAAAAGCATTTATATGTAAATGAAATATTGGTAATGCATAAATAATCCAGTCAAGAGTTCCATAAAAGATGTTAATGAGCTATCTGCTTAAAAAGTGATGGAAATGTAAACCTGCAGTCATTGAAGAACCTAAAGGCCAGACCTCAGCATCAGTGGACTGTCAATCCATCCATTCATTCAATTGATGCAAGGCAGGAACCAAACCTGGGCAAACATTCACACTTGCACAAAAGTGGTCAATTGTATGAGGTCATTTTAACACAGGCTTGCCCAGGCTGGTTTTCAGTCTCAGAACTCAAGAGATTTGAGGCCGAAGTGCTGTGCCATAGTGCCACCCACACCTGGACTAGTGTTAGAAAATCCCCTAATTAGACTGATTCCATAATGACAGAAATAATCACTAGTGAATAAATATTCCACCAAATTGTAATTTTGCCTTTTTTTGTATTCTTTCTCTCTGCTTACATTGTTATTAATATGTTTTTCTACTGTTGACTTTCACTTTAAAGCTGAAAAATAGTACTTTTTAGTTATCAGATAACACATGATCATCTCATTGATTAGCTGTCATTTCAGAAGACTATTAGAAGGAAAAATAAGTTCATTATTCCATATTTATTGATGAATAAAAATGTTTATGTACATCATATCGATATAGTAGTTACTGTGCCTGCCTTACAGACCCAGTGTCCATAGATTGAATCTCATACTCATTGTAGAGTTGTACTTTAAGTACTCTGGCTTTTCTGTCACATTGCAAACACATAGGTTAGATTCTTAGGCAAGTGTCGATTGGCCTTGTGCCTATGCACCCTGTGATGGACTGTTGCTCCATCCTGGGTTGGTTTTTACCTTTGTGTCTGTTGCTGGGATATCCTACAGACCCCTTGTGATAGCTACTGATTGTTCCTAGAGGGCAACATGTAGTGAAACATTACATCTTTATGAATTCAAGCCCAGAGTTGCACTTTACCCAATTTTAAAAATGCAGAGTATTTAAACAGTTATATTTGTAAGAATACATAGCAATTCTGAAATGTTTTTACTTTAAAAATACACTCTTTCAATAAGTCTAATAAAATTTGGGAATAACTGCAATATGCAGAATAAACAAGCTAGACAATGTATGCATGGCATAACATTCAGGTGCATTTGGAGACTAAGTTAACTGATATGAAAGTTGGAGCATTTCACATTTTTATTTACTTCATCCAAGTGTCAGTTATTACATTTTTCATTGTTGAATAGATTTGTAAAAATGAGAAGCATTCTAAAGTAATAGCGATAACAGAATGTAACTACATGTATTAGTAGACAACATTAAGTCAAAGCTTTTTACCAACATTTTACAATTGTGTTAAAGCTTAATAGCTTTCATACACACCAAATTGCAATTCACGTAATGTGAAAATGGCTTCGATTGTTATGTGTTAATGGTGGAGGGTCTGTGACTAATTATTCACGTCTCTTAAACATGAAATTTTTGAAAGTATAGAGTAGCATCAAATTAGCAATTGAGAAAATATTAATACAAAATAACTAAATACTAAAATACTAGCTTAAAATCAGTATCAATAATATCCTATGAAAGGAGAAAAGGAACTGAATTAAGTTCTTCATCTAGCTATTAATAATTAAAACACATTCATTTGTTAAATTATATATATATATATAATTTATATATTATATTATATATTATTAGGGCTGGGCAAGAATGCGTTATCATGTTAACGCAGTTGTTGTTATTATTATTATTATTATTTTGAAAGCCTCAGTCTCACTAACGATCAATAGAGATCAGTGATCTTCTTGTTACAGCACTTTTCGATATGCTTTTGCCAGAAGGAAATTTAGCTTTGTTGATTTGACCTCGATTCCCTGCACGTGCATGAGTAGCGAAGAGCAAACAGCTTCTGAAATGGCATGTGGAGAAATACCAAAGTGAATGTTGATGACTTTTTCAGTATTATCACTGAATGGGACTCTGATTTGTCGGACTCCAATTTTAATGCAAGTGATCTGGAGATGTAGATCGAAAACGAAAGTGAGGTACCAGCATCAGCTGATTGGTCCCCAGTTGATCGTAGTACTGAACACGTTCGTGTAGCTGATGCACCTATGGCAACGTTGGCCTGGGAGGACAGACACTTACAATGACAATGAGGTACAAACCATATTGTGTCTCACTGCAACTGCCACGCCCCGCAATCCTGCCTCACAAAGACAGCCAGCCAGTCAGCCTACCGTGCATTCCTGCTGGCCATCGAGCCGCCCCCTGTGCAGCCGCTACTGCCGCAAACTGCAAACAGGCATGTACAGCAGGCACAACAGGCAGCAACAGACATTTTATGTTGATTTATGTGTAAAACCATTGCTTTGTGCACTTTTCAGAAAACTGAGTTTTTTGAAATAGTATTAGCCCTCAAACAGTTGCTACTGAACATAGACTGTTTATGCTGCTCTCTGATATAAGAAAATGTTTCTGCTGGTATCTGTTTAGATAAAAAAGAAAATAGATTTAGAAATGTTAACTTGCTGTTGCTTGGAAGGTGCCTGTTATAATGTTGTGATCGTGGCTCTGGACTCTGAGGGTAACTTGTTTTTCTATAACAAACTAGATAAAATGTTAATGCCCTGGCAGTGGCAAATAGCTTTGGTTTTACAATTGATTTGATTACATTAATGTTTAAGTTGAGATTTACAAGATATATTTTAACTGCTACTATGTAAAGGGAATACTGCTGTTAAAAAGCACCTTATTTGTTTAAATTGTTTGCAAACCAAATACACGCAATACACTACTTTTGAGTTCATTATTGAATTTTGCACATAGCAATGTGATTGTTGTGATTGTCTGCGATTAATCATGATTAACTGCAGAAAAACTTTAATTGCTGCCCAGCACTAATATATATAAAATATATAACAAGAACATGGAAAGGAACTGGATTTTATTGTATACAGTAATCCCTCACCTATCGCGGGGGTTACGTTCCAGAGCCCCCCGCGATAGGTGAAAATCCGCGAAGTAGCGACATATATTTATTTTATTATTTATACATATTTTAAGGCTTTATAAACCCTTCCCACATTCTTATAAACCTTTCTCACTCTCTTGTTAACCTTTCCCACGCTCTTATAAACACTTCTTATGCTCTTAAACACTTTCTACATTCTTAAACACCTCAGACCAACACTGCACACTGCACGCAGCGATCAGACGTCGATGTGTCTGCACTCGCTTTGTGAAGGGGGGCAGCTGAACTCACGCTGAGCAGAAATTGACTTTGTGCTGCTTCTGCCAAAATGCCTGCTTGTCGCTCTGCGCATTCGGAAGGAGGAGTGTGTGTGTGTGTGTGTGTGTGGGTGTGTGAGAGCTGAACGCACCTTCGCTCAAACCCCCCCTCCCCGGAAGCGCAGTACGCTCCTGCCACTTCGCATTGTCAAGGGGGTGGGGAGCTGAATGAACGCTAAGGAGAAGTGGACTTTGTGCTGGCTTTGTGCTGCTTGTCGCTCTGCGTGTCAATAATTTTAAGCCTGTACATCACCAATTTTCCTGTCTCACTGTCTTGTCTTGCGTGAAGTTAAAATGTTTTATAATAGTGAGATGTTACTCATATCCTTAGCCCAACATCCACATATCATATGTGTTAACAAAGTGTGTTTTATAAGTTTACATGTGTTAAAGCATGTGGGATGGGTATTTTAAGGCTTAAACTATAAAAATGTTTATTTATATGGTCTTTCTATATCGCGGATTTTATCCTGTTGCTGATGGGTCTGGAACATAACTTCCGCGATAGGCGGGCAATCACTTGTATTTAAAAACCCGCGAAGTCGTGAATCCGCGAAAAGTGAACCGCGAAGTAGCGAGGGATTACTGTAATTGGAATATGAAAGGTACATGTTGTTGGGCAAGAAGGTCATGGGTTGCAATTGTTAATTTATATCTGGGACTGAACGATCAGGGGATGGGCATCAGAGATCAGAGTTTTAAGCCACTAAAGTCTCCCACCTCCGGACACCACTGTCCATTTCTGAACCTGCCTTATGTTTCTATCAGTTAGAGGAGCTGCATCTTTACCATGTAATTAGTTCAAACACAATTTAGCTGCAGGTGGATAATGTCGATTTATTACTGTAATAATCTGCAGATAATACTGTTCAATCAATTCAGTCTTATATGCTAACGTAATTGCTTTCCTCTTCTATTTATGTCAATAGAAGTGAATTTTTTTTGTACTGTACTATTTAACTAACCTAAAGCAACAGAAGAAGGGCATGGCTATGAGAGCTGTTTTTATGTGCACAGTTGTCCTGGCGTGTGACTCACTTGGCTATCAGATGTGTAAAAGAGGAAAATAAACAAAATATACAGTACATGTTGAAGCAACTGCTCTCATGGTAAAATTGAAGCAGTAGAGTAATTTGTAGTCATCCAAAATGCTTATTTTTAGATGGACATATTTGTAGGTTTTCAAAATTTCCCTTTGAAAATCATTGGTAGTTTTAAAACTTTTTACAGCTCCATCTGTTTGAGGAATCTGAACAAAAATGGAACAGTCACATTTCTAGCATGCCACATCTGCACAAAATTGGCCTACAGGGGGCTTCGATGTTTCATACTTTTGCAATGGATGCTTTGCACATTATATGTGAACAGTAAAAAATAAAGAAATGTGTATTGTCAGTATTACCACAATTTTGCCCATAACTGTGATTTGTGTGAAAAAGTAAATTCTAGTTTGAACACTTTATTCCAAAACACACCAGAGTTTCTGCACTGAGTTCAAATTGAATTTTTACTAATTTTGCTGTTAAAAGCTACATTTCATTAATTTTTACACTTTACAACTGAGATGAAAGATCCATACCATCAAGTCTATTAACTAGTTAAACTCAATAAGCATGTCACTCTAATCTCTCTCTAACCAAAAAATGGTGACATGTTAAATGTTAACTAGCACATGCAAGTAAGAATTTCACTATACAGTGAACATGTGACAATAAGCACTTAGAGTACTTCAGTATATGCACATATACAAAATTAATTCAAGCAAGCAATGTCACTCATTGAACTGCTGGTAATGTCATAAATATTCTGTCCAAGTATTTTTCCTGACTCATTCATATTCTCTGAACTTAACTGTTTCTGTACAACTTAATTCATTAAAATGTAACTTTACAAGCCCAAAGTTAAAATGATTAATTTTGTGAAACTGTACTCATATGAACAATTCATGCACTAATATTAATAAACTGCATTTTAGTACACCACACCAGTATTTTTTTTTATCATGAATGAAATAAATAAATAAATCCTGACTTGGGCTAGGGCAAATCAGAGTAAATAAAGGTTTGTATTCTTTTAAGATTGAATTAATGTAGTTTAGAATAACAGAACATTTTGAAAGTACATTTTAGTTATTTCTCTAGCGGTTCTGCCCTGTAGTTCAGCTGTAATGTGTCAGTACTGTCAAAAGTAATGTAGTTGCAAAATTAGAATGACCTTTTCATTTCAAATACATTAATATTTGACAAAATACAAATATCCAACACCCACTTGCTGAGCTTACATCATTGTGTTGAATTCAAGCATTGGAAAATTATACAGTACTGTGCAGAGGTAATATCAGCTTAACGAAAGTCACACAAGTAAGTTGACAGTAATGTGATCAATAATAGTGAAGCTTCTTGAGTACTAATAAAGATCTTTTAGTATAATATCATAGTTAAAACCTGCATGTTTTTCACTTGTTTTCTTGTTTGCCTTTTACTACTCTATTATTCATATTGGACTTAATGTGACAGTCTTCTCAGTTGGAATTCAGTATTAATCATACCCACAATGTATCAATCCATTTTCTTTCACAATGTTTTGGTCTAGTGTCATAGTAAACTGAAGAGTATCTTAAAAACCACAGGACAGAGCTTGAACCAGTTCTAGGTGAAAATTCATGCAATTGTAGAGAAGACATGGATCCTACTCAGATTGCATTCTGACTAGTAATAGAGCTGGGAGCCATGCGCTGAGGGGTTGTAAAGCCACACCTAGCATGTTCATGTTATTCCAGTTACAATTAACATAGAAATAATTTCATTTGGCATGTAAGAGTAAGTGTAGTATATATATATATATATATATATATATATATATATATAACACATATGCTGAATTCAGAATCCTTAGATAAAGTGGCCATAAGTATAATTTGAGAACATGGTCAACACCCTGAAATTGGTCCCTAAAAATGCTTACTCATATTACCATGTGTATAATTAAAGTATTAGTTCACACAGTGTCTTCAGAGGCACCTTGACGTAAACTTGAGAAAGGATAATTGACATTTCAAATAATCACATTTTTAAACATATATCTGGATTCCTGCCAGAAACGAGAGGTTTGGACACCATAAAGAAATATCTAGTGATGTTAGTACTGTGTAGTGTTTACAAGAACGATCATGTCTGAGACAACTATTTTACTCCCCTCTGGCTTTTTAATGCTAATGCTTTAGACTTAATATCCTTCTATGATTGATGGAGAGTGGGACAACTTCACAATGACAACTTTCTTTCTGTAATTGAGGCTTCTGCTCTAATGTACAGTACATCACACAATAAATTTGATATTTGATGCTATGGTTTATTATAGGGGTGGCACAGTGGTGCAGTGGGTAGCGCTGCTGCCTCGCAGATAGGAGACCTGGGTTTGCTTCCCGGATCCTCCTTGCATGGAGGTTGCATATTTTCCCTGTGTCTCCGTGGGTTTCCTCCGGGTGCTCCGGTTTCCTCCCACATTCCAAAGACATGCAGGTTAGGTGCATTGGCGATTCTAAATTGTCCCTAGTGTTTGCTTGGTGTGTGTGTGTGTGCCCTGCGGTGGGCTGGCACCCTGCCCAGGATTTGTTTCCAGCTTTGCACCCTGGGATTGGCTCCAGCAGACCCCCGTGACCCTGTAGTTAGGATATAGCGGGTTGGATGATGGATGGATGGGTATATTATAGTTTAAATTTTAAATTGAACTTCATGTAGGAAAGTTAGCACAAAAAATCAAAAATCTTATCATTGTTTATAGATACCAGCTGCTTATTTGTGGGTGTGACCTTTGTTTTAGTAATGTCTCATATGGTCATATCCAGGCAGGGTCACATAAATTATTTCAGAGGGACAGATAAATTTCAGATTAGGAAACATTACATTGAACACCTTTCCCTTAATTTACTTGTGACAATAGATTTCTTTTCAATAAGTAACCCAAAAATGCTCGCTTCATTAAACAAAATATAGTGATAGTTTTTTTAATAATATTTGCATTATAGAAGAAGGATATAAGCTTGTAAATATAGACATAAGATAATATGTTAAGAACATAAAACCTAAATCTAAGCTAAGTTACTTTCTGTCTTTCTCTAATACAAATCATACATATGGGTTATATTTCCTATCCTTAATTCATGTCCTACAAATTTTACAAGGAAACATTTTTTCCATTCTGGACTGGCTTTTAACGCTAGAATTCCTGAAGCCTATGAAAATATCCGTAATGCTGGGCCACCTTAAATTCCCTCGCAGCACCTCATTAGCATTTTGTTTTGCAAATGTGTCAATCAGCGCAAACAGCCTGCTATCCTATCCCCCATTGAGGCAGCTGAAGTCAAGTCAGATGCAAAATTCTCAGAGCTGAAGTCTCTTTATCTGGGAGTTAGGTGTCTGGAATTGTATAGGGTAAATATAATGTTATTTGAAATGCATATACAGTAATCCCTCCTCCATCGCGGGGGTTGCGTTCCAGAGCCACCCGCGAAATAAGAAAATCCGCGAAGTAGAAACCATATGTTTATATGGTTATTTTTATATTGTCATGCTTGGGTCACAGATTTGCGCAGAAACACAGGAGGTTGTAGAGAGACAGGAACGTTATTCAAACACTGCAAACAAACATTTGTCTCTTTTTCAAAAGTTTAAACTGTGCTCCATGACAAGACAGAGATGACAGTTCAGTCTCACAATTAAAAGAATGCAAACATATCTTCCTCTTCAAAGGAGCAAACAAATCAATAGGGCTGTTTGGCTTGTAAGTATGCGAAGCACCGCTTCACAAAGCTGTTGAAGGCGGCAGCTCACACCCCCTCCGTCAGGAGCAGAGAGAGATGGAGAGAGACAGATAAAAAAAATCAATACGTGCCCTTTGACCTTTTAAGTATGCGAAGCACCGTGCAGCATACTTAAAAGCTGCACACAGAAGGTAGCAACGTGAAGATAATCTTTCAGCATTTTTAGACGAGCGTCCGTATCGTCTAGGTGTGCGAACAGCCCCCTGCTCACACCCCCTACGTCAGGATCACAGATAGTCAGCGCAAGAGAGAGAGAAAGAAAAGTAAGTTGGGTAGCTTCTCAGCCATCTGCCAATAGCGTCCCTTGTATGAAATCAACTGGGAAAACCAACTGAGGAAGCATGTACCAGAAATTAAAAGACCCATTGTCCTCAGAAACCCGCGAAGCAGCGAAAAACCCGCGATATATATTTAAATATGCTTACATATAAAATCCGCGATGGAGTGAAGCCGCGAAAGGCGAAGCGCGATATAGCGAGGGATTACTGTATTCCATGTGTGTTCTGTGTCTACAATGTTCTGTGTAAATGTACTGTAGGATGACAGGAAATGAGAGGTAAGAAATTCTGAACACAAACTTTTTTTAGGCTATACAGTAGTAATAACAAATCACTGACATGAAGTTTAAAATGTGTAATGAGTGAAGTCCAAATATCAAATAAACACTTTCACAAATGGTATAACAAAACAAGTGCGCTTTTATTCATGAATATAACCGAAGAAAAAGAAATTATTCAATTAACATGTTGCTGTCAATGTGTAAAAACTGATACTCAAATATCAATCAACACAAAGTAGACATGGCTGGTACAGAGGTAAGAGCTGCTGTCTCATAATGAAGAGGTTGCGGGTTCGATCCCGGGTACTCTTCACATTTACTGTTTTGAGTAGTGAGCTGCTATTACTATTACATAATCTATCCATCCATCCATCCATTATCCAACCCACTATATCCTAACTACAGGGTCACAGGGGTCTGCTGGAGCCAATCCCAGCCAACACAGGGCACAAGGCAGGAAAGAAACCCTGGGCAGGGTGCCAGCCCACCGCAGACTATTACATAATATACATTTGAATTGAGTCTGTAACACCTGGAGTTAATTTTTGCTACTTGTAAAAGATATCGCTGAAGGGATATAAGCAGACACACACATGCTGGTGAATCATGTCGTCTTGGTATCTTGTTGTCACTTGTCTACCTTAAGACCTCATCCTCCTCCTTATTCCTCCCCAACATTTTGTCGGCCTGGAATTGTTTTTTTATTCAGTTTTATTCTTGAATGAAAGCATACTTTTTTGTTATACCACATATGAAAGTGTTTATTTTATATTCCAGTAACCACTTTAATGACATCAAATCTATCCCTGCCTCTCTCACTCTCTCTCGTGCATGCACACACACACACATGCAGAAAAATGTCATTATTTGAAAATGCTGTAACATTTAAACATGAGTTGTCATTTGAACATGGGTTTTTTTATCCAGACTTGCCCAATCTCCACGTTATGGTGCATGGCACTGAGAATGAAGAAAGACTTCTTTTTGGGCTGCCAGATCTAAACACTAGCATGGAGAATTGCTCACATACTGAAGTGACTTTAGCTGCAGGTGGAAAATCCCGTCCACTTTATTTATGATGCCAAGCAGAGTTGTGCTGCAGTGCAACAGTCTGTTAGCCAGCAATAGTGACATGAAGTTGTCTGTTACAGTTCTGCTATTGTTCAGAAATGACTTTATGACCACAGTCTAAGAAAGTCTTTCTCTCGTGGGAAGACTGGGATCTTTTCCTAAATAAGGAGTGACATTGCTTGTATAGTTTGTCTCCAATTCTGCTGCAGTCCAAAACTTTATGCCAAATTTGTCAGGCTTGGTTGAGATGTATTGCAAGAAAAGACAACGGACCTTAGTTGGAAACAGTTGCTCATCAACAGTAATATTTTGCTCTGGGTTGTAACTCAGAACACCGTTCTCAACAAAATGTTGCCAGATGTCTGAGATCACAGCAAAGCTGTAGTTTTTCACACGTTCTGCACGGGTGTCTTTGTTGTCAAAGCTGAAATACCACAAGATAGTCTGATAGCGGTCACGGGGCATCGTGTCTTTGATTGCTGGTACAACAAATTGTTCTGACCAGGCATCAACCACAGCACCAACTTTTGTCATCACTGCTCTTGTGAAAAGAATGGAGATAAACGCCATCAACTCCGAGGGAGAGGCACGTTCATTGTACCATGTGAACGTGACTGAGAGAATGAAACTGAATAAAAAAAAGCTAACTTTTACAAGCAGCAGACTCAATTCAAATGTATGTTTTTATTATATATTAGTAATAATAGCAACTCACTACTCAAAATGGTAAATGTGAAGAGGATCTGGGTTTGAACCCACAACCTCTTGATTACAAGACAGTAGCTCTTACCTCTGCACCAGCCAAGCGGACATGTCCACTTTGTGTCGATTGATATTTGAGCTTCAGTATTTACACATTGATAGCAACATGTTAATTGAATAATTTCTTTTTCTTCCGTTATATTCTTGAATAAAAGTGCACTTGTTTTGTTATACCTTTTGTGAAAGTGTTTATTTGATATTTAGAATTCTGTCCTCACACTTTTATACACCTTTCTCGTCAGCATTTCCTGTCATCCTACATTTACACAGATCGTTGTAGACACAGAAGACATATTAAATATATGTATGCCAAACAACGATATTATTTACCCTATATAATTCCAGACACCTAACTCCCAGATAACGAGACTTTTGCACCTGCCTTGGTGGGGGATGGGCTAGCAGGCTGCTTGCTTGATTAACTCATTTGCAAAACAGACACTGATAAGGAGGTGCATGAGAATTTAAGGTGGCTCGGCATTACGAATATTTTCATAGGTTTCAGGGATTCTAGTGTTAAATGCTTTTTTTATGTGTAGCTTACTAGTTTCTCAATGCCTTTATACTTTGAATGCAGTTGGTTCTCGCAGTCACACAGGTTGGCGATGAAGGTTGTGAAGAAGGATGGTGACCTGACAAAGGTAGTACCCTTTTGAGATAGGAAGACCGAATAATGGATAGACTGTAGAGGACTGTCTACTTGGATATGTTCCCCCAGTATTCTAGGTCACTGCATTCCTGTAGCATTGCTCTGCTATGATCACCTAAGAGCTGTGTGGTATATATAATTTGAACAGGCAGCCTTCTCAAGAACCTCCAGAACTGCTAGAGAGTTCTGGGGAAACCACTTCCCTGCTCCCATGTGAACCTGTCTGACTTGGAAGTGCTTCAGCTATATTCCCGGGTTTGCCGTTGTAAGGAGCTTCTCCTCCCTAACCAGGGAGTTTGGAATCAGAAAGACATTTTCCTACAGAAGGGGAAGAATGAGAAGGAAGATGAAGTCTTAAGGTAATTATAATGTCTGCATTGTGTGAAATTAAAAGTAGTGGCCTCTTGATTTATGGTCTATGTCAGGAATGAGGCATGCTCCAGTTCCATCACAGGTCGTATGGGTTCACTTGTGTTTATGTCAGTTACTTTAAAGGTGCTGCTAGTTTAATAAGTGAAACTCATGCTCTCACTGTTTATATTAACTTTGTGTTAAATTTGCAGAAAAAAAAACGTATAAAAGGTAAAGAGTTAAATGACACATGCGTTACTACCATCACCCAAAAATACATCTGCTTATGTGCATATTCTGTTTTTGTCTTGGCAATGAGATAAGTTGTTTTAGTTTTGGAACAAAAAGGTATAAAGCAGTGGAGCTTACTCCTTTGTAGTGTTCCTGTCATCCAAATGGTTGGAGTTGGTCCTTTTTCCTGCTTTTTCCTGAAGTTGTAATAATTGTGATTTAGTGATCAGTTATCTTTTATTCAATGAGACAAATAAGTTGGTGCTAATGTGTGGTCTCCCCTGATTCACTCCTCACCGTCCTTTAGTAAGGCTAAAGTTTATGGAGCAACCAAGCCTAACTCAGTTATGGGCTGTCTTCTGCTGCTAAGGTCTAGCATTAGATTACCTCTTGGAACAGAGGAGTTCTTCAAGGCCCTGTTATGGGCCCCATTGTAAGCATTGGGTTGCTGCCTGAGGAAAACAGAACTGAAGTTTTTCCTGGGTCATAAAAGAAAAAGTGGGTATTTTACCATTTGTTTCTTTAGTGCATAAATACCCACTATTTTTGTTGATAATCAGTGAGCAACTTTGTTCATGTTTGGTAAAGTTGAAATGTAGTCATTCTTCTGTCTGGCAAAGATTATAAACATTACAAGATCAAGGTGTTCTCAGTGTCTGAATGTACTGTACCTGTGTCATTTTACTGTGATTAATACTAGTACTTATCAAGAAGAGAGATGCAGATGCTGTATACTGAGAGAACAGCTTTCTGGGTTCCATAGAGAAACTAATCCTGTAATTTGCTAAAATATTTAAATTTGACTTAGATTTAGGGGTTTGATAAGTGTGCAAAGATTTTAGCACATGCCTAGACATGAAATGTATGTCTCGCTCACTGTATTGAAAAGGAAATGCTACCTTGTCCTACAATAGAAAAAAAAGTACCATATATAAGCTAGACACAGCATTAAAACTTTGTATATTTTCAGCCTACTTGAATGTGTTTTCAAAGTAGTCTTTTTGAAAAAAAACAGCACAGAATTCTGTTAACATGCAGTATATTTGTGAGATATTTGGGAAAACAGTTTTTATTTTATGATATTACTTAAGTAGCAAAATCCATCCCCTCTGTCCATATCTTTACAAAAATAGGGCACTGTGGTTCAGAATGGCCCCTGATTCAAAACCAATTCCAAAAAGCCATACTTCAGAAAAATGGGTGCACATGCCTTTTCACACCTGTGCCCAAGCTCATTTGTTGAGCTGAAGCTTGCCATCTAGGTACAGTAGTTGGTCTTTCCAGTGGAGTAGTTTGCAATAAAATTCATATCCTGAGAAAGTCCTAAAGACTCAGGCGGGTTGGTTAGTTAGACACGAAAGCATTTCTGTTCTCAACAATGAATCACTAATATTACATTTTCTTTGTCTGACTTACCAATAAAGACATACAAAATGTTTATCAACTTCTATACAAAATTTCACGCTACAACAGAAGCTAAATTAAAATGTAATTGTGTTTTACATTTTAGTTAGGGAGATCTACAATAATTGAGTCAGTTGGTCATTTTCTAACCTGTTTCATCCTGAACAGGGTCATGGGGGTCTGCTGGAGCTAACCTGCGCACACACTGGGAGAACGTACAAACTCCACACCCTGGTCTCCTTACTGAGAAGCAGCAGCTCCACCACTGCACCACCATACCACCTCAATAATTTAGTGGAACCAGTAATTTGTCATACTTTAGTACTATCTTCTTTAAAATGTTTATCATTCCATTTCTGCCCAGTCCTCTGTGCTGCATTGGCACAGATGCTAATGTTATTCACAGATTTCCCTTGATACCTTAAAACTCTGTTCTGCATCTGCATTAAAGCCAGTGTTAGCTCTGTCTGTTGCCGTAATGCAGGCTAACAGTTAACAGCTTGGAAAGAGAGTGGTCTTTACCTGTTTTGATATTCTACATTATGCAAGTAACAGGACCAAAAAAGTCATTGGATGAAAGAAACAAGCTATTGTGCTTTGTGTTGTGATCTTGACCAAATTTATAAATGAAATAAGATCTATTTTGTGAATTGAATGGCAACCCCAACTTTCATTTTGTTGATATATATAATGTAATAATTGGATCACTCATTTCCCTTCTCTTTTTAGATGTTAGAGAAAGCACTGTACGTTATAAAAAAATGGGACCCTTATCCTGTCTAATTCAAATATGAATTTGAAAATGAGCTCAGCTTTAAATTCCATGTGTGCTGCTTGATTTCTGCTTTTTTAATTTCTCTGTGGAGCATAAACCTCGCAGTAAGTCAGTATGACTTCCCACTTCATAAATTGTTTATGAGGACACTGAAAGCGTCTCTCATAAGTTTTACTAACATATTTTACATTGTTTTCACATGTGATGCAACAACCTTTCTCTTTACAAAAGATCTTATCAATTGACAACTTATTAACAAACTTGATTAGCTAGAGCTAATCTTAGTACTGGATTCAAGGGAGAAAACTGCCCTGTACCTGGTGCCAGTCAGTCATAGGACCCAATACATGCACATCCTCACAGAACCACTTTGGAACCACTAGTTAAAATAACCAGCATTTCATTGGGGATGTGGGAGAAAACCTGGAGTATGCAGTGAGAGAAAGAGCTTTCTACAGTTTTAGGATGTGGTGCATTCAATTGTGAAGGTGGCACACATTTTCATGTATGTCATAATATAGACTACAGTATATAGACTAAAATACACATGTAGTCAAAGTATAGTCAGCACTGTTTATTCATAGTACTTGGTGATAGAAAGTTTGAGTAAATACTCACCAGTGATTGTATTATGGCTATATAAGAGATTAGTTATTCCTATGGTCCAAGATGAAGAAAGGACTGACTGCTCCTATTTTTTGGGGGAAGATGTTTAAAACTTTGTTGAACAGGAGCCATGATTGTCTCTTTTTGATTGAACCCTTCTTTGTTGAGCCACTATGGATTCATATGAAGTGCTACCCAATAAAATAATATATTATGCATGTACTGTAATAGTATAATGATGCTCTCTGCAGTGAAAGGTATTGAACAATAAATTGAAGAACCAGTCAGAGAATTAACCTTCCAGTATAAATTAACCGACTGTAGCTTTCATGAAACGTTATTATGGTGAACCCCAGGTGATGTGAGCACAGAGCACAGATATGTTTTAGGCTAACATAATGACAGATTGCAAATCTCAGATACTTATTTTTGGGCCATTCCACAGCAGTGCAGTAAAATCCATTTTCTCAGCAGTGAAGGCTGATTTATGGTGAAAGCAAAAGAGCCCAGAGGACAGAGTTGTGAGAAAGCCAGCCTAGGTATAACTCCAATGGTATTTTTTTCTTACTTTTAATGGGAAACAGAGTTCCAGTGAGGATTGACTTCAGCCCCATTACACTTAATGGAAAAACAGGAAAGCTGAGAAACAAAATTATATTGTTCAGTTGTATTTTGCATAGTGCCTTTAATAGTAGGGTTTATTCTGAATTGCCTGATATTGAGGGGGGAGGCAGGCCAGTTTTCCTCTCGTTTTCCTGAACACATGCATGCCAAGTTAGCAAGTGTAAATTAGACCAATGTGCAAGCAGGTACTGTAATATGCTGGCACCTGACTGGTGTTGCTTCCAGCATTGTACACAACACTGCTTGTTTAAATTCTGGCCCCATAACCATTAATTGGATTTCTTTGATTTGAGGTGGTTGTTATGCTTTCTCCTTTGGTATTAATAAAGTATTTATCTGTCTCTCTTTACTCTTGTTTATGCTCAGGTGTAATCATAATAGACACACAAGGTTGCTGAAAATGTAGGGAATGGGCAGAGCATGGACTGTTGTGCATATTTCTTCCAGCAAATTAGTTTAGATTTTTTTTTCTTAGCTAGGGTGTTGGAAAATGCCATCCTCCTTAATATCAGTAGTAACTCAAGATATTTGTAAAATAAGTTTTCATGTATATTTCTGCAAGTACAAATGTTTCCTAAAAATCTCTGTACACACTTAACATATACTGTACCTTCATTAATTTTTGAATTAAAATAAACTGAAGATAAATTCTTATGCTCTCTGACCTGCCAGAACTACATCAGTGCTATTTTTTTAAAATTTTTGTCTTGTTGTTTTTGGTTTTTCCCCCCAATCCCTTACCATTGTTCTTCACTTTATTTCCCTGCAGTCCCTTACCCTCAGTTATGTTTTAAGCCTGTAGAGTCAGGACCTTGTACTAGTTAGGGACTCTTCAGTGCTGCGGTACTTAAGGTTGAAGTTACTTTAAAGGACTATACAAGACTCTTGCCTGCTCCAGAACTTTGATGTGGTGTTAGTTAGCTGGCTGCTGTTCCCTTGTCTTTCAGTAGGTACTTGAGTTTTGATTATTTACATCCGTCTCAGTGAACTGTGTCCAGTGGTCCCCTACCTGTACCTTTAGAGCCAATTTTTCTTCTATCATGGGGTTCAGTTGATTTAATTTGTCCTGTTGCTGCATCTTCAGCAATGTTTGATTAATCCTATTGATTATGCCATTGTACTAAAGAGGCAGATTATAAAACTTTTCGGCACCCAAAGGCAAATCCTGTATACTATAAAGAAAAAGAGTTCAAATGTGTTGAAAAAGTGAAAAATAAAAAAGTCAAAGACGCAAGTCTCCAAAACAGACTGCTGAAGATGGTGGAGCTTCCAATCTTATGGGCTACTGGCAAGAAGAGACGTGTCCAGGCAGGAGGACACCAGAAGTGACATCAGAGATTGTCAATCTTCCAGTCTGCATTCAAGAGTGCCCTCTGGTGTTCCAGCGGGAAATAACAACTATCTGAACCCTTAACCTGTCCACAATGCGCACACAATTTTATTAATTGCCAAACTGTCTTGGGATTCCTTCATATGTAATGCCCTTCTAAAATAGTTCCAATTTATATCATTAACATTTTCCTGTCACTTTTTCTGTCTTTAGATCTGAAATGTCTTATTTTACTTCATTTTACTTTTAACCATATGGAATATCAGAAAATCTCCATAATTTACATCTGAGTCTAATCATGATAGAAATAAAAATAAAGGTGCAATCAATATTGTAATAATATTGAGATGAGTCCCCTGATTAGATGATACATTCATTTCTACTTAGCAAGCAATGAAAAATAAATAATTTAACAAATTAGCAGAAGTGAACAAAATTCTGATTTACCTTTCAACTGTGGCTCACATTGTTGCTTGATGTTGTGAAAAACAAAAGCCCAAGTGTCGTTATAGCCTCTTAAATTTGGATTAAGATTAATTGAAGTCTGATTACTTATTGATTTTTAGCAGTGAAAAGAAATTTTATGATCGCAATTTACATTTTCTTGAACAAGTACAATTTCTGTATCAAACCATAGATTTAAGTAATACTTAAATTTAGCAATACTGTAGTGGGAATTAGAAGTGCACCGATGCATTTCTTATTGTTGTCACAAGGGGGCACCACTGTAACCATAATGAGTCAGCTCATTGTCCATAAGTTGGCTCGCATCCTTGCCAGGATGAGTAATGCTACAGCGATTTCTACTGTCACATGAACATAATTCATTCAGGATAAAGAAGGACCCCATGTTGAAGACTTTAATATCCAAGGTAGGTTTATAGAAACAGTAAACTGACGTGTGGGGTTGCTTTTATTAAAACATTATCCAAAACTCTCTAGTTACAGTAGCTTTTTAACACTTCACCCACTAATAATTTGTCTTTGATAAAATGTTAAAGAAATAGTGTCATTTTTGAATTTTTTTATTGCTATGCTTAGAGTGACAAAGCCATTTTCAATATAACTAAGACAAACTTAATATGTAGAAAATGTTCAAATTACATGCTATATGCTATAATACTCACTGTAAATTTGCAAAAAATTTTTTAAAGATTAGCTGTGTCTGGTTTTGCACTTAAACAGATTATTATCACAAGCATCTTAGTTACAAGAGTATGCATGTGTTTAACTAACATGTTATGTAAAGAGAGAAGAGAGAAATGTGTAGGCTGCTTTTTTTCATTTGGCCCTCATCCTGACAGTTCCTGCACATATGGCATAAACTCTTTGACCACACAATGTATTTTTGGTAATAATTTATAACCCATTAAAACCCTTGACATCTTCACTATGTATCGCAAACTGTCAACATTAATGGCTGCCTCACTTCTGTACTGCATCCTTTACTGACAAGACTATGTTAGCTTCCTGATAATCATTACTTGATTAATTACATTAAAAAACGGAGGAGATAACATTAAAGTTGGTAACTGTCAATCTGCATATGGTCTAGCATTATAACAAAGTAATTTAAAGTATGAAGGCATATAGCCTTTTGAAAACTGTATATATTTTCAATCTTAGAAATGTAGAGCTCTTTCTGCCCTTTAATACAAACAAATTTACATATCTTTTGTTCACTCAGAAGTGCTATATATATTGTAAAGTAAATATTGGTGCCTCAATGTGTTACAGCTTTACATTGAAGATTTCAAAGCCTTAAATGTTAGTTTTGTACACATTCTCTGTCCTGTTTAATCAGTGTACATTCAATGTTTTGCTTTTTTAACTTTATATTTTGGTCATAATGTGATTGAATGATATTGGGTTATGCTGCCTGTTCAGGATTGTGCTTTAAACATAAATAATGATAGTGATATTATTTCTGCGTTACTGTAGTGAGCTTCTAATAGACTTTTTCAGGTATTGTTGTCTATGTGTAAGCAGGACGATTTTTTGAAAGTGAGATATAATGGTAAGAAGTTAGAAGAGTATTAGTTGAAATGAAGATTTTAATTACTTGTAGTAATGCTTGTAATAACTAAATCAATAAATCTAGAGTCTTGTTAAAATTCTTATTTACACAAGTCTGTTATTAAACGTTTGTGTGACGTTATGAAACCCCTGTCCTAAGTGCAAAGTCACCATAAAATTTTATTTTCTACAACTAAGATTTTACATTGCCAAGAATGGAAGAATCATAATCTCATGTCTAGTTAAAGACATGTTGAAGCAATTATTGTTCACAGCAATGACAATAAAATTTATTATCCAAGTAAATTTTTTAAAGGAATACTCCACCCAAAAATATTTTCACTTACCCCTTTGTACTTCAAAGGGAATATTTTTTAGGTATGTGACATAAGAGGAGTCAATAGTTACCAGTTATGTACAAAAGCAAGCAATGTGAATAATTTCCACTACCTCCAGTGGATCGACAGTGTGTCTCATAACTGAGCCTTCCTTCTTAATCAGCATACAAAATCTTACTAGACATCAGAGTTATGGAAGATGTAAAGGATGTCACTGCCCACATTAAAAGAACATAGTCTGACAAGACATGGAGGCTGTTTGGTTTGGTCTAAGTCAATGACCAGTTTCTTGTTTTTGCTGATATTAAGTTGTTGACAATTCCCTTTGAAACAAGAAACAAAGTTCTCTACCTGACTCCTATTCTGTCACATCTCCCATGTAAGTATACACCATCAGAGAACTTCTGCAAATAGCTAAAATGATTAAAATGCTCCAAATTT